>NW_027273890.1:0-670000 GCF_046630095.1 Trachinotus anak
CATTGCCCGCCGTGTGAGAACCCTAGAAGGAGGAAGCCCTCCCATGACATTTACCCTAACCCCAACCAGGGTGACCTTGCCTAACCCTAACCACATGTAACCCTATCCCAAGAAGGGGAGGGGCTACATAAATTTATATATGGGCGATAAATAGTTAAAAAAATTCATGCTGGAAAGGAAGGGTTAAAAAAGTTAAAAACATTGGATTAAAAACAAGTTAAAAAGCTAAAAACAGTTGATATAAATATAAGTTAAATACAAAGTTAAAAACAGTTGATATAAAAAACCCAAGTAAAAAACCCAAACAGGGTTATTTAAAATCACTCTAGCTGAGCTGAGGAAGGACAAATAGTCTCGAAACGTAGCTACAAGGGCTAGAGTGCTAAAATTCAATTTTTTGTCGCCAGGGAATTGGCAATGGTTAGTGGTTTATACAGGACGTGAGAGCCTAATTTTTTACTGGGATTTGAACCCAAGATTCGGGGAGGGGGACTAATTTTTAGGCCAGGGCATGCCTGGCAGGCCTGGGGAAGGGCCAGCATAAGGCCCGTGCACCTTCAGGGACCCCATTGAGGGTCCCTGACTCATTTCCCCTAACCTTACCCGCCTGTGCCTATGCTGGACCCGCTGTTTTTAACAGATCGACCTGGACCTGTCAAATGGCATTGCCCGCCGTGTGAGAACCCTAGAAGGAGGAAGCCCTCCCATGACATTTACCCTAACCCCAACCAGGGTGACCTTGCCTAACCCTAACCACATGTAACCCTATCCCAAGAAGGGGAGGGGCTACATAAATTTATATATGGGCGATAAATAGTTAAAAAAATTCATGCTGGAAAGGAAGGGGTTAAAAAAAGTTAAAAACATTGGATTAAAACAAGTTAAAAAGCTAAAAACAGTTGATATAAATATAAGTTAAATACAAAGTTAAAAACAGTTGATATAAAAACCCAAGTAAAAAACCCAAACAGGGTTATTTAAAATCACTCTTGCTGAGCTGAGGAAGGACAAATAGTCTCCGAAACGTAGCTACAAGGGCTAGAGTGCTAAAATTCAATTTTTTGTCGCCAGGATTGGCAATGGTTAGTGGTTTATACAGGACGTGAGAGCCTAATTTTTTACTGGGATTTGAACCCAAGATTCGGGGAGGGGGACTAATTTTTAGGCCAGGGCATGCCTGGCAGGCCTGGGGAAGGGCCAGCATAAGGCCCGTGCACCTTCAGGGACCCCATTGAGGGTCCCTGACTCATTTCCCTAACCTTACCCGCCTGTGCCTATGCTGGACCCGCTGTTTTTAACAGATCGACCTGGACCTGTCAAATGGCATTGCCCGCCGTGTGAGAACCCTAGAAGGAGGAAGCCCTCCCATGACATTTACCCTAACCCCAACCAGGGTGACCTTGCCTAACCCTAACCACATGTAACCCTATCCCAAGAAGGGGAGGGGCTACATAAATTAATATATGGGCGATAAATAGTTAAAAAATTCATGCTGGAAAGGAAGGGGTTAAAAAAAGTTAAAAACATTGGATTAAAAACAAGTTAAAAAGCTAAAAACAGTTGATATAAATATAAGTTAAATACAAAGTTAAAACAGTTGATATAAAAAACCCAAGTAAAAAACCCAAACAGGGTTATTTAAAATCACTCTAGCTGAGCCTGAGGAAGGACAAATAGTCTCCGAAACGTAGCTACAAGGGCTAGAGTGCTAAAATTCAATTTTTTGTCGCCAGGATTGGCAATGGTTAGTGGTTTATACAGGACGTGAGAGCCTAATTTTTTACTGGGATTTGAACCCAAGATTCGGGGAGGGGGACTAATTTTTAGGCCAGGGCATGCCTGGCAGGCCTGGGGAAGGGCCAGCATAAGGCCCGTGCACCTTCAGGGACCCCATTGAGGGTCCCTGACTCATTTCCCCTAACCTTACCCGCCTGTGCCTATGCTGGACCCGCTGTTTTTAACAGATCGACCTGGACCTGTCAAATGGCATTGCCCGCCGTGTGAGAACCCTAGAAGGAGGAAGCCCTCCCATGACATTTACCCTAACCCCAACCAGGGTGACCTTGCCTAACCCTAACCACATGTAACCCTATCCCAGAAGGGGAGGGGCTACATAAATTTATATATGGGCGATAAATAGTTAAAAAAATTCATGCTGGAAAGGAAGGGGTTAAAAAAAGTTAAAAACATTGGATTAAAAACAAGTTAAAAAGCTAAAAACAGTTGATATAAATATAAGTTAAATACAAAGTTAAAAACAGTTGATATAAAAAACCCAAGTAAAAAACCCAAACAGGGTTATTTAAAATCACTCTAGCTGAGCCTGAGGAAGGACAAATAGTCCTCCGAAACGTAGCTACAAGGGCTAGAGTGCTAAAATTCAATTTTTTGTCGCCAGGGATTGGCAATGGTTAGTGGTTTATACAGGACGTGAGAGCCTAATTTTTTACTGGGATTTGAACCCAAGATTCGGGGAGGGGGACTAATTTTTAGGCCAGGGCATGCCTGGCAGGCCTGGGGAAGGGCCAGCATAAGGCCCGTGCACCTTCAGGGACCCCATTGAGGGTCCCTGACTCATTTCCCTAACCTTACCCGCCTGTGCCTATGCTGGACCCGCTGTTTTTAACAGATCGACCTGGACCTGTCAAATGGCATTGCCCGCCGTGTGAGAACCCTAGAAGGAGGAAGCCCTCCCATGACATTTACCCTAACCCCAACCAGGGTGACCTTGCCTAACCCTAACCACATGTAACCCTATCCCAAGAAGGGGAGGGGCTACATAAATTTATATATGGGCGATAAATAGTTAAAAAAATTCATGCTGGAAAGGAAGGGGTTAAAAAAAGTTAAAAACATTGGATTAAAAACAAGTTAAAAAGCTAAAACAGTTGATATAAATATAAGTTAAATACAAAGTTAAAAACAGTTGATATAAAAAACCAAGTAAAAAACCCAAACAGGGTTATTTAAAATCACTCTAGCTGAGCCTGAGGAAGGACAAATAGTCTCCGAAACGTAGCTACAAGGGCTAGAGTGCTAAAATTCAATTTTTGTCGCCAGGATTGGCAATGGTTAGTGGTTTATACAGGACGTGAGAGCCTAATTTTTTACTGGGATTTGAACCCAAGATTCGGGGAGGGGGACTAATTTTTAGGCCAGGGCATGCCTGGCAGGCCTGGGGAAGGGCCAGCATAAGGCCCGTGCACCTTCAGGGACCCCATTGAGGGTCCCTGACTCATTTCCCTAACCTTACCCGCCTGTGCCTATGCTGGACCCGCTGTTTTTAACAGATCGACCTGGACCTGTCAAATGGCATTGCCCGCCGTGTGAGAACCCTAGAAGGAGGAAGCCCTCCATGACATTTACCCTAACCCCAACCAGGGTGACCTTGCCTAACCCTAACCACATGTAACCCTATCCCAAGAAGGGGAGGGGCTACATAAATTTATATATGGGCGATAAATAGTTAAAAAAATTCATGCTGGAAAGGAAGGGGTAAAAAAAGTTAAAAACATTGGATTAAAAACAAGTTAAAAAGCTAAAAACAGTTGATATAAATATAAGTTAAATACAAAGTTAAAAACAGTTGATATAAAAAACCCAAGTAAAAAACCCAAACAGGGTTATTTAAAATCACTCTAGCTGAGCCTGAGGAAGGACAAATAGTCTCCGAAACGTAGCTACAAGGGCTAGAGTGCTAAAATTCAATTTTTTGTCGCCAGGATTGGCAATGGTTAGTGGTTTATACAGGACGTGAGAGCCTAATTTTTTACTGGGATTTGAACCCAAGATTCGGGGAGGGGGACTAATTTTAGGCCAGGGCATGCCTGGCAGGCCTGGGGAAGGGCCAGCATAAGGCCCGTGCACCTTCAGGGACCCCATTGAGGGTCCTGACTCATTTCCCCTAACCTTACCCGCCTGTGCCTATGCTGGACCCGCTGTTTTTAACAGATCGACCTGGACCTGTCAAATGGCATTGCCCGCCGTGTGAGAACCCTAGAAGGAGGAAGCCCTCCCATGACATTACCCTAACCCCAACCAGGGTGACCTTGCTAACCCTAACCACATGTAACCCTATCCCAGAAGGGGAGGGGCTACATAAATTTATATATGGGCGATAAATAGTTAAAAAAATTCATGCTGGAAAGGAAGGGGTTAAAAAAGTTAAAAACATTGGATTAAAAACAAGTTAAAAAGCTAAAAACAGTTGATATAAAATATAAGTTAAATACAAAGTTAAAAACAGTTGATATAAAAAACCCAAGTAAAAACCCAAACAGGGTTATTTAAAATCACTCTAGCTGAGCCTGAGGAAGGACAAATAGTCTCCGAAACGTAGCTACAAGGGCTAGAGTGGCTAAAATTCAATTTTTTGTCGCCAGGATTGGCAATGGTTAGTGGTTTATACAGGACGTGAGAGCCTAATTTTTTACTGGGATTTGAACCCAAGATTCGGGGAGGGGGACTAATTTTTAGGCCAGGGCATGCCTGGCAGGCCTGGGGAAGGGCCAGCATAAGGCCCGTGCACCTTCAGGGACCCCATTGAGGGTCCCTGACTCATTCCCTAACCTTACCCGCCTGTGCCTATGCTGGACCCGCTGTTTTTAACAGATCGACCTGGACCTGTCAAATGGCATTGCCCGCCGTGTGAGAACCCTAGAAGGAGGAAGCCCTCCCATGACATTTACCCTAACCCCAACCAGGGTGACCTTGCCTAACCCTAACCACATGTAACCCTATCCCAAGAAGGGGAGGGGCTACATAAATTTATATATGGGCGATAAATAGTTAAAAAAATTCATGCTGGAAAGGAAGGGGTTAAAAAAAGTTAAAAACATTGGATTAAAAACAAGTTAAAAAGCTAAAAACAGTTGATATAAATATAAGTTAAATACAAAGTTAAAAACAGTTGATATAAAAAACCCAAGTAAAAAACCCAAACAGGGTTATTTAAAATCACTCTAGCTGAGCCTGAGGAAGGACAAATAGTCTCCGAAACGTAGCTACAAGGGCTAGAGTGCTAAAATTCAATTTTTTGTCGCCAGGATTGGCAATGGTTAGTGGTTTATACAGGACGTGAGAGCCTAATTTTTTACTGGGATTTGAACCCAAGATTCGGGGAGGGGGACTAATTTTTAGGCCAGGGCATGCCTGGCAGGCCTGGGGAAGGGCCAGCATAAGGCCCGTGCACCTTCAGGGACCCCATTGAGGGTCCCTGACTCATTTCCCCTAACCTTACCCGCCTGTGCCTATGCTGGACCCGCTGTTTTTAACAGATCGACCTGGACCTGTCAAATGGCATTGCCCGCCGTGTGAGAACCCTAGAAGGAGGAAGCCCTCCCATGACATTTACCCTAACCCCAACCAGGGTGACCTTGCCTAACCCTAACCACATGTAACCCTATCCCAAGAAGGGGAGGGGCTACATAAATTTATATATGGGCGATAAATAGTTAAAAAAATTCATGCTGGAAAGGAAGGGGTTAAAAAAAGTTAAAAACATTGGATTAAAAACAAGTTAAAAAGCTAAAAACAGTTGATATAAATATAAGTTAAATACAAAGTTAAAAACAGTTGATATAAAAAACCCAAGTAAAAAACCCAACAGGGTTATTTAAAATCACTCTAGCTGAGCCTGAGGAAGGACAAATAGTCTCCGAAACGTAGCTACAAGGGCTAGAGTGCTAAAATTCAATTTTTTGTCGCCAGGATTGGCAATGGTTAGTGGTTTATACAGGACGTGAGAGCCTAATTTTTACTGGGATTTGAACCCAAGATTCGGGGAGGGGGACTAATTTTTAGGCCAGGGCATGCCTGGCAGGCCTGGGGAAGGGCCAGCATAAGGCCCGTGCACCTTCAGGGACCCCATTGAGGGTCCCTGACTCATTTCCCCTAACCTTACCCGCCTGTGCCTATGCTGGACCCGCTGTTTTTAACAGATCGACCTGGACCTGTCAAATGGCATTGCCCGCCGTGTGAGAACCCTAGAAGGAGGAAGCCCTCCCATGACATTTACCCTAACCCCAACCAGGGTGACCTTGCCTAACCCTAACCACATGTAACCCTATCCCAAGAAGGGGAGGGGCTACATAAATTTATATATGGGCGATAAATAGTTAAAAAAATTCATGCTGGAAAGGAAGGGGTTAAAAAAAGTTAAAAACATTGGATTAAAAACAAGTTAAAAAGCTAAAAACAGTTGATATAAATATAAGTTAAATACAAAGTTAAAAACAGTTGATATAAAAAACCCAAGTAAAAAACCCAAACAGGGTTATTTAAAATCACTCTAGCTGAGCCTGAGGAAGGACAAATAGTCTCCGAAACGTAGCTACAAGGGCTAGAGTGCTAAAATTCAATTTTTTGTCGCCAGGATTGGCAATGGTTAGTGGTTTATACAGGACGTGAGAGCCTAATTTTTTACTGGGATTTGAACCCAAGATTCGGGGAGGGGGACTAATTTTTAGGCCAGGGCATGCCTGGCAGGCCTGGGGAAGGGCCAGCATAAGGCCCGTGCACCTTCAGGGACCCCATTGAGGGTCCCTGACTCATTTCCCCTAACCTTACCCGCCTGTGCCTATGCTGGACCCGCTGTTTTTAACAGATCGACCTGGACCTGTCAAATGGCATTGCCCGCGTGTGAGAACCCTAGAAGGAGGAAGCCCTCCCATGACATTTACCCTAACCCCAACCAGGGTGACCTTGCCTAACCCTAACCACATGTAACCCTATCCCAAGAAGGGGAGGGGCTACATAAATTTATATATGGGCGATAAATAGTTAAAAAAAATTCATGCTGGAAAGGAAGGGGTTAAAAAAAGTTAAAAACATTGGATTAAAAACAAGTTAAAAAGCTAAAAACAGTTGATATAAATATAAGTTAAATACAAAGTTAAAAACAGTTGATATAAAAAACCCAAGTAAAAAACCCAAACAGGGTTATTTAAAATCACTCTAGCTGAGCCTGAGGAAGGACAAATAGTCTCCGAAACGTAGCTACAAGGGCTAGAGTGCTAAAATTCAATTTTTTGTCGCCAGGATTGGCAATGGTTAGTGGTTTATACAGGACGTGAGAGCCTAATTTTTTACTGGGATTTGAACCCAAGATTCGGGGAGGGGGACTAATTTTTAGGCCAGGGCATGCCTGGCAGGCCTGGGGAAGGGGCCAGCATAAGGCCCGTGCACCTTCAGGGACCCCATTGAGGGTCCCTGACTCATTTCCCCTAACCTTACCCGCCTGTGCCTATGCTGGACCCGCTGTTTTTAACAGATCGACCTGGACCTGTCAAATGGCATTGCCCGCCGTGTGAGAACCCTAGAAGGAGGAAGCCCTCCCATGACATTTACCCTAACCCCAACCAGGGTGACCTTGCCTAACCCTAACCACATGTAACCCTATCCCAAGAAGGGGAGGGGCTACATAAATTTATATATGGGCGATAAATAGTTAAAAAAATTCATGCTGGAAAGGAAGGGGTTAAAAAAAGTTAAAAACATTGGATTAAAAACAAGTTAAAAGCTAAAAACAGTTGATATAAATATAAGTTAAATACAAAGTTAAAAACAGTTGATATAAAAAACCCAAGTAAAAAACCCAAACAGGGTTATTTAAAATCACTCTAGCTGAGCCTGAGGAAGGACAAATAGTCTCCGAAACGTAGCTACAAGGGCTAGAGTGCTAAAATTCAATTTTTTGTCGCCAGGATTGGCAATGGTTAGTGGTTTATACAGGACGTGAGAGCCTAATTTTTTACTGGGATTTGAACCCAAGATTCGGGAGGGGGACTAATTTTTAGGCCAGGGCATGCCTGGCAGGCCTGGGGAAGGGCCAGCATAAGGCCCGTGCACCTTCAGGGACCCCATTGAGGGTCCCTGACTCATTTCCCCTAACCTTACCCGCCTGTGCCTATGCTGGACCCGCTGTTTTTAACAGATCGACCTGGACCTGTCAAATGGCATTGCCCGCCGTGTGAGAACCCTAGAAGGAGGAAGCCCTCCCATGACATTTACCCTAACCCCAACCAGGGTGACCTTGCCTAACCCTAACCACATGTAACCCTATCCCAAGAAGGGGAGGGGCTACATAAATTTATATATGGGCGATAAATAGTTAAAAAAATTCATGCTGGAAAGGAAGGGGTTAAAAAAAGTTAAAACATTGGATTAAAAACAAGTTAAAAAGCTAAAAACAGTTGATATAAATATAAGTTAAATACAAAGTTAAAAACAGTTGATATAAAAACCCAAGTAAAAAACCCAAACAGGGTTATTTAAAATCACTCTAGCTGAGCCTGAGGAAGGACAAATAGTCTCCGAAACGTAGCTACAAGGGCTAGAGTGCTAAAATTCAATTTTTTGTCGCCAGGATTGGCAATGGTTAGTGGTTTATACAGGACGTGAGAGCCTAATTTTTTACTGGGATTTGAACCCAAGATTCGGGGAGGGGGACTAATTTTTAGGCAGGGCATGCCTGGCAGGCCTGGGGAAGGGCCAGCATAAGGCCCGTGCACCTTCAGGGACCCCATTGAGGGTCCCTGACTCATTTCCCCTAACCTTACCCGCCTGTGCCTATGCTGGACCCGCTGTTTTTAACAGATCGACCTGGACCTGTCAAATGGCATTGCCCGCCGTGTGAGAACCCTAGAAGGAGGAAGCCCTCCCATGACATTTACCCTAACCCCAACCAGGGTGACCTTGCCTAACCCTAACCACATGTAACCCTATCCCAAGAAGGGGAGGGGCTACATAAATTTATATATGGGCGATAAATAGTTAAAAAAATTCATGCTGGAAAGGAAGGGGTTAAAAAAAGTTAAAAACATTGGATTAAAAACAAGTTAAAAAGCTAAAAACAGTTGATATAAATATAAGTTAAATACAAAAGTTAAAAACAGTTGATATAAAAAACCCAAGTAAAAAACCCAAACAGGG
Source organism: Trachinotus anak (assembly GCF_046630095.1). Lineage (NCBI taxonomy): Eukaryota > Metazoa > Chordata > Actinopteri > Carangiformes > Carangidae > Trachinotus > Trachinotus anak. Next base: position 8,932 of record NW_027273890.1, read on the forward strand.
TTATTTAAAATCACTCTAGCTGAGCCTGAGGAAGGACAAATAGTCTCCGAAACGTAGCTACAAGGGCTAGAGTGCTAAAATTCAATTTTTTGTCGCCAGGATTGGCAATGGTTAGTGGTTTATACAGGACGTGAGAGCCTAATTTTTTACTGGGATTTGAACCCAAGATTCGGGGAGGGGGACTAATTTTTAGGCCAGGGCATGCCTGGCAGGCCTGGGGAAAGGGCCAGCATAAGGCCCGTGCACCTTCAGGGACCCCATTGAGGGTCCCTGACTCATTTCCCCTAACCTTACCCGCCTGTGCCTATGCTGGACCCGCTGTTTTTAACAGATCGACCTGGACCTGTCAAATGGCATTGCCCGCCGTGTGAGAACCCTAGAAGGAGGAAGCCCTCCCATGACATTTACCCTAACCCCAACCAGGGTGACCTTGCCTAACCCTAACCACATGTAACCCTATCCCAAGAAGGGGAGGGGCTACATAAATTTATATATGGGCGATAAATAGTTAAAAAAATTCATGCTGGAAAGGAAGGGGTTAAAAAAAGTAAAAACATTGGATTAAAAACAAGTTAAAAAGCTAAAAACAGTTGATATAAATATAAGTTAAATACAAAGTTAAAAACAGTTGATATAAAAAACCCAAGTAAAAAACCCAAACAGGGTTATTTAAAATCACTCTAGCTGAGCCTGAGGAAGGACAAATAGTCTCCGAAACGTAGCTACAAGGGCTAGAGTGCTAAAATTCAATTTTTTGTCGCCAGGATTGGCAATGGTTAGTGGTTTATACAGGACGTGAGAGCCTAATTTTTTACTGGGATTTGAACCCAAGATTCGGGGAGGGGGACTAATTTTTAGGCCAGGGCATGCCTGGCAGGCCTGGGGAAGGGCCAGCATAAGGCCCGTGCACCTTCAGGGACCCCATTGAGGGTCCCTGACTCATTTCCCCTAACCTTACCCGCCTGTGCCTATGCTGGACCCGCTGTTTTTAACAGATCGACCTGGACCTGTCAAATGGCATTGCCCGCCGTGTGAGAACCCTAGAAGGAGGAAGCCCTCCCATGACATTTACCCTAACCCCAACCAGGGTGACCTTGCCTAACCCTAACCACATGTAACCCTATCCCAAGAAGGGGAGGGGCTACATAAATTTATATATGGGCGATAAATAGTTAAAAAAATTCATGCTGGAAAGGAAGGGGTTAAAAAAAGTTAAAAACATTGGATTAAAAACAAGTTAAAAAGCTAAAAACAGTTGATATAAATATAAGTTAAATACAAAGTTAAAAACAGTTGATATAAAAAACCCAAGTAAAAAACCCAAACAGGGTTATTTAAAATCACTCTAGCTGAGCCTGAGGAAGGACAAATAGTCTCCGAAACGTAGCTACAAGGGCTAGAGTGCTAAAATTCAATTTTTTGTCGCCAGGATTGGCAATGGTTAGTGGTTTATACAGGACGTGAGAGCCTAATTTTTTACTGGGATTTGAACCCAAGATTCGGGGAGGGGGACTAATTTTTAGGCCAGGGCATGCCTGGCAGGCCTGGGGAAGGGCCAGCATAAGGCCCGTGCACCTTCAGGGACCCCATTGAGGGTCCCTGACTCATTTCCCCTAACCTTACCCGCCTGTGCCTATGCTGGACCCGCTGTTTTTAACAGATCGACCTGGACCTGTCAAATGGCATTGCCCGCCGTGTGAGAACCCTAGAAGGAGGAAGCCCTCCCATGACATTTACCCTAACCCCAACCAGGGTGACCTTGCCTAACCCTAACCACATGTAACCCTATCCCAAGAAGGGGAGGGGCTACATAAATTTATATATGGGCGATAAATAGTTAAAAAAATTCATGCTGGAAAGGAAGGGGTTAAAAAAAGTTAAAAACATTGGATTAAAAACAAGTTAAAAAGCTAAAAACAGTTGATATAAATATAAGTTAAATACAAAGTTAAAAACAGTTGATATAAAAAACCCAAGTAAAAAACCCAAACAGGGTTATTTAAAATCACTCTAGCTGAGCCTGAGGAAGGACAAATAGTCTCCGAAACGTAGCTACAAGGGCTAGAGTGCTAAAATTCAATTTTTTGTCGCCAGGATTGGCAATGGTTAGTGGTTTATACAGGACGTGAGAGCCTAATTTTTTACTGGGATTTGAACCCAAGATTCGGGGAGGGGGACTAATTTTTAGGCCAGGGCATGCCTGGCAGGCCTGGGGAAGGGCCAGCATAAGGCCCGTGCACCTTCAGGGACCCCATTGAGGGTCCCTGACTCATTTCCCCTAACCTTACCCGCCTGTGCCTATGCTGGACCCGCTGTTTTTAACAGATCGACCTGGACCTGTCAAATGGCATTGCCCGCCGTGTGAGAACCCTAGAAGGAGGAAGCCCTCCCATGACATTTACCCTAACCCCAACCAGGGTGACCTTGCCTAACCCTAACCACATGTAACCCTATCCCAAGAAGGGGAGGGGCTACATAAATTTATATATGGGCGATAAATAGTTAAAAAAATTCATGCTGGAAAGGAAGGGGTTAAAAAAGTTAAAAACATTGGATTAAAAACAAGTTAAAAAGCTAAAAACAGTTGATATAAATATAAGTTAAATACAAAGTTAAAAACAGTTGATATAAAAAACCCAAGTAAAAAACCCCAAACAGGGTTATTTAAAATCACTCTAGCTGAGCCTGAGGAAGGACAAATAGTCTCCGAAACGTAGCTACAAGGGCTAGAGTGCTAAAATTCAATTTTTTTGTCGCCAGGATTGGCAATGGTTAGTGGTTTATACAGGACGTGAGAGCCTAATTTTTTACTGGATTTGAACCCAAGATTCGGGGAGGGGGACTAATTTTAGGCCAGGGCATGCCTGGCAGGCCTGGGGAAGGGCCAGCATAAGGCCCGTGCACCTTCAGGGACCCCATTGAGGGTCCCTGACTCATTTCCCCTAACCTTACCCGCCTGTGCCTATGCTGGACCCGCTGTTTTTAACAGATCGACCTGGACCTGTCAAATGGCATTGCCCGCCGTGTGAGAACCCTAGAAGGAGGAAGCCCTCCCATGACATTTACCCTAACCCCAACCAGGGTGACCTTGCCTAACCCTAACCACATGTAACCCTATCCCAAGAAGGGGAGGGGCTACATAAATTTATATATGGGCGATAAATAGTTAAAAAAATTCATGCTGGAAAGGAAGGGGTTAAAAAAAGTTAAAAACATTGGATTAAAAACAAGTTAAAAAGCTAAAAACAGTTGATATAAATATAAGTTAAATACAAAGTTAAAAACAGTTGATATAAAAAACCCAAGTAAAAAACCCCAAACAGGGTTATTTAAAATCACTCTAGCTGAGCCTGAGGAAGGACAAATAGTCTCCGAAACGTAGCTACAAGGGCTAGAGTGCTAAAATTCAATTTTTTGTCGCCAGGATTGGCAATGGTTAGTGGTTTATACAGGACGTGAGAGCCTAATTTTTTACTGGGATTTGAACCCAAGATTCGGGAGGGGGACTAATTTTTAGGCCAGGGCATGCCTGGCAGGCCTGGGGAAGGGCCAGCATAAGGCCCGTGCACCTTCAGGGACCCCATTGAGGGTCCCTGACTCATTTCCCCTAACCTTACCCGCCTGTGCCTATGCTGGACCCGCTGTTTTTAACAGATCGACCTGGACCTGTCAAATGGCATTGCCCGCCGTGTGAGAACCCTAGAAGGAGGAAGCCCTCCCATGACATTTACCCTAACCCCAACCAGGGTGACCTTGCCTAACCCTAACCACATGTAACCCTATCCCAAGAAGGGGAGGGGCTACATAAATTTATATATGGGCGATAAATAGTTAAAAAAATTCATGCTGGAAAGGAAGGGGTTAAAAAAAGTTAAAAACATTGGATTAAAAACAAGTTAAAAAGCTAAAAACAGTTGATATAAATATAAGTTAAATACAAAGTTAAAAACAGTTGATATAAAAAACCCAAGTAAAAAACCCAAACAGGGTTATTTAAAATCACTCTAGCTGAGCCCTGAGGAAGGACAAATAGTCTCCGAAACGTAGCTACAAGGGCTAGAGTGCTAAAATTCAATTTTTTGTCGCCAGGATTGGCAATGGTTAGTGGTTTATACAGGACGTGAGAGCCTAATTTTTTACTGGGATTTGAACCCAAGATTCGGGGAGGGGGACTAATTTTTAGGCCAGGGCATGCCTGGCAGGCCTGGGGAAGGGCCAGCATAAGGCCGTGCACCTTCAGGACCCCATTGAGGGTCCCTGACTCATTTCCCCTAACCTTACCCGCCTGTGCCTATGCTGGACCCGCTGTTTTTAACAGATCGACCTGGACCTGTCAAATGGCATTGCCCGCCGTGTGAGAACCTAGAAGGAGGAAGCCCTCTCCATGACATTTACCCTAACCCCAACCAGGGTGACCTTGCCTAACCCTAACCACATGTAACCCTATCCCAAGAAGGGGAGGGGCTACATAAATTTATATATGGGCGATAAATAGTTAAAAAAATTCATGCTGGAAAGGAAGGGGTTAAAAAAGTTAAAAACATTGGATTAAAAACAAGTTAAAAAGCTAAAAACAGTTGATATAAATATAAGTTAAATACAAAGTTAAAAACAGTTGATATAAAAACCCAAGTAAAAAACCCAAACAGGGTTATTTAAAATCACTCTAGCTGAGCCTGAGGAAGGACAAATAGTCTCCGAAACGTAGCTACAAGGGCTAGAGTGCTAAAATTCAATTTTTTGTCGCCAGGATTGGCAATGGTTAGTGGTTTATACAGGACGTGAGAGCCTAATTTTTTACTGGGATTTGAACCCAAGATTCGGGGAGGGGGACTAATTTTTAGGCCAGGGCATGCCTGGCAGGCCTGGGGAAGGGCCAGCATAAGGCCCGTGCACCTTCAGGGACCCCATTGAGGGTCCCTGACTCATTTCCCCTAACCTTACCCGCCTGTGCCTATGCTGGACCCGCTGTTTTTAACAGATCGACCTGGACCTGTCAAATGGCATTGCCCGCCGTGTGAGAACCCTAGAAGGAGGAAGCCCTCCCATGACATTTACCCTAACCCCAACCAGGGTGACCTTGCCTAACCCTAACCACATGTAACCCTATCCCAAGAAGGGGAGGGGCTACATAAATTTATATATGGGCGATAAATAGTTAAAAAAATTCATGCTGGAAAGGAAGGGGTTAAAAAAAGTTAAAAACATTGGATTAAAAACAAGTTAAAAAGCTAAAAACAGTTGATATAAATATAAGTTAAATACAAAGTTAAAAACAGTTGATATAAAAAACCCAAGTAAAAAACCCAAACAGGGTTATTTAAAATCACTCTAGCTGAGCCTGAGGAAGGACAAATAGTCTCCGAAACGTAGCTACAAGGGGCTAGAGTGCTAAAATTCAATTTTTTGTCGCCAGGATTGGCAATGGTTAGTGGTTTATACAGGACGTGAGAGCCTAATTTTTTACTGGGATTTGAACCCAAGATTCGGGGAGGGGGACTAATTTTTAGGCCAGGGCATGCCTGGCAGGCCTGGGGAAGGGCCAGCATAAGGCCCGTGCACCTTCAGGGACCCCATTGAGGGTCCCTGACTCATTTCCCCTAACCTTACCCGCCTGTGCCTATGCTGGACCCGCTGTTTTTAACAGATCGACCTGACCTGTCAAATGGCATTGCCCGCCGTGTGAGAACCCTAGAAGGAGGAAGCCCTCCCATGACATTTACCCTAACCCCAACCAGGGTGACCTTGCCTAACCCTAACCACATGTAACCCTATCCCAAGAAGGGGAGGGGCTACATAAATTTATATATGGGCGATAAATAGTTAAAAAAATTCATGCTGGAAAGGAAGGGGTTAAAAAAAGTTAAAAACATTGGATTAAAAACAAGTTAAAAAGCTAAAAACAGTTGATATAAATATAAGTTAAATACAAAGTTAAAAAACAGTTGATATAAAAAACCCAAGTAAAAAACCCAAACAGGGTTATTTAAAATCACTCTAGCTGAGCCTGAGGAAGGACAAATAGTCTCCGAAACGTAGCTACAAGGGCTAGAGTGCTAAAATTCAATTTTTGTCGCCAGGATTGGCAATGGTTAGTGGTTTATACAGGACGTGAGAGCCTAATTTTTTACTGGGATTTGAACCCAAGATTCGGGGAGGGGGACTAATTTTAGGCCAGGGCATGCCTGGCAGGCCTGGGGAAGGGCCAGCATAAGGCCCGTGCACCTTCAGGGACCCCATTGAGGGTCCCTGACTCATTTCCCTAACCTTACCCGCCTGTGCCTATGCTGGACCCGCTGTTTTTAACAGATCGACCTGGACCTGTCAAATGGCATTGCCCGCCGTGTGAGAACCCTAGAAGGAGGAAGCCCTCCCATGACATTTACCCTAACCCCAACCAGGGTGACCTTGCCTAACCCTAACCACATGTAACCCTATCCCAAGAAGGGGAGGGGCTACATAAATTTATATATGGGCGATAAATAGTTAAAAAAATTCATGCTGGAAAGGAAGGGGTTAAAAAAGTTAAAAACATTGGATTAAAAACAAGTTAAAAAGCTAAAAACAGTTGATATAAATATAAGTTAAATACAAAGTTAAAAACAGTTGATATAAAAAACCCAAGTAAAAAACCCAAACAGGGTTATTTAAAATCACTCTAGCTGAGCCTGAGGAAGGACAAATAGTCTCCGAACGTAGCTACAAGGGCTAGAGTGCTAAATTCAATTTTTTGTCGCCAGGATTGGCAATGGTTAGTGGTTTATACAGGACGTGAAGCCTAATTTTTTACTGGGATTTGAACCCAAGATTCGGGGAGGGGGACTAATTTTTAGGCCAGGGCATGCCTGGCAGGCCTGGGGAAGGGCCAGCATAAGGCCCGTGCACCTTCAGGGACCCCATTGAGGGTCCCTGACTCATTTCCCCTAACCTTACCCGCCTGTGCCTATGCTGGACCCGCTGTTTTTAACAGATCGACCTGGACCTGTCAAATGGCATTGCCCGCCGTGTGAGAACCCTAGAAGGAGGAAGCCCTCCCATGACATTTACCCTAACCCCAACCAGGGTGACCTTGGCCTAACCCTAACCACATGTAACCCTATCCCAAGAAGGGGAGGGGCTACATAAATTTATATATGGGCGATAAATAGTTAAAAAATTCATGCTGGAAAGGAAGGGGTTAAAAAAAGTTAAAAACATTGGATTAAAAACAAGTTAAAAAGCTAAAAACAGTTGATATAAATATAAGTTAAATACAAAGTTAAAAACAGTTGATATAAAAAAGCCAAGTAAAAAACCCAAACAGGGTTATTTAAAATCACTCTAGCTGAGCCTGAGGAAGGACAAATAGTCTCCGAAACGTAGCTACAAGGGCTAGAGTGCTAAAATTCAATTTTTTGTCGCCAGGATTGGCAATGGTTAGTGGTTTATACAGGACGTGAGAGCCTAATTTTTACTGGGATTTGAACCCAAGATTCGGGGAGGGGGACTAATTTTAGGCCAGGGCATGCCTGGCAGGCCTGGGGAAGGGCCAGCATAAGGCCCGTGCACCTTCAGGGACCCCATTGAGGGTCCCTGACTCATTTCCCCTAACCTTACCCGCCTGTGCCTATGCTGGACCCGCTGTTTTAACAGATCGACCTGGACCTGTCAAATGGCATTGCCCGCCGTGTGAGAACCCTAGAAGGAGGAAGCCCTCCCATGACATTTACCCTAACCCCAACCAGGGTGACCTTGCCTAACCCTAACCACATGTAACCCTATCCCAAGAAGGGGAGGGGCTACATAAATTTATATATGGGCGATAAATAGTTAAAAAAATTCATGCTGGAAAGGAAGGGTTAAAAAAAGTTAAAAACATTGGATTAAAAACAAGTTAAAAAGCTAAAAACAGTTGATATAAATATAAGTTAAATACAAAGTTAAAAACAGTTGATATAAAAAACAAAAAACCCAAGTAAAAAACCCAAACAGGGTTATTTAAAATCACTCTAGCTGAGCCTGAGGAAGGACAAATAGTCTCCGAAACGTAGCTACAAGGGCTAGAGTGCTAAAATTCATTTTTTGTCGCCAGGATTGGCAATGGTTAGTGGTTTATACAGGACGTGAGAGCCTAATTTTTTACTGGATTGAACCCAAGATTCGGGGAGGGGGACTAATTTTTAGGCCAGGGCTGCCTGGCAGGCCTGGGGAAGGGCCAGCATAAGGCCCGTGCACCTTCAGGGACCCCATTGAGGGTCCTGACTCATTTCCCTAACCTTACCCGCCTGTGCCTATGCTGACCCGCTGTTTTTAACAGATCGACCTGGACCTGTCAAATGGCATTGCCCGCCGTGTGAGAACCTAGAAGGAGGAAGCCCTCCCATGACATTTACCTAACCCCAACCAGGGGACCTTGCCTAACCTAACCACATGTAACCCTATCCCAAGAAGGGGAGGGGCTACATAAATTTATATATGGGCGATAAATAGTTAAAAAAATTCATGCTGGAAAGGAAGGGGTTAAAAAAAGTTAAAAACATTGGATTAAAAACAAGTTAAAAAGCTAAAAACAGTTGATATAAATATAAGTTAAATACAAAGTTAAAAACAGTTGATATAAAAAACCCAAGTAAAAAACCCAAACAGGGTTATTTAAAATCACTCTAGCTGAGCCTGAGAAGGACAAATAGTCTCCGAAACGTAGCTACAAGGGCTAGAGTGCTTAAAATCAATTTTTTGTCGCCAGGATTGGCAATGGTTAGTGGTTTATACAGGACGTGAGAGCCTAATTTTTTACTGGGATTTGAACCCAAGATTCGGGGAGGGGGACTAATTTTTAGGCCAGGGCATGCCTGGCAGGCCTGGGGAAGGGCCAGCATAAGGCCCGTGCACCTTCAGGGACCCCATTGAGGGTCCCTGACTCATTTCCCCTAACCTTACCCGCTGTGCCTATGCTGGACCCGCTGTTTTAAACAGATCGACCTGGACCTGTCAAATGGCATTGCCCGCCGTGTGAGAACCCTAGAAGGAGGAAGCCCTCCCATGACATTTACCCTAACCCCAACCAGGGTGACCTTGCCTAACCCTAACCACATGTAACCCTATCCCAAGAAGGGGAGGGGCTACATAAATTTATATATGGGCGATAAATAGTTAAAAAAATTCATGCTGGAAAGGAAGGGGTTAAAAAAGTTAAAACATTGGATTAAAAACAAGTTAAAAAGCTAAAAACAGTTGATATAAATATAAGTTAAATACAAAGTTAAAAACAGTTGATATAAAAAACCCAAGTAAAAAACCCAAACAGGGTTATTTAAAATCACTCTAGCTGAGCCTGAGGAAGGACAAATAGTCTCCGAAACGTAGCTACAAGGGCTAGAGTGCTAAAATTCAATTTTTTGTCGCCAGGATTGGCAATGGTTAGTGGTTTATACAGGACGTGAGAGCCTAATTTTTTACTGGGATTTGAACCCAAGATTCGGGGAGGGGGACTAATTTTTAGGCCAGGGCATGCCTGGCAGGCCTGGGGAAGGGCCAGCATAAGGCCCGTGCACCTTCAGGGACCCCATTGAGGGTCCCTGACTCATTTCCCCTAACCTTACCCGCCTGTGCCTATGCTGGACCCGCTGTTTTTAACAGATCGACCTGGACCTGTCAAATGGCATTGCCCGCCGTGTGAGAACCCTAGAAGGAGGAAGCCCTCCCATGACATTTACCCTAACCCCAACCAGGGTGACCTTGCCTAACCCTAACCACATGTAACCCTATCCCAAGAAGGGGAGGGGCTACATAAATTTATATATGGGCGATAAATAGTTAAAAAAATTCATGCTGGAAAGGAAGGGGTTAAAAAAAGTTAAAAACATTGGATTAAAAACAAGTTAAAAAGCTAAAAACAGTTGATATAAATATAAGTTAAATACAAAGTTAAAAACAGTTGATATAAAAAACCCAAGTAAAAAACCCAAACAGGGTTATTTAAAATCACTCTAGCTGAGCCTGAGGAAGGACAAATAGTCTCCGAAACGTAGCTACAAGGGCTAGAGTGCTAAAATTCAATTTTTTGTCGCCAGGATTGGCAATGGTTAGTGGTTTATACAGGACGTGAGAGCCTAATTTTTTACTGGGATTTGAACCCAAGATTCGGGGAGGGGGACTAATTTTTAGGCCAGGGCATGCCTGGCAGGCCTGGGGAAGGGCCAGCATAAGGCCCGTGCACCTTCAGGGACCCCATTGAGGGTCCCTGACTCATTTCCCCTAACCTTACCCGCCTGTGCCTATGCTGGACCCGCTGTTTTTAACAGATCGACCTGGACCTGTCAAATGGCATTGCCCGCCGTGTGAGAACCCTAGAAGGAGGAAGCCCTCCATGACATTTACCCTAACCCCAACCAGGGTGACCTTGCCTAACCCTAACCACATGTAACCCTATCCCAAGAAGGGGAGGGGCTACATAAATTTATATATGGGCGATAAATAGTTAAAAAAATTCATGCTGGAAAGGAAGGGGTTAAAAAAAGTAAAAACATTGGATTAAAAACAAGTTAAAAAGCTAAAAACAGTTGATATAAATATAAGTTAAATACAAAGTTAAAAACAGTTGATATAAAAAACCCAAGTAAAAAACCCAAACAGGGTTATTTAAAATCACTCTAGCTGAGCCTGAGGAAGGACAAATAGTCTCCGAAACGTAGCTACAAGGGCTAGAGTGCTAAAATTCAATTTTTTGTCGCCAGGATTGGCAATGGTTAGTGGTTTATACAGGACGTGAGAGCCTAATTTTTTACTGGGATTTGAACCCAAGATTCGGGGAGGGGGACTAATTTTTAGGCCAGGGCATGCCTGGCAGGCCTGGGGAAGGGCCAGCATAAGGCCCGTGCACCTTCAGGGACCCCATTGAGGGTCCCTGACTCATTTCCCCTAACCTTACCCGCCTGTGCCTATGCTGGACCCGCTGTTTTTAACAGATCGACCTGGACCTGTCAAATGGCATTGCCCGCCGTGTGAGAACCCTAGAAGGAGGAAGCCCTCCCATGACATTTACCCTAACCCCAACCAGGGTGACCTTGCCTAACCCTAACCACATGTAACCCTATCCCAAGAAGGGGAGGGGCTACATAAATTTATATATGGGCGATAAATAGTTAAAAAAATTCATGCTGGAAAGGAAGGGGTTAAAAAAAGTTAAAAACATTGGATTAAAAACAAGTTAAAAAGCTAAAAACAGTTGATATAAATATAAGTTAAATACAAAGTTAAAAACAGTTGATATAAAAAACCCAAGTAAAAAACCCAAACAGGGTTATTTAAAATCACTCTAGCTGAGCCTGAGGAAGGACAAATAGTCTCCGAAACGTAGCTACAAGGGCTAGAGTGCTAAAATTCAATTTTTTGTCGCCAGGATTGGCAATGGTTAGTGGTTTATACAGGACGTGAGAGCCTAATTTTTTACTGGGATTTGAACCCAAGATTCGGGGAGGGGGACTAATTTTTAGGCCAGGGCATGCCTGGCAGGCCTGGGGAAGGGCCAGCATAAGGCCCGTGCACCTTCAGGGACCCCATTGAGGGTCCCTGACTCATTTCCCCTAACCTTACCCGCCTGTGCCTATGCTGGACCCGCTGTTTTTAACAGATCGACCTGGACCTGTCAAATGGCATTGCCCGCCGTGTGAGAACCCTAGAAGGAGGAAGCCCTCCCATGACATTTACCCTAACCCCAACCAGGGTGACCTTGCCTAACCCTAACCACATGTAACCCTATCCCAAGAAGGGGAGGGGCTACATAAATTTATATATGGGCGATAAATAGTTAAAAAAATTCATGCTGGAAAGGAAGGGGTTAAAAAAAGTTAAAAACATTGGATTAAAAACAAGTTAAAAAGCTAAAAACAGTTGATATAAATATAAGTTAAATACAAAGTTAAAAACAGTTGATATAAAAAACCCAAGTAAAAAACCCAAACAGGGTTATTTAAAATCACTCTAGCTGAGCCTGAGGAAGGACAAATAGTCTCCGAAACGTAGCTACAAGGGCTAGAGTGCTAAAATTCAATTTTTTGTCGCCAGGATTGGCAATGGTTAGTGGTTTATACAGGACGTGAGAGCCTAATTTTTTACTGGGATTTGAACCCAAGATTCGGGGAGGGGGACTAATTTTTAGGCCAGGGCATGCCTGGCAGGCCTGGGGAAGGGCCAGCATAAGGCCCGTGCACCTTCAGGGACCCCATTGAGGGTCCCTGACTCATTTCCCCTAACCTTACCCGCCTGTGCCTATGCTGGACCCGCTGTTTTTAACAGATCGACCTGGACCTGTCAAATGGCATTGCCCGCCGTGTGAGAACCCTAGAAGGAGGAAGCCCTCCCATGACATTTACCCTAACCCCAACCAGGGTGACCTTGCCTAACCCTAACCACATGTAACCCTATCCCAAGAAGGGGAGGGGCTACATAAATTTATATATGGGCGATAAATAGTTAAAAAAATTCATGCTGGAAAGGAAGGGGTTAAAAAAAGTTAAAAACATTGGATTAAAAACAAGTTAAAAAGCTAAAAACAGTTGATATAAATATAAGTTAAATACAAAGTTAAAAACAGTTGATATAAAAAACCCAAGTAAAAAACCCAAACAGGGTTATTTAAAATCACTCTAGCTGAGCCTGAGGAAGGACAAATAGTCTCCGAAACGTAGCTACAAGGGCTAGAGTGCTAAAATTCAATTTTTTGTCGCCAGGATTGGCAATGGTTAGTGGTTTATACAGGACGTGAGAGCCTAATTTTTTACTGGGATTTGAACCCAAGATTCGGGGAGGGGGACTAATTTTTAGGCCAGGGCATGCCTGGCAGGCCTGGGGAAGGGCCAGCATAAGGCCCGTGCACCTTCAGGGACCCCATTGAGGGTCCCTGACTCATTTCCCCTAACCTTACCCGCCTGTGCCTATGCTGGACCCGCTGTTTTTAACAGATCGACCTGGACCTGTCAAATGGCATTGCCCGCCGTGTGAGAACCCTAGAAGGAGGAAGCCCTCCCATGACATTTACCCTAACCCCAACCAGGGTGACCTTGCCTAACCCTAACCACATGTAACCCTATCCCAAGAAGGGGAGGGGCTACATAAATTTATATATGGGCGATAAATAGTTAAAAAAATTCATGCTGGAAAGGAAGGGGTTAAAAAAAGTTAAAAACATTGGATTAAAAACAAGTTAAAAAGCTAAAAACAGTTGATATAAATATAAGTTAAATACAAAGTTAAAAACAGTTGATATAAAAAACCCAAGTAAAAAACCCAAACAGGGTTATTTAAAATCACTCTAGCTGAGCCTGAGGAAGGACAAATAGTCTCCGAAACGTAGCTACAAGGGCTAGAGTGCTAAAATTCAATTTTTTGTCGCCAGGATTGGCAATGGTTAGTGGTTTATACAGGACGTGAGAGCCTAATTTTTTACTGGGATTTGAACCCAAGATTCGGGGAGGGGGACTAATTTTTAGGCCAGGGCATGCCTGGCAGGCCTGGGGAAGGGCCAGCATAAGGCCCGTGCACCTTCAGGGACCCCATTGAGGGTCCCTGACTCATTTCCCCTAACCTTACCCGCCTGTGCCTATGCTGGACCCGCTGTTTTTAACAGATCGACCTGGACCTGTCAAATGGCATTGCCCGCCGTGTGAGAACCCTAGAAGGAGGAAGCCCTCCCATGACATTTACCCTAACCCCAACCAGGGTGACCTTGCCTAACCCTAACCACATGTAACCCTATCCCAAGAAGGGGAGGGGCTACATAAATTTATATATGGGCGATAAATAGTTAAAAAAATTCATGCTGGAAAGGAAGGGGTTAAAAAAAGTTAAAAACATTGGATTAAAAACAAGTTAAAAAGCTAAAAACAGTTGATATAAATATAAGTTAAATACAAAGTTAAAAACAGTTGATATAAAAAACCCAAGTAAAAAACCCAAACAGGGTTATTTAAAATCACTCTAGCTGAGCCTGAGGAAGGACAAATAGTCTCCGAAACGTAGCTACAAGGGCTAGAGTGCTAAAATTCAATTTTTTGTCGCCAGGATTGGCAATGGTTAGTGGTTTATACAGGACGTGAGAGCCTAATTTTTTACTGGGATTTGAACCCAAGATTCGGGGAGGGGGACTAATTTTTAGGCCAGGGCATGCCTGGCAGGCCTGGGGAAGGGCCAGCATAAGGCCCGTGCACCTTCAGGGACCCCATTGAGGGTCCCTGACTCATTTCCCCTAACCTTACCCGCCTGTGCCTATGCTGGACCCGCTGTTTTTAACAGATCGACCTGGACCTGTCAAATGGCATTGCCCGCCGTGTGAGAACCCTAGAAGGAGGAAGCCCTCCCATGACATTTACCCTAACCCCAACCAGGGTGACCTTGCCTAACCCTAACCACATGTAACCCTATCCCAAGAAGGGGAGGGGCTACATAAATTTATATATGGGCGATAAATAGTTAAAAAAATTCATGCTGGAAAGGAAGGGGTTAAAAAAAGTTAAAAACATTGGATTAAAAACAAGTTAAAAAGCTAAAAACAGTTGATATAAATATAAGTTAAATACAAAGTTAAAAACAGTTGATATAAAAAACCCAAGTAAAAAACCCAAACAGGGTTATTTAAAATCACTCTAGCTGAGCCTGAGGAAGGACAAATAGTCTCCGAAACGTAGCTACAAGGGCTAGAGTGCTAAAATTCAATTTTTTGTCGCCAGGATTGGCAATGGTTAGTGGTTTATACAGGACGTGAGAGCCTAATTTTTTACTGGGATTTGAACCCAAGATTCGGGGAGGGGGACTAATTTTTAGGCCAGGGCATGCCTGGCAGGCCTGGGGAAGGGCCAGCATAAGGCCCGTGCACCTTCAGGGACCCCATTGAGGGTCCCTGACTCATTTCCCCTAACCTTACCCGCCTGTGCCTATGCTGGACCCGCTGTTTTTAACAGATCGACCTGGACCTGTCAAATGGCATTGCCCGCCGTGTGAGAACCCTAGAAGGAGGAAGCCCTCCCATGACATTTACCCTAACCCCAACCAGGGTGACCTTGCCTAACCCTAACCACATGTAACCCTATCCCAAGAAGGGGAGGGGCTACATAAATTTATATATGGGCGATAAATAGTTAAAAAAATTCATGCTGGAAAGGAAGGGGTTAAAAAAAGTTAAAAACATTGGATTAAAAACAAGTTAAAAAGCTAAAAACAGTTGATATAAATATAAGTTAAATACAAAGTTAAAAACAGTTGATATAAAAAACCCAAGTAAAAAACCCAAACAGGGTTATTTAAAATCACTCTAGCTGAGCCTGAGGAAGGACAAATAGTCTCCGAAACGTAGCTACAAGGGCTAGAGTGCTAAAATTCAATTTTTTGTCGCCAGGATTGGCAATGGTTAGTGGTTTATACAGGACGTGAGAGCCTAATTTTTTACTGGGATTTGAACCCAAGATTCGGGGAGGGGGACTAATTTTTAGGCCAGGGCATGCCTGGCAGGCCTGGGGAAGGGCCAGCATAAGGCCCGTGCACCTTCAGGGACCCCATTGAGGGTCCCTGACTCATTTCCCCTAACCTTACCCGCCTGTGCCTATGCTGGACCCGCTGTTTTTAACAGATCGACCTGGACCTGTCAAATGGCATTGCCCGCCGTGTGAGAACCCTAGAAGGAGGAAGCCCTCCCATGACATTTACCCTAACCCCAACCAGGGTGACCTTGCCTAACCCTAACCACATGTAACCCTATCCCAAGAAGGGGAGGGGCTACATAAATTTATATATGGGCGATAAATAGTTAAAAAAATTCATGCTGGAAAGGAAGGGGTTAAAAAAAGTTAAAAACATTGGATTAAAAACAAGTTAAAAAGCTAAAAACAGTTGATATAAATATAAGTTAAATACAAAGTTAAAAACAGTTGATATAAAAAACCCAAGTAAAAAACCCAAACAGGGTTATTTAAAATCACTCTAGCTGAGCCTGAGGAAGGACAAATAGTCTCCGAAACGTAGCTACAAGGGCTAGAGTGCTAAAATTCAATTTTTTGTCGCCAGGATTGGCAATGGTTAGTGGTTTATACAGGACGTGAGAGCCTAATTTTTTACTGGGATTTGAACCCAAGATTCGGGGAGGGGGACTAATTTTTAGGCCAGGGCATGCCTGGCAGGCCTGGGGAAGGGCCAGCATAAGGCCCGTGCACCTTCAGGGACCCCATTGAGGGTCCCTGACTCATTTCCCCTAACCTTACCCGCCTGTGCCTATGCTGGACCCGCTGTTTTTAACAGATCGACCTGGACCTGTCAAATGGCATTGCCCGCCGTGTGAGAACCCTAGAAGGAGGAAGCCCTCCCATGACATTTACCCTAACCCCAACCAGGGTGACCTTGCCTAACCCTAACCACATGTAACCCTATCCCAAGAAGGGGAGGGGCTACATAAATTTATATATGGGCGATAAATAGT
Source organism: Trachinotus anak (assembly GCF_046630095.1). Taxonomy (NCBI): domain Eukaryota; kingdom Metazoa; phylum Chordata; class Actinopteri; order Carangiformes; family Carangidae; genus Trachinotus; species Trachinotus anak. Next base: position 25,376 of record NW_027273890.1, read on the forward strand.
TAAAAAAATTCATGCTGGAAAGGAAGGGGTTAAAAAAAGTTAAAAACATTGGATTAAAAACAAGTTAAAAAGCTAAAAACAGTTGATATAAATATAAGTTAAATACAAAGTTAAAAACAGTTGATATAAAAAACCCAAGTAAAAAACCCAAACAGGGTTATTTAAAATCACTCTAGCTGAGCCTGAGGAAGGACAAATAGTCTCCGAAACGTAGCTACAAGGGCTAGAGTGCTAAAATTCAATTTTTTGTCGCCAGGATTGGCAATGGTTAGTGGTTTATACAGGACGTGAGAGCCTAATTTTTTACTGGGATTTGAACCCAAGATTCGGGGAGGGGGACTAATTTTTAGGCCAGGGCATGCCTGGCAGGCCTGGGGAAGGGCCAGCATAAGGCCCGTGCACCTTCAGGGACCCCATTGAGGGTCCCTGACTCATTTCCCCTAACCTTACCCGCCTGTGCCTATGCTGGACCCGCTGTTTTTAACAGATCGACCTGGACCTGTCAAATGGCATTGCCCGCCGTGTGAGAACCCTAGAAGGAGGAAGCCCTCCCATGACATTTACCCTAACCCCAACCAGGGTGACCTTGCCTAACCCTAACCACATGTAACCCTATCCCAAGAAGGGGAGGGGCTACATAAATTTATATATGGGCGATAAATAGTTAAAAAAATTCATGCTGGAAAGGAAGGGGTTAAAAAAAGTTAAAAACATTGGATTAAAAACAAGTTAAAAAGCTAAAAACAGTTGATATAAATATAAGTTAAATACAAAGTTAAAAACAGTTGATATAAAAAACCCAAGTAAAAAACCCAAACAGGGTTATTTAAAATCACTCTAGCTGAGCCTGAGGAAGGACAAATAGTCTCCGAAACGTAGCTACAAGGGCTAGAGTGCTAAAATTCAATTTTTTGTCGCCAGGATTGGCAATGGTTAGTGGTTTATACAGGACGTGAGAGCCTAATTTTTTACTGGGATTTGAACCCAAGATTCGGGGAGGGGGACTAATTTTTAGGCCAGGGCATGCCTGGCAGGCCTGGGGAAGGGCCAGCATAAGGCCCGTGCACCTTCAGGGACCCCATTGAGGGTCCCTGACTCATTTCCCCTAACCTTACCCGCCTGTGCCTATGCTGGACCCGCTGTTTTTAACAGATCGACCTGGACCTGTCAAATGGCATTGCCCGCCGTGTGAGAACCCTAGAAGGAGGAAGCCCTCCCATGACATTTACCCTAACCCCAACCAGGGTGACCTTGCCTAACCCTAACCACATGTAACCCTATCCCAAGAAGGGGAGGGGCTACATAAATTTATATATGGGCGATAAATAGTTAAAAAAATTCATGCTGGAAAGGAAGGGGTTAAAAAAAGTTAAAAACATTGGATTAAAAACAAGTTAAAAAGCTAAAAACAGTTGATATAAATATAAGTTAAATACAAAGTTAAAAACAGTTGATATAAAAAACCCAAGTAAAAAACCCAAACAGGGTTATTTAAAATCACTCTAGCTGAGCCTGAGGAAGGACAAATAGTCTCCGAAACGTAGCTACAAGGGCTAGAGTGCTAAAATTCAATTTTTTGTCGCCAGGATTGGCAATGGTTAGTGGTTTATACAGGACGTGAGAGCCTAATTTTTTACTGGGATTTGAACCCAAGATTCGGGGAGGGGGACTAATTTTTAGGCCAGGGCATGCCTGGCAGGCCTGGGGAAGGGCCAGCATAAGGCCCGTGCACCTTCAGGGACCCCATTGAGGGTCCCTGACTCATTTCCCCTAACCTTACCCGCCTGTGCCTATGCTGGACCCGCTGTTTTTAACAGATCGACCTGGACCTGTCAAATGGCATTGCCCGCCGTGTGAGAACCCTAGAAGGAGGAAGCCCTCCCATGACATTTACCCTAACCCCAACCAGGGTGACCTTGCCTAACCCTAACCACATGTAACCCTATCCCAAGAAGGGGAGGGGCTACATAAATTTATATATGGGCGATAAATAGTTAAAAAAATTCATGCTGGAAAGGAAGGGGTTAAAAAAAGTTAAAAACATTGGATTAAAAACAAGTTAAAAAGCTAAAAACAGTTGATATAAATATAAGTTAAATACAAAGTTAAAAACAGTTGATATAAAAAACCCAAGTAAAAAACCCAAACAGGGTTATTTAAAATCACTCTAGCTGAGCCTGAGGAAGGACAAATAGTCTCCGAAACGTAGCTACAAGGGCTAGAGTGCTAAAATTCAATTTTTTGTCGCCAGGATTGGCAATGGTTAGTGGTTTATACAGGACGTGAGAGCCTAATTTTTTACTGGGATTTGAACCCAAGATTCGGGGAGGGGGACTAATTTTTAGGCCAGGGCATGCCTGGCAGGCCTGGGGAAGGGCCAGCATAAGGCCCGTGCACCTTCAGGGACCCCATTGAGGGTCCCTGACTCATTTCCCCTAACCTTACCCGCCTGTGCCTATGCTGGACCCGCTGTTTTTAACAGATCGACCTGGACCTGTCAAATGGCATTGCCCGCCGTGTGAGAACCCTAGAAGGAGGAAGCCCTCCCATGACATTTACCCTAACCCCAACCAGGGTGACCTTGCCTAACCCTAACCACATGTAACCCTATCCCAAGAAGGGGAGGGGCTACATAAATTTATATATGGGCGATAAATAGTTAAAAAAATTCATGCTGGAAAGGAAGGGGTTAAAAAAAGTTAAAAACATTGGATTAAAAACAAGTTAAAAAGCTAAAAACAGTTGATATAAATATAAGTTAAATACAAAGTTAAAAACAGTTGATATAAAAAACCCAAGTAAAAAACCCAAACAGGGTTATTTAAAATCACTCTAGCTGAGCCTGAGGAAGGACAAATAGTCTCCGAAACGTAGCTACAAGGGCTAGAGTGCTAAAATTCAATTTTTTGTCGCCAGGATTGGCAATGGTTAGTGGTTTATACAGGACGTGAGAGCCTAATTTTTTACTGGGATTTGAACCCAAGATTCGGGGAGGGGGACTAATTTTTAGGCCAGGGCATGCCTGGCAGGCCTGGGGAAGGGCCAGCATAAGGCCCGTGCACCTTCAGGGACCCCATTGAGGGTCCCTGACTCATTTCCCCTAACCTTACCCGCCTGTGCCTATGCTGGACCCGCTGTTTTTAACAGATCGACCTGGACCTGTCAAATGGCATTGCCCGCCGTGTGAGAACCCTAGAAGGAGGAAGCCCTCCCATGACATTTACCCTAACCCCAACCAGGGTGACCTTGCCTAACCCTAACCACATGTAACCCTATCCCAAGAAGGGGAGGGGCTACATAAATTTATATATGGGCGATAAATAGTTAAAAAAATTCATGCTGGAAAGGAAGGGGTTAAAAAAAGTTAAAAACATTGGATTAAAAACAAGTTAAAAAGCTAAAAACAGTTGATATAAATATAAGTTAAATACAAAGTTAAAAACAGTTGATATAAAAAACCCAAGTAAAAAACCCAAACAGGGTTATTTAAAATCACTCTAGCTGAGCCTGAGGAAGGACAAATAGTCTCCGAAACGTAGCTACAAGGGCTAGAGTGCTAAAATTCAATTTTTTGTCGCCAGGATTGGCAATGGTTAGTGGTTTATACAGGACGTGAGAGCCTAATTTTTTACTGGGATTTGAACCCAAGATTCGGGGAGGGGGACTAATTTTTAGGCCAGGGCATGCCTGGCAGGCCTGGGGAAGGGCCAGCATAAGGCCCGTGCACCTTCAGGGACCCCATTGAGGGTCCCTGACTCATTTCCCCTAACCTTACCCGCCTGTGCCTATGCTGGACCCGCTGTTTTTAACAGATCGACCTGGACCTGTCAAATGGCATTGCCCGCCGTGTGAGAACCCTAGAAGGAGGAAGCCCTCCCATGACATTTACCCTAACCCCAACCAGGGTGACCTTGCCTAACCCTAACCACATGTAACCCTATCCCAAGAAGGGGAGGGGCTACATAAATTTATATATGGGCGATAAATAGTTAAAAAAATTCATGCTGGAAAGGAAGGGGTTAAAAAAAGTTAAAAACATTGGATTAAAAACAAGTTAAAAAGCTAAAAACAGTTGATATAAATATAAGTTAAATACAAAGTTAAAAACAGTTGATATAAAAAACCCAAGTAAAAAACCCAAACAGGGTTATTTAAAATCACTCTAGCTGAGCCTGAGGAAGGACAAATAGTCTCCGAAACGTAGCTACAAGGGCTAGAGTGCTAAAATTCAATTTTTTGTCGCCAGGATTGGCAATGGTTAGTGGTTTATACAGGACGTGAGAGCCTAATTTTTTACTGGGATTTGAACCCAAGATTCGGGGAGGGGGACTAATTTTTAGGCCAGGGCATGCCTGGCAGGCCTGGGGAAGGGCCAGCATAAGGCCCGTGCACCTTCAGGGACCCCATTGAGGGTCCCTGACTCATTTCCCCTAACCTTACCCGCCTGTGCCTATGCTGGACCCGCTGTTTTTAACAGATCGACCTGGACCTGTCAAATGGCATTGCCCGCCGTGTGAGAACCCTAGAAGGAGGAAGCCCTCCCATGACATTTACCCTAACCCCAACCAGGGTGACCTTGCCTAACCCTAACCACATGTAACCCTATCCCAAGAAGGGGAGGGGCTACATAAATTTATATATGGGCGATAAATAGTTAAAAAAATTCATGCTGGAAAGGAAGGGGTTAAAAAAAGTTAAAAACATTGGATTAAAAACAAGTTAAAAAGCTAAAAACAGTTGATATAAATATAAGTTAAATACAAAGTTAAAAACAGTTGATATAAAAAACCCAAGTAAAAAACCCAAACAGGGTTATTTAAAATCACTCTAGCTGAGCCTGAGGAAGGACAAATAGTCTCCGAAACGTAGCTACAAGGGCTAGAGTGCTAAAATTCAATTTTTTGTCGCCAGGATTGGCAATGGTTAGTGGTTTATACAGGACGTGAGAGCCTAATTTTTTACTGGGATTTGAACCCAAGATTCGGGGAGGGGGACTAATTTTTAGGCCAGGGCATGCCTGGCAGGCCTGGGGAAGGGCCAGCATAAGGCCCGTGCACCTTCAGGGACCCCATTGAGGGTCCCTGACTCATTTCCCCTAACCTTACCCGCCTGTGCCTATGCTGGACCCGCTGTTTTTAACAGATCGACCTGGACCTGTCAAATGGCATTGCCCGCCGTGTGAGAACCCTAGAAGGAGGAAGCCCTCCCATGACATTTACCCTAACCCCAACCAGGGTGACCTTGCCTAACCCTAACCACATGTAACCCTATCCCAAGAAGGGGAGGGGCTACATAAATTTATATATGGGCGATAAATAGTTAAAAAAATTCATGCTGGAAAGGAAGGGGTTAAAAAAAGTTAAAAACATTGGATTAAAAACAAGTTAAAAAGCTAAAAACAGTTGATATAAATATAAGTTAAATACAAAGTTAAAAACAGTTGATATAAAAAACCCAAGTAAAAAACCCAAACAGGGTTATTTAAAATCACTCTAGCTGAGCCTGAGGAAGGACAAATAGTCTCCGAAACGTAGCTACAAGGGCTAGAGTGCTAAAATTCAATTTTTTGTCGCCAGGATTGGCAATGGTTAGTGGTTTATACAGGACGTGAGAGCCTAATTTTTTACTGGGATTTGAACCCAAGATTCGGGGAGGGGGACTAATTTTTAGGCCAGGGCATGCCTGGCAGGCCTGGGGAAGGGCCAGCATAAGGCCCGTGCACCTTCAGGGACCCCATTGAGGGTCCCTGACTCATTTCCCCTAACCTTACCCGCCTGTGCCTATGCTGGACCCGCTGTTTTTAACAGATCGACCTGGACCTGTCAAATGGCATTGCCCGCCGTGTGAGAACCCTAGAAGGAGGAAGCCCTCCCATGACATTTACCCTAACCCCAACCAGGGTGACCTTGCCTAACCCTAACCACATGTAACCCTATCCCAAGAAGGGGAGGGGCTACATAAATTTATATATGGGCGATAAATAGTTAAAAAAATTCATGCTGGAAAGGAAGGGGTTAAAAAAAGTTAAAAACATTGGATTAAAAACAAGTTAAAAAGCTAAAAACAGTTGATATAAATATAAGTTAAATACAAAGTTAAAAACAGTTGATATAAAAAACCCAAGTAAAAAACCCAAACAGGGTTATTTAAAATCACTCTAGCTGAGCCTGAGGAAGGACAAATAGTCTCCGAAACGTAGCTACAAGGGCTAGAGTGCTAAAATTCAATTTTTTGTCGCCAGGATTGGCAATGGTTAGTGGTTTATACAGGACGTGAGAGCCTAATTTTTTACTGGGATTTGAACCCAAGATTCGGGGAGGGGGACTAATTTTTAGGCCAGGGCATGCCTGGCAGGCCTGGGGAAGGGCCAGCATAAGGCCCGTGCACCTTCAGGGACCCCATTGAGGGTCCCTGACTCATTTCCCCTAACCTTACCCGCCTGTGCCTATGCTGGACCCGCTGTTTTTAACAGATCGACCTGGACCTGTCAAATGGCATTGCCCGCCGTGTGAGAACCCTAGAAGGAGGAAGCCCTCCCATGACATTTACCCTAACCCCAACCAGGGTGACCTTGCCTAACCCTAACCACATGTAACCCTATCCCAAGAAGGGGAGGGGCTACATAAATTTATATATGGGCGATAAATAGTTAAAAAAATTCATGCTGGAAAGGAAGGGGTTAAAAAAAGTTAAAAACATTGGATTAAAAACAAGTTAAAAAGCTAAAAACAGTTGATATAAATATAAGTTAAATACAAAGTTAAAAACAGTTGATATAAAAAACCCAAGTAAAAAACCCAAACAGGGTTATTTAAAATCACTCTAGCTGAGCCTGAGGAAGGACAAATAGTCTCCGAAACGTAGCTACAAGGGCTAGAGTGCTAAAATTCAATTTTTTGTCGCCAGGATTGGCAATGGTTAGTGGTTTATACAGGACGTGAGAGCCTAATTTTTTACTGGGATTTGAACCCAAGATTCGGGGAGGGGGACTAATTTTTAGGCCAGGGCATGCCTGGCAGGCCTGGGGAAGGGCCAGCATAAGGCCCGTGCACCTTCAGGGACCCCATTGAGGGTCCCTGACTCATTTCCCCTAACCTTACCCGCCTGTGCCTATGCTGGACCCGCTGTTTTTAACAGATCGACCTGGACCTGTCAAATGGCATTGCCCGCCGTGTGAGAACCCTAGAAGGAGGAAGCCCTCCCATGACATTTACCCTAACCCCAACCAGGGTGACCTTGCCTAACCCTAACCACATGTAACCCTATCCCAAGAAGGGGAGGGGCTACATAAATTTATATATGGGCGATAAATAGTTAAAAAAATTCATGCTGGAAAGGAAGGGGTTAAAAAAAGTTAAAAACATTGGATTAAAAACAAGTTAAAAAGCTAAAAACAGTTGATATAAATATAAGTTAAATACAAAGTTAAAAACAGTTGATATAAAAAACCCAAGTAAAAAACCCAAACAGGGTTATTTAAAATCACTCTAGCTGAGCCTGAGGAAGGACAAATAGTCTCCGAAACGTAGCTACAAGGGCTAGAGTGCTAAAATTCAATTTTTTGTCGCCAGGATTGGCAATGGTTAGTGGTTTATACAGGACGTGAGAGCCTAATTTTTTACTGGGATTTGAACCCAAGATTCGGGGAGGGGGACTAATTTTTAGGCCAGGGCATGCCTGGCAGGCCTGGGGAAGGGCCAGCATAAGGCCCGTGCACCTTCAGGGACCCCATTGAGGGTCCCTGACTCATTTCCCCTAACCTTACCCGCCTGTGCCTATGCTGGACCCGCTGTTTTTAACAGATCGACCTGGACCTGTCAAATGGCATTGCCCGCCGTGTGAGAACCCTAGAAGGAGGAAGCCCTCCCATGACATTTACCCTAACCCCAACCAGGGTGACCTTGCCTAACCCTAACCACATGTAACCCTATCCCAAGAAGGGGAGGGGCTACATAAATTTATATATGGGCGATAAATAGTTAAAAAAATTCATGCTGGAAAGGAAGGGGTTAAAAAAAGTTAAAAACATTGGATTAAAAACAAGTTAAAAAGCTAAAAACAGTTGATATAAATATAAGTTAAATACAAAGTTAAAAACAGTTGATATAAAAAACCCAAGTAAAAAACCCAAACAGGGTTATTTAAAATCACTCTAGCTGAGCCTGAGGAAGGACAAATAGTCTCCGAAACGTAGCTACAAGGGCTAGAGTGCTAAAATTCAATTTTTTGTCGCCAGGATTGGCAATGGTTAGTGGTTTATACAGGACGTGAGAGCCTAATTTTTTACTGGGATTTGAACCCAAGATTCGGGGAGGGGGACTAATTTTTAGGCCAGGGCATGCCTGGCAGGCCTGGGGAAGGGCCAGCATAAGGCCCGTGCACCTTCAGGGACCCCATTGAGGGTCCCTGACTCATTTCCCCTAACCTTACCCGCCTGTGCCTATGCTGGACCCGCTGTTTTTAACAGATCGACCTGGACCTGTCAAATGGCATTGCCCGCCGTGTGAGAACCCTAGAAGGAGGAAGCCCTCCCATGACATTTACCCTAACCCCAACCAGGGTGACCTTGCCTAACCCTAACCACATGTAACCCTATCCCAAGAAGGGGAGGGGCTACATAAATTTATATATGGGCGATAAATAGTTAAAAAAATTCATGCTGGAAAGGAAGGGGTTAAAAAAAGTTAAAAACATTGGATTAAAAACAAGTTAAAAAGCTAAAAACAGTTGATATAAATATAAGTTAAATACAAAGTTAAAAACAGTTGATATAAAAAACCCAAGTAAAAAACCCAAACAGGGTTATTTAAAATCACTCTAGCTGAGCCTGAGGAAGGACAAATAGTCTCCGAAACGTAGCTACAAGGGCTAGAGTGCTAAAATTCAATTTTTTGTCGCCAGGATTGGCAATGGTTAGTGGTTTATACAGGACGTGAGAGCCTAATTTTTTACTGGGATTTGAACCCAAGATTCGGGGAGGGGGACTAATTTTTAGGCCAGGGCATGCCTGGCAGGCCTGGGGAAGGGCCAGCATAAGGCCCGTGCACCTTCAGGGACCCCATTGAGGGTCCCTGACTCATTTCCCCTAACCTTACCCGCCTGTGCCTATGCTGGACCCGCTGTTTTTAACAGATCGACCTGGACCTGTCAAATGGCATTGCCCGCCGTGTGAGAACCCTAGAAGGAGGAAGCCCTCCCATGACATTTACCCTAACCCCAACCAGGGTGACCTTGCCTAACCCTAACCACATGTAACCCTATCCCAAGAAGGGGAGGGGCTACATAAATTTATATATGGGCGATAAATAGTTAAAAAAATTCATGCTGGAAAGGAAGGGGTTAAAAAAAGTTAAAAACATTGGATTAAAAACAAGTTAAAAAGCTAAAAACAGTTGATATAAATATAAGTTAAATACAAAGTTAAAAACAGTTGATATAAAAAACCCAAGTAAAAAACCCAAACAGGGTTATTTAAAATCACTCTAGCTGAGCCTGAGGAAGGACAAATAGTCTCCGAAACGTAGCTACAAGGGCTAGAGTGCTAAAATTCAATTTTTTGTCGCCAGGATTGGCAATGGTTAGTGGTTTATACAGGACGTGAGAGCCTAATTTTTTACTGGGATTTGAACCCAAGATTCGGGGAGGGGGACTAATTTTTAGGCCAGGGCATGCCTGGCAGGCCTGGGGAAGGGCCAGCATAAGGCCCGTGCACCTTCAGGGACCCCATTGAGGGTCCCTGACTCATTTCCCCTAACCTTACCCGCCTGTGCCTATGCTGGACCCGCTGTTTTTAACAGATCGACCTGGACCTGTCAAATGGCATTGCCCGCCGTGTGAGAACCCTAGAAGGAGGAAGCCCTCCCATGACATTTACCCTAACCCCAACCAGGGTGACCTTGCCTAACCCTAACCACATGTAACCCTATCCCAAGAAGGGGAGGGGCTACATAAATTTATATATGGGCGATAAATAGTTAAAAAAATTCATGCTGGAAAGGAAGGGGTTAAAAAAAGTTAAAAACATTGGATTAAAAACAAGTTAAAAAGCTAAAAACAGTTGATATAAATATAAGTTAAATACAAAGTTAAAAACAGTTGATATAAAAAACCCAAGTAAAAAACCCAAACAGGGTTATTTAAAATCACTCTAGCTGAGCCTGAGGAAGGACAAATAGTCTCCGAAACGTAGCTACAAGGGCTAGAGTGCTAAAATTCAATTTTTTGTCGCCAGGATTGGCAATGGTTAGTGGTTTATACAGGACGTGAGAGCCTAATTTTTTACTGGGATTTGAACCCAAGATTCGGGGAGGGGGACTAATTTTTAGGCCAGGGCATGCCTGGCAGGCCTGGGGAAGGGCCAGCATAAGGCCCGTGCACCTTCAGGGACCCCATTGAGGGTCCCTGACTCATTTCCCCTAACCTTACCCGCCTGTGCCTATGCTGGACCCGCTGTTTTTAACAGATCGACCTGGACCTGTCAAATGGCATTGCCCGCCGTGTGAGAACCCTAGAAGGAGGAAGCCCTCCCATGACATTTACCCTAACCCCAACCAGGGTGACCTTGCCTAACCCTAACCACATGTAACCCTATCCCAAGAAGGGGAGGGGCTACATAAATTTATATATGGGCGATAAATAGTTAAAAAAATTCATGCTGGAAAGGAAGGGGTTAAAAAAAGTTAAAAACATTGGATTAAAAACAAGTTAAAAAGCTAAAAACAGTTGATATAAATATAAGTTAAATACAAAGTTAAAAACAGTTGATATAAAAAACCCAAGTAAAAAACCCAAACAGGGTTATTTAAAATCACTCTAGCTGAGCCTGAGGAAGGACAAATAGTCTCCGAAACGTAGCTACAAGGGCTAGAGTGCTAAAATTCAATTTTTTGTCGCCAGGATTGGCAATGGTTAGTGGTTTATACAGGACGTGAGAGCCTAATTTTTTACTGGGATTTGAACCCAAGATTCGGGGAGGGGGACTAATTTTTAGGCCAGGGCATGCCTGGCAGGCCTGGGGAAGGGCCAGCATAAGGCCCGTGCACCTTCAGGGACCCCATTGAGGGTCCCTGACTCATTTCCCCTAACCTTACCCGCCTGTGCCTATGCTGGACCCGCTGTTTTTAACAGATCGACCTGGACCTGTCAAATGGCATTGCCCGCCGTGTGAGAACCCTAGAAGGAGGAAGCCCTCCCATGACATTTACCCTAACCCCAACCAGGGTGACCTTGCCTAACCCTAACCACATGTAACCCTATCCCAAGAAGGGGAGGGGCTACATAAATTTATATATGGGCGATAAATAGTTAAAAAAATTCATGCTGGAAAGGAAGGGGTTAAAAAAAGTTAAAAACATTGGATTAAAAACAAGTTAAAAAGCTAAAAACAGTTGATATAAATATAAGTTAAATACAAAGTTAAAAACAGTTGATATAAAAAACCCAAGTAAAAAACCCAAACAGGGTTATTTAAAATCACTCTAGCTGAGCCTGAGGAAGGACAAATAGTCTCCGAAACGTAGCTACAAGGGCTAGAGTGCTAAAATTCAATTTTTTGTCGCCAGGATTGGCAATGGTTAGTGGTTTATACAGGACGTGAGAGCCTAATTTTTTACTGGGATTTGAACCCAAGATTCGGGGAGGGGGACTAATTTTTAGGCCAGGGCATGCCTGGCAGGCCTGGGGAAGGGCCAGCATAAGGCCCGTGCACCTTCAGGGACCCCATTGAGGGTCCCTGACTCATTTCCCCTAACCTTACCCGCCTGTGCCTATGCTGGACCCGCTGTTTTTAACAGATCGACCTGGACCTGTCAAATGGCATTGCCCGCCGTGTGAGAACCCTAGAAGGAGGAAGCCCTCCCATGACATTTACCCTAACCCCAACCAGGGTGACCTTGCCTAACCCTAACCACATGTAACCCTATCCCAAGAAGGGGAGGGGCTACATAAATTTATATATGGGCGATAAATAGTTAAAAAAATTCATGCTGGAAAGGAAGGGGTTAAAAAAAGTTAAAAACATTGGATTAAAAACAAGTTAAAAAGCTAAAAACAGTTGATATAAATATAAGTTAAATACAAAGTTAAAAACAGTTGATATAAAAAACCCAAGTAAAAAACCCAAACAGGGTTATTTAAAATCACTCTAGCTGAGCCTGAGGAAGGACAAATAGTCTCCGAAACGTAGCTACAAGGGCTAGAGTGCTAAAATTCAATTTTTTGTCGCCAGGATTGGCAATGGTTAGTGGTTTATACAGGACGTGAGAGCCTAATTTTTTACTGGGATTTGAACCCAAGATTCGGGGAGGGGGACTAATTTTTAGGCCAGGGCATGCCTGGCAGGCCTGGGGAAGGGCCAGCATAAGGCCCGTGCACCTTCAGGGACCCCATTGAGGGTCCCTGACTCATTTCCCCTAACCTTACCCGCCTGTGCCTATGCTGGACCCGCTGTTTTTAACAGATCGACCTGGACCTGTCAAATGGCATTGCCCGCCGTGTGAGAACCCTAGAAGGAGGAAGCCCTCCCATGACATTTACCCTAACCCCAACCAGGGTGACCTTGCCTAACCCTAACCACATGTAACCCTATCCCAAGAAGGGGAGGGGCTACATAAATTTATATATGGGCGATAAATAGTTAAAAAAATTCATGCTGGAAAGGAAGGGGTTAAAAAAGTTAAAAACATTGGATTAAAAACAAGTTAAAAAGCTAAAAACAGTTGATATAAATATAAGTTAAATACAAAGTTAAAAACAGTTGATATAAAAAACCCAAGTAAAAAACCCAAACAGGGTTATTTAAAATCACTCTAGCTGAGCCTGAGGAAGGACAAATAGTCTCCGAAACGTAGCTACAAGGGCTAGAGTGCTAAAATTCAATTTTTTGTCGCCAGGATTGGCAATGGTTAGTGGTTTATACAGGACGTGAGAGCCTAATTTTTTACTGGGATTTGAACCCAAGATTCGGGGAGGGGGACTAATTTTTAGGCCAGGGCATGCCTGGCAGGCCTGGGGAAGGGCCAGCATAAGGCCCGTGCACCTTCAGGGACCCCATTGAGGGTCCCTGACTCATTTCCCCTAACCTAACCCTAACCCTAACCCTAACCCTAACCCTAACCCCAACCCTGGTGATTTCTAACATAGCCCCAGCCTGGTATCTAAGCCCTGACTCCAACCCCAGATCCTATCCTAACCCTAATTGACGGCTTCTATCCCCGATAAATTGTCCCTAGAGGACCCCATCCCAAGTAGGGTTGATATATTTTCCATACGGCCTATGATCTCCCACATAAGGCAGAAGAAACGTATGAGGTACGAAGTTGCGTGTCCGGGAAGAAGTACGGAGAGTAGGAAGGTGATGTGAAGGGAAGTGGATAAGGGAATGATTCAGTTCCTGAGGGAGTTTGATGGAAAACAGTAGGATGGTGTTAATTGGAGTGCTTGTGCAACATTATACTTACCTGTACTTACCTGGAACCTGCAAAAAAGAAAAAACCTGAAAAAGAGAAGAAAAGTTAATTAGAAAACTTGATAAAATCAAATAGGATAAAAAACAATTGGATACCTACCTCATAAGACTTCCAAGCCGGGAGCAGAGACAGCAGGAACCTGTAAAAGAAGAAAAGTTAATTAAAACATGTTACAGAAAACCAAATAGGGTTAAAACAATTACATACTTACCTCATAAGACTTCCAAGCAGGGAGCAGAGATGGAACCTAAACAAAGGAAACAGAAAAAACAAATAGAGAAGAGTTAAAGAAGCAAACAGATGGATCAGTTCTCTGTGTGCACGTGGCAGCCTGAAGAAGTCACAATACAGACGAAACGTCGCGACGCCCGTGCACAACAACAAAACCGGTTAAAAGAAGACAAAGAAACCTAAATAATGGAGAACAAAATCATACTTGATATAACTAAGGCAAACAAAATCATACTTGATATAACTAAGGCGAACTGATCCTAAACTAAAAATTATAATTTATACTTGATATAACTAAGGCGAAACCAACCTAAATCGAGAAGGGGGTGGAGGATTTGTTCCTCCCCCAGGAAGGACCGTGCACTACAGGGTCCACTAAGGTGGATCCTGTCTCAAACCCCTCACCTAACCAGCCAGTGCCTCCGGGGGGCCCCGGGACTGGTCCTCCATCCCAGTTAAGCTAAATTGAGCTATTTTTATGCTAATCTAAGCTATCCCTATGCTAAACTAAGCTAATGTCATTTCTACTTTTGCCCTAACCATAACCACTCGAATTCTGGCCTAACCCCAACCCTGGTGAATTTTAATAAGCTAAATTATGCTAATCTAAGCTATTTCCATGCTAAACTAAGCTAAGGTAACCTCTATTCTGGCCCTAACCATAACCATTCGGAATTTAGCCTAACCCCAACCCTGGTGATTTCTAACATAGCCCCAGCCTGGTATCTAAGCCCTGACTCCAACCCCAGATCCTATCCTAACCCTAATTGACGGCTTCTATCCCCGATAAATTGTCCCTAGAGGACCCCATCCCAAGTAGGGTTGATATATTTTCCATACGGCCTATGATCTCCCACATAAGGCAGAAGAAACGTATGAGGTACGAAGTTGCGTGTCCGGGAAGAAGTACGGAGAGTAGGAAGGTGATGTGAAGGGAAGTGGATAAGGGAATGATTCAGTTCCTGAGGGAGTTTGATGGAAAACAGTAGGATGGTGTTAATTGGAGTGCTTGTGCAACATTATACTTACCTGTACTTACCTGGAACCTGCAAAAAAGAAAAAACCTGAAAAAGAGAAGAAAAGTTAATTAGAAAACTTGATAAAATCAAATAGGATAAAAAACAATTGGATACCTACCTCATAAGACTTCCAAGCCGGGAGCAGAGACAGCAGGAACCTGTAAAAGAAGAAAAGTTAATTAAAACATGTTACAGAAAACCAAATAGGGTTAAAACAATTACATACTTACCTCATAAGACTTCCAAGCAGGGAGCAGAGATGGAACCTAAACAAAGGAAACAGAAAAAACAAATAGAGAAGAGTTAAAGAAGCAAACAGATGGATCAGTTCTCTGTGTGCACGTGGCAGCCTGAAGAAGTCACAATACAGACGAAACGTCGCGACGCCCGTGCACAACAACAAAACCGGTTAAAAGAAGACAAAGAAACCTAAATAATGGAGAACAAAATCATACTTGATATAACTAAGGCAAACAAAATCATACTTGATATAACTAAGGCGAACTGATCCTAAACTAAAAATTATAATTTATACTTGATATAACTAAGGCGAAACCAACCTAAATCGAGAAGGGGGTGGAGGATTTGTTCCTCCCCCAGGAAGGAC
This sequence comes from Trachinotus anak, assembly GCF_046630095.1. Lineage (NCBI taxonomy): Eukaryota > Metazoa > Chordata > Actinopteri > Carangiformes > Carangidae > Trachinotus > Trachinotus anak. Next base: position 40,699 of record NW_027273890.1, read on the forward strand.
CGTGCACTACAGGGTCCACTAAGGTGGATCCTGTCTCAAACCCCTCACCTAACCAGCCAGTGCCTCCGGGGGGCCCCGGGACTGGTCCTCCATCCCAGTTAAGCTAAATTGAGCTATTTTTATGCTAATCTAAGCTATCCCTATGCTAAACTAAGCTAATGTCATTTCTACTTTTGCCCTAACCATAACCACTCGAATTCTGGCCTAACCCCAACCCTGGTGAATTTTAATAAGCTAAATTATGCTAATCTAAGCTATTTCCATGCTAAACTAAGCTAAGGTAACCTCTATTCTGGCCCTAACCATAACCATTCGGAATTTAGCCTAACCCCAACCCTGGTGATTTCTAACATAGCCCCAGCCTGGTATCTAAGCCCTGACTCCAACCCCAGATCCTATCCTAACCCTAATTGACGGCTTCTATCCCCGATAAATTGTCCCTAGAGGACCCCATCCCAAGTAGGGTTGATATATTTTCCATACGGCCTATGATCTCCCACATAAGGCAGAAGAAACGTATGAGGTACGAAGTTGCGTGTCCGGGAAGAAGTACGGAGAGTAGGAAGGTGATGTGAAGGGAAGTGGATAAGGGAATGATTCAGTTCCTGAGGGAGTTTGATGGAAAACAGTAGGATGGTGTTAATTGGAGTGCTTGTGCAACATTATACTTACCTGTACTTACCTGGAACCTGCAAAAAAGAAAAAACCTGAAAAAGAGAAGAAAAGTTAATTAGAAAACTTGATAAAATCAAATAGGATAAAAAACAATTGGATACCTACCTCATAAGACTTCCAAGCCGGGAGCAGAGACAGCAGGAACCTGTAAAAGAAGAAAAGTTAATTAAAACATGTTACAGAAAACCAAATAGGGTTAAAACAATTACATACTTACCTCATAAGACTTCCAAGCAGGGAGCAGAGATGGAACCTAAACAAAGGAAACAGAAAAAACAAATAGAGAAGAGTTAAAGAAGCAAACAGATGGATCAGTTCTCTGTGTGCACGTGGCAGCCTGAAGAAGTCACAATACAGACGAAACGTCGCGACGCCCGTGCACAACAACAAAACCGGTTAAAAGAAGACAAAGAAACCTAAATAATGGAGAACAAAATCATACTTGATATAACTAAGGCAAACAAAATCATACTTGATATAACTAAGGCGAACTGATCCTAAACTAAAAATTATAATTTATACTTGATATAACTAAGGCGAAACCAACCTAAATCGAGAAGGGGGTGGAGGATTTGTTCCTCCCCCAGGAAGGACCGTGCACTACAGGGTCCACTAAGGTGGATCCTGTCTCAAACCCCTCACCTAACCAGCCAGTGCCTCCGGGGGGCCCCGGGACTGGTCCTCCATCCCAGTTAAGCTAAATTGAGCTATTTTTATGCTAATCTAAGCTATCCCTATGCTAAACTAAGCTAATGTCATTTCTACTTTTGCCCTAACCATAACCACTCGAATTCTGGCCTAACCCCAACCCTGGTGAATTTTAATAAGCTAAATTATGCTAATCTAAGCTATTTCCATGCTAAACTAAGCTAAGGTAACCTCTATTCTGGCCCTAACCATAACCATTCGGAATTTAGCCTAACCCCAACCCTGGTGATTTCTAACATAGCCCCAGCCTGGTATCTAAGCCCTGACTCCAACCCCAGATCCTATCCTAACCCTAATTGACGGCTTCTATCCCCGATAAATTGTCCCTAGAGGACCCCATCCCAAGTAGGGTTGATATATTTTCCATACGGCCTATGATCTCCCACATAAGGCAGAAGAAACGTATGAGGTACGAAGTTGCGTGTCCGGGAAGAAGTACGGAGAGTAGGAAGGTGATGTGAAGGGAAGTGGATAAGGGAATGATTCAGTTCCTGAGGGAGTTTGATGGAAAACAGTAGGATGGTGTTAATTGGAGTGCTTGTGCAACATTATACTTACCTGTACTTACCTGGAACCTGCAAAAAAGAAAAAACCTGAAAAAGAGAAGAAAAGTTAATTAGAAAACTTGATAAAATCAAATAGGATAAAAAACAATTGGATACCTACCTCATAAGACTTCCAAGCCGGGAGCAGAGACAGCAGGAACCTGTAAAAGAAGAAAAGTTAATTAAAACATGTTACAGAAAACCAAATAGGGTTAAAACAATTACATACTTACCTCATAAGACTTCCAAGCAGGGAGCAGAGATGGAACCTAAACAAAGGAAACAGAAAAAACAAATAGAGAAGAGTTAAAGAAGCAAACAGATGGATCAGTTCTCTGTGTGCACGTGGCAGCCTGAAGAAGTCACAATACAGACGAAACGTCGCGACGCCCGTGCACAACAACAAAACCGGTTAAAAGAAGACAAAGAAACCTAAATAATGGAGAACAAAATCATACTTGATATAACTAAGGCAAACAAAATCATACTTGATATAACTAAGGCGAACTGATCCTAAACTAAAAATTATAATTTATACTTGATATAACTAAGGCGAAACCAACCTAAATCGAGAAGGGGGTGGAGGATTTGTTCCTCCCCCAGGAAGGACCGTGCACTACAGGGTCCACTAAGGTGGATCCTGTCTCAAACCCCTCACCTAACCCTAACCCTAACCCTAACCCTTACCTTTATGATAATGCTTAATACTTAAACGAATACTTACCTTTTATAAATACAAACCTGTAAACGAGTTACTTACCTAAATATACTTACCTCTGTCTCCGATCCTCAACTCATGCCGTTCTTGACCTAAAACTTGACCACAGACTTCTTGACTCTCTGCTCCTCAACCGACTTCCAATGGGGAAGACTCTAATTGGACGAGTGACACACAGCGGGACATGATCAATCCCGTCTGGACCTCCCTCGGGCGAGGGTGTCTGGTGGTAATGGTCGAAACACCCGTAGACCCCGAGGTCCACCACTGATGATGTGTCTCAAATTTAGTCTCTACACCACCTGACTAGGTTTTCAAGGGGCTACTTTAATTGGTTGACTCAGAGGACTTCCAGACGCCGAACTGACAATTAACTTAACACCATCCCAACCGACACCCAAAACCTAACAGTCAATTTAGAACTCTATCTTAACTTGGTACTTCAATTTAAACCTAAAAGACTCCGTTCGGTTCCGCATTGAGGCAACAAATAATCAATTTGACCCAAAGAGTAATGCATAGCGGGAGGAGGTCGTCCGAGTGACATGCGCCGGCCCGTGCCTTACCTTTAGTTCTCTACACCAAACCGTGAGTATCGTTGGATGCCACGGGGGGAACCATCGAGATAGATTATCTATACCTAACCCTAACCCTAACCCTTTTGTTTAATTCATTTTAATTCATTTCATTTCATTTCATTAAAAAACCAAGATTGGTGGGAAGATTTTATTTTTTTATTAATAAATAACAAAGGCGAAACCAGACAGGACATCAAAAAAACAACAACAACAGAAATACATAAGCATACACGAACAAACAAATACATAACAACACACAAAGATAAACATATAACAACATACATACAACAACAAGAACATGGATGACGGTGGCGAGTGGACCGTGGTCCGCCACGGGAGACGAAGGGGAGGTCAAGGGTCACGCCATTGGGACCAAGGGCGTGGGGGGAACTGGGGGAAGGCCCGTGCACCTCCTGGCCCAACAAGGGGACAGGCCAAACTCTTTTTTCCTAACCCTAACCCTAACCCTAACCCCATAACCACGCTCTCTCTCCCAACCATAACCATGCCCTCTCTCCTAACCATAACAACGCCCTCCCCTTTAACCCTGGCCGTACTCCCGCCCCTGGTCTGGGCCGCGCTCCACCTCCTGTGCTGGGGCACTCCCCATCTCCCGCTGCCATCTCCGGCCCCCATCGTGGTCCCTCTGTCCGCTCTCCGGCTCTTGCCAACCCTAGGCCGGGGGCAGCTTGGACATCGAGGCCCCCCCCACAGCCCACGGCAGAAGCCGGGGCAAAAACTGTGGGGGGGAGAGCTAACCCTGGGGGGGGTGGGATGCTGAGTGTGCGGGCGGAGGTGCATGTGGTGCGGGGTGGGGGGGGAGTGGAGGTGCTGCAGCCTATGATAGAGGGCCAGCTTCCCTTGGGGGTGAGTCGGGGGGTTGTGGAGCAGGGGGAGGAGGGGGGACGACGGAGGAGTGCTGCTGGGGGGGGGGAGGGTGAGGAGGAGGAGATGTCTGACGACTCCTTCTTGGATGCGGTGGGGAGAGTGGAGAGCAGAGCTCCCCACTCTAATGTAGTTGTTTTAATACCGGACGTGATTGAAGACAGACAATCAGGACAGAGCATGATACAGACTACGGATGGAATCCTGGGGAGCAGAGAGGGGGCTCCTGCTAGCACAGGGGCTACTCTCACTAGCCCGCTGGGCGGGTGGGGCCTTCTCTCTGCCTCCCAGGTTTTGAGTAGAAGACCAACTCGCCATCAGATGACCTCTCAGAAAATCAGGCTCTGGGCCTTGACAGTGACACAGCCGATGCTGGTGATCGGAGACTCCAACCTGTCCAGAATTCCTGATTATCAGCATTCATCGGTGCAGGTGGATAGTTTTCCTGGAGCCCAGATACATCATCTGAAGGGGGTGCTGGAAAAATTAGATGTCTGCTCTACTGCTCAAAAGGTCGTGCTCTCGGTTGGCCTGAATAATTGTTTAAGAAATAATCTTATGGAGACCATCAAAAAACAATTTCAACAGCTGAGGGCATGTGCCTGTAGAGTGTTTCCTCACGCACAGATTTTTGTGCCACTGATCCAGTGCTCAGATAAACTGCCACAGAGTGTGCGAGCTCTGGTAGAACAAACAAATATTTTTCTGTTGGAACACTTTAAAACTCTGAACATGGTGGAGGACCACCAGTTCAGAGTGCACAGTCACGACCCGGTACATTGGACAGCCAAAACGGCATTAAACATCTTTGAATCTTGGATGAAACAATTAAACTAAGGAGAGGGGGAACGACATCGTTCACCCCCACACATTCTAATGTGCTTAATTTATCTCGTTTTGTTGTGTTAAATCAGGCTGAACAAAAACTGCTGGAGAAGGGCCTCTCTTTTATTCCAACTCCACTAAAAGTGGATAGAAACGACTTCAAAAGAGATCTATATGAGTATCACAGGCGTCTGAAACTATTAAATCATTTTGAATATACTACGGACTCGGGTCCGATGTTGTTTGTGGAGCCCTCGAGGTGGGAACCTGAGTGGGATGCAGTGCCGGAGCCACTGCAGAGGCTGATTGGGCTGGACCTGCGGGGACTCCAGGGGACCCGAGCCGTTAATGTAGATGAGGATAATCTGTGTGTGGAACAGCGACAAGCGCTGGAAGAACTCAAAAAACGAGAGGATATAGTCATAAAGCCTGCGGACAAGGGATCAAAAATAGTTATTATGGATAGAACACAATATCTCATTGAAGCAAACAGACAACTGAGTAATTCAGTTCATTACAGGCCACTGTCACACTACCTACAGTCGGAGACACAGGTGCTGACCCGGAGGATCGTGGAGGAACTGTACGTGAAGAAATACATCTCTTCTAAACAGAGATTTTATCTGTTTGGTCAAGATCCGCCACGTCCAAGGAAATTCTATCTGCTTCCAAAAATCCATAAGGATCCCAGCACTTGGACAGTTCCTCATGAGATTCCTCCGGGTCGGCCCATTGTCTCCGACTGTGGGAGTGAATCATATAGGGTAGCTGAATATATTGACTATTTTTTGAATCCCTTGTCCCAGAAACATGACAGCTACATTAAAGATACATATGAGTTTGTTTCAAAAATTAAATCTGTGGAGGTTTGTCCTGGAGCCATGCTCTTCTCTATAGATATAGACGCCCTGTACACAAATATAGACACTCAACTTGGTTTAAAAGCGGTTCAACAGGTTTTCAAAAAATACCCGGATCCAGCTAGACCAGATGAGGCCCTTCTCCAGCTTTTAAAACTAGGTTTAACAAAAAATGACTTTGAGTTTGATTCTAAATATTATTTACAGGTACATGGGACGGCCATGGGGAAGAAGTTTGCCCCGGCATATGCCAACATTTATATGGCTGCCTGGGAGCAGACTGTCTTCCCCAAGTGCCCTCAGGTCCCCATATTGTATATGAGGTACCTGGATGACATATTTGGAGTCTGGACTCACTCAGAGCCTGAATTTAAACATTTCATTAGCATCCTGAATAACCATCATGACTCAATTAAATTCAATTCAATTCAATTCAATTTTATTTGTATAGCGCCAAATCATAATATACATTATCTCAAGGCACTTTACAGGGTAAGGTCAAGACCTTACTTTGTTACAGAATAAACCCAACAGTTCCCACAAAGAGCAAGCGCTTGGCGACAGGGGGGAGGAAAAACTCCCTTTTAACAGGAAGAAACCTCCAACAGAACCGGGCTCGGGGTGGGCGGCCGTCTGCCTCGACCGGTTGGGTTTAGGAGAAGATAGAAAGAGGGGGAGGGGGAGGAGAGGGGAGAGAGAGAGAGACCAGGAACAGCTGTGTCGGTAATGGTGTTATCAATAATAATGACAGGTAACAGTGGTTAATAGTAAAGATGAGTAGTGGTGGATCTGGATCCTGCTGCTCCCGGGGCAGAGATACCTGCAGAATGAGGACAGAGAGAGGGAGAGAGAGGAGAAGCACAAACTACAGGAGAGAAAAAATACAAAGTTAATGGCATGAAGTTATCGAGAGAGAGAGGGGGAGAGAGACAGAAATAGAGAGAGAGCGCCCAGTGAATCATGGGAATCCCCCAGCAGTCTAGCTCTATAGCAGCATAACTAAGGGATGGGTCAGGACATACCCGAGCCAGCCCTAACTATAAGCTTTACTAAACAAGACAGTTTTAAGCCTGATCTTAAAGGTAGAGAGGGTGTCTGCCTCCCGAACCCACACTGGGAGCTGGTTCCACAGGAAAAGTAAAGTATAATTTACAAACAGAAAAAATTGAATTTTTAGACACTGAAGTTTTTGTCATGAAGGAGAGCGCAGAAAAGTGGAGACTGGGAACCAGAGTCTATTTTAAACCAATAGACACACACGCTTTGTTACACAAAAACAGCTTTCATCCAAAACACACTTTTAAGGGGATTGTGAAGTCCCAACTTATAAGGTTTAATAGGATTTGTACAAGGCCGGAGGATGTGGAGATGGCCACCAGGACTCTCTTTAAAGCTCTCAGGAGGAGAGGCTACAGCCGCACTTTTCTGCCACCTTCCTGTCAAAAGATATTCACCAAACACATACTGCACCGGGGTGCAACTCCTGCTAACACCCCCTATCATATTCTTAATATTGCCCTTATATACAGAATATTTATTCTCTTGTGTTAATATTCATGTCATTGATTTAAGTTATTCAAGTTATTGTCAAATTTATATCCAGGTCATACAGATGCCAAGGACACAGGAAAGGACCCATAATCATATTCACATACACAGGCTGGATGATTGAAGTCACATTTTTAACAAGTGCACCAGGATTACAGTCATTCAGATGGGTAAAATGGCAGGCAGGAATCCAGGAACATAGGCAACAAGAAATATAAAGAAAATTAAGAAACACAATCATGACCAAAACAAATGCAGATAGTAAATCCTCTGGGAAACACAAGGGAACACAAACTGTTTAAATTACATCAGGTGGAACAGAGATACACACAAGGGCAGAAGGCTAATACATAGGTGAAACACATTAAAGTGGAGCAGGTAATCAAGAAGGTGGGAAGGGCAGGAAGCAATACAACCCACAGACACACAAGGAAAGTAATTTCAAAATAATGTAGGGAACACAGTTACTAAGAGGGCATATCATGACAGGTTATCAATACTCTTGACCTTAGATATCCAGATAAGCAGCCCTGGAAGATTGTTATCCACTTTATTGGTGCTCTGGAATATTCACATCCTTAATATTGCTGATCTAGTTGTCATGCCCATTTTATTCATACTATGGAACATGTGTATCTGGGATCCCAATCCGCTGGAATGTCATTACCCAGGTTACTGATAATCTTGTGTTTTAATATACAGGTTATTGATACTGTGATACGTCATCATTTTGGTGGTTGATTCTCTGTTACCTAGCTAAATGTCATATAAAATGGCAACTGGAAAATTATTAAAAAGGCGTCACCCTATAATCCACACTTCTTGGGAATTTCTTTGAGCGCCAAACTTGGTTGTAGAGCAATAACATCTAGAAGACAAACCACGAGCAGAGACCTCACTCTATCATAGCTGAAGTCTGGAGGTGAAAAGTTTTCAAAAGTTTTATTGAAAGTTTGGGCCTTTGATGGGTGAACAGAAATAAAGTAAGAATAAAACAGTGAAGAAGCAGGAGCAGAAACATCTGTCTGGATTCCTCCATACACAATCACCATGTTTGTTTCAGTCTGTTGATTTACCCTTGTGACAAAGTGATGAACTTGTCTCACATGTTGTCTCAGCCAGCCATGATGTGCTTGACAAAAGCTGAAATAAACAGACTTTTCTTCAGTAATTTCACAGGTATTTGTTTGTGTGTTTGTTGTCCTTTCATTGAATTTGTGATTACCTTCATAGTTAATACATCCATTAGCATCTTCCTGTCCTGCCAGCAGCTGTTCCACTTCACCCTCTCTCATTCTCTCTCCTGATAACACAGATATTGTACAAACATTTGTACAGTATACAGCATATATGAATACAAAAAAAATCAGTGTTTTCTCTTCACATAAGACATATTTGGGGTTCCTATATGATGAAATATATCTGCAACTCTCCTTCACCATTCACCAAAGACATATGTCAGTATTAACAAGAAAATATGATTTTCTTTTCAAAATGGTAAAAGGCCATGTTGCAAAATGAGAATATCCTCCTGAAAATTTCAAAACACCACAATTTTTTTTTTTTCTGTTCTCATTAAGTCTATTGCACCATCATACTCAAACTGGTGGAATTGGTTGACAATTAAAGTTGTATATAACCCACTGAGGCAGTGAAACTAATGCTGACAACCATAGCAACACGAGGGAGAGAGGTGTCTGGAGACCTGAGGAAGAGAATTATTTCATTGCACAGCAAATGATGACATACACACTCTCTCTCTCACACACACACACACACACACACACACACACACACACAAACACACACACACACACACAAACACACACACACAAACAAAAGCAAAAGTAATCATCATACCCAGAGTGATCAGAACATGTCTCAACTCTGCACCCATCACTGTCCCATTTCCCTCTTTATCAAAGACTCTCAGGCCTTCTACAAAATCCTCATATGTCCCCTGTCAAGCAAACACACACACACACACACAGTGAGAAGATTAATACTTTTACCAATAAATGACATTGATTAACCTCTGATCTCTGCAGGTGAAAACTTGTAACTCACTTTGTCTTTGGACTGAGAGACATGTTGCAGCATGGGCAGGAAGGTCTCAAAGTCCACCAGTTTACTGTCCATTTCTTTCCAAAAACAAATGAGGGTGGGAGAAGAAAATGAGACACAATAGCAAATCTTTTCTCACACAACATGAAACAATTAAGTTGGATTTGATTCATGTCAGATTCAATCATATGTTCCCTCTGCCACAAAGAAAGAAACCTCTGAATATATTTTAAAGATAATATATGTAATTAGTTCATTAACACTGTAACTTAGATGACAAAAATAACTTTTCTCTGTATGTGCACCTTCAGGTTTGGGATGTCCCAGCACTCGCAGGACTTCAACATTGGTTGGATTCTGTCCCAGAGCTCTCATCACGTCTCCACACTGAGAGAACGAGATCTTCATCTGATTCTCTGGAGTTCTGTCAAACAGCTGGAAGGCCTCTTTAAACTCTACAACCACCAAAGAGTTTACACTGGGATTAATCTCCTTTCATACCTGGCAGTAATATGGGATTTGTATCTGGATATGTTAGCTGGAAAAGGATAAACTCATTTTGATGGGAGTGTGATTGACTACATTTAGAGGTGGTCTGGCTCACATTGTGATCAGATCTCAGTAGGTGTAAATGCAATCCCTAAAGGTAAAGAAAAAAATTTGCCCAGCAAGTTGAAAGGTCACCTAATTCTGCCTCTTCCTGTTACTCACACTGCCTGCAGTAAACTTTTATCCAGTTTAAGCTATATTTTACAAAACATTTTTTTTAAGATCTTGATTGTTTACAAATATGATGAAAGATTGTACTCATTGGACATCTTTATCTTAAATTATCAGAGGAACAGGCTGAACAGATGTGACACAGTTTAGATTCCAGCCACTCATAGACATCCTGTGTCTGCTGAAGAGCATAGACTAATCACTGATCAGACAGCATCATCCAGATACAGATCATGGGTTAAGATGAAGAAGATGGAGACAACTCAAAATAGTGATAATATTTCTGTGTGTGTGTGTGTGTTAGCTTTACCTTCAATCTGATCAGCACTGAACTCAATCTGCAAACAATGACAAACAACACTGATCTTGAATCAGCACAAACTAATGATTGAGGTCTTCAGATAAAATGTTGTATGTAATTTAGTTCTTCCAGGTCCATCTACACTTGAATATTTTTATTGGGTTCAGAGATTTGTGAATATGAATCATATACATCAGTCAGTTCTCAATGACTGAAGCAGTTAATGTAAATCACATCATATATTCTGCTGCTCCTCGATTATCAGAGACTGACAGACAGATGCAGACAGACAAACAGACAGAGTTAAAGACAGACAGACCTTGATGCTGTGAGGGTTGAAGTCTGGTTCTTTAGCAGCTTCTGGTTCTGAAGTAACTTTCACTGCTTCCGTCTTTTGTTGTGATTTCTTGGGGGCCATGATAAAATGGAAAAAAAAACAAACAATGGAATCAGATAATAAAGTGAAAGAAGACAGAGAGGAACAGAGGAGATTCATCCGAGACACAGTTTAAATACTCACCATCTGACCATCAGCACCATTTATGGTCTGAGAATTAACTGATGAGGGAATCCTCTCAGGGATTCTCCTGCAGAGAGACAAACTGCAAATAGATCTAAACAAATTCTACAATCCTCCACTGAACACAGGGTTAGGGTAACCCTAACTACTGACACCACCTTAAATAGAAAATATTTACTGTAATGCACCCACACAGACCACATGAACTGACACAACCTTAAATAGAAAACATCTTCTGTTCTCTATTGGACTCACACAGACCACATCTACTGACACCACCTTAAATCTTGTGACCATGACAACAGAACTGGTGTCTCTGATCTTATACAGTAAGTGAAACAGCTGCTGTGAGAACTATACTGTGTCTGTGTTTGCAAGTAATTTGAATATTTTCACTTGTGCTTTTTCCTTATCAGACAATTATCACAATATTTATACTTTTTCACTACATCAACATTGGCTCGCAAGTTAGCTGAGGCCCAGCAGCTGAGTACTGAGTGTGCAGCTTAACCACAGGCAACCACTGTGAGGGGGTGTTACACCAGGCAGCAAGTTGACATCATTGCTAATATGTTATATGGTCGCAGATAAATTAGAAAAGAGAAGCCTGGAATACAAACAAGGCTGTTCAGGAGCAGAGAATTCTGGGAGAGAAACACTCTGAGGACTTCAGGTTTTGTAACTTAGTAGAATCTTTACATGCACAAAGACACTGTAAGGGTGAACTGAAAAATCTGAATATGAGCACCATCAAATTCCTCAGAGACATGTTATTTAATGTTAATGTGAATTACTGAGAAATACACTATTTTATTCTTAAATTAGTGTGTTCCATATCTCTGCAGAAGTTTCTACTTTGTATACTAACTGACAGAAGTGATAAACTGCTCACTGAGGTTAGTTTGTTTTTCTTCAGGAAATGGAGGGGTTGCAGCAGTTGTAGTGTGAGAGACGGCTGGTTTGAAAAAAAACACGTGATGAATCATACTTCCTCTAACAGTTAGGCCTTGACTCTCTGCGTTTCTTCCTTCATGATCAGTGACACAGAGATGGCGAGTACGAGGTAAGATCACATTAAAAGATCTGTCAGGTTTGTCATCATGTCTGACCTCATGGTTCAGTTTTGTTGTCCTGGTAACTGGTTTGCATTGGTGCAGGGTTCTCCACATCTCGACTGGCTGTAAATCTTTTTTGGTTGAACGTACTTGTGTGTAGGCCTCCACTCACTGATGTGTGGTGGGCGAAACACCAAAAGATTGAACGTCTCCTGATGTTCAAATAAACAAATTTCATGAGTCTATGTTTTTAGACAGACATATGTCACAAGTTAATGTTTACATTCTGTTGTTCACATTATGTGAAGACAAGATAATAAGACTTCACGCATGACTGAAATTCCAGCTTCCGTTTGAAGGGTTTCAATATGTTTCCTGTTGCTAAAGCGTCAGTTCTCATCAGGTTAGCTCAGGAGGGTTTTTGATATGTGATGTCAACAGCTGCATTGCTGTATTATGTGGTATCATCTCACAGTCAAAGATGGAAGCCCACAGAGCTGAAACAGTTTGATCTCCTAAGTTTAAATCTTCATCTCTGCTGGTTTATTTCTTCCCTTTCACACTGGAAACTTATCACAGCAATATTCTGGCAATTTTCCATGTTGGTCTCACATTTGAATAAACAAACACACACATTAAATTTCTTCCAAATTTATCAACCAACCATTGACATCTATACTTCAAAGTGCAAAATGTCATAGCTAGTTCAAAGCTAAACAGATAAGTTTTTATCTTTCTTGTAAAGTATTCAGTGATCTTCTCTGATATCTATAAGTCATGTGTTCCACAGCTTTGGGCTGTAATTGATGAAGGCTGATTTTCCTACAGCTGCTGCTGTACTTGCTGCTGTAACCCTAACCAGCAATAGATGGTCTCGGTGTTCTTGGAGGTCTATAGTGTATCAGGGAGTTAGCAGTGTAGCTTGGTCCTTGCCCATGAAGGTCTTTGTATATAAGGAGGAGGAGCTTAAAATTTGTTCTAAATGTAATAGGAAGTTAAAATGGACTCAAGTGGTCTCTGGTCTCGGTTCTGGCTTACAGCAGAGCTGCAGGCTTTTTGAATGAGCTGTTCTCTCAATAAAAAGTGTGATACAGTGATTGAGTCATCTTGGAATGACGACATTAACCAGTTTCTCTGCATCTTTTTGATACTTCACCTGTTTCTAAGGTGGAAAATGATTTTTTTGTCACCTTGTTGATGTCGCACTTGAACCTCAGATCTGAGTCTAAGATAAACTGTGACCTCCAACTCAATCCAGTGGGTTAATTGATGTCTGTCTATTGGTGAACACCACAAACAAGAGCTGTTTTCAAAATAAGTGGACCTCCAGTGTTATTACTCTGTAGTCTCCATCATGTCCTTTACAGTCTCTTAACTCTGCTTATTTAATTGTTCCATAACTTAAAAATAATTTTTCCTCATGCAGTTCCCATCCTGTACAATAAGCCAGACTCTGTTTACATTTTAAAATATCAGCTTAAAACCATCTTCACCATCTTCATCCCTCTTAGTTCCACTAACATTCAACTGAGTCATAGTGTGTTAACAAGTTACCTAAACCCTGATGTTGTTATAGTCACATTCTTAGCTGGATGTTTAACATTCTGCCTATTTACACATTAAGTCTCATAGACTGTAGTATACAGGGACTCTTTTCTTATTCATGTCATTTGCATGAATGAATCAAAGAAAATTCAATAAGACTCTTAACATGCAGTGGAAATAAGAGTCTCATTTTAATGTCTTATCCTTCTTTTTGGTCACTGATCTGTTAGATGTTCTAAAACAGCAGCAGATTTTAACAAAAATTATAATACTTACATTTATCAGTGGATTCCTTGTAAGCAGAAGAAATGAAGTTTTAAACTTCAGCAGTGCTGCAGCCTGTGTCAACCAGCAGAACACTGTCAGTGATATGTGTGTCTTTGTGTGTGATTCTTTCAGTCTGAATACAGACTGAACCAATATTTATTTTACAGATACCAAAAATTCTTCAACAAATTATTCTGATTCCAGTTATGGAAAAGTGAAACTGGAGGACCTGTGCTCAAACAAATCTGTAAAACTTATCTTTTCAAGTGCAACAGCCCCTGACCCTCAGAGGCTTTCACCTGTCTGCATAATCACGTTGTGTTTACAAAGACTCTGTCCTTCAGAAATCTGAACAACTGGGGAATCACTGTGGGTTTTTGTTGTGGGTAGATTGCAGATCTAATTATTTAATGATACTATTTATGTTTACTTGTTTCTTACTGAATCCTTATGGAGGTCAGATTCAGTTTGGGTTGGCTGACAGACAGAAAACTATGGAACCACACTCAAGCAATTACAGCTTTTATTCTCTTACTTCATTTCTTATTTAATTCTATGGAAGCTCAGGTCTTTAATTCTATACTTTCTTTAGCTAAGGGTTTCCCTGTAGTTGGCAGCAGAGGGCAAATGTTGAGTAACCACAGTGAAGCAATCAGAGCTGCAACAGGAACCCAAACAGGAAGAAGTCAAACAGTCCTCAAACTGTGACTGAGTGTGGACCCACACAACAAGCTGACTTAGACTTTTGTTTGTCCTCAGAGTCACAAACCTCCAGAGTACCACAAAGCAGCAGCCGCTTCAGCCTTCACAGCGCAGCTCAGCAGCACAGGGAGCTGTGCAGATGCGCATTAAGAGCTCACAGACCTCTGGAGATCGCCTAAGTCAGTCTCAGTCCATGGTGCTGCAGGAATCGGACCTTCCTCAGAAACCTGTACGTAGACCACAAAGAACTGCCATCCTATAAAGCTGCAGTTCAGATTTTAACTGATCAGTTATGCTTGCAGATTTCTCGGCATCGCAGGAATCAATCTCAGCACAATGTTGCTGTTGCAGGAGCTACAGTGTTTGAACCACTGGTAAGAAGGGAACTCAACATGTCACTATAAACCCTGTGTACATCAGTTCCAACCTCAGTCCTGTCTGACAAGTAAACACATTATTCTCAGTTCAGAAACATTATTTCATCATGTTTCCAACACAAATTAACCTTCATCAAGCTTATCAATAACATTGCTATTGGGTAAGGCATTGGGTAAGGCATTGAATTGAATTGAATTGAATTGTAATGACAAAAACTAAAGTTAGTCCTGGAGTGTTACTACAAGGGAAAGCAGAACAATCTGGCAATAAATGAAAGGGGAGCTGGGTTCTTATGCTGAGCTTGATTGCATGATGAGAAACAGGTGAGCCAGGTACTCAGTGCTGCACCACACCCCTGCTGAGAAGCACACACTCAGACACACAAGGGGGAGAAGACACTTGGAAAACAGACAGGGAAAAACAAACGCAGGAAACACTGGGGAAAATCCTGGAGTCACAGCAGGGCTGTGGCAAAGAGTCCAGTTCCAGTCCATCTTCCCAGCTGCCTCTCTGGACATTGCAGACATATCAGTCCTGCACAGTTTTACCTCAGATCACAACAGTGTCTTCTCCAAACTCTTCAGTTCTACTGGTGATCACTTCTCTTTCCCATAATTTCAAGTTAAGTATTCACTGATAAAAATATCAGGAAAAAAAATCATTACAAATTCACAAAGATAAACTAAAGTGCTGGTCATTTAAAATTCATCAAGAAGTTAAATAAACATGTTTTAAGAATTAAATTAGAAAATTCTGAACAATCAAAAACACTTGTGTAACAGGTCGAGCTGAAAGGTGAACACCTAAACATGGCTAAAATCTCAGAGAGTGGTAAGAAGCAGAGGAAGAACTGGACCTCAGTGTGGACTGTGCTGACCTCAGACCATCTGCTGTTTTATAAAGACAGACAACAGGAAACTGCTCTGGTACGAAACTGGTCTGGTATCTGCTTTCACTGTGTCATCTCTACTTTATCTCTATTGAATCTCTGTTTAAAACAAACATCATGAGGCTGGTCCGGTACGAATGTTATCTCTACTGTATCACTCTCTCTGTTCTTTATCTTGTCTGTATCACTATTCTCTCTTCTTTATCTTGACTGTGTCACTACATTATCACTTCAGACAGACAAGAATCTGGTCAATTTATCCCATTACTTGATCTCTATTGTCTCTCTGTTTCATCTCTGTTTTATAAAGAGACAACATAAGGCTGTTCTGGTATGAAAATATTTTCTCTATCACTTTATCTCTGTTGATTTTGGAACAAATTTAAACTGACTTTAAAAAAACATAATTTTTGCAGTTGTTAATCCAACCAACCATTTATTGATGTTTATTTGGTCAAAATCACATTAATTTAATTGATTATATCATTAGAAATTATTGCTGTACTGCTAAAATGTTCTGATAGATAATAAATACTGGTTTCAATCATACATTTTCTGTTTAGATATTGACATTTTATGTGTTATTAAAAAGGTCACAAGTTCAACTTGGTGTAAACCTTCAGAAATCAGATTTTTAGTAAATATGATTATTTCTGGCTCCATGTTGTCTCTGTCTGCTCAGAAACCAGGAGGTAAGACAGACATGGTTCAGCTGTGTGGAGCTGTTATTGAATGGACGACAGAGAAGTCGAGCAGGAAAAATGTCTTCCAGGTAACAAGCCTGTCCCTTTTCACAATGAACCAGGATTCAGTTTTTACTGGTATTTAAAGTCATACAAAATGTAATAAATCACTGATAAGTTTGATCATAGAAAATGTATTTTTCCCCTCTTTGTTCAGCTCCAACAATGCACCATGACTATTAGAGTTATTTTTAGATGTTTGTAATCAGAGTCAATTTCCCCACCAATTACATATAATTAAAGATAAATTATTAGCAGAAGGTTCAATGACAACTTCCAAAACACAGAAGGTTTTAAATATCAACTGCCAGAAACTATTTAGTTTTGGACAGAACCAAAACATATGTGAAAGGATGGCTGGTGCTTGGCTGTACGGCTAACACACAGGATCAACACTAGGCATAAATTTAGCTAGCTTTGCCTTAGACCAATGAAGACAACGCAAGACTTTAAACTGGATAATTCTGTGTCATTAGAAGACTGAAGAGGAATGTATCATGTCTAAAGCTGTCTTCCAAAGTTCATCAAAAAACTGTGCCTCCGGGGTGGCCCAGTAGTTGAGTGGTCAGGGCGCATACCATGTGAGCGCAAGATGCTCTTAGCAGGCAGTCACCAGTTCGACAGGGCATATAAGGAAGTGCAACAAAAACTCGGTCCAATATGACATAATCTTTAGTAATTAAGACATCAACCTTCAGTTTGAAGGCTGATGTGTTGTTTTTACACTGAAACTGTTTCTCTCCCCTCTCATTATTTCTATCTGTTCACAACAGATCACAACAAACACAGGAAGTGAGTACCTGCTGCAGGTTGAGAGTTATTCTACTGCCAGCAAATGGTACGATGCCATCAGAAAGGCCATTGACTCTTCAGTAAGAACTATCTTTTTACCTCACTTTTTAACTGGCTATTACTACTGTAGTCAATCAGTGTCTTGACTTTTTTCGCATTGTTCATTTACTAAATGTCCAAACCACAGCCCAGAACCCAAAGTATTTTAAGTGATATGAAACTGAGAAAAACAAAAAATTTAAGAGAGTGGTGGGTGGACTTGAGACCTTGAGAATGAAAAACTCTTCTTCAAATTATTAGTGAAATAAAACTCTTTTTCTTTTTAGACTAAAGCAGATGGGGGTTTTCCCCTACGGAGGTCAAACAGCACAGAGTGCCTGCCCAGACACAGCTCCCTACCTGGCTATGGCTCAGCCTCCCCCAATGCCAAGCAACGCAACCCAGGTCACAGACGCTCCATCAGTGAGTGACTATGTCACTATTATGATAGCATTGGATTTAGTAGCTAAAGAGCCAGATATTTCCCTCAGGAGCTGGTGGAGACCAAACCCAGAGCTAAATGAGAGGGACTTAGATTCATCAGGTGACACAAACACAACACATGAATCAACATGTTGATCTGTAGTTGCTGGATGTAGAAATACAGTAAGAACCTGTTTGGTAACATGTTAGACAACACTTAATACATCTGTCAGATGTTTTTACAGACTGTGGAGAACATGTGGAAAAACAACAAACAACAAAAACAAACTACTTCAGGTTAAATGTTAATGTTTTTGTTCAGACATGTTCAGCAGCTCAAAGCTGAAACACAGTGCCTCAGACAGCGCTGACAAGAATGGGGTGAAGAACAGACTGAAGAAGTTCATCATCAGACGTCCGTCCATGAAGACGCTACAGGAGAAAGGCCTCATCAAAGGTTTCTGGCTTTCCTTTACATGTTGAACACATTAACCCACAGATCACATATTCTTTTTCCTTAAGCAGCTTTATAGTCAATAAACTTTCAGTCTAAATGAACCAGACATGTTATTAAGTCATTATTTGGACGTTAATGAAGAGTTTCTGTACTTAAACCTTTTAATGATCAAACCTGTTGTAACATGAACCATTAAACCTATAATAATTCCCATGTTAATGTTATAATGTTGTGCTCAGATCGAGTTTTTGGCTGCCATCTGTCAACTCTCTGCCAGCGTGAAGGAACCACAGTGCCCAAGTTCATTCTGACCTGTTTGGATGCAGTTGATAAACGAGGTACGTTCACTAACAGCTGATGATGATGTCTTAAAAAGTTACTGCAGAGGAAACAGGAAAGAATAAGTGACATGTGAGGTTTGGTCTCTGAGGCTTGTTGAGCACACTCAACCAGCAAAAGACAAAAATGGATCCTGTGCATTTGAATCATGTACATGTAGATCTAGTGCAGCCAGTATCTATGGATCTATTGATTGATAGCAGTATATATATTGATTCATATTTTTTCTAATCAGTTGTATGACTGTGTTTTCAGGTCTGGAGGTTGATGGGATCTACAGAGTCAGTGGAAATCTGGCCACAATCCAGAAACTTCGCTTTGTCGTTGATCAAGGTTGGTTCATCACAAACCTTTTCTTAGTCTGACTGCACCTGCTCAAGTCCTGTCTCATACATCTTACATTTGAATTCTACCACTTTACAATAGAAACATACTAAAACCAGGATTATGTTTATTATTGTACAATAAACACACACACACATGTTCATACTTAATGAGGGAGTTAAATGTCTGATCATAGTGAATAAGTTCTGATGAAGGTTTCTCTAGTTGTTTAGTCACTCACTGAAAGAGATACATACATCATTACTTTTAACCACTGTTATCTGTCACTATTATTGATAACACCATGACCTATACAGCTGTTCCTGGTCTCTCTCTCTCTCTTTTCTCCTCTCTCCTCCCCCCACCTCCCCTTTTTCTCATCCTAAACCCAACCGGTCGAGGCAGACAGCCGCCCACCCTGAGCCTGGTTCTGTTGGAGGTTTCTTTCTGTTAAAAGGGAGTTTTTCCTCCTCCTCCCTGTCGCCAAGCGTTTGCTCTTTGTGGGAACTGTTGGGTTTTTCTCTATAACAAAGTAAGGTCTTGACCTTACCCTGTAAAGTGCCTCAAGATAATGTATATTATTATTTGGCGCTATACAAATAAAATTGAATTGAATTGAATTGAATTACTGAAATACTGAAGGTTTAACTAACATTTTACCAAAATCCTCTTTCCTGAACCAAAGTTAAAATTAAGAACTGTGTGGTGGTGGAATAACACTGTTAATCTGTTCATGATTGTCTGTGATTTATACCAATGAGCTGCTTTTTCTGCATTAAATGGTTACATGTAGTTTGCATATCAGTATGTAGCCAACAAAATAAATAATACATTTGAACCTAGCAACTAATTTGATGACAATTAGTGTTTTGCACGATTACTTGGTAATGACCATTTTAATTTAAAATGCAGCAATGGTTAAAATTATCATTGATGTTGATAAGTGTAATGCTTTGTCTAAATTAACAAATGTAAAATTCTGTAAGGAGATCAGTCTGAGCCCAACTGAGAGACATGCTTAAATAATCTATGTCTGCCCCCTAGAAGAAGACCTGGACCTGGACCACAGTCAGTGGGAAGACATCCACGTCGTCACAGGAGCCCTCAAGATGTTTTTCCGTGAACTGCCTGAGCCACTGTTCCCCTTCAGGTTCTTCCAGCCATTTGTTGAGGCCATCAGTGAGTAAAAACCAAAAATATAAAAATATATATGTGAATAAAAACAAAGAATGTGTCAAGTCTTCTGTTATACTTTTTTTCAGGGTCTGATTTTTCAGGACCAAAACACCTAATAACAAGTTTTATTTTCTTGTTTCCCCATAAATGTATTCTTCAGTAATTATAATATCGTGAAGCAGTGGACCAACACATCCTCTGGGGAGGTCTTTAAGCCTTCAGTGTCTCAGGGTGAATCACATCCACATGCCCTACTTTCTCATTAGACACTGTTGCTTGGTTGACATGTCTCTTCAATACTGAATCAAAGTCTGGGACACTGACAGGTGTGCAGACCAGGATGGTGGAAATCTTATGCCAGGATTCCTGACTGGGCTCTGACCGATAACCTTGGATCAGGCAGTGATTTGGATTTTGTCCACGTTGTGGATCAGTGGAGCAGCTCTTCTCCCTTCCAAGGTTTCTTGAGTGGTTGTAGGAGTTTGCCCATCCAGTCTACATGTGTTTCATGGACTGGCTCCCTGCTTGGCTTTTAGTCTTTGTTTGAGTCTCTGTAAAAAACAATCCCATTATCTACAATAGTTTAAAGGCATGGTTAATTCCATGAAAACTTGAGGGAAGGGTTAATTTACTCCTAATCCACTCCTTCTAGGCCCAACTAAAAAACCAAGACCCATTTCTACAATGACTTAAGTAAAACTGACGTGTTGAATGTGCAAAATGTTATACAGACATGGCAAAATGAACTTGGTGTAGACATTGCTGAGGATGAATGGGAGGTGATATGGGACCATGAAGAAGTTGTCAGCTTTGAAACCATGTTGATGAATCCTAAACCTAACCCTAGCCCTAAACACTTGTTAAACAATTGCCTCTGTCTTTCCTGTGAATAGAGATTAAAGAATCCAAACACAAAATTCAGGCTGTGAAGAAACTGATCCAGGAGCTGCCCAAACCCAACCAGGACACCATGAAGCTGCTCTTCAGCCACCTGCTTAGGTATTCCTACCATTCATTCCTAACATTCATTTGAACTCTTAAAAAATCAAATAACCAGCAAACAGTATAAAAATCCATGTTTACATTTGGCAGCTGCCTGTGTGTTGAATAAAATTAAAGGCTGAAGAATTCAATGAAGAACATTCTTCAAGTTTGTCCTTTGTTGTGGTTAAGATCTAATTTTTAATCATTTGTGAGGTTTTTACAACAGGAGGAGGCAGAGCTGGAGAGTGAGAGAGAGATCAAGAGAGAGAGAGTCAGTCAGATATCCCTGGTCTCTGCCTCTGACACAGAAATTAAATGCCTACTTTTTGCAGATAATCTTATACTCTCGCTCCATCTAAGGAAGCGCTGCAACAGCAACTGCAACATCTGCAAAACTTCTGTCAAACCTTGATTTGACAGTTAATCTGGACAAGACCAGAATCATGGTCTTCCAGAAATGAACCAGATGTCAGGGAAACTTAATTCCTTAATTAAAAATTAAAAGTAAATTAAAAACTTTGATCCACTCTGTGACCAAACTAAAATGCAACATGTACTCAGGGAAAACCGAGTCAGAGAGGCAGTGAGATACATGAAAGCATGTCACAACCTGAGAGAACACATGACAACACAAGACAGCTGTAGTCAGCTCACACTCTGCCCTTTCATTTATTTATTCACATCTCATACTGACCATTTACATCTATATATATTATTGTTAATTGATCCTTTATTGATCATTTCATAGACCTGTAATCATTTCACTTAATAGATTATATATGTGTGTGTGTGTGTGTGTGTGTATATATATATGTTTATACTTTTTTTTCTTTGACGTTCATGTTAATAAAGCATACTGAATTAAGAGCGAAAGACAGAGACACAGAGAGAGAGAGAGACTGCAGGCAAAGCTGGAGGGACAGTCCAGACAGTTCAGATCACTACATCAGTCTGTTCTACTTTCTCAGTGAACATGACTGAATGATTCATCACATAATATATAAATTATACACAGTTGAATTAATAACAGAGAGACATGTGACATTGTGAAATTTATCTGGCTTTAAGTTTCTAATTGTATTTTTAAATAATAGACTTCACTTGATTAAACTGTTTAACACACTGGTGATTGTAGAACTCACAGACTCTCTATGTTTGTGGTGTTTTTCAGAGTTCTGGCATTTTCCAGGAGGAACCTGATGTCCACTCAGGGTATCGGTATCGTCTTTGGCCCGACACTGATGTGGCCTGAGCTGGATGCAGGAAACATGGCAGTCAACATGGTCTACCAGAACCAGATTGTGGAGTTCATCCTCATTGAGAGCCGAGAGATCTTCAACCTGGACAGGAAGTAGTTCCTGAGGTGCAATTGATCTTCTGACGGACTCACATTTACACATCAAAGCTAAAAAATAACCAAATACTTCAGAGATTTTACTGTTTTTAAAGGAAACAAAAGCTGTGACTGTAAAAATAAATGGTTTGTGGTCAGAACATATTTTGAAGATCATTTTTTAGGTAGATCCAGAATTATTGAACTGTTTTTAATGTCACTGACTCTTAGCTCACAATGTCTGTCAGGGGCTGGGGTATATTTACGGTGTAACACTGTATATTTATATTATACAGCAATATATTTAAGGGATATAAATATAACAATTATGGTCATCAGAGTGTATGAGACAAAGTTGGTCAGGGCCAGACACAGGACACAAGATCGTCCCACATCAGTCCATTTCCAGATACCACAATATGAGGCACATGGTATCTCCAGCCGCCTGAATGAAGCAGGATCTTAAAGTGAATGACAGCAGGATATTTTGTGTCTCAGCAGTGTGTAAAATGCAGACGTCACTTACACAAGTAAGAAACCTCAGTTTATAATCAAGTCACATTAATTTTTCCTACAAGATTGAAATTGAGGATGGAAACATGGTCAGTGATTTGAAATGAATAAAGACCAGGGTCAAAATAATAAGATAAAATATTAATAAATGACAAAAGTGACCATTTACCTGCCTGAGAAAGGAGCAAGAACATTGTAATAGATACAGTGGGTACGGAAAGTATTCAGACCCCTTTAAATTTTTCACTCTTTGTTTCATTGCAGCCATTTGCTAAAATCAAAAAAGTTCATTTTATTTCTCATTAATGTACACTCAGCACCCCATCTTGACAGAAAAAAACAGAAATGTAGAAATTTTTGCAAATTTATTAAAAAAGAAAAACTGAAATATCACATGGTCATAGGTATTCAGACCCTTTGCTGTGACACTCATATTTAACTCACATGCTGTCCATTTCTTCTGATCCTCCTTGAGATGGTTCTACTCCTTCATTGGAGTCCAGCTGTGTTTAATTAAACTGATTGGACTTGATTAGGAAAGGCACACACCTGTCTATAAGACCTTACAGCTCACAGTGCATGTCTGAGCAAATGAGAATCATGAGGTCGAAGGAACTGCCCAAGGAGCTCAGAGACAGAATTGTGGCAAGGCACAGATCTGGCCAAGGTTACAAAAGAATTTCTGCAGCACTCAAGGTTCCTAAGAGCACAGTGGCCTCCATAATCATTAAATAGAAGAAGTTTGGGACGACCAGAACTCTTCCTAGACCTGGCTGTCCAGCCAAACTGAGCAATTGTGGGAGAAGAGCCTTGGTGAGAGAGGTAAAGAAGAACCCAAAGATCACTGTGGCTGAGCTCCAGAGATGCAGTGGGCAGATGGGAGAAAGTTCCACAAAGTCAACTATCACTGCAGCCCTCCACCAGTCAGGGCTTTATGGCAGAGTGGCCCGACGGAAGCCTCTCCTCAGTGCAAGACATATGAAAGCCCGCATAGAGTTTGCCAAAAAACACATGAAGGACTCCCAGACTATGAGAAATAGGATTCTCTGGTCTGATGAGACGAAGATTGAACTTTTTGGAATTAATTCTAAGCGGTATGTGTGGAGAAAACCAGGCACTGCTCATCACCTGCCCAATACAATCCCAACAGTGAAACATGGTGGTGGCAGCATCATGCTATGGGGGTGTTTTTCAGCTGCAGGGACAGGACGACTGGTTGCAATTGAAGGAAAGATGAATGTGGCCAAGTACAGAGATATCCTGGAAGAAAACCTCTTCCAGAGTGCTCAGGACCTCAGACTGGGCCAAAGGGTCACCTTCCAACAAGACAATGACCCTAAGCACACAGCTAAAATAACAAAGGAGTGGCTTCGGAACAACTCTGTGACCATTCTTGACTGGCCCAGCCAGAGCCCTGACCTAAACCCAATTGAGCATCTCTGGAGAGACCTGAAAATGGCTGTCCACCAACATTCACCATCCAACCTGACAGAACTGGAGAGGATCTGCAAGGAAGAATGGCAGAGGATCCCCAAATCCAGGTGTGAAAAACTTGTTGCATCATTCCCAACAAGACTCATGGCTGTACTAGCTCAAAAGGGTGCTTCTACTCAATACTGAGCAAAGGGTCTTAATACCTATGACCATGTGATATTTCAGTTTTTCTTTTTTAATAAATTTACAAAAATGTCTACATTTCTGTTTTTTTCTGTCAAGATGGGGTGCTGAGTGTACATTAATGAGAAATAAAATGAACTCTTTTGATTTTAGCAAATGGCTGCAATGAAACAAAGAGTGAAAAATTTAAAGGGGTCTGAATACTTTCCGCACCCACTGTATGTCATGTACAAGTTTAGG
This sequence comes from Trachinotus anak, assembly GCF_046630095.1. Taxonomy (NCBI): domain Eukaryota; kingdom Metazoa; phylum Chordata; class Actinopteri; order Carangiformes; family Carangidae; genus Trachinotus; species Trachinotus anak. The sequence goes on from NW_027273890.1 coordinate 65,462, forward strand.
AATGACCTATTAAAAGAAGAGTGGACATAGTGTATGAGGAAAAAAGTGTTTATACTTGAGTGAGAGTCAGTTTAACTTTTAGATGCTTCGATGCTTTAACATTAATAAAAACAATAATTACAACAGCAATAGAAAGTAAAGAACATACAATAGAGATATTTCTTGGGTTTAAAAAAGCATTTGATACTGTAGATCATATCTTAATTTTTTCGAATTACACAGGTTGTGAGAGGAATAGTTCTAATTTATTATTTAGATAACAGAACAAAACGTACAGTTTGCTGGTGATATGTGAGAGAATGAAGACTGAATGTGGAGCTGTTTTAATTTGTATATCACTGACATGAAAGTGTGTCAGAGATATTGCAGTTTGTGTTTGTTTTTTTGTTCAGGAAATGAATTAAAAGCTTCAGCATAAAGTAATGACAATCCTTAAATTTGAACTAAGTTCATGGTTTTTGTTAATTAAAAAAGTTTGTGTGTGTAGATGGTGTTTATATTGAAGGATTGTCTGCAGTAAGAATCATTCATGAGGTGGATTAAAGAGAGAAAACAGGTCAGGGTTAGGGTTCTCTAGTCAGGACTATTGGGACTTAAAGATTTAATGGAGCAGAGTTTGTTTTCTGTTCAGGATGAGGATAAAAGTATATAGTCAAAGTGAATAATGAAGGTTGTATAAATATCTTTCAGTTCAAGAAAATGTATAAAGACAGAATAATAAGACTATATGAAGTTAATGTGTTTTTTGATGGTGAATCATTGTGTATGGCTCTATCAGCTTTGAAGTAACTAACTGACAGATCATCTATTTTTAAGGTTTTTCTTCTCTCTGCTCCTTTTTGGTCATAAAGGTGTTTTATTTTGATTGTGAATCATTTCTTATATTTTTTTTCTGGAGCTGAAACAAATAAAAAAAATGAATCTAATCAGATGAAGTTTTCAGATAATGCTACGCTCTTCTTTAGGAACAGGATGTCACACCTACTGTTACCTTTAGCTAACCAGTGCTGTATGTTTCCTGCCTTTAAGCATTTGTTTGTGTGACCTGTGCGTTTGTTACCATTCAAAGACAGAAAAGAGACCAAATATGAGATAAATAAAGTTTTAACAAAGTTAAATTTAAAGTTTATTACAGATTGACAGATATCCACCTGCACTTCAGTCATATTTTCCTGTACCCTTCTTTGTGAATATTTATTATCTTCATGAATATACACACCCAAAAAAATAACAAAAACTGACTGATCCTTTAGTTCACTTGTGCTGGGAGTCAAACTTACATCTCTATTGAAGGCATTTTATTCGGATGATGTTCATATAGAAACATATCAAAATCAATCATATAGACATGATGAGTAATCCTGTCACATGTCACTTTATTTTGGCCCCCACTTCACATTTTAGTCTGTAGCAGTGGAAACTGCTTTTAGAGGTCATTTTTTTTCTGATGCAGATTAACATCTGACTAACTTATATCAACTGATCACCATCACGTTTCCAGTGCTTAGGCGTTAAAGTACATTGACCATAAACAGTAGAAAACACCACTTCCTGTCTGATCAGCATCGTGTCAGTGGGCAACATTATTCACTTCCTGTTTCTCATACAGCAGACAGCAGTGTTGTGACACATCAGCTGCTGATAACAGTAACAACACATTTGTGATGGATGGTCTGTACAAGTGTCCAACATGGAATCAAAGAGCATTTGTTTTGTTCACAGTGACATCACCTCACTGTTGGGTTACTGTGCACAACCATCATTTCTGGATTCGGTCAACACACTGCATGATACACAACAACTGCAAAGCGGTTTAACACCACATCAGGTCCACAGACACAAAAACACTGCAGCTCTACAGACTTCAATGACACACAGCAGCAGGTCAACACTGTTTTACATTGAAGAAAAGTCACAAATGTAGAAACACTTGTTGAGTAGCTGATTCTGTTCCTACAAAGTAAAAAAAAGTTTCCATAAATAACATTAAAAAAACTGTTCAGAAATATGAAAAAAAAAAAAAAAAAACTGAGAAAAATTTCAGAAACATTGACTATACTGCTTAAAAATCACAACATAGTGCAACATGAAAAATTTCAGTTGTAATTTAACACGTTCCAAGTCACAATAATGTTAACAATTAAGTTGGCTACTGTTTGTGTTCTTTTCTCATTATGTGTATTTGTCCTGTGTTTCTGTTCCTTCATTTAAAAATTCTAAAGTCCAAATATGAGATTTGATTTGTTAGGAAATTACAATATTGTGAGAAAAAAAAAGCTGTAATACTAACAAATACATTTCAAAGTTTATAAGAAAAATAACATTTTGAGGTAAAGTAAAATTGCATTTTTAAAAAGGAATTTAATATTATTCATTTTACAAGAAAAAGTTCACAATATATATTAATATAGAAAAAGAATAAAGTTGCAAATAATGTCTCTCGATATGTGAAATTATGAATCCGAGTGTTCAATTTTATATCTAATATTATGACATGTTAGAGAACATTATCATTTTTATTGTAAAATTACAGCCACATCTGAAAAAATGTCTCTACATTATCAGCATTTTACTTTTACTTACTAATTGTGGACACAATACTGTCACTGTTATGACTTAGATTTTATCCTGATAAAGGACAAATCCAAATGGTCATTTTTCATTCAAGAGATAGAAAATTATGACTTTCAGTCAGTGAAAATAAAACTACATTTAGAATTGAAATTAAATTTTGAAGAATTGACTCATCATTTTGAGCTTGCTGCTGCACTTTTATTTTTTTATCATTCTACTTTTTTTTTTTTTTTTTTTTTTTTTTTAAATAACAACACATGGAGCAATGTTCAGCTCCTGTGAAAATCTCACTGAACTTATCAAAAGAAATATTTGAACTGATTCCTTCAGACAAACAGCACCGGAGCTGACTGACATTCTGTCAGAAAAAAAGGCAAAGACAGAAGAAAGCACTTGTTGGCTGTTATGGTGGAATGAATGTTAAAGGTGGAAATCTGTGGAAATGAGGAGTCCGGTTCCAATAAAGGCTGAGCGGTGAGAATAGAAGAAATCCAAAGATCCACAGAGAAGAAAACAGGACCAGTCATCTGCTAACTGTGAAGACAGGAAGTGAGAAACCTTTATTTAAACAGACTGATGATAACAAAGCAGGACTCACAAACTTTAACGGTCCAGGGTGTAGGAGTTAGATTGATTTAATATCTTCATTAGTGTATAATCACCTGAAACCAAGAATCGTATTTGTTATCTTAAACAAACCCCTCATATCTACAGGTCTTCTTCCACGGAGAGCACCATGTTTCTACAGTAGCCCAGAATGGACAAAACCTTTCACCTTTTTACCTGTAGACCACTGTAGGTTTTCCTGGATGATTGGACAGGGAGGGGTGTGTAGACTCTTGTAGACTTAAACATCAAATGATCTGATATTTTAATAGAAACCTGATTGCCTTTCGAAACAGAGAAGGCTGCTGCAGAACATGTAGAGTAAAGATGTTTAGACACAATGTGAATGAGTGACTGTAACTGTGACAGAAGCTGGACTGAGGTCAGCACAACGTGAGTCAGTTGACATCCATAATTCAAACTTTCAGAACTGAGACCAGGTATGAACGGGTGTATCTGATGGACCTGAGAACAGGTGAACACCTGCCTGATCACTACTTCATCATCACTGTAAAATACATTACTGCACTGTGTAACAAACATTTGTAGCTCTTACTGTAGCCTCCCATTTACTGCGCTGTATTGTAGGAATTACTTGATTTTGGGATGTTTATGATATTTTAAATGCAGTGTTTTTCATTTTGCATGTGTCACTTTGCATTTTGGATGTGGAATTTTTGGATTTGTATGGAAAACAAAACAAACATGGAACTGTGCATTGATAATATGCAATCAAACTTTGAACATAGCACCAATATACACTTTTATTAGGTTTTATTAGGTACACCTTGCTAATACCGGGTTGGACCCCTTTTGCCTTCAGAACTGCCTTAATTCTTTGTGCCATAGATTCAACAAGGTGCTGGAAACATTCCTCAGAGATTTTGGTCCATATTAACATGACAGCATCACACAGTTGCTGCAGATTTGTCGGCTGCACATCTATGATGTGAATCTCTTGTTCCACCACATCCCAAAGGTGCTCTATTGGATTGAGATCTGGTGACTGTGGAGCCATTTGAGTACAGTGAACTCATTGTCATGTTCAAGAAACCAGTTTGAGATGATTTCAGCTTTGTGACATGGAGCGTTATCCTGCTGGAAGCAGCATCAGAAGATGGTTCACTGTGGTCATAAAGGGATGGACATGGTCAGCAACAATACACAGGTAGGCTGTGGCGTTTGAACAATGCTCAGTTGGTACTAAGGGGCCCAAAGTGTGCCAGGAAAATATCCCCCACACCTTTACACCATCACCACCACCCTGAACCATTGATACACGGTAGGATGGATCCATGCTTTCATATTATTGATGCCAAATTCTGAACCTACCATCCAAATGTTGCAGCAGAAATCGAGACTCATCAGACCAAGCAATGTTTTTCTAATCTTCTATTGTCCAGTTTTGGTGAGCCTGTGTGAACTCTAGCCTCAGTTTCCTGTTCTTAGCTGGCAGGAGTGGCCCCCAGTGTGGTCTTTCTTCCCCATTACCTTTCCTTCCCATTCTGATGCTCGGGGGAACTTCAGCAGGTCGTCTGGACCATGTCTACATACCTACATGCACTGAGTTGCTGCCATGTGATCTGTTGATTAGATATTTGCATTAACGAGCAGTTGAACAGGTGTACCTAATAAAGTGGTCAGTGAGCGTATATATATCTCAGATTTGATTCTGTTTGTTGTCTACTTGCACCTGATGTGAGAGCCAGACTTCAGGGCAGATTAAAATGAACTCGGTCACGTTTATAGTTCAGTTTTTAATTTTCAAAAAATGAATAGCTCATGTTCATTTCTTCAGTTTTTCTTTTTTCACATTCATTAGGATCAGTCACTGTTCACCAAGAAAAGAGCGCGTTCAATGAACAGTGAACATTGCTGTAGTTGTGTGGTAGTTGTGGTTGTTGTGGCAGTTGTGATAGTTGTAGTTGTAATGGTGGTTGCGGTCGTTGTGGTAGTTGTAGTTGACTCACCTGGAACCTATTTGTCATGTTGTGGTGGTTGCTGTCGGAGGGAGTGATGACGTGGATTAGATGCTGCCCCCCCTCCTCTGATGGTTGGTCTGATGGAAGGAGAGGATGATGGGTGCTGATGTCCGGCTCTGATTGGCTTGGCTACATGGAGACAGGAAACAGGTGAGTCAGCTGTTCCGTCAATAATAACAATAATAACAACAATAATTAGCAGATTGTCCTGATCCCATTACTGCTCCTGTAGCGCCCCCCTCAGGACAAACTAACCTATCTGAGCAGAGTATCCTCTCCTGGAGACATTCTTGGAGCGAACGGCTTCTTTGATGCGGTCCACTTCCTGTTGGTATCGTTTGCGGTCTCTTACGGCTGACTGTTTAGCATCCCTCAGGGCAGTTTCCAGAACTTTCACTCGTTCTGCTGTAGCCCGCAGACGCTTTTCTAGCTTGGGTAGCTCACAGCGAAGATCTGCATTGTCCCGCACCAGCTGCAGAACACAAAGGGTTAAATTTCCTAAGACTAATGACTCAGTCTGTATCATCATTGTTACGATGCTCCTGTGCTCATTAACTTTGTGGTTGTTGTTGACGTGCGATTTAAACAGCAGACCCATAGTTTTTAAAAGGACAAAGAATCTACCACTGCTGTGAAGTGTATATCTGAAGGGAGGGTAGAGACTCGTAGGTTAGAGAACACGTGTGGTTGAGTCACTCACCTGTTTGTGGACCTTACTGAGCTGCTCCAGGTTATTTTCTAAGAAGACGATCCTCTGTCTCTGTGCCAGGCTGCCCCCGGCCTCATCACTATCATTCTCTGAACTCTGTTTAAAGAAGAGACTGATGTTCAGGTTCATCACTGAACAGAGTGACAGACACTGAGAGACAGTTCCAAGTAACAGTTTAATGTACGGTTATTAAACTTCACAGCATATTAAAAGCTGTGTCTGTTGTTTCGGCTGCCCGCATTCGTTTGAATAAGGTGGATAAAATAATAGGAACACCTGAACATGAAGGATGATTTACTGCAGGACTGTAGACTGAATTACTTTTGGCTAGGTGTTCCTAATAAACTGACAACTATTGTATCGTGTTGTCTGAAAAACTGGTCAAACTGTCAAACACTCTATATAACAGCCTAAACTACAGAAGTGAACCAACATCCAACACACATTCACACCGTTGTTTGTCCTTAATAATAATAATAATAGGTGTCTGCTGTGGAAACAGTGTTTCATTCATCCAGGGGCCTGATCTGTTCAATTGTGTTGATTCAATATAAATAAATGTGCAAACCAGGGATGTGTTCTTTTATGAATCACACCAGACCAGACACTGTCGTCATCAAACCACACGTCATTCTGTGCTTAATCTTTAGCTGCAGTTCTTTGAGCCTAAAATCAGTTGGATGACATCTGAAGTTTTCTGAAGTTGGATTCATGTGCTCTGCCTTGGTCTTGATCTAAATCTAACTAACATGTTGACAAGTTGTTTGTCAAGTGTTTTGTTAATTAAAACTACAACGTGCGGGTGTTAACCCAGACACGACTGACAGGAACATGGACTTTTGATCTGAGGTCAAAATGAAAAACAACTTGAAAAACTCAAACCTCACAATTTGTCTGGTTAAGAGACCACATGTGTATCTGTCCTGTAACAACAGTCAGGGTCACAGTTCATTCTCTGTATTAATAATGTATAAAATATTATCACTATTGACCTCTCCAAGGCTTCATGTACAGCTGACCAGGGCATTATAATTTTTTTGTTCTTGTTGAATTTTCAGCTTTCAGGGACCATCTTTGATGATCTTTGAATTTAACTGATCTAATCTGAACAACCGGAGTCTGTAATTATCAGACACTGAAACAAGATGAGAAATTCAAACAAAATGACTCAGTGGTTTCTCACATTCTTGACTCGAGAGCCGATGTCCTGGACAAAGAGTTTCCGAAGGTTGTTCAGCATCTGCAGCTCTTTGGCCTGTTGAATGAAACATAAAAACTCAGCTGATCTCAGATCTGTCTCTGCTGCACATATGCAAATATGATAAATATTTTTTAAAAATCCATGTACCACTGTCTCCTCCAGACCCTTAAGGTCCTCTTTGGCCTGTTCTCTCTTCTCATTCAGGAACCTGGATCAAACAAAGACACTAATGAAGACAAACTTAGTCCACTCAGGGATCTTATGTTAATGAGCAGAAGGGTTTTTAAATGGTCAAAATAAATAAACAGCTGGTGGAGCCCATTAAACCACCATAGAAGAAGATGGTGAGGTCAGCTCAGATGATGGAAAATGTGGATAACATGATGGAGATCTGACATCTCTATTTTATACAGACAACTTTTATCTTTATGCTTCACACAACAGGAAACACTTTTTATTCTGCTGTTCACACTTGAAACTGACTTAAAGTTTTTAAATGAGAGAAATATGAGACAGGATGTTTTGGGTAAAGGCAGCAGAGATGGTTGATGTTGAGTCTTTGGTGAGCACAGAGGGACAATCTTACAGCAGTTTCTGGAGTTTCTGGTCTTTGTTCTGATCCTCAGCTTTCAGTTTGTCAAAGTCAGACTGGAGCTTCCTGTTCTCCAGCTGCAGGGCCTGGTTCACACTGAAAAACAACAGTCAACAGTAAATTTATTAATACCATACGTTTACTCATATTACATTACTGCCACCACAAATATATGGCTGTAGCCTCAAAAAATACATATAAATACCAAAAACTGAGTCATTTTTTAAAAAGACAAACTAAAACTAACTCATGAGGAGATGCCAAAAGTTTTACACTGAACCAATACAGAGATAATAACAATAATATCCCCAATAATGATCAAAACCAGGAGGCCGCAAACTTTTCCAGGATAAAGTCAAGTGAGTGAACACAGAACAGCATAAAAGACACCATTAGTGATAAGTTATAATAATCAATAACATACTCTTTGAGTTGTTCATTGTCTCTTTGTTTCTGCTGGATCTCATCTCGGAGTCGACTGAGCTGTTTTTGATGAACTTCTCTGTGGTTCTCCATCTGTTCCTCAAGAGTTCTCTACAGAACACAAAGCAGCAGCACTTCAGTTCTCTATCACTTCATTTACCAACAGCAACCAGCATCACACTTCATTTACCCACAACAGCATCACACTTCATTTACCTACAGCAGCCAGCATCAAACTTCAGTTACCCACAACAGCATCACACTTCAGTTACCTACAGCAGCATCACACTTCAGTTACCTACAGCAGCATCACACTTCAGTTACCTACAGCCACCAGGATCAGTTAGTGTTAGTCTGTCAATCTGTCAGTCTGTCAGTGTGTTAATGTGTCAGTCTGTCAGTGTGTTAGTCTGTCAGTGTGTTATGTTGCTCTGTTGCGTTGGACCCTGACCAGTGACATGATTGAATGATTTTACCTTCATCTCAACAGCATCCTTCAATCTGCTCATGTGTTCTTTTTCTTTGTCCATCACCGACACCTCATGCATTTTACCTGAAACACACACACAATTTCTAACAAAGACACAGCAAACGATATGTGGATCTGTGTTTGATGTTAATCAGATGTTTGAACTGCTGAACTGTAACCAGCCAAGAGCAGTGCTGTGCTGTAATCATGGAGACACTGACTGACCTTGAGCCTGGAGTTTGGCAACCTCCTCCATCAGAGCGTCCTGACTCTCCTCCAGCCGCCTATTCTTCCGCTCCACCTTCTGCAGGTCGTCAGTCAGAGACCCCATCTTTGCCTGGAGCTGCACAAGCAACAACACACAGCACTTTCAACACAGTGGGAAAATAACAATACACATAAAATACATTTAACTTTATAGCTTATTTAAAATGCATTAATTTTCATGTGAATGTTATACATGTAAAAGGCCTGAATATTTGAAACGGTAAGAAACACGTGTCACAGAAGTCCTGCAGCTTTATTAAATATTGGTTTTTGTTTTTCACCTGTTACCTGCGGCCGACAGGTGTTGAGTTCCTACTGACTGTCAGACAGTTCCTTCAGTCACTTACCTGTGAGACAAGCAGCTGGAGGCTGTTGAGCTCTTTCTCGCTGGCCTCCATCCTGCAGGTGGTCTCTGTCAGGGAGACCTCCAGCTGTTTGCTGCGGTTCACCAGAGACTTTACCTCAGACTTCATCTTACTGATGTAGAGACGAGCAGTGGTGAACTCCTCCTCCATCGCTCCACTCATCTCTGTCATCTGTGAAGACACTGAGTCAGTTCACATGGAGGGGGACTGGATCCAGACTGACAGGACAGTTTATTACTACAACACAGTGAAGGGGTCTGAGCACTTTCTGAAGTTACCGGTTTTGGATCGTTAGTCGGAGAAATGCAGCTTGAAGTTGTGATCTGCATTTTTCACTAGTATGACATTTTTACAGATGAATCGATAAAAGAGAGCAAATAATACATTTTCAGCATTTCTTGCTGCAGGTACAATAATAAGGGGATAACAGATTATTTTCTTTATATTAAACTTGTACAAGGAAAGAGGTTGAATTTCTGCAGACAGTTTATCAGACACACATTTTCATCCTGGAGCTTCATCAGGGTTAGGGTTATCTTTTGGTTTCAGATCCAACACGACCTCACAGAGACTGTTGTGTACAGACTGTTGCATGCAGACTGTTGTGTGTAGATTGCTGTGTATAGTGAGTGCAAATCAGTGCAAACTTTGATGAGTGACATGTGAACAGTGGAAGAAGAGTTTCTCTTACAGCTTTGAGGTCGGTGGTGCCAAGCACGCTGCCGATTTCACTGAGGTCTCTGAGCAGCAGATTGAGGATCTCTGCTGATCTCTTCTTATGATGAGAGCTCAGATCCTGCAGAGTGGAAAACTCCCTCTGAACTGCCTCCAGACTCACCTTGAAACACAGGAGAGGAAGAGCTAATCTCTACAAAACACACAGCTCAAAAGGAGGACACTGACACCAAAGTCACTGTTAGTAACCTTAGTTCTTGGGGTTCCACAGGGCTGAGCATGTGGCCCAGTTTATATCAGAGATGTAGACTTACTTTGTCAGAGATTTAAACATGTTTTATTTCTGTTCCATCTGGTGAAGGTATCAGTTAAAAACAGTAACAGGTGCTAAAGTCTAAAGGTTTAATTAAATGAATAAAAACATTTATCCTTGGTTAAGTACACATCTGAATTAATGTGAATTGGCCGTCAGACTGTTCAGTCATACAATTACTATTGTGATTGAAATTGTTTGAGCTGAAGAAAATACGATGACCAGGAATTCAGCTGTTTCAGGCAGAAGAATTGATTATAAGCCGAAAGTGATGAGCAACACAACAACAAGTGAACCACAGCAGAGCCACACCAATCTGTGAAGATGTCCTGTCTGACAGTGGGTGAATATTTCCAGGTCTCACACAGGTGCAACATTTTACCACAACTTATTCCATATAAGGTTAAACTCAGTTCTAAATATTTGTGTGTAAAGCTGCTACTGGACACACATATCTGGCTTGTCACATGTTCTTAACTAATTAATACAACAAGAGTCTTTTCCTACTAAGATTTGAACAGTGTTTTATAAGTTTTGTTTTCTTCCACCCCCTTATCTATAAGAGGACCCCCCAGCTAAAGGGGACAGAAGTGGCTCCATTGAGACACAAGCAGTCATAACAGCAGCTAAACAGTGAAACACTGCATTTATTGCACAATTGTAATAATTAGTTATTATGACCTGAACTCTTGGGGTGTGAGTGAGGAAACAAGAGGAAAATCTCCTTCACACCTGTTACTCAGTAAATGTTTTATGAAAATTGTTTCAACCCATGTCTGTGTGTTATGAAATGGCCAAATTATGAAATGCAAAACTTAGTGTACCTTTTTTACTGTCTGCCGTGTGACCACACTGCCACCTAGGGACCATGAATTGTAAGGTAAATAAATCTTCTGTATTCTGCAGAGACAGATCCCTGTACGGAGGGTTCAATGCTTCTGAGTATAAAATTGATTCTTTTGGTTTGTCTGTTTTCCTCAATGTCATGTGTGACGTAGCACTGATTTAAACTGAAGTGTTGTCGCTGCTTTTTCTGTATGTACACTTACAGTTTTGTGTGTAAGCTCCTCGTTCAACTGTTCGTTGCAGCGGTTCTTGTCCTCCACCTCCTGGCTCTTGTGGTCGTAGTTGACGGCGAGCTCCTCCAGCGCCTGCAGCACCTCCTTCACCTCCTCTTTGGCTGAGTCGTTGTCCCTCTGCAGCCGGGAGAACTCTTCTTGCAGACGCTCGTAGTCCTGGTGGCTTGATGCCAACAGCTGGAAGAGTGGAGGTGTTATCAGCAGGTGGAGGGATGATGGTTGGATGATCGATGAATGAGGTGTGACACTCAGGTAAACTTACCTCATCCTGATCCATCAGCTGCTGTTTGAGTTTCTCGGCCGTCTGACTGTGGTGATTGATCTCATCGTCCTGAAACATCAGTCAGTTCATTGTTTCATAGATTTAAACACCATGAGGTTTGAACTGGTTCATGTAAGACTCACCTTGTCATCCAGCTGCTGGTAAAGGTTAGTAATGAGTGTCTCGTATTGGGTCTTCTCCTTGTCGGACAGGGGGGCAGGAGGCTGGGCCAAGCTGTCCATCGCTACTGTCGTTTCACTGCTGCTCTTCTTGTTTCTGCTGCTCAGCTGCTCCTCAACAGGTACAGACTCACCTGGAGGAAGGTTCACATTTCATCTGACGTGCAGGATCAACAACCCAGAGGCAACCAATCAACTGGCTTTGATTCTCTCTGGAAACTGAAGCACATCAACGGCTCTGACTGACTTTTCAACATAATGTGACGTTAAAGGTACCGAGTCTTAAGGGTGTGTACGGTGAAGAGGACAACTGAAAACGTCTTCTAGAAACAAAGTTGAACCTGAACCAACTTTAGTCACAATGTGATGAAACATCACCGAACAATGTTCAGCTTTGACCAATCAGATATAAAGCGCTGTATTTCTACTGTTCACCTTTCCTCCAGCGCTTCAGCTCATTCTCCAGTTTCTGCATCATGATGTTCAGACTCCTGTTCTTCTCTTTCTCCTTCTCGTACTTCTTCTTCCACTCCTCAGCCGTCAGCTCCAGGTTCACAGACACTGTGTTCTTTATGGTTTTAGCTCTGAGACACACAAACAACACAGGAAGTGGTTTTAACAAACACTCAGGGACTGATGACCAAAACATCCTTCGACCTATCAACCAGTATTAACACTGAGTTTATCAGTTTATCCATTCAGCTGACAGGAAGTGACAATCAGGTACATTTTTAATTAAACAATTTTGAAGGGAACAATATATTTAAATTATATGAAAGGTGTTTAAATACACTGGACAAAAATCTGTTTACGGAGAGCTTCATGAATGTCCTACATTGATGGTGTAACATACGTCTTGTTTTCAGTGTGGCAACTTCATAGCATCATGAAAAGACTCATGTTGTGTGATTGTGTTTTTGAGTCAGAAACAGTGAAGTTTATTAACTTCATTCCTGACTTCGCTCTTATTCTGATGATTCATACTTTATAAACAAAAAGAGTTTTAGTTTAGTTTTAGTCCTTATGTGCTTCTCTCCTTCAGACAGTACTTAAAGACAATAAATCAATCATAGACAGAAATAATGATACAGCTTCATTAAACATTTTCATTTATTCAAACATTTGAAGATAATTGTTTAATTGCTTAATCTGAACTTTCACTGATGGTTTAATAAATAACGTACTAGCTCACTAACTACCTGGAGTCTTTTATTTTGATTAGCTCACGTGTGTTCCTGTAAGGTACCTCTGTCCAAACATGAGGGTGGACTTGGTTTCAGCTTCGTTGTAAACGGACGGCGAGCAGCAGATGATGATGGTGGTTCGACAGTTTCCTCCCAAAGAGTCCTGAAGGATCCGGGTCATCTTACTGTCTCTGTACGGGACGTGGGTTTTCTACCAACACACAACAAACACAACACAAGTGATTTCAAACTGTTGTCTGTGTGTTCACTCTGGACTGTGGAGAAAACTGAGGACTCACCGTTCCTTCACTCAGAGCAGCGATGACATTTCCCAGAGCAGAAAGAGACTTGTTGATGTTCTTGGCTTCGTCCAACACAGAACCCTCCGCTCCTGTTTTACTCACCTGAACAACATCATCATCATCATCAAGGTGTCATTGAACATGGAAAGAGAGGGACAGACAGGTGAAGGCAGACAGGAGAAGCAGGTGGAATGTAATTGACCGGTGTGAGACAGATGAACAACTGCATAAAATAATAAATAATCAGGTTAAATAAGTGATCAGTTCTCGTATGGATCAAACCATCGATCAATGATTTCACTGACAGCTGTGACTGAGTCATCAGCGATCAATCTTGTATTCTATTGCTCAGTTGTGTTTCTATCAGTTTATTGATCTCATGACACAGAGCAGCTGTTTCTGTGCTGACTCAGTGCTGCTGGGAAATGTAGTGAACACGTGACGTGACGTGACATGAAGTGACCTTCTCGCTGCCCGCCAGGTCGACCAGGTAAAGTTTCCCTGACAGCTTCATCTCCGTCTCCACGTTCTCCTGCTTGATGTTGATCAAGAAAATACTGTGACTGCGAGAGCTGTGCTCGTTCATGTCTGCAGAGAGAACATGGTAAAAACACGTCAACACCAACACAAAATGACCACAGCACACAACAACTCATCTACAGGACCAGTGGAGCAGCAGCAGTAGTAGTAGTAGTAGTAGTAGTAGTAACACAGTAGTACAGTTGGAGACTCACTGGTCACGGCGACGTGTCTGTTTGCTTTTCCCTCATCGATGACGTCCATGACCTCATCAGGACTGGAAACAAAACGCTCTGTACAGCCCTGACAGGAACAAAGTACTAGTACTGACATACTGATACTCCAGTACTAACAGGTCATATTATGACATCAGAATGAAACATTAAGGATCTCACACCTTGACGAAGGGAACACGATTCTTATCCTCGTGAACGGCCAAGTTGGTTTTTGATACTGAAACATGACATCACATTACATCACAATATCATTTATCAGTTAAACATCATCTTCATCATCACTTAAACATCTTCATCAGTTAAAAAGCATCCTCACCATCCAATAAGTCTCTGATTTTATCCAGGTAGATCTCAAAGTATGACACCTGCAGAGAGAGACAAGTTCAGACTAACATACAACATTGACAACACAAAGTGAAGGGTCTGAACGCTTTCTGGAGCCTCTAAATAATTTAATTAACCTGTAATTAAATAATTAAATGTCAGTGTCAGAGATTATGAGATCATATTTGTATTTCTGTGAGTTTTAAATATAAAAATGTTAAAATCTTTATATGAACCATCTGTCGTCAGCTCAGAGTAATTCTTCTTCTTCTTCTTCTGTGAATAAATACAACCAGTACTGCGATCATCAAGTACTATATGGTATTTGTACTTGTTGTTCTTTTTTAAGAAAAACATGCCAATATATCAGAGAGCTGAGCAGCAGGTGAACAGTGAACATATGGAGAGCAGGTGGGTCAGTGAACGCATCACTGCTTTCCAAAGCTGACAACAGCCGGACAATTGGTCCCAGATCAGATTTAACTCTCTATGTACAGGAGAGGAGTCTGAGGAGCTCCACACTAATAACCATGACATCATAGTAGCAGGTGACTGGGGGTGAAGAGAGGGGGCAGACAGGTGAAAGTGATTCTCAGGTAAAGGACAAACAGAGACAAAATGCTGAATTAAAGACATTCAAAGTGTAAAACTAAGTAAACATGAGATTAAAATCCATAAAAAAGAAAAAAACAACTAGTAAAACTGATGATGTCATCAGTGACATCATCACCTTGATGTGAAACTCCAGGTTTTCATCCATCGAGTAGATGTGGTCAAAAATGTCCCTGGCGATACGAGGGATGATTCCCATCAGACAAGGGTCATGCAGGTTCCCCTGAAAATCAAAAACTTTATTGTCATAAAATATATAAAAACTAACAACATAAAAACTTTATTGTCACAAAAAAAACTTGAACACAAAAACCTTCAGATTAAAAACTGGTTTGTTCACTGACCTCCATAGTGTGAGTCTTTCCTGACGACGTCTGACCATATGCAAAGATCGTCCCGTTATATCCCCCCAGCACATCTGAAATACACAACACACAACATATAACATATGACACACAACAACAACACACAGCGTAAAACACCTTTTCACTTTGTTCCCTCAAACTTTTGTTTTATCCAGTTACCATCTGAATATAAAAAGTATAGTTCAATATATTTATAATATATTGATAACATATTTACAACAATATATCCTGTCACGTTCAGGAGGAAAGCAGGAGACAAAGTACAGACAACAAAAAAACAGGATCAGTGGGGGAAAAAAAGGAAACTTACAAAAACCAGGCTGGAACAAAAGAAAACAGAAAATCCAGAAACATTTAAACACAACAGGAGACATGAGAACGAAACAAAGCAACAAACAAATCCAGAGTACAAGAGACGAACTGACAAACATAGATGTACGGGTATTAAACACAGGTGAAACACAGACAATCAGACTGGAGGGAAACACAGGACAAAGACAGGAGCTAAAATTACCACAAGAGCAGTAACTTCAAATAAAACAGGAAATGACCAGACAAGAGCCCAACTAAAAGTCCAAACATAAACTGTCCTCTTGGCAGACCGTGACAAAATTTCACATATAAAAGGATGTAGTTAAATACACAAAGGTGATTGATGATTCATGTCAACTGACCTCTGACGATCTGTTTGGCACAGGTGTCGTACACCTGAACCTGTTCAGTGTGTGGAGGGAGGACTCTGTCAAACACATATGGCTTACCCTGAAACACAGGAAACACATTGTCACATAAAAGCCTCTGGTTTTTTAATGAATCCATTAATTAAGAGAGAGAGAGAGAGAGAGAGAGAGAGAGAGAGAGAGAGAGAGAGAGAGAGAGAGAGAGGACTGTGTGAGAGACTGTCACACAGAAAACAGTCAGAGAACTCAGGTGAGAACAGAGCTGTGAACAGGTGTGAACAGGTGTGAAGGAAGGCGGGGCAGTCGGAGACAAAGGGAAAGTCTGAGGACATCTGGTGAACAGCTAGAGGGAAGACCATGTCCAGAGATTGTGAACGGGGGCCAGAGGTAGAATCAGAGTCAGAAACAGAGACAGAGACAGAGACAGACACAGAGTCAGAGACAGAGACAGAGACAGTATCAGAGACACAGTCAGAGGCAGAGTAAGAGACAGAGTCAGAGACACAGTCAGAGACACAGTCAGAGACAGAGACAGAGTTAGAAACAGAAACAGTGACAGAAACAGAGACACAGTCAGAGACAGAGACAGTGTCAGAGACAGAGTCAGAGTTAGAAACAGAGACAGAGTCAGAGACAGAGTCAGAGGCAGAGTCAGAGACAGAGTCAGAGTTAGAAACAGAGACAGAGTCAGAGACAGTCAGAGACAGAGTCAGAGTTAGAAACAGAGACAGAGTCAGAGACAGAGACAGAGTCAGAGACACAGTCAGAGACAGAGACAGAGACAGTGTCAGAGACAGAGTCAGAGTTAGAAACAGAGACAGAGACAGAGACAGAGTCAGAGACAGAGTCAGAGACTCAGTCAGAGACAGAGTCAGAGTTAGAAACAGAGACAGAGACAGAGACAGAGTCAGAGACAGAGTCAGAGACTCAGTCAGAGACAGAGTCAGAGTTAGAAACAGAGACAAAGTCAGAGACAGAGACTGTGACTCTCACGAGACAGTAAAAGCTGTTGATCTATAGATTTGTGTGTTTAATGTTTTTGACTTGAAATAAAATAAATCATTTATATTAATAATAATTTATTGAACAGTGACATCTGCTGATCTGTCTCTGTCCGTTTCACTAAGGTGCCTGTTGTCACGATAACTGTATCCCAGTGTGGCAACTGAACCAATCAGACAGAAGAAAGACTGCTGCTGAATGATGCAGGAGACACACACACACACACACACACACACACACACACACACACACTTATACTTCCATCTTTGTGAGGACGCTCATTGACATAATGCATTCCCTAGCCCCTTACCCTAACCTTAACCATCACACCTGAGAGCCTAACCCTAACCCTGACCTAAACCTAATTCTAACCATAACTCTGAAACCAAGTCTTAACCCTCAACATGTGATTTGAAGGTGTCTCAAAAAGTGAGGACCGGCCAAAATGTCCTCACTTTCCCAAAATGTCCTCACTCTGTTAGTAAAATACTTTTTTTGGTCCTTACTATGTAGCAAGTATAAGTACACACACGCACACACACACACACACACACACACACACACACACACACACACACACACACACACACACACACAGTCAATTTAAAATGAAACTGTACATTTGAACTGTTCACATCTCCACTTCAAAATAAAAGTCATATAATTCACCTGGTTTCAATGTCTTAATATTTAGAGACTAATAAAATTAATTTAAAGCAAAAGTTAAGCAGTGTTTGTTTTGAGGCCACATCTGGGATAAGAGCTGTACTTTGATCCTCTGCTGTCAGTCACATGACCTCTGACAGCCTTGAGTTGCTGCTGTCATGGAGACAGAACATTTCCCATGAGACCTTGCAGCTCCATCCCCCCATTCCTCTAAATGAAACCTTTCAAAGACCTGCAGCTTCAGACCTGTCTAAAGTCTGATCTGAGATCTGATCTGAGGTCTGATCTGAGGTCTTAGGTCAGATCTCACAACAGACCTCAGATCTAACCTCAGATCAGATATCAGATCAGATAACTTAAAAAAAATCCTTAATGCTACAGATTTGATGTGAAGCAGCAGAGAATCAAAACTGTTACCATTATCTTAACTGATCATTAAATCTGACAGGAAACTGTCCTTTCAGAATAAAGGGCTATGGCTGTTGAAGCTGCAGCTCAGTTTGTGTTTGTGTTGTGTTTGTTTTCACAGAAAACATTCACAGATGAGTTTGAAGAAATTTTTAAAATCAGCTATGAAGCAGAAACAAAAACGTCTCATTAAATAAAAGCTCAGAGACAAACAGACTCATTATGTTTGCAATGTTTCTGTCTCTGACTGAAACCTGGAGAATAAATGACCAACAGCAGACCTACAGGAAACTGGGACAGAGTCATGTGACCTTCATCAGGACAAACAGGACCAAACCAGAGTCGGGACCCAGACCACAAGATTCTATTTCATTCTATTCTATATTTGTCATCTATTAAACAAGCGTCAACAAACTTTATTTAAAGCCATTAACACAAGGAGCTCAGACAGACAGGAGGAGATTTTACTGAATCTTCAGGAATAAAACAGAATCTAATCAGGAGATCAGTTCAGATATAAACATATTGATTATTGATACCTCTGAGGGAAGTGGAGGTGGAGTCGATCAATAGAAAATTCTTCCCAAACTGTTTTGATAAAGGATGAACTGAGTTTGTCAGACAACAGTGAAATATTTTTGATGCCCCAATAAACGACGACATTTAAAAGCATCATGTGGGAAATTGATGGATTTTTATTTTGTAAAATTTTGACCTGTCAGAGACTGACACATAAAATGAGTCAAAACAGTGATGATGATGATGAACAAACATCAGCTTCACCATGATGAAGAAAACAGAAACATTTGTCAATGATGAATCAGTCGATTATTTTCTCCGTGAATCATTTTGCACTAACTGAAGATGAACTGAAACTGATCAACAGATACATCATCAATAATCAATGGTGTCAGCTCTGTTTCTTAATTTTTTTTTTTCTGTTTCAAGTTCAGACATTAATTTAATACAACTGATGATGATGATAATGATGAAGCTACACTCTGCTTATTGTTTTAGTTCATTATGTTCATTTATGTTTTTATTTCTGCTCTGCTGAGGATCGATAACCTGTGAAAATAACTAATAAATAATCTGATGGTAAAATAACTGATAATCAAAATGATTTTTTTTTCCTATAATCGATACTTGTGTGAATATTTACCGGTAAAAACACAAAAATTCAGATAAAATCCACCTGAAGCTGTTACACTTTCTCTCCTTCAGCCTGATGTTGTCTCCGTGTCTGTTGTGTCTGTCTGTTGTGTTTCTATTGTTGCAGCAGACAGCCGGAGGGTGTGTACTGTCGTCTCCGCTCACAGACGCTCACAGACGGACTGTGGGTGCAGGACTCACCGCCACCACCACCGTGTCCTCTCCGTTAAATTTGGGGGTAAATTTGTCTCCGCGGCTCCGCTCCGCGTCGTTCAGCGGCCTGAAGCGACACATCACCTTCACCCCGCACAGCCCGCCCTCCGCCGCGTCCACCATCACCGACACCGCCCGGTAAACACGGACAAAAAAACTACCGACGAATCAACAGAAACGACGACGGGTCCAGCTCAGGTTCAGGTTCGGCTCCGGGGTTCGCGATCCAGATCCAGATAATTCACCGAGTCCCGCCTGTTAACCACCCACGCTACGTGAACCACAGCCCCGGTGATGTTGATCTTGTCTCCGGTCAGTGTCTCTCCATCTGATGCTGACCGACTGAACACTCCCACCTTACACCGGTCCACCCTGGAGCACCGAGCCGCGGGGAACTCTGGGACATGGAGTTCTTATTAAGATGTGATGAACGTTACAAATAAAGATCCTGAATTCAAAACTGTGCTACGCGTCAGCATCAGAGAACACTTCCGTCAGGCGTCCTCATTATACAAGTTTGTTACGTTAATGGAAGATAACTATTGATGAATTCACGTGTTCATCACTCTTTTATAAAACCTGTCGAGGATCAATAGTTTTATATTTAGCTGAAACAACATCATTTACAATTTCTATTAATATCTGGAAGAATCTCAGTGACTCCACAGAGAAATGTTGTGTTTTTGTTGAGTCATTTTCTTCTTTGTGTTTTATTTTCAGCCCCCACCCACCCCCACCCCCACCCCCACCCCCACACACACACACACACACACACACACACACACACACACACACACAGTTTTAAAACTTTGTGTTGCAGCTGCGGATCGTTGTCTCTTTACAAGATGCATATTTTTTATTGAAGGAGGGTTTCAGTGATCAGATGGAGACAAACAAGAAAAATATAAACAGCTCAGACTAAATCAAATGTTTTAAATCTTTGGGACAAAAACAAGATGTTAAAAGAAATACAAAATGTAAACATGAGAAATAAATAACCAATTAGAGCAAGGATACAGACTCATGGACCAATCAGAGCAAAGATACAGGACTTATTGTGGGCCAATCAGTTGATTTTGCAGTCACATGATGACAACCTGCTTCAGAAACTAAACTGATGAAAAAAAAATCTATTTTACATGAGACATTTACAAACTGTACAACAGTTATTACAATAATAATAATAATAATAATAATAATATCGACACTCAGTAAAATTTTCTGATTCTACTCAGATTTCTTCTTCTTCTTCTGGAGGTCACGGCGTGTCACATTCACCGGTCAGACACTGAGGAGGAGCAGGGGATGATGGGATATGATGTTATGTGACCTCCATGGGCAGTGTGGTCTCTGACAGTCCATTCACACGTCTCTCTGGCTGGTTGGAGTCTCTGCAAGGACAAACAGCCAATAAACCATTAGTGATGACATCACTTATAACATCACTTCCTCCAGACGCTAATGAAAACAGATCAAACCAACAGAATCGGCTCATCTGCAAACTTGAGTTTTATTTCAGTACATTTCAGATCAGGCTTGAAGATAAACCCATCAGTTTCAAATTGTTTTGACTGATCCAGACTGATGCCTTGGTTACACCACAGACTGTAGATAAAGATGGGCGGAGCCTCTGTGACACCACATCACCTGCGACACCTGGCGGCTGTGAATTTCCCCACTGTTGGACTAATAAAAGCTATGTTATATTATCATCAGGTTCCTGAAGCTCAGAGTGAGCTACTCCACCGTTGCCCTCTTGGCAGTGCCAGACTCCACCCCTAACTCCCAGCTAGTCCAAATATGGTCAAAGAGGTGGGTGTGGGTGGAGCTAATACAGCCTCTCTTCAAACTCAGAGTCCGTGTTTGTTTTTCAGCTCTTGTGCAGGTGGTATCTTTGTACCTCAGACGTCATCAGAGCCTCACGTACTCTGGATGTGGAACCTCTGACATCATCATCAACAGTAGAAAACCAGAGTGTAACCAGGTGAGTGACAGCTCAATCGAGTGTCTGTTCCTTTAACCCTCAGAAGTGATGATCTCATCACCTCCTCACAGACGTCCTGTCAGGCACAGCACCCTCAGAACCAGAACCTCCTGAACTCACACAGAACCCCACTTAATGGATTTTAATTGAACTGTTTCTCTAGACAATTAATATATGATATAATATATATAGACATTAATGGTCAGGCACCATCGTACCTTGAAGAGCTTACAGTTCCCTATTTTCCCAATAGGAAACTTCGCTCTCTAAATGCAGGTCTACTTGTGGTTCCCAGAGTTTGTTCTCTCTCTCTCTCTCTCGACTACTTTATGCCATAAGGTTTTTTTTTTTTTCTCTCCCCCGTAGTTTGTGCTTCTCCCCTCTCTCCCTCTCTCTGTCCTCATTCTGCAGGTCTCTCTGCCTCTGGAGCAGCAGGATCCAGATCCACCACTACTCATCATTACTATTAACCACTGTTATCTGTCATTATTATTGATAACACCATTACCTATACAGCTGTTCCTGCTGCCCCCCCCCCCCCCCCCCCCCCGCTCCCCCCTTATCTCCTCCTCCTAAACCCAACCGGTCAAGGCAGATGGCCCCCCACCCTGAGCCCGGTTCTGTTGGAGGTTTCTTCCTGTTAAAAGGGAGTTTTTCCTCCCCCCGTCGCCAAGTGCTGCTCTTTGTGGGAACTGTTGGGTTTTTCTCTGTAACAAAGTAAGGTCTTGACCTTACCCTGTAAAGTGCCTTGAGATAATGTATATTATGATTTGGCACCATACAAATAAAACTGAATTGAATTGAACTGCATATTCAAGGCAGTTGGCAGCCCTCAGGGGGCATTTTGAGACACCATTATCTACAAGGTAAAGATTGGTTGTTTTTTAGAAAATAGGGTGGATTTTCCACCCAAGAGAATGGTATAAAGGATGAGGTTTAGGCATTGTATGTTCAGTTAAGCTCCGGGGCCAGCTTAGCTTTATCTCCTGCTTAAAGAATAAACTCTATTGCGCTGCACTCTGTCTGTCTCCTGTTTTTGAGCTTATTGGGACTCTGAGTTGGAAGACAGTTGTGTACATACCTAGACAGGCATGTACTTACCTGGACAGGCGTGTATGTACCTGGACAGGCGTGAATCTACCCGGACAGGTGTGTATGTACCTGGCGGTTGAGACTTTGGGCACTCGGTCGAGGCTGGCGGCGACAGTGGCGAGCTTTAAGGCAGATGTTGGGGGGGCAGAGGGTCGAGCAGTGTGGGGGTGGGCGGGGGAAACAGCCCCCACCTGGCTCCTCTGGTTTGGGAGGGACTGAGGGGAGGAAGAGGAGGAGGGTAAAGACCCCCGAGCTGAAAGCCCCAACCTGCTGAGAGAGGTGGAGGAGGAGTACGGAGGCCTGGAGGGACCTGAGGAGGAGAAGGGGGAGGGGGAGGAAGAGGAGGAAGCATACTCTCATATGAATAAAGATGAAATACAAGGACACTGTGTTAAAGATTTGTCATTTGAAGTCATCTGAACATAGGAATGACAGCTGTGATGTCATAAGATTTGTTGGATGTCAGAGCAGAAAATGTTTGAGGTTGTAAATACAATAAATATTTATTTTAACAATCAGTTTTCAGTTATTCATGTTGTGTTTTTTTCTTATTGTCCAGACTGATTCTCCACCTTCATGTTGTATAGTTGGGTGTTCTGCTGCCACACATGTGTTGTGTCTATCACTGACAGGTCTCAGCAGGATCACTGAGGTCCTCCTCAACAGAGGCTCTGACAGGTGACATAGCTCACCTGCAGGATGGACTCCATTGACACTCGTCTTGTAGGGTTTGATCTCACTGTTGACGTGACCATGAGGAGGGAAAGGGGCACTGATCACAGCAGAGGCTGCAAATTGAGCGCTGGCCGAGTCCAGAGTCTTCGAACTGGACTCGCCTGACCGGGTGGACTACAGAACAGACCAGACCGGGAGAGAACAGGGTGAGTACCAGACAGAACATACACAAACAACCAATCATAAAAGCACTAAAGATTAATTAACAAATGCTAGGCTGTGATTGGCCAGTTCTCATCTCCACATCAACAACAATGACGTTCTGACAGAGACAAAGGACAACCATGAAAACCTCTGTTCTGATGAACGTACAGCAGTGAGCTGTCTCTATCCATCTGTATGTGTGTGTGTGTTACCTGTGCTCTGTGTGTTGCTGTGTGCCTGCATGAAGCAGTGTTGTTCTGTAGTTGCAGCTGTTCCAGCTGTTGTTTCTGCATCTGGACCAGCTGCTGTTGATGACTGTGGTACTGCTCCTCTGTGATGCCCCCTGCTGGTGAACAGAGACACGACATGTTAACACCTGTAGTTACTTCTGTATGATTCATCGTGATGAGTCACAGTGTGTTTGTCCAATAGTTGATGAGGCCTTCCTCCAGGGGTGTAGTTACTGATTTCAGGAGGACGGCGTCTCTGTCTCTTTCACAGTGTTTTTACATTATTGTGTGTTTTTACAGAGCTGTGTGTTTTTACAGTGCTGTGTGTTTCACAGTGTTGTGTGTTTCACAGTGTTTTTACAGTGTTGTGTGTTTTCACAGTGTTTTTATAGTGTTGTGTGTTTTCACAGTGTTGTGTTATGTTGTGTGTTTTCTTGTGTATACTGTTGTTGTTTTTATCTGTACCCCTGACTGTAGGTGAAATAACAAACTGTGTGATTGGACACACACCTGTTTCACCTGGATGAACACCTGGTCACTTTTTAAAGTGTGAAATTTGTGTGTCTCTTTAGAGACGAGTGTGAGTCTGTGATGTCACATGGTCATAAAATGTGTTGAACTGTGAACATGATCACCCACCTGATACACAGGTGTGGTCAGGTGACAGACGACAGGTGAGTCTGTTGTCGTCCAGTGTGGGTCCTGTGGTCCTACTCCCTCCCTCCGTCTGGTCCTGAACTGGTCTGGGTCTGAAGCAGAACCTCCTCAGGCTCTGGATGTTGTTGAGGACTTCAGTCAGGGAGGGGAGGGGGGTTCCTGAAGTCAGGAACGGTTTCCGGTCCAGTGTTACTGGGTGATCCCGGTGGACACAGGTACTGGTTCTGCTCCTGAAGACCGGATGTGCTAGAGAGTCCAGCTGCTTCAGTACTGGGTCCAAGAGTGAGGAGGCTCGGTCCAGGATGATCCTGATCAGAGAGATGTGAGACGAGTTAGTGAAGGTGTAAGAGGAAGAAGAGACCTGAAGGTGATGAGGTCACAGACAAGACGTTTTTTTCTTTATTGTTAAAATAAAATCATGAAAATCAAAATACAGTGAATCAAGATTCGTTTTCATCAGAACTCTACACCGACAGTGTGAATAAAGATCAAGATTCACAAACGACTGATTTTGCAGCCCTGGTCGCAGCAAAGACAGTGATCTACTGAAACCAATAATCAATTAACGGATCAAAGAAAATTAATCTGCAGCTAATTTATTCATCATTTTAATCATTTTATGTCATAGTCGACTGAGTCAGCTGAGACTCATGACCTACAGCTCTGAAACAAACTAAATCAAATCAATAACACATGATGACAATGAATCTACTAAAATGTAAGTGTCACAAGTCCTGAGGTCAGAGACACGAGGACTCACCTGTTCACCTGGTTTATTTCCTAATGAAGTCATTATTAATAACCTCCACCTGTCTACCCGTCCTGCAGACACTCGGTGTGCTGCAGGTGTGGTGTATTTACCTGCCCCCTCGTCCTATCCTACGGCGACTCAGTCCAGTCCAATGAGGAGGCAGAGAAACCTCAGCCAAGGAGTGACGGAGACGCAGAGGGAGGAGCTCTGGATGGTCGTCTCCACCCGTCTGCTCCGTGCGAGGCTGTAGAAACAAACACACACGGGGAGCAGAGCTTATGACAACAGCTGAGTCGTTCACGTCTGTGTCATGTGTCCATGTGCACATGGTCCAGTCTGTGTACTGACATATTCTACAGGTCACCTGAGGTCCAGGTGAGGTGAACACACCAAACAAGCTTCTTCACTCATCTGTATTCTGCTGTAACATTCAGGTCAGAAATTAAGTTTCATCTTCATAAACCGGTCTCATGTTCTGACAGATATTCTACAGTCCAGTTCTCCAGACTCTGAACCTCACACATTCAGTCTGAAACTAGATTCTAATTTAAAGAGCCTCAGCCTTAATCTGAGCAAGTTCACATCAGTACATCAGGGCTCAGAGGCAACTAAAGAACATGAGGACCTGGAACTTTCTAGACAAATACCAGCTGTTAAAGTCAGTGGTTGTGATTTTGATTGTGGTTGTATAGAAACCAGATGTGGTGGCACATCTGTACTCTACATAAAGAAAGATAAGACACTCACAGAGAGATATTGACATCCAGCTTTTCTCCTGAAGACAAAGACTCCGTCAGGATGATTCTCTTCATCAGGCGAAGACGGAGGAGACTGAAAACACAACAACCACCAGAGACAGTGTCAACGACATCACATCTGGATGATGTCAGAGTATCCCGCAGTATAACAAACAGATGTGATACTGACCAGCGGTGGCGGTGGACACTCGTCCTCTCCTGAGCTGTGGAAGTCGTACTGTTTGATGTCGGCCTGGTTGACGGTGTAGGAGCCGGGGGGTCGACCGGGACGTCTCTGTGGAGGATATAATCTGTCCCGTCTGATGTTCTTCTTCTTTGGTCTGAGCAGGACGAAGGGAAGCTCCTCTCTAATGGACTCCTGCTTCTTCTGCATCTGAAAGAAAAGAACTAAAAATAAACTGAGGGAGAGAAACTTCAGCTGAGTGGAGCGATGATGAGGAGGCTGAGTCGTCCTCATATTAACACATGAAATAAACTTAAATGTCAGAACATTTTTTCCATGTGGTTTTCATCTTCTGAACTGGGTCTTCCAACAACCTCTTCGTCTTCTTCTTCTGTGATTTAATGAGAACCAGCTCCAGCAGCTGTTTATCTCACACAGCAGCAGAGCAGGAAATGAGACTTCACTCAGGGTTCACAAGAGTCTCCTTCAAGGATGTGGTTAAAATATGATTTACATTTCAGTGAAAAATAGAATCACCGACTCAGGGTTGTGTCCCTCCTCCACTCAGAGTAGTTTCAGATGACATCATGTTTATCCAGAGTCACGTCAAGTATTACACATTTGTGTGAAATTCTGTCATAATTGTTGTATGAGGTCTTCAATAATGAGTAAAAAGTGTTTTCTCAGGTCACACCAACCTTGACCTTTGACCTTCAAAATCTAATGAGTTTGTCCTTGAGTCCAGGGGAAAGTTTTTACCAGATGTGGTGAAATTTGCTTCAGATGTTACTGAGATAACAAAAAACCCCAAAGTCTACACCATAGAAGTCAGCTGCCCACAGCCCAGTCAAGTCCAGTCCAGTCTAGTCCAGTCTACTGATAATCCAGTCCAGTTTACAGGGCTGTCAGGTCTCATCTCTTTCACTGTCTGACTGACTGTAGTCGACTTTCAGGTTAAAGCTGGTTCATTTAGAAAGGTGTAGTTGTGGCTGGAAGGACCGTCCTCTGATTGTTTATTATTTTCAAAGATTAGCTCTGAAGGTAAAAACTTTGAACAGCTGGTTCATAATAATTATTTAGTTTGAGTGTAGAGAAACAAACACATGCACTTATGCGCACACACGCACACATGCGCGCACACACACCCACATTTGTACCTTGATCTTGATGTCAGTTCTGTGTCTGACCCCGTTGCCCAGAGTTACTGTAGTGCTGTACGCTGGTTTCTCCACTAGAGGGAGTGAGACCTCTCTGAGGACATCTCCACTGAAATCTCCCATCTGATACCTGAAAACAGGAAATGCATCATCACGACTCATTCTGCCCACAAACCCTTCATTAAAAACCTCAGAGCCAATCAGAGATGACCAAGGTCTCCAGGTCTGAAGTCACACATTTGTGCCTCAACATCTTGGACAGGTGTGTCCAGTGTCTTAATGTATCCCACAATGTACCACAGTCTACTAAACCCAGAGAAGCAGAGGTATGTAACATGTATTCAGTGTGAACCTGCACAGGTTCTTCTCCATGACACCAATATGATTAATGCTGCATATCTACCCACATCAGTATTAAATACAGACTGAGAGAAACCATCAAAATAAAAGCCTATTCTGTCTCTAATGACCAACAGGCCTCACAGGTTCACTATCACACTGCTGGTGACACTGTGTGGTTGATACTCACTATATTTGTTCTAGCAAATCAATGAGCTGGATTTTGTCATTAGTATGTCACTATTGTTTCATTACTGTGTCATCATTGTGTCACTTCCCTTCATTTTCCTCTCATAACTTCAGTTAAGCTCTTTGTACTGTTGATTGTTGTTACAAACAAACTACATCAGTGTTTCCTGTTTCCTGTTGACCACTGACACCAGAACGGTCTGTGTGGTTTCACCTTCATCATGCGATTACAACATGAGACACATGATGACAGACACATTAGTGTTTTAGTGTGAGGTGCAGTGATGGAGAATGTGTTCAGAGATGACCTGAAGAGTCCTCACCTCTTCTCCACCACCTCCAGTGTGAGGTGCAGCAGCTCTCTCTTGGACTTTTCCCTCCTCTTGATCATCTCCAGGATGGTGACGGTTCGACTGAACTCCCTCCTCAGCCTCAACATCTTCTCATATGACGCCTCATCGTTCTTTCGGTTCTGAGGAAGACACAACATTGTCTCTTAGTGAACTCTTCGTTTTTTTTCATTAAACTGAAGGTAAAGGTGTCGACTCACCTTCCTGGTCTGCATCTTCTCAGTCCTCCGTCTGAAGGCCACGTAGGCGTCGTTGTTGGTGGATCCATCCCTCTTCTCCTGTTTGATGTGAGCGATCAATGACGGACCCCGACAGTTCTTTCTCTTCCTCACCCAGTAATCGTACACCGACTTCAGCAGGTAGTCATCCTCATTCAGCAGCAGCTTCGCCTCTGACAGAGAGACCAGCTGAAACCAGAACCAGAGGGATCAGCTGAGAACTGGTCCAGAGGAGAGTCCAGGTCGAGTATAGAGACCTGGTCCTGGAGTAAAACACTTCACACAAGCAGAACTCACCTGACATTCTGTGCCTCACCATCTGTGTGCTCAGGTGTGTTACCTGGTATGAGTTCAGGTGTGTTACCCGGTGTGTGCTCAGATGTGTTACCTGAGGTGTGTTCAGGTGTGTTACCTGGTGTGTGCTCAGATGTGTTACCTGAGGTGTGTTCAGGTGTGTTACCTGGTGTGTGCTCAGATGTGTTACCTGAGGTGTGTTACCTGGTGTGTGCTCAGGTGTGTTACCTGAGGTGTGTTCAGGTGTGTTACCTGAGGTGTGTTCAGGTGTGTTACCGTATGTGTTCAGGTGTGTTACCTGAGGTGTGTTCAGGTGTGTTACCTGGTATGTGCTCAGATGTGTTACCTGAGGTGTGTTCAGGTGTGTTACCTGAGGTGTGTTCTGGTGTGTTACCTGGTGTGTGCTGGCCTTCTCCAGTCGGTCCACCATGGTCTCAAACTGCAGAGGTCTGATCTCCATCTTTCTGTTCAGTCTGTTGAGCAGCGTCTCGTCCTCTGAGTCCATGTCGTAGTCCGGCTGCTCCAGGTCCAGACCCAGAGCTGCAGGACCAGAGTACACAGTAGTGATATTAGTAGACAGAGTACACAGTACAGATATTAGTAAAGAGTACACAGTATGGATATTAGTACACACAGTACACAGTATGGATATTAGTACACACGGTACACAGTATGGATATTAGTACACACAGTACTGATGTGACACTGATCTGAGCTCAGATTGAGTTGAACAGATTTTATCTCTGTGAGGCTGAAGAAGTCCAAATAGGTGTAGTACAGGTGTAGGTCAGTATGCAGTACAGGTGTAGTACAGGTGTAGGTCGATATGCAGTACAGGTGTAGGTCAGTATGCAGTACAGGTGTGGTACAGGTGTGCAGTGGTACTTACGCTGTATGTGGATGAGCTGTTTGGGAACTTTGACCTCTCCTTTGTACAGGCGGTCGTAGTAGGTGGTGTTACTCTCTGCCTCAGGTACAGGGATCACCATGTTCTCCTTCTTCTCCCTGAACACCTGCTGGGCTGAGATCGCCCTCTGCAGGTGGTGCTCCTGAAACACAACCAGACACACATCAGCACCTGTACAGCGATGGTCCTGTTCAAGCTGGTCCACAGGGCGGGAACTGAGTAATGACAACAACGAAGAAGTTGTCTGTCAGTTGTCTGACAGGCTTCAGCTGTTTAAAACATCTGAATGATCGTCACTGATTCATTGTCAGTTTGATTGTGTGCAGACACAGGAGGATGTCAGTGAACCTTAGATTTACCTTCATCAAATATGATCTGATCTTCATCTAAGTAGCGAACAAACACAATCTGTTTAACTAACTACACAAATCATTGTGTTGTTCTTTTCCACACTGAAAACATCATTCAAACATTCACAGTATCTCTAAAACAGTGTGTGAACCCTTGACTAATGGCATGAACTGAAGACCTGGACTCAGGAGTTATCAGACCTGGACTCAGTGAGATCAGACTGGAGGTTGCTGGTCAGAGACACTGTGTCTTATATAGAGAAACATCAGCTGATGTGAACCAGGCCACACAACAAGGATCTCAGAGACTGAGGATGAAGAAGAGGTGATGATGATCAGCTCTATAAGAAGAACGGTCCAGGCCTCCTCCTGAACCTGGAGCAGGTCTGATCAGCAGCTACTGAAGAGCTGGTGTCAGGTTCAACAGTTGTTAAAGGGTCACTGACTGTTTCTTCTGAGGAGGTTTAATGACTGAGTTCAGTCAAGACACAGATTAAAACTGTTTTAGAGACACTGTGTTTGTCTATATCTGTGAGATGAAGATCAGATTTATGACCAGTTCATGTAGAAACCAGGTGATTCAGAGGTTCCCTGAACTTCTCTGACCACAGAGTTCTACTGCTGATTAAACACATCTGACCTGTTAACAGTAATCTTTTTTTTCCCCAAACAGATACACAAACATAAACTGAGCCTGCCCCAGTATCCGAGCTGATAGACACCTGTCAGCTGATTTGCTGCTGGAGAACAGCTCTCAGCTGGAACATAGCTTCATAGCACCAAAGTTCTCACAGTGAATAATACAGTCTCTAACCTTCTTTATACATAAACTATGGACGTTTTCAGCCATTTCTAAAAAACAACAGTGACAGGTGTTCTCTGATGAAAGCAGCTCCTACTCTTCATCACTGTGAACTTCACGTTTTTGGCTTCTGGACAGATTGACTCCATGTAGCTGTGATTGACTCTATTTTTGATGTTTCATAGACTACATGATTCATCTAAAAAACAGAAGGCAGATTAATCAATGATGAAAATAATCTTCAGTTGCAGCCCTGGTGTAATAATGTGGCTCACACATATCGACGTGGGCTATGACCCCACCTCATGTGTTATCACTGTTTCAGGATGCTGGTTGTTATTCTGTATCGTGTGGACAGACTGGTTCCTGTTCAGGTGGATGTTTACCTGAAGTCAAAACGTTGCACTGTCAAATTATTCATTGTGGACTAACTCTCATTTCCTTTATGTTAGAGCTGAAACAGTCTATTGACAGGATGTTAAACTATTATAATCTATAATCTGTCATATCTGATTTGTTTCTCAGTGTAAACTGGTTTCTGAGGTCTGTCACTGCTGATGCTGCAGTTAATTCAAGTAGCTTTAATCACAGACTGGATGGCAGCAGAAAGGTCAAAGGTCAGCACTTTCAACACAAACTGTTTATGTGACTAAATATCACTGTTTGGGTTTAATCCCTTTCCATTGAGATCCGAAACATTTATCTGTGACACAGCATCAGCTCAGTACCAGTCGGGGGCCAGCTCAGTCCGGACGTGGTGCCACGGACTCATGTGTCCGTTACCACCGGCAGAGACTGGAGCTAATGTAGCAGTGACAGCTAGCACCGAACACGCTCTGCGTCGCCCGTTGCCATGACTACTACGTGAAAACTTTAACGTCACAGCCACAGAAAGTGCCCGAGCCTGATTGGCGCTACGCTAATAACGTACACTGCACGTCATGCCTACGTAAACTGCGTATATTCATGTGTGTGGCCCCCTCTTCGTACAGAGCGTACGAGCAGAACTGTACGTAAAAAACGTCGTGAATCCCGCCGTTGCCCAGAGCTAACGCTAACAGACACAGTTTAAAATAAAACATGTCCGTACCAGCTCTTCTTCCTTCTCCATCCCGGTGGGCATCTGCGGGACGGCCCGGTTAATGGACACGCAGTCGGTCAGGTCCGGCAGGTCTTTGTTGCGGTAAACCGGGAGCGGTTTGGCGGCGTCTAGCGCTCGCGCCCGGAACGAGAGTTTACTCATTGTTTGCGCCAAATCAGCGACAACCCGAAGGAACCGTGAATCCCGCCACAAACCCGCACCAATACCGACGTGAATCTGCTCCGGATGCGACTGTGTCGGCCGCAGTAGAGCTCATCGGTGTCCCCTGCTCCGGTAACCGCTGGCAGGACTCATCAACGTGCAGGTTTAACGGGACGTCGGGGCCGTTTCTGCGGGCTGGTCCGCTCCCCGCGCCGCGGAAAACATGGCGGACATGTCCAGACCAGCGGCAAAGCAATCCCATCAGCCACCGCGGCACTGGAAAAACACGCGAGATGAGAAAGTGCGCGCGCAGCTCCTGGAGGCAACTTTGTATCAGAAATATGACACTAATAAAGTTTTTTAAACGGTCTACAAGTGAGAGAACCCTACAGAACTGTAACAGAACCCTGACAGAACTATAGCAGAACCCTGTAACAGAACTCTGACAGAACTGTAACTCTGATAGAACCCTGACAGAACTGTACTAGAACTCTGATAGAACCCTGTAACAGAACCCTACAGATCTGTACCAGAACTCTGATAGAACACTGACAGAACTGTACTAGAACTCTGATAGAACCCTGTAACAGAACCCTGACAGAACTGTACCAGAACTCTGATAGAACCCTGACAGAACTATAACAGAACCCTGACAGAACCCTGTAACAGAACCCTACAGATCTGTAACAGAACCCTGACAGAAGTGTAACAGAACTCTGACAGAATTATAACAGAACCCTGTAACAGAACCCTACAGAACTTTAACAGAACTCTGACAGGACCCTACAGAACTGCAATAGATCTGTAACAGACGTGCTGAGGTTCTAACAAACATTCAGGCACAGCTGTGAAACATTGGACACGGATCTTCACACAGTGGATTCACTCTGTTAACTCACTGTTTCCTATATTGATAAATCAACGATTAAGTTTTTTGTAATAACATTATAATCAAGTCAGAATCAGAATCAGTTTTATTACCAAGTATGTTTCCACATACAAGGAATTTGTGCTGGTGGTTGGTGCAAACAGTAGCATAAATAGACTTAGGGTAAAATAAGAGTAGAATTTACAAGTTAAAAATTAAAATAAGATTAAAATAAAATTAAGATAAAAAATATACAACAACGATGTGGGATATTTGCAATAATGATAAAGACATAGGGAATGTAGTGCAAAAAATATATAAATATAATCTGTATAGATATTTACACTGTGCATGTAATGGGAATGAGCAGTAGTTCTATAGGGGGGCAGGGGGGATCAGTGACAGTGGGGCTCTCTAGTCTTGTTGATAAGGCTGATAGCAGACGGGAAGAAGCTGTTTTTGTGGCGAGAGGTTTTGGTCCTGAAGGACCGCAGCCTCCTGCCAGAGGGGAGTGTCTCAAAGAGTTTGTGTCCAGGGTGGGAGGAGTCAGCTACAATCTTCCCTGCACACCTCAGGGTCCTTGAGGCATACAGGTCCTGGAGGGATGGTAGATTGCAGCCAATCACCCTCTCAGCAGAGGATCAGATGAAGTGATCATCAATATTCTTTTAGACATTTAACACTATAAACTCAAAAATAATAAAGTTTAAATATCTTGTGCTGAAACATCCTATAAATAAAGCAAAAAGAAATCAATATAAACCAAGTACATAAAAATATTTTTTTTAAATCTATTTATTCTTTAAATTTATATTTATTTATTTTAAGAATATTATCTCTGAAAAAAATGTTTTTTAATTATACACAGACGAAGAGGAAGACAATATCTTTAAATTGCAACTGACAGGTATATTTATAATCAGTTATTTTCTCAATGAATCATGTCTAACATATCAGAAGATAGTTAAAGATGTTTCCTTCAGTCTGACCAACAGTCAAAAAGATGTGAAATAAAAATAAAAATAACTGACATTATTAATCAGTTATCAGAGGAGCTGTTGTTTTCTTCTGTATCAGTTAACTTGATTAATTAATTAACTGTTTCTGCTCTAATTATCTTTTCCTGTTCCAAATAAAGTCAATGAGCTTGATGACATTCATCCAGACAACATTAAGGGCTAAGAACAGACTCTGTGAGAAGAATATTTTAATATTGACACTGATGTTAGTGCAGAGTTTGATGATTAATAAATATCTGTCAGGCTCATAAAGGAAGTGAACTTTTTGTAAAAATGTCTGTAAACTGTGTCAGGGTTGTGAATTAAGTCCTGAATTCAGATTTACGTTCATTCATTTATACGTTTGTTGTCAAATCAACAACAACACCTCCCCACCCCCAGCTACTGCTCTTTGTGGGACCTGTTGGTTTCTCTCTGTGATAAACTCATGTCTGAGCCAGTGAGGATCCTGAGGTCATGTAGATGATGATTTGGTTCTGTACAAATAAAACTGAATTGAACTGAATTATGTGTCACTGTATGTAAATCAATGTGAATCCTGTTGTTTAAAAGTGTTTGAATGACAATCGTGCACCAGTGCAGAGCGTCACACCCACATAAACATGATGGTGGAACATGAACTGTTCCACCATCTGTCCTCTGGGAGGCACTGCAGAGCAGACACCACACAAGAGTTTCATCACTTTTTGTGTCTGCTGGAAACACTCCTGTTGTTTTTTCTTAAACTGCAGTGCATTGAGCTTCAGGGCCATCGTAATAAAAGATGAGTCTTCATTTTCTCTCCTGTGTTGTGTAATCTCTAATCTCACCAACACAAACATCTTCATGTTGAAGATAATCTCCATAAAAACTGTAAACCTGTTTTCACCTTGGACTGAGACAAACTATCAACACAGTCAATGTTACACCAGCTCCTCATGTCCCATTGGCTAACATTGGCTGGCCAATGCCTGCCCTTGTTCTCCAGTCAGTGGTCTGTCCACACCCTGCTCCTGATCTCCAGTTGGTGATCTGGCCAACTTTAACTCCTGTCTCCAAGTCTACTGTTACTGTTGACCCACAACCAGACCTTCAGCAGTGCATCTTCAGCAGCATCCAGACTAACCTGCAGCTGCCTCCCTCCAGCTCTGCAGTCCAGAGGTCAGACTGTCCTATGGCCTGCACTGACCTCCAGCTTTTCAAGTCTTCAGCTAATTCCCCAGAGTTGCTTCACCTGTCTGATCTTCCTCCTGCTCGCCCTCCAAAAGGGACCCGCCTTCGCTGTTCAGCCTCCTGAGGTGACCGACCTTCGACTCCCACAGAGGCCCAGTTTTTTGTCATTGGCTTCCTGCTTGACTTTGACCACCTTCATCCTGAGCCCTGTCTATCTGTCCTGCTTCCGTCCTCTGCCCCATTCCTGTGCTCAGTCCCTGTTCTGCCCCAGAGTAGTCATGGCCGAGGTCTCTTGCTCTGCCCCTGTGACCCCCAGCTCCTTTCCTCAGCCCCCTGTCCACTTTTTCCTGTCTCCCCCCTATGCCTTTGTCACTTGGTCTGTCGAGTTTTGCCTGTTTGGTTTCCTCAGTGTTCCCTTGTGCTTTTGTTCAGTTTCTCCTCACATTGTCCTGTTGGCTGTCCCTGAGTTTTGACTATTGTTCATGGACCTTGTTTGGATTTTTGTTTCACCAGTTCAAGACACAGGAAGAAAAGAAGATAACTGTTAGGACTGATTACAGAACAGCTCAGCTGCTCCTGACACTGTGGTTCTCCTTTAAAAGGATCTGGTGTCTTCAGTGGCTTTGGGAGGAACTTTGGACTCTGTGACAGAGACAGTCTGTGGTCCTCACAGTCTGTACAGGTTACTTTGTACAGTGAGGAGAGGAATCCTCAACTGCTTGTTGCTCTTCCATCGTCTTCCTCAGCTATGAACCAAACTGGAGACAAACACATTTTTATGCAAAGGTTCCTCCCTCTGTTATCACTGCACTTTCATCATCATGTGACTTACAGAAAACCACCAGCTTCCTGTAAACCATCAGTGTGACTTTCACTTTCACAATGTGTGTGTGTGTGTGTATGTGTGTGTATATATGTGTGTGAACCTTATATATGCCTCTGACTTCACTTTTCTCCACTTTACTACAGAACTTCAACAGGAAGAGGATGGAGCATGAACGTGTGGCGGATGAGCTAAACAAAATGAGTAAGAACTTTTCTGTTCAGAGTCAGTAACATGTTGTTGTGACTGAGAGTTTATGTTGTTTCACTAAAGCTCTGTATAATTTAATATTTGAAAATATGTTTTTATTATATTGTAAGCATGAAGTAAGATTTTGGTTTGGTCCAACTCTTCATCATCAGATTGAACAGTTTCAGTCTTTTCTGGATTCCTGTGTCTAAATTTCATTTATTTCTATATGCCCCACCCTGCTGGTTACAAAGTCACAATTAAAGCTTTCAACTGGTGAACAACATCAGGGGGCTTTTATTGTGAAGTAGCCAGTGATTATTAAAATGTGTCTATGAAAGAAAACAACAGTGATATTGAGGGTGAGGCATCAGTGTTGCACAAAGACAAAGAGACTGACGGTGGGAGAGTCTCTGTCTTCGGACCAACGTGTTTAGTCTCAAAACAAATGCTGTTTTACTATTTATTTAAACATTTTCATGAGGCAATCAGGGCATCATGATAGTTTCTTTGAAACAAACTCACCAGGAACTGATAGTGAAAACATCCTGTTTTCTTCAGATATTCTTTCAGCACATTGAACACCATGTTTACAGGTTAACTAAATGTTTTTCTAGTAGAACCTGGGCCCCCCTCTCTTCCCAGTAAGACATGAAGAATATTTTTGACCATCCTTCATACTGAATGATGCTCAGTGTTAATGATTAATTAATAATATAATAACAATAATTAATTCTCCTCACTATCTCCATTAATCACTCATATTCTTTTCAGCTCTGAATGAACCATGGAGGACAATATCTTGGGGGTGAGTCACTGAACTATGTGTGGACACTCTGGGTGTGTGTTTTTTTTGGGGGGGCTTTTGTGCCTAACTTATAGTACAGTGGAGACTGACAGGAAAGGGGGTAGAGAGAGGGGAATGACATGCAGGAAAGAGTTCAGGAGTCGAACCGGCAACTGCCTGCCAAGACCATCTTGCGCTCATGTGGTACGCGCCCTAACCACTTGACTACTGGGCCGCCCAACTCTGGGTGTGTTTTAGGAACTGGACACCTGACTCAGAGACAATGTCCACACAGTTAAAAATGTAAAGTCCTCTAGCTTACATCATGATGATGTCATGAAAGTCAAACACATTTTCTCCACAGTTTTACAGATGTCTCTTCTGTAATGGAGGTCAATGGGAAAAGTGATTATTGGGCCACAGGGATTTTTGTTGGATAAGTGACCACAGGGGAACACTGCCAGTGAGGCTGAGTGGTGGCACTGAGTGTGTCCAGCTCTCTATTATACTTCCATGTTTGTGACACTGTCCTGCATGTGTCTGCTGTTTAACATAAAGGACTCTCTCTGAATCTTGTGGTACAATTTGAAGTCTCCGCTAATTGAAAAACTGTAGGTAAATGTTAGCAGCAGTAGCTAACAACCTAGCTTGTTAAATCCACTTTACTTTCTTACCTTCAGAGTTTCTGAATTAGACTGTGTAAAGTAGCTATAGATGATCGCTAATGTTAGCTAGTTTCTAGCTTTAGCCTTGTTAGTTGTAACTTAAGGTTAAGGCTTAAGGAGGTTTTTTCCTCCTTTGGGGGTGGGGGGTCCAAGTCTTAATCAGGGGTGTCAGAGCCCCCCCTCCCAATTCCCAGCGATAATTTGAACCCTGCTCAGAGTCTCCTCATGTTATTCTGAGCTGCAGTGATGAAGAGGAGAGTCACAGCTTCATCATTGTCAGGATCCTGTGGATAAAAGAATCTGTGTTCAGTTCAGATGAAGCTCTAATAGTTCTGATGGAGTTATTTAGTGATAAACTCTCCTCTGTTTGTTAGAAGCTCTGTTTTAAAACCAGAGTGGACACATGGAATGACTCCAACAGCAGAACATCCACTGATCCATACAAACATCTACTGATCTTTATTATTAGACATTATTCTCCACTCTTTTGTCCCTGTCAGGATCCTGTAGACATGATGACTCAGGTTTTCCAGGTATCCGATTGGTCAGTAGTTTAGCTGTTGACATGTTTTGATCTGATCCTCTGAAGTTAACCTGCTCCAGAGCAGGTTAGGAGTTCAGCATCAGTTACCATGGTGATTGACCTTAGTAACAAGTGAACCCCATCGTAAGACTGAAAAACTTACCTCGGTGACCTCACATCCAGCTTCATAGTACAGGGTAGTACAGGTTAGTGCAGGTGTGTTATGTGTCAAAATTCTATGACTGAATTAAACCAAACCAACAGGTCCAATGTTTCTTCTCTTGTTTGTTGATTTATTGATGCTTGAACCTAAAAGAGATCTGTTACAATTGTAACAGGTTTATAATCTCATTAAAAATCACATGTATTTTTTAACAGAGACAAACAGAGGGACCTTCAGTATGTTCAGGAGTACAAACCTGAGAATGGAAACGTCTCACATCTCAGAGTTCTTCTGTACGGACCCGTCGGAGCTGGAAAGTCTACCTTCATCAACTCTGTCAGCAACGTCCTCCGGGGCAGGATGACTATTCCTGCTTTGGCCAGTGCAACCACCTCTGACAAGAGTTTCACCATAAGAGTAAGAACTTTCGATTTGTGTCTCAGCAGAAATAAATAAACCCTGATGAAGAGCTGTGCGCAGCAGCAGACGTCTGATTAACCTTCAGCTAGAAGTTCATGAGTTCACACACCAATCAGCCACAATGTTAAAACTGGTAATTGCTTTTCATGTTGGTTTTAATTTGTGACTGGTTAAGTGTAAATGAACAACATATCCTCATTATTTAAATATTAAATGTCACAATGACGTTTCTTTCAAAACAGTTTGGTTGGATATAAATGTGTCGATTAGCCTCTGTTTCTGGACCAACATCACCGTCTCTTCTTTACTCATTTTATCAACAGGAGCAAGATAAATACTCAGAGAAAAAGTGCAGGAATTATAGATAAAAGCTTAAATGTCAGTGCTTCTGCTAGGACCAGGACCAGATGTTCAGGCATGTACAACGTGGAGGTCCAGCAAGCTGACTCCTCACAGCTGCTGTGAGAAGCCAAATTACACTCACCTACAGACACGTACACAGACAGCAGCTGGCACACACACACAGATACATAGTTGTTTTCATTTACACTTATTTATACTTCCACTGCAGCAGGGTAGCCTTTGGAACACAGTAGTGTAGTGTCTCCACAGACATCATGTCAAAACCAGAGCGTCACATGCACCTTTTGATGAGCCGCTCACACAGTTCCTCAGGATGGATCACAGGTTCACATGAGTCATTGCTGTGTTGTCGTATTCAACAGCGTCTCACTTCTCATATGCATCCATGTCTCAGTGCATCCAGAAAGTATTCACAGCACTTCACTTTTTTCACATTTTGTTATGTTACAGCCTTATTCCAAAATGGATTAAATTCATTTTTTACCTCAACTTGATTGGAGTCCACCTGTGGTAAATTCAGTTGATTGGATATGATTTGGAAAGGCACACACCTGTCTATTAAGGTCCCACAGTTGACAGTGCATGTCAGAGCACAAACCAAGCCATAAAGTCCAAGGAATTGTCTGTAGACCTCCAAGACAGGATTGGCACAGATCTGGGGAAGGGTACAGAAAAATTTCTGCAGCATTGAAGGTCCCAATGAGCACAGTATCATCCGTACATGGAAGAAGTTTGGAACCACCAGGACTCTTCCTAGAGCTGGCCGCCTGGCCAATCTGAGCGATCGGGCCTGAAGGACCTTAGTCAGGGAGGTGACCAAGAACCCAATGGTCACTCTGATAGTGCTCCAGCGTTGCTCTGTGGAGAGAGGAGAACCTTCCAGAAGAACAACCATTTCTGCAGCACTCCACCAATCAGGCCTGTATGGTAGAGTGGCCAGACAGAAGCCACTCCTCAGTAAAAGGCACATGACAGCCCGTCTGGAGTTCACCAAAAGGCACCTGAAGGTCTCTCAGACCATGAGAAACAAAATTCTCTGGTCTGATGAAACAAAGATTGAACTCTTTGGCCTGAATGCCAAGCGTCATGTCTGGAGGAAAGCAGGCACCGTTCATCACCTGGCCAATACCATCCCTACAGTGAAGCATGGTGGTGGCAGCATCATGCTATGGGGATGTTTTTCGGCAGCAGGAACTGGGAGACTAGTCAGGGTCGAGGGAAAGATGAATGCAGCAATGTACAGAGACATCCTTGATGATAACCTGCTCCAGAATGCTCTGGACCTCAGACTGGGGCAAAGGTTCATCTTCCAACAGGACAACAACCCTAAGCACACGGCCAAGATAACAAAGGAGTGGCTTCGGGACAACTCTGTGAATGTCCTTGAGCGGCCCAGCCAGAGCCCAGACTTGATCTCTGGAGAGATCTGAAAATAGCTGTGCACCAACGCTCCCCATCCAACCTGATGGAGCTTGAGAGGTTCTGCAAAGAAGAATGGGAGAAACTGCCCAAACATAGGTGTGCCAAGCTTGTAGCATCATACTCAAAAAGACTTGAGGCTGTAATTGCTGCCAAAGGTGCTTCAACAAAGTATTGAGCAAAGGCTATGAATACTTATGTACATGTGATTTTTTTTTGTTTTTTATTTTTAATAAATTTGCAAAAATTTCAAGCAAACCTTTTTCACTTTGTCATTATGGGGTATTGTGTGTAGAATTTTGAGGTAAAAAATGAATTTAATCCATTTTGGACTAAGGCTGTAACATAACAAAATGTGGAAAAAGTGAAGCGCTGTGAATACTTTCTGGATGCACTGTATGTTTTCTGTGGTGAGACTCTCTCTCATCCCTCTTGTTTCTTCAAAACATCAATGTTGTCAGTCATCTGCAATAGAATGAGCAGCACTGAGCCTCACATTTATCAGACCTATGTAACACGCTGGAAAGAACACACCAACACATACACCAGAACATACAGGAATATAATAACTAGTAACACCATGGAAACAACACTGTGTTTCATTCGTCACTGTACAGTGTTTGATGAAGAGGTGATTACCAGACAGCCTCAACTGAAGGTGAGTCAGAGCCTGGATAAAACTGTATCATCTGTGTAAAATGGAGGTTGAAATAGGAAGATTGAAGTTATATAATGTAAAGTATAAAGGGCAGAGAATCGAGCTCCGTGGAGCCTCAGTTCCATCAACAACAGTCTGAGGTCAGGCAGGTGCAGGTGACGGTTCTATTTACTGCATGATCAGAATATATTGCAATCATCTGCTGAATCCAATATGAAGCATCAGACACAAAGCAACACATTTAAATTCAAATACATTCGTAAAAAGTGCCAACATGACAAGTTTTCAGAAGACATATCCACATTGTTCTGATCATTGATTTTATTTATTTCAAGTTTGTTACAGAGAAATCAGGTTTTCTTTCTGACAGTTTGGTTCTAAATACTACAATAGCAGCGCAACCTGAGCTGGTGCAGGAGGTAGAGTGGAACCAACTAGATGTAGTTGGACTCACAAAGTGAGAAAAGTCGCTTTGGATAAAAGCATCTGCTAAATGACTAAATGTAATGTAATGGACTCACCTACACACAGCATGGGCTCTGGAACCAGACTCCTGGAGAGGGGCTGGACTCTCTCCTTTTCCAGAGTTGCTCAGGGTTAAAGTGAAACTGATGTTTGCAAAGAAAACACTGTAGAGCCAAACTATCATTAAACCAGCATTTAATCTGTGTGTGTGTGTGTGTGTGTGTGTGTGTGTTACAGTATGAAACTCATAAATTTAGAAAAGGAAAAGGAAACCCAAAGACCTTTTACCCTTTGGTCTTCAATGACATGATGGGCCTGGAGGAGAGGTTGAAGGAGGGGTCAGACCGTGGAGTTCATCCTGACGACATCAAACTGGCCATGAAGGGACATGTGAGGGAACGTTACAAGGTACAACTGTTACTTCATTCAATGAAAGCTATGCAGATTTGCTATCAGGTTTACATCAGAAATCTTCAGAGGGATGCAGTGGAATATTTCTTACAATACTTACAATCTCAGTTGCTCTTAGGTGCAGATGAATTCAAGAAACACTGTATTTGTCCCCAGGGGACAATTTAAAGGCACACAGAGTAGTATACCAAAAGGATTCTACACATTATAAAGACAGTGACACAAAAACACACAAAAACACACATAAAAATACAGTTCATTGCAACTGAAACTGTAACGGCCATTACCGGTCAAGGCAGACGGCCGCCCACCCTGAGCCTGGTTCTGTTGGAGGTTTCTTCCTGTTAAAAGGGAGTTTTTCCTCCCCCCGTCGCCAAGAGCTTGCTCTTTGTGGGAACTGTTGGGTTTTTCTCTGTAACAAAGTAAGGTCTTGACCTTACCCTGTAAAGTGCCTTTAGATAATGTATATTATGATTTGGCGCTATACAAATTAAATTTTGTTGAAATTGAATTGAATTGGTTGGAGACATACCTTAAAGGAGGTTGATGGTACAGTCGTAGGGAGGGGTTGGATCAAGCTGTGGATAACTGCAAATGACAGATAACTGTGGCATGTTGACCAGGTGAGTGATGGTTACCTGGCTGCTCTGTCACTGCGCAGAGAAGTGAGCTGACATGGCTGCTGGGCCAGAGGCTCCCGACTGATACCCAGCTGAGTGTCGTCCACCGGAGTCAACAAACACAGAATCTCTACACAATTATCTGAGCATGAAGTATGATCTTCATTATACTGATCTTCTGACTCCACCTGTGAACAGGAAGCTTTATATCTGTTGTGGTTTAGTGTTTAATGAACCTGAGAGGTGTAACCCTCAGTGCTCCTGCTGCTCGTCTGCTGCCTTCATTCAGGTCTTATGAGCACATGTCCTACAGTTCTGAGTTACAGCTTCAAACCTGAAGTGAGGCTCTGTTAATTCTGGTTCTTGTTCTGAATTGAAGCAGGTTAGTGTTTCGACTCACGTCATCATTCAACACTGTTTTCCAGTTCTACCCAGGGTCTCCACTGTCAGAGCATGATCCAGGTTACAACCCATCACCCACTCCAGACGACAGAGTCCACATTCTGGTTTGTGTGATTTCTGCAAACTCAGCAGAAATCAAGAACTCAGTTCTGCAGAAGATGCGGGCCATCAGAGAGACAGCCAGTGACCTGGGTAAGAGCACAGACGGCCATCAATCATTGACTGGGAAACACAGTTTACAGACACAGAGTTTACCCACAGTGTTTATGAAAGAGGATTTGTCGGGTTTACAGTCACTCATCAGCTCAATAACTCTATGAAATGTAGATTAAATGTGTGTGACATATTGCAGCAGCTACTTGAATGACTGTGACTTTGTTCCTCTAATGAATGTGGTCTGTCATCACCATCCCTGCACACAGACAGTCTCAGTCCAGACTTTTCTGGTCTGTGGTTCCCTGATGGTGGAACCAGCTCCTGAAGTCTATCAGGGGCAGTGGTGTCCCTCTCTATCTTCAAGACCCTGTTGAAGACTCCTCTCTTCAGAGAACATCTCCTCTCCTAACTCCTCTAACACCCTCACATGTCTAACATTGAAGTCATTTTTCAAAAGAAACTGACAAAAATCACCTTGTTGTTTTTGTGTCGTCAGACAAAATAAGTCAATTCGGAAATGTCACTTGGGACTTTAGGTTGTACTGACAAGAGTTTGACCCTGACCATTTTAAAAGACAAACATTAATCATTTGAAGGGTAAAAAATCTCAGCAGGTGAATCGGTAATGGAAATAATGTCAGCTTCAGCCCTCCTGAAAACTGTTTCTGTATCTGCAGGAATTCCCCAGATGGCAATAGTGACCAATATTGACGCGCTCTGTGGTGAAATAGAGAAGGATCTGAAGAACGTCTACAAGAGCAGACACCTGAAGAAAAAGGTGAGTTTGTGACTGAGACTCAATTCAGTGATGTAAATGTTTTCTCTGTTTGAGCTCAGAGCTTGTCATGTTTCTAACTTCAGATGTCAGACTTCAGCTCAGCAGTAGGAATCCCAATGAACTGCATCTGTCCAGTGAAGAACTACAGCCACGAAATCCAGATCAGTGATGAGATGGACTCTCTGATCCTGAGTGCTCTGAGACTCATTATCGATTTTGGAGACGACTTCATCGACAAGATGTTCACCTGACCTACAGAGGAGTGAGGTCTGGATGTCCAGCTGCTAGTTTCTGTTTTATTGTCTGTGTTTGATGTCTGAAGTTCAGTCTGTCCTGTGTCACTGGAATATGTATATATACACATTACAGAGGTGTGAGGATAGTGACACCCGCACACCACATCTACATCTGTCTATATACCACACACATGAGAGAGACAGCTGCTGTGGAGGTACAGTACACAGCTGCTCAGTCCATCACTCTGCCTCTGACAGCAACACATTTACACTTCTCATTTCAAATTATCATCTCACATTATCATCTAATTGATGAAGTCATTTTTCATGTAAAAGCTCTGAACATTTCATTGGTTCTGTTCTTATTGAAATAATTGTATCCAATATTTTATTTACAGTTATTATAGTTTTTGTTCAGGCCAGATGTTGACTAACATGTTATTTCTGCCCTGAATATGACTGCATGACTACTGTGAACCACTGCTCTTCCATCACTTTTCTCATTTCGCATTTGAATTAAGAATTTGAGATATAGATGTTGACTGATATTGCATACCATGAAAAAAGTAAAGTGATGGACTTCAGAAT
This sequence comes from Trachinotus anak, assembly GCF_046630095.1. Classification (NCBI taxonomy): domain Eukaryota; kingdom Metazoa; phylum Chordata; class Actinopteri; order Carangiformes; family Carangidae; genus Trachinotus; species Trachinotus anak. Next base: position 109,889 of record NW_027273890.1, read on the forward strand.
GGGCCTGAGCCTGGGTGGCGGTGCGTTAAATGTTTGTCACAAGAAACTGTAGTTCTGTAGGACCTACGGATGAATTATTATGAATTTTTGAAGTTTAAAAGGTGAGAGTTTGGCATTTTAGATTTTTTTGTGATAAGCCACGCCCACTTTAATCAATCATTACCCAATTTCATGTGTGGACTGAAGAATGATGGTTGATCATATTACAACGCATTTCAAACCAATCAATGCAGCCAATTATGAGATATAAACTTTCCATCGTATCTATTTTCAAACAGCCTCTGAATACAGTTTGGGAGTAAATTATTTGTGCTTTGTACATTATCTGTGCATGTGTGTGTGTGTAAGGTCAATAAGATCATAGAACTTTAAAGTTTATGAATTAATAAATAGTGAGTGAGTTGGTTTATAATAACCTGATTGATAAATTATTCTAATGGCTTTCTTCTGCAACATGAAAATTGAATTTGTATTTGTTTAAGTGTTTCCCCATACCTCCACACAATATGTGATGTATGGTAATATGAGAAAACAGTATAATGCATGTAGTGATTTTTGATTTAAAGTGTGCTCAACTCTATGTAAAACTGCAACAGTTTTTGACAATTTAGACTTAACAATGTTTATGTGTGAATTCTATAATTACACCCAAATATTTATTTTTCTTTCTTTCTATTTCAATTTCTCTAATCCTGATTTCAACTTGATTTTTAATTAGTTGATTTCCAAGTTTGATGGATACTTAGTCTTACTTCTATTTAATGATAACTTGTTAATATCAAACCTTTATCATTTTCAATTCTCCCGCCACTGAATTTAGAAGCTGTTCCAAACTCTGCCTGGAGCATTATAGAGTTGTATCATCAGCAAATAAAAAAAATTGAATAATTTAGACACCCTGCAAATATCATTTATGTACAATATCAACAATTTGAATCCCAACGCTGAACCTTATGGAATCCTGCAAGTAACCTTCCTCAGATCAGAGTCTACATTATTTACAAGTACATATGGGTATCTGTCTTCAAGGTAGCTTCTTATCATGAATGTGCTTTTCCTTTAAGTCTGTATCACTCCAGTTTCCTCATTAATAAACCTTGATAAATGGTATCAAATGCTTTTTTAGATCAATAAACACACCCACGGTGTATTCTTTGTTGTCTATTGCTGTAGCTATCTCTTCTACTAGTTCCATCACTGCCATTGAAGTAGACCTATTTGCTCTAAAGCCATACTTATGGTCACTCAGTAGAGAATGTTTTTTGATAAAATTTTCAAGTCTATGCTCAAATAAATTCTCTAATATTTTCTGCTTCTTTAGTTCTGTGTCCACATGTTTTCTTAATGGACAGTTTTTTTTTCATAGATCTTACTAATTGTGGACATAAACACATCATAGGCTGTGTAGGTTGATTATCATTTGTATAAACCTCATTACAGTTTTGTTTCCATAAGTCCATCTTGAGGGCATCAATAGCTTCTGGTGTTCTATATCGAAATAACTTACAAATATTGTAACTATTTACATTTTTAATCTTGAAGAAATTTGGAAAAATTGCAGACTGGAAGTTGGTCACTTAGATCATTTATAAGTAATCCACCTGCCACTGTTACTTATTAACTTTCAATTTCATTTATGAATATGTTATCAGTGTAGCTGTGCAATTGTTATTCTACTTGGTTTAGTAATTACAGGAAATAAACTGTTACTATACATTATATTAAAGTTAAAGTTAAATAGTTAAAGTTAAATAGTTAAATAAAGTTAAGGGAAGTCTGTTGTCATTTTGCGACCATTTTGGTTTAATAGGTCAATACTGAAATGACCACAAACAGAACAGAAGAGAATATTTATTGTCATTACACAAAATTGTACAATGAAATTCCGTCTGACTTTCCCAATGTAGTAAAAAACATTTAAAGGCGTAAAAAAAACATTTAAAAGCCACAAGATCAACAACAAAAGCAAGACATCTCTATAAAAGTAAGAGCAGCAGCATTGCATCTTAAAAATAAATCAGCAAATAATAGCAGCGGTGGTCTGTTCAGCAACTAAAGTGCATGTAGCGCATGTATAACTGTGTGTTATGGTGGGAATGGGGCAATGGAGGCCACAGCTCTGGGGTAAAAGCTGTTTCTTAGTGTGTTGGTTTTTGATTTAATTGTCCTGAATCTCTTGCCAGATGGCATCATTTTAATGATGTAATGTCTTTGAAAATCCTGTTGGCTCTTTTCCTGAGTCTATTGGTGTAGATTGTGTCCAGTCCAGGGAGCTGAAACCTGATGATGCGTTGAGCTGCCTTCACTACATGATGAAGGTCATGGCGTTCAGCGGCTATGCAGCTGGCTTACTACACTGTAGCATTGTTCATCAGGATGGACTCAATTGTGCTCCTGTAGAAGTTCAAGAGAAGTTTTTGAGGTAGTTTGACCTGCTTCAGTGGTGCATTCTGGCCTTAGTTCTCTGGAAGTAAATGATCATCTCCTTGGTTTTGGAGGTGTTGAGAACCAGGTCATTGTCATCGCACCACTGAGTGAGATGATCCATCTCACACCTGTAAGCTGTCTCATCCTCCTCTGAGATCAGGCCCACTATGGTCACGTTGTCTGCAAATTTTATTATTGTGTTTGAAGAGTAAATGGAGATGCAGTCATGTGTGAATATTGTAAAGAGCATCGGGCTCAGCACATAGCCCTGGGGGATAGCAGTTCTGAGAGTGAGGGTGGAGGAGATGGTTTTGCCCACTCTCACTTGCTGTGGTCAGTCTGTAAGGAAGTCCATGACCCGTGAACACAGAGAGGAACTAATGCCCAAGGTGTGCAGTTTCGACACCAGCTTGTGGGGAACAGCTGTGTTAAATACGGAACTGAAGTCCACAAATAACATCTGCATTTGGGTGTTCGGCCTCTCCAGATGTGTCAGCGCAAGATGGAGGGCTGTTGTGATGGCATCCTCTGTGGACAGGTTGGTCCTGTAAGCAAACTGGTGCCTGTCCAGGTCAGGTGGGATCACAGTCTTAATGTGTGAAAGGACTAGCCTCTCAAAGCACTTCATGATTATAGGTGTTAATGCCACAGGACGATAGTCATTAGACTATCATGGAGATTTTGAGGCATGTTGGGAAAGCAGCTTGTCATAATGACAAGTTGAAAATGTTGGTAAAGACTCCTGTCAGCTGGTCAGCACAAACCTCTAAAACCTGCCTGGGCATCCCATCTGGGCCAGTTGCCTTACTTGCATTGACTCTCCTCAGGACAGTCCTTGCCTGATGTTGGTCTAAAACCAATGTTGGCTCACCATTACCTGTGCTGAAGATTGGAGCTGCCTCCTCCCTCTGGGTGCCAAAGCAGGCAAAAAACTGGTTTAAAGCATCAGGCAGCGTGGCATCATCATCAGGCAGCAGGTTGGTTGTTTTACAGTCTGTCAGTGCCTTAATGCCATTCCACATGCTACAGGAGTTGTTGTTTTTGAAATGGTCTTCAATGCTCAGTTTGTGCCAGTGCTTTGCATCCCTGATGCCTCTGTGGAGTTTCTTCCGTGCTTCAGTGTAAGCCTGTTTGTCTCCTGCCCTGAAGGCTGTACCTTGCTCCCACAATAGAACCCACACATTTGCGTTGAGCCATGGCTTCTGGTTTGAAAACACCTTTATTGTCCTTTGTGTTATGACAGATTCTGAGCAGAAGTTAATGTATCCCATGACAGAGCCAGCATATATATCCAGGTCTGCTTTCTCTGCAAAAAAAACTCCAGTCTGTGCTTTCAAAGCAGTCCTGCAGCATTGAGGTGGTCTCCTCAGTCCACACCTGTGCTACTAATGCCACCTGCCATCTTGAATTCCAAAATGTACCTTTTAATCATACACTTTACTAGTCTTTTTATTTTTTTTTATTTTTATTAAATGTATTAAGGCAGGTTCCTGGTGTTCTATAAGCACAGCTAATAAATATATCTTTGGATTTTTCAAACCCAATCTCTATAGTTAAACACTCCAGCATATTTATTCACACTCATATATGTGGCCAAATCATAAATTGATGAGATTGGACACAGAACATTATATTTGTGGGTTTTTTTTTTTATCCCCGACTGAACTTCTAATAATGAACAGCGTTAATACTGTTATTCTGAAATTTTGGAAACAGTTTAAACAAAATGGCACTTTTCCTGTTCACTGCACTCTACCTGTACTTGATGTTGACCAAATTATCTTAGACAGTGTAGTCTGTATGGACAACTGTAACATAGAAAATATTAACAAATTAGATCATATAGACAATAGTAGTGGCACTTGCTGATGAAAGAAAAATAAACAAATGTACATTCATTTGTTAAACCTCAAAGCTCCCTGTACATAACTGCCTTACGTAAAGTGCATCAATTCACATAAAATGTACATTTCTCAACAACGCTGTATGTATTCACAAATATACTTTGAATGACAAATACATTTTGAATGACAGTCATAAACTCACTCCCACTCCAGTGTGCAGTATGCTCTTCAGGACACACACAGCGTTAAGTTGACACAATATATCTCCCCTCTGAAGTCAGGTATGGTCACGTTTAAATGAGATAGTCAGCAGATAACACAATGATATGATTAACAGTACTTGTACACCATTCGCATGGCTCTGCTTTTCAGAGTTCCTGGCAGCATGGCTAAGATATCACATGCGCACACACACACACACACACACACACACACACACACACACACACACACACACACACACACACCTATGTTACCAATCTACAGAAATTGGCACCATACAAAGCCATCACTCATCATCCTTGGTTATCTTAAACATGAACTCATTGACTGATGTTGATAACAATTTGTATATTTCAGCAACATTTCAAGGGATATTTTCATACAAAATTCACACCTCATTTAATTCACTTCTTCTCCCGGCACAGCCATCTCTGTTTACTCTGAAGTCTCATGGGATTACACGGATGATGATGATGATGATGATGATGATGATTCTTTGTCTTCTTTAATGGTGGGTGGCATCTAGCGTAAAAGATGCATTACAGCCATCTACTATGCTGCAGTGTGGGCCAGAGGGTTCATTAATACTTCAGGGGAAAAAAACTCCTAAATTCTCTTAACCCTGCTAACCCTGTTTCATTTAAATATTCAAACAATTCTTTACATTTTCCATCCTCGATATTAAATAAACTTTTAGGATTCACTATTCCCACCCCATACTTCTTTAGCTCTTTCTTTAGTTTTCCTCTTTCTCTTTCATACTTAATATAATTTAGTTACAAATGACATGCTCAACTGTTTCAAACACCATATTACACTCATACATCTCTGATGGATGTTTCCTGATCAACAACATTGTTTTATTTAATCCTGTGTGTCCTAATCTTAGTCTTGATGTGATTGTTCTCTTGTTTTTTTTATTGCATAAATATGATGTCCTTTAATTCCTTCATCCCACTGTTTTTGAAAGTATCAATGATATTCCTTCAATTCCTTTAGTTTCTCCTTACTTACTACAACTTCCATAATTGTTCTTTTTTTAAGGGCTTGCTCAGCTAAAAAGTCAGCCATCTTATTGCCTCCATGAGCAGGAATCCACATAAATCGAACCACAGTTTCTATATTATGCAGTCTATAGAGTGTTTCAAAAATTTGAAATAAAATATCAGGTTTGTTCTGATATGACATGGACTGTAATGATACCAGTGATGACAATGAATCTGAACATACTATGACCTTTTTCAACTTATTTTGTTCTACCCAGTGCAAAACCATTGAAATAGCTAGCATTTGAACTGTATATAGTGTTAGATGATCTGATGTTCTTTCTTTAATTTTTATATTTAAATCTGGGGTGACAAATGCAAATCCTGTTCTTCAGTTCTTAGGCTCCTTTGACCCATCTGTATAAACTGGCATAAATGACTGATGTATAATTCTCAATCTTTTTTGTACTATCTCTATCCAGTTTCCTTTTCCTTTCTTAATTTCCTTTTGAATATGAAGATATATTGATACAAGAGGGAATAACCATATTGGAGTCACTAGATAAGGAATTCTGGAGCGACACCTTTTCCCATGTAACCCCATTTCTTTTGCTATTTTACTCACTGCCCAAACAAAGCAGTCTCCCTTCACTTAGCCACTTTCCCAACACAGGCTAAGGGCCTTCACAGTAGGATGGTCTTCCTTACATCCTTGTAAACCTGCAAAATAATTCATCATCAGCTGTTTGTATCTTAAATTCAGTGGTGCTTCATCCATCTCCACTTGAATGTCTACAGTTGGAGAGGTTTTAAAAGCCCCACAACATAATCTCAGTGCTTTATTTTGAATTGTTTCAAGCTTTTTAATCAAAGACATTGCTGCTGACATATATACAATGCTCCCTTAATCAATTATTGACCTAATTAAGGCAACACATATCTGCTAGCTCCCCATTCTGATCCTGTCAAGCATCTCATTATATTTAGAACCATCTTCTTTTCTATCTTATTTATATGATCATGCCAGATCAGCTTTGTATCAAGTAAAACTCCCAGAAAAAAATGTTTACCTGTTCTAACTGCTTCCCATACATTTTTATACTAACCTGTCTCATTTTCTTCCTAGTAAATGCCATTACCTTCCTTTTTTCTACTGAAAATCTAAATCCCCAAAAGTGTGACCATTCCTCAACAATCCCTACTGCCTCTTGAATTCTCTCTTGAATTAATGTTAAATCCTCCCCCTTTTTCCACAGGGTGCCATCATCTGCAAATAATGATTTTCCAATGTCATTACTTATTTCAGAAAAAACATGATTAATCATAATAGAAAATAGCACTGGACTGACCACACTACCCTGAGGAGTTCCATTTTCTACCCTGTATGTGATAGATAATGCTGATCCCACTTTAACTTGAATATATTGAAGAATATTTTTAGCTTTGTGCAATAGCATTGTGTGTGTGTGAGTATTGCAAGGTTATGATGCTTGCTTTTGATAACTATAGGTTGGGGAGTTGCTGAAGTCTCAACAGGGAGCAGGGTGTTACAGATAGTGAAGCCAAGGATGTGTGGAGGGGTTGTTCTTCAGATGCGGGGTGGACATGCCACGAATAGAAGATGAGGATAGAAGTAGGCAAGGGCCTACCCTAACCAGTAATAAAAAGATCAGGCTAGGGGGAAGTTAGTGTGTCAAACTTCGTGAACTGGCACAGCTGCATGTTGTTGTCAGGGAAAAATAGTTTGGACCCGGAGCTCTGCAACGATCCTCTTAATTTTGTGAAAGCTTGTTTAATAAATTAGTGAAAAGAATTCTGAATTCGTCTCCTGCATTAACTTCATCAAACGAACACGCAAGTTTACTTGAAATGAGAAAGGACAGTAAACTCAACAATATCTATCAAACAAAAAGTTTTTAACCCAATTAAAAGTTCTCCTTTTAATATTTTATCTAATTTAATCATTAATCCCTCTCTCCATCCTCTTTCCATTTCATATACCTTCTCAGTATCAAACCATGATCCAACCCAGTTCCAAAACCATCCACCATGGGACTGCTCTCTTATTCATTTTCCTTTTACTCCTGGGAATTGATAACTTTGCTGTTTTTATTATTATTTCTCTAAACTTCTTATCAATTATTTCTATGTCTTGATTGAGATCTATCGTTCAACTTTCCATCTCACATATATACTTAAATTGCTCCACTTTTCTTTACTCAATACACACTTTGCTTCTCTTTCCTTTTCTGGTCTTTATCTATGTGTACTTTCATTACTGTCGCATAATGATCACTACTTATTGTTGATTCCTCCCATATTTCCCACTCACATATTCCTGCCACCTCTTCTATTCAATTCAATTCAATTCAATTTTATTTTGTATAGTGCCAAATCATAATATACATTATCTCAAGGCACTTTATAGGGCAAGGTCAAGACCTTACTTTGTTACAGAGAAAAACCCAACAGTTCCCACAAAGAGCAGCGCTTGGCGACAGGGGGGAGGAAAAACTCCCTTTTAACAGGAAGAAACCTCCAACAGAACCGGGCTCAGGGTGGGCGGCCGTCTGCCTTGACCGGTTGGGTTTAGGAGGAGATAAAAAAGGCGGGGAGGGGGGAGGAGAGAGGAGAAAAGAGAGAGAGAGACCAGGAACAGCTGTGTAGGTAATGGTGTTATCAATAATGATGACAGATAACAGTGGTTAATAGTAATGATGAGTAGTGGTGGATCTGGATCCTGCTGCTCCAGGGGCAGAGATACCTGCAGAATGAGGACAGAGAGAGGGAGAGAGAGGAGAAGCACAAACTATGGGAGAGAAAAAAATACAAAGTTAATGGCATAAAGTAATCGAGAGAGAGAGAGAGAGAGAGAGAGAGCCCAGTGAATCATGGGAATCCCCCAGCAGTCTAGCTCTATAGCAGCATAACTAAGGTATGGGTCAGGACATACCCGAGCCAGCCCTAACTATAAGCTTTACTAAACAGGACAGTTTTAAGCTTGATCTTAAAGGTAGAGAGGAGGTCTGCCTCCCGAACCCACACTGGGAGCTGGTTCCACAAGAGAGGAGCCTGATAGATGAAGGCTCTGCCCCCCATTCTACTCTTACAAACTCTGGGAACCACAAGTAGACCTGCATTTAGAGAGCGAAGTGTCCTATTGGGAAAATAGTGAAGTATAAGCTCTCCATGGTACGATGGTGCCTGACCATTAATGGCTTTGTAGGTGAGGAGGAGGATTTTAAATTCTATCCTGGATTTTACAGGGAGCCAATGCAGAGAAGCTAACACAGGAGAGATGTGATCTCGTTTCCTAGTTCCTGTCAGTACTCGTGCTGCCACATTTTGGATCAATTGGAGACTTTTTACTGCATTTTTGGGACATCCTGACAATAAAGAATTACAGTAGTCCAGTCTTGAGGTAACAAATGCATGAACTAGCTTTTCAGCATCCTTTAGACACAGAATGGGTCTGATTTTTGCAATATTGCACAGGTGGAAGAAGGCTGTCCTAGAGACTTGCGTTATATGTGAAGTAAAGGACAAGTCCAGGTCAAAAGACACCAAGGTTTCTGACTATAGCACTGGAGGCTAAGGTAATGTCATCCAGAATCAGTATATTATCACATAGTGTATCTCTGAGGTGTTTTGGGCCAATTACAATAACTTCAGTTTTGTCTGAATTTAAGAGTCATTACTGGTCAATTACCGGTCATCCAGGTTTTTATGTCCTTAAGACACACCTGAAGCTTGGCTACCTGGTTAGTCTCACCTGGTTTCATGGATAAGTACAGCTGGGTGTCATCTGCGTAACAATGGAAATTTATCTGGTGCTTCCTAATAATGTTTCCTAGAGGAAGCATATATAGACTGAAAAGTATTGGTCCTAGCACAGAACCTTGTGGAACTCCATGACTGACTTTAGTGATGATAGAAGAGTCATTATTAACATGAACAAACTGAATCTATCTGACAAATATGACTTAAAGCAGCTTAGTGTGGTTCCTTTAATGCCGACCATATGCTCTAGTCTCTGTAATAAAATCTTATGATCGATGGTGTCAAATGCAGCACTAAGATCTAGCAGGACAAGTATAGAGACAAGTCCATTGTCTGAGGCTATGAGGAGATCATTGGTAACCTTAACCCGAGCTGTTTCTGTGCTATGATGGACTCTAAAACCTGACTGAAAATCTTCAAACAAACCATTCCTATGCAAATAATCACTTAACTGGTTTGCAACAACTTTCTCAAGGATTTTGGAAATAAAGGGGAGGTTGGATATAGGTCTATAATTGGCTAAAACATCAAGATCAAGAGTAGGCTTTTTAAATAGAGGTTTAATTACTGCAACTTTAAAAGCCTGCAGTACATAACCAGTTGATGAAGATAAGTTAATCAGACTTAATATAGAGTTGTCGATTAAAGGAAAAACTTCTTTGAACAGCCTTGTCGGAACGGGGTCTAGAAGACAAGTCGATGGTTTAGATGAAGAAACTGTTGAAGTGAGCTCAGAGAGATCTACAGGAGAAAAACAGTCAAAATATAAACCAGTTACAGTGGACTCTGAGGCTGCTGAACTGGACAGTACATCTGAGCCAGCTGTGGGGAGGAGATGGTGAATTTTTTCTCTCACAGAGACAATTTTATTTGTAAAGTCATAAAGTCATTACGACTGAGGGCTAAAGGAATAGATGGATCAACAGAGCTGTGACTGTCTGTCAGCCTGGCTACAGTGCTGAACAGAAACCTGGGATTTTTCTTGTTTTCTTCAATCAATGATGAATAATAGGATGTTCTGGCTTTATGGAGGCTTTTTTTTTATACGCCAATAGGCTGTCTTTCTAAGCTTTTACAGATTCTTCCAGGTTAGTAGAACGCCACCTTCTTTCTAGTTTCCTTGAATTTTGCTTTAAAGCTCGTGTTTCTGAGTTGTACCATGGAGCTAGCCTTCTCTGACTCACTACCTTCTTCCTCAGAGGGGCCACAGTATCTAGAGTTGCACACAGTGAGGCTACAGTACTGTCAACAAGATCATCAACCTGTGTGGATATGAAGTTAAGAGAGCTGTTCCCTACTGCATTGATACATGGCAGTGGGCTAAGTACTGATGGGATTCTTTCTTTAAATTTGCTAACGGTATTGTCAGAGAGACACCTGCTGTAATGGACTTTTTTCCCAGATGCTGAGTCATCCATGACTGAAAACTCAAATGATAACAGAAAATGGTCAGATAAAAGAGGGTTTCTGGGAAATACTGTGAGATATTCAATGTCAATCCCATAAGTCAGAACCAGATCAAGGGTATGGTTAAAAGAGTGAGTGGGTTCATTAACATGCTGAGAGAAGCCAATTGAGTCTAATAATGAATTAAATGCAATACTCAGGCTGAACTTTAGGCTTAAGATTTATTAATAAATTGGAGTGATAAATGGCTGCCCCCCCTCCTCCTCGGCCTGTGCTTCGAGGGATATGAACGTTAATATGAGTGGGGGGTGTTGATTAATTCAAACTAACATATTCATCCTGCTGCAGCCAGGTTTCAGTCAGACAGAGCAGATCTACATGATGATCAGTTATCAGATCATTGACAAGTAGAGATTTAGATGAGAGTGATCTGATATTCAATAATCCACATTTAATTTTCCTATTATTTGGTTCTGGAATAACAGTTGTGTTAATTTTTATTAGGTTTTCATGTCTAACTCCTCCTCTGTTCACTTTTGATTTATTACATTTCAATTTAGGTGGTCAGGGGACAGACACAGTTTTTAGGGGGTGAATGGCAGCGACTGCTCTAAGAGGCGCAGAGAAGAGTGTAAGACTGCGACTCTGCCTCCTGGTCTCAACTCTGGATTGTCATGGCTTTGGCTTTCTAATAAACTCAGTGAGGTTTCTAGATATAAGAGCTGCTCCATCCAGCGTGAGATGTATGCCATCTCATCTAATCAGACCAGGTCTTCCCCAGAAAGTCTGCCAGTTATCAACAAAGCCCACATCGTTAGCGGAACACCACCTCAATAACTAGCGGCTGAACGATGACAAGCGGCTGTACATGTCATCGGTGGTCAGGTTGGGTAGGGGCCCAGAGAAAACTACAAACAACCAACATTATTTTAGCATAAGTACACACCGACTACACATTAATGTTAGTGATCTCCGATTGGCGTAATCGGGTGTCATTACTGCCGACGTGCATTACAATCATATTGTATTTACGTTTATCCTTCTCCAGCAGTTTCAGATTTGATTCAATGTCGCTGCTCTGGCCCCAGGAAACATTTGACTATGGCCACTGGTGTTGCTAACTTCACGTTTCTCAGAATAGAATCACCAATGACCAGAGTTTGTTTTCCAGCGGGTGTGTCGCTGAGGGGGGAGAACCTGTTAGAAACGTGAACAGGTTGGTGGTGAGCCGTGAGCTTTTGCTTAGGACTAAGCCTCTTCTTATTACAAACAGTCACCTAGCCGCCCTGACCTCCCGGCTGCTCGGGAGCTGCTGGGGGGAGAGAAGGAGCTACAAGAGAAGCTACACTGGGTCGGTCCGCATCAGCCACTGGGGGCTGGCTAACTGGAGAGGCTAAAGATGTGGTTTCCATGGTGCGGAGTCAGGATTCCAAATCATTGAGCCTCGCCTCCATAACTGCGAACAAACTACATTTATTATACCGGAAGTGACATAATACGCTTACTGCAGCACGTCACACGTCTGTTTTGCTTGCAATGCAAACCTAACTCATCCATCCACCTTAGGATGAATCCTATCTTACTTGGCACTGTGTCATGGCAAGGGAAACTATTCTTAGCTCATCCCCTCCCCACTGGAGTGCCCCAAGGACCGGTTCTGGGCCCCCTCTTCTTTGTTATATATACCACCTCTTTGGGTCCAATTATTCACTCACATGGTTTCTCGTGTGACTGCTACGCAGACGACGCCCAACTATACCTATCGTTCCCACCAGACCACCCCACAGTTTCTCCATGGATCTCAGCTTGTCATTCTGACATATCTGCATGGATGAAGGAACGACACCTTCAACTTAACCGCTCAAAGACTGAACTCTTAGTCATCCTGGCCAATCAATCTCTTACGTTAGATTAGGTTAGTTTATTTGTCATTCCAGCCATATCTGTGAAAGCACATACAGAGGAACAAAATTGCATTTCCAGGACCAGTGTGACCAGTGTGCCATCATACTGATATCAAAATCACCTCTTCATCCCTTACCCCATCAAAGGTTGCAAGAAACGTGAGTGTCATATTCGACGATCAATTATCCTTCTCCAACCATGTTGCATCTGTCTCTCAGTCATGCCACTATGCTCTATACAACTTCAAGAAAATCAGGTTTTACCTGACTCAGTCCTCCACACAGCTCTTGGTCTGGGCCATGGCTATATCTCACCTCGGCTACTGCAATGCTCTGGGTTCAATGAATCCCCTACAGATGGTCCAGAACAGAGCAGCCCGCTTGGTCTTAATACAGCCCAAAGGGGCACATGTCCCCCGGCTACTCATTGACCTACACTGCCCATGGCCACCCGTATCAAATTCAAGTCACTAATGCTGCCTTCAGAGTGACTTCTGGGTCTGCACTATCTACTTGAACTCAATCATACAATTTTATGCTTCTTCTCAGCCACTGCAGTCCTCCAGGGAATGTCTTCTGGCATTGCTATCCCTGCAAACAAGGCAATCTCAGTCTAGATTGTTCTCATTTGTTGTTCCCTGATGGTGGAATGAGCTAGTTCTATCTAGAGTTCTATCAGAGGAGGGGCGTCAATGCCCCGACACTCTGAAAACTCACTTCTTCTTAAAACTTTAAGATGTCTAACTAGCACTTTTTATGCACTTTTGGTGCACTTCCTTATAGAATCTCCCAGCACTTCTTGAACAGATGTAATACCTAATTCTTACACCGAGGTCTGCACTGAAGCTTTACTGATGTCCTTCACTTGTAAGTTCACTCAAGTTTTTGTTGGCTGTCTTGTCCACAGAGTAACTTTATTCAGTTGAGCATCTTGTTGTGTGTTTAGTGACACTTTCACTGGGCCTCATCACACCTTGTTGACTGAGAATGTGAAGGGGGATGGGTTTTGGCTGGTGAAGCATTTGTCTAGGTCTAAGATGGTGGTGGTCTACTGTGACATCTAATGGCAGTGATGATTCTTTAGAGAAGCTTTAGACGTTCATATATAACACTCTGTCAGATGATGTCACTGTTTGACATCATACTGGAGGTTGAATCAGTAGCAGATTTTATTGATTGCTTAAAACATTAGTCCTCATCCATTGTACACACATTAGAGACAGTAACAGGGACAGCAAGAGGCAAAGCTACTCCAGAAGCCACGAAGTAAAAAACTGAACTTCATCTGGCAGTGAGCCTGGAAATAAAACTGTGGCCTAAAGTGTTATAGGGCAGCACATCGACATATACTGGTGGGCACCCAGCCACCACAGTGTGGGGGTGTAAGTAGAAAATAAAACGGGTGGCTGTTTTGACACATGCTGTTCGCCAGCTGTTCGTTTTGGTCATAAGAAAGGAAGTCTCTCCCCAAACTCTTCTCCTGTTTGTCTAATCAGTAGTGTCAAAGAGTCACCGCTCTGTAGCTGTCAAAAAATCTTTGTACTATATTTCACTTCCTGCCCTTCTAAGTCTTGTGTCTCTTGTTTCTGATGGAACAAAAACAGAATTTTGTGATACTTATTCTGGATTGTCCCTCTTCTTTGACTTGGATGGAAATCTTTGAACATGGAACCAGGAAGTGACGGGTGGATGATTTACATTTTGATTTGCATGTTGACACTGGCTTACACATCTGTATTTACATTCAAATGCCATTATGTAACTTGAGCTTTAATTGTTTTCCAGTTCGACCCCCAATTTCCATTGTCCACTGATTCTGAGGACTACATCGAAAACCCCTCTGTAAATGACAGATGTCATATTCTGGTTTGTGTCATCAATGCCAACACATCAGAAGTTAAAGAATCAGTTTTGCAGAAGATGAAGATCATGAGAGAGACAGCCAGAGACATGGGTAAGAGGAAATATGATATAATGGTCTACAGGATCTAATGAATCAATGTTTTGATCAGAGCACACAGTTCACAATAGCTGTCATTCTACAAACTGAGACCAGTTTGGTCTCTGGCCTCCAGTTATACATTAATGAAAGTTCTACAACAGTGTGATGTTTACTCTCAGTGGATGATCCTGTTTTCACCAGGAATACCTGTACACCACACCTCACCAACACTGGACAGGTGAATATCTGGTTTCATGGATCTGGATTTCTGCTGAGGCAGCAGAAGGTTCACAGTCTGAATCAATGGACCAAACCTGCCTTGTGTAACCAGTCCAGGCTGGTGGTGGTGTAACAGAAAACATGTAACAGAGATGAAAACCTGAGCAACCTGAGTAGTCACAGTTAATTTAAATAGGTGGTAATCACAATACAGTTACATACAGTTAAATCAATAGATTACAGGAAAGGATTACTTTTTAAAGCCTGTATTATTCACTACTTAAAAGTAGTTTTGGTTTGGTTGAACACCTGCTAATCAAATTCACAGAACATCTGTTTTCCACAGCATGAAAAAGGAAGAATAGACTGAAGAATAGATCTGTTTCCTGTTAGTCTCCATCACTCTTCAACAGTTTTTGTGAATCAGCACGAGGCGCAAGATTTTCAGTACAGTTGAAATCAACTCCAACAACTAAATACTACTCTCTGCTGCACCTCTGGACCACCTCACCTAAAGTGTGCAGGAAAGTAATGTGGAAACCAGTGTTTCCTAGATAAAAGTGACATTCAGCTTTTTTACATTGATCAAACTAAAAAACAGAGAGTTGTTTACTAATATGTCTCACTCCATTTACATTTAATGTGCCCAGTTTAAAGTTGCACATGTTTAAAATGGAGCAAAGATAAAACAGAGAGAACAAAAACAGGCTGAGAGAGATTAAAAACAAAGACTTATATCATATGAAATCTGAGGACAGTCTAAGAAGAGTCTGAGGTCAGGGAAGAAATTCTCCACTATCACTCGGGAGCCCTTTGTGCCCCGCAGAAACCTTTTAATCAGACTTAACTGTCCAGAAAAATCATCACAATACTGTACATCCTGGAGGCTGACTTCAAAAACAAAACGAAATCACCAGATAAAACAAAAAAGAAAGAAAAATACAGAAATAAAGGGAGACAGAGAGAGATTTTGATTTATATTTTTAAAAAATACTTTATTTACATAACGAACATAATCAAGACAAGCAGCAAAATTCAGTTCTCCCTGATTAGTCACTCCACATAAAACCTCCTCACTCCCCCACTGCTCTTTAAAACCCTCTATATTCTTTGTGACCTTGTGGAAGTTGAATTCCAGCCTCAGTCTGGCTTTAATGTTGCAGTGAAATACAGGCGAGGCTTTCATGAAACTTCTCCAGCAGGTCCTCAGACAAAGTGTGCTGCTGACAGAGAAATTTAATCTGGGTCTTCACAGTGTTCCACCACTGCCTTAGACAGGTGAACTCACTCCTCTTCTGTCTAAAACCAGTCCACAAATAAAAGCCTCTCTAAAACTTTGGTCGACAGCTAAAACCAAATTAAAATGCCAGTAGGTGCTCTTAGGTAAAATATTTCTGATAAAAACAACTACACATAATCATAGAGTGATCTGTAAAACCAACTGGCAAAATCCTACAGGTTTTAAAAACACTAAAATGGTGTTTATAAAAAAGTGGTCGAGGTGGGCTGAGGAGATCCTGTCTCTAAGTTGGGACCATGTGTACTGTCTGCAGCTTGTGTGCATCCTTCTCCATACATCCACCAGACCATGGAAGGAGACCAGCTGCCCCAGAGTATGCTGAGAGACTGGATGAGACTCTGCATGATTATGGTCTAAAATCTCATCCTCAGTACAATTAAAATCCCCCCCTAAAAACAAATAATCAGAAGAGCAACAGTCCTTCAGTTTCTCACTGACTTTCTGAAAGAAGAGCTTCCTTTCTGCACCATTTACATTCAAACTCCCCACTTTAAAAGTGTCCATGGACAGTGAGGGATTTAAAACACCACTAAAAACTAATACTAATGATAAAACTAACAAAGTGCAGATCAGTGACTTTCCCCTCATCACTAACAGAGCTGTTTTTTGGGGCATTTTGATTTTAATCGATTGGACAGTAGAGAGTGACAGGAAAGGGGCAGAGAGAGGAGGAATGACATGCGGGAAAGAGTCAGGTCAGGTTGGTTGGGATTCAAACTGGCAACTCGCCTGCTAAGAGCATCAGCTAGTGTGGTACCGGTCCTAACCACTTGGCTATCAGGTCACCCCAGCAGAGCTCTTTTTTAAGCTTGAGTATCAGTTCTTCAGTCTGAACACTTCCTGATCTGCGCACACAGACTTTGCTTTGTTCCTCACATGATGACTGGCTCAGGTATAAAACACCTGTTTGTCTGGGAAATACCTACATCAGGATGCTATTTGTCGACTTCAGCTCGGCATTTAATTCCATAAACCCAAACAAACTGGTAAACAAATTATTGACACTGGGGATGGGGACCCCTCTGTGTCTGTGGATTAAGGACTTTTTGACAAACAGACCCCAGCATGTTAGGATTGGCCCTCTCACCTCCACCACCATCACCCTTAGCACATATGTCCCTCAAGGCTTTGTGCTCAGTCCAATCCTCTACTCCCTGTTTAGAATAGAATAGAATATACTTTATTGTCCCCGTAGGAAAATTTGTTGTTGACTCGGAGCTGCACATCTGAATGCACAGCAGATGCACAGCACAGATAGAACAATGTTAGCCATATCAAATCACAACAACAAAGACTTCACATAATACACACCTCACACATCACTCTCTCTGACCCGCTGACATCAATTTGTTAAAAAGGAAAAATACCACTTGATAATAAAAGGATTGACGCTCATCTGCTTCAATTTTAAAATGAGCAGATGAGGCAGAAGAATATTAAAAGCTGAACTTAAATCAACAAATAAGATCCGTACATAGGCTTTGGGGTCTTCCAAGTGTTTGACAGTGAGGTTGATGTCATGAATTGGCCTCTTCCTTAAGCACAGACACTATGTATTTCTCAAAACATTTCATAGCAGTGGATGTCAAAGCCACAGGTGTAAAATCATTGTTGTCAGAAGGACATGGTCTTTTAGCTCCTCGAATTATCATGGAGATTTTTCAGCGGGCAGGGACAGTGTGTAAATCCACAGACTGCTGAAAAATGGGGCACCAAGCTGGGGTGAGCTCTTCTGCACATGCCCTTAAAAGCAGTGCAGACATACCATCTGGGCCAGTGGATTTTTTTTTTTTTTTTTTTTTTTTTTTTTTTTTAAAAAACACACACACACACACACACACACACACACACACACACACACACACACACACACACACACACACACACACACACACACACACGTTCAAATATTGACTGGACTTTGTGTGGGTCAACTACAATCCTACAACCTAGAGAAATAGATTTCCTGTAGAAATAGATTTCAGTGCAATGTTGCATTCCTGTAAGAAGTCATGTTTTTCAAACCTAAGGAAGAAAAAAATAAAAAATAAAAATAAATAATATCATTCAGTTTGTTTGCTTTTCTCAAATCGTCATCAGTGATGAGGCACTTCTTGGTTGTGTTCATGTTAGTAATCGCCTTCAGAGTCCCACAGATTTTCATTGCTCATAGACTTGAAACTCTGCTCTATAATGTCCTTGCTTCCTGGCATCTCTCAGCATCCTGTTAAGCTCCTTTTTCACCATTTTCACACCTGTGTCACACCAGGGCTAGGACACAGATGCAGGATTGTTTCAATAAAAGTCTTTATTGCAAAATCAGATTTGAATCCTCAGAGACCGAGTAACAGAAGTAGGCTAAGAAATTTAGCTCTCTCATAATTCCCTATGGGAGAAGCATGGCTACAAAAGGTACAAAAATAATAATTGCTCCACTAAAGGAGGAAAACACAAAAGACTATGAAACGTTAAATAGAAACAGAAAATCACTCCCACTACGGAGGCAAAAGAAATAACAAAAGAAGTCGAACAAACAAAAAACTCTCCTGAAAACTGGAGGCACTACACTATGAGACTTACAACAGAAAATCACTCATCTAGGAGGAACCTGAACAAAAACCAAACGGTACTGAGTACAGGCCTGAGACGAGACTGTGGTAGGCTAGGGTGACCGCACGCAGACATCAACAAAGACGAACACACTGGAACAAGACAACTGGGAGACGCAGACTCAAATACACAGGGTAACAAGGGACAGGTGGAAACACTCAACAGGCAATCAGACCTAGACACACGAGGAAAGGCAAGTGACCTGAAACGAGAGGAGAGTTACTTTTCAAAATAAAACAGGAAATGACAAGACAAGACATGGAGACAGGACATAAACCCAACTTGACCTCACTGCGGTGTGACAACCTGCCCTATCATTATTTTTGAAAGCTATCTTTTTCCTGTTGATACAGTCCTTTACACTCTTGGTTATGTAAGGCTTATTGTTGGGGTGTTTTGTTTGTAACCACACTATCTACACAAAATTGTATGTAGTCTGTTAATGTTTCAGTGGCCACATCAATGTCCAGATTATGAAATATGTCCCAGTTCGTGCAAAGGGAAGATCCTTTAAGAGTCTCTGTGGCTCACTCAATTGGGATTTGCTGGACAGTTTCATGGTCAGAGTTTGATAGAGAGGGCTTTGATTTTGCAAAGTATTCATTTTTGATATTACCATAGCACTTATCTAAAACCTTGTTGTCCCGTGTACTGCAAATTAGTTCCAGTTTACAGTGGTTGAAAACCCCTAAAATTAAAATAGGGGCTCCTGATGAACGTTGCAGCTGCTGGTGAACACAATCCACTATTTGAGTCACAGCTCTTGCCGCATTTCCACTAGGGGGAACATACACAGCACAGATAATAATACTCCTGAACTCCCTCGGAAGATAGTAGGGTCTCAGAGACAGGCACAGTAGTTCAACTTCAGCTGTTCATACAGTCTCCTTCACGGTGTAGTGCCTACACCAGCTGTCACCCACAAACACACAGACTCCGCCCACTCTGCTCTTTCCTGACAGTTCAGTTCTGTCTGCCCGTATGAGAGAAAAACCCTCAAGCTCGATGAGAAAGTCAAGAATATCTTGATGGAGCCAGGTCTCTGTAAACACCATCATGTTTGATTCCCTGTACTCGTAGCATACTTCAGTGATGGTGCTCCTCAGTGACCATATGTTGCTGAGTATCATACGTGGTAGCGGGTGTCTGTTGCCTCTTCGTCAGAGACGCTGCCATATTCCTCCTTTTCTACTTCTTCTCCTTAGTCTGCATCTCACTGGTTTTACTTTTTCATCATGGGGATATCGACAGGTGGGAGGATTCCCTTTTGACGGAGGGACAGCGATGTGTCCCTGGTGTAACACAGCAGCTTCATTTCCATGCAAGGAATTGTCTGGCATGTCAAAAAAAGTTCCCAAATAATCAGTGCCAGCAGTAGTCCAAAATTCGCCATGGTGTTCCACCCCACCACACACTTATTACAGTCACACTGCACAAACCAGTAAAAAAGAAAAGCACAAACCACTAAAAAGCATAAAAGCATAAAAGCAGCAGCACGAGTCGGGGTCACCAGCAGGTCAGCGCCACCATTGGCATTGTTTACCATTGTTTACACATGGCTGCACAGCCCCTCACAGCTCTAATGCTCTGCTCAAGTTCGCAGACAACACAACCATCGTGGGTCTGGTCTCTGGCAATAATGAGCATCAATGGTGAGGAGGTGGAGAGGGTTACCAGCTGCAAATTTCTGGGAGTTCACATCACTGAAGATCTCACCTGGAGCCTGAATTTCACACATCTCATAAAAAAGGCCCAACAAAGACTCTTTCTTCTAAAGACCCTATGGCGCAGTGGGCTGCCCAAACAGCTGCTGATTAACTTTTACCGCTGCACCATAGAGACTATCTTGACATACTGCTGTACAGTGTGGTATTCCAGCTGCACTGCTACAGACAGGAAGAACCTGCAGCGAGTAATTAAAACAGCACAGTGGATCATCAGATCTCTTCTCCCCAAGTTAGAGGATATCCACTCAGCCTACATACAGAGACGCAGAAAAACTAACCCAGGACAGTCACTCTTCTCCATTCTCCCCTCAGGCAGACTGAGAACCATCCAAGCACGCACAAACAGACTGAGAAACAGTCTTTTCCCTCAGTTTTTTCCCTTGGTGGACTGCCTTCTTAAGCCCCAAAGCTCTCAGCAATGCAACAATACACTTCGAATTTTTATTATGACTACTTTAGGCTTAATGATGATATTATTAGGGGTCCAAGCTGGGGGAATGGTATGCAAGGCAATGCATCTCCCAGTATCAGCAGTGCTGGGAACCCTATTGTGATTGTCCAGATTTTTATTCTTGTTATCTATTATTTTTATTTTTTCACCACTAAAAAAGTTTGGACAACCTTATCCACTCAAGGTAGGGCGGTGATTTTCACAGGGTAGTTACAGGGGCTGACATGTAACCCAGACACAAAAAATGACACACCAGCCAGTCGGGGGCGTTATAATCAAGGTGAACATCTTTTGGCCCATAACTCCTCAACTCATAACTGTATGTCACACAATCAAAAACCTCATATCCACATCTTCCCTTATTTAAACTGAATCTCATCAGCTAGGCCACACCCATTTCTGCCCATACATTTTTTCACAAAATCTCAAAATATTCAAAACCTCCTTTTTCAAACTCCTCCTACAATTTTTGACCAATCTGCTTGAAACTTGGCACGTATACTCTTGAGATCTACCTGATTTAAAGTTATCAAAAGAATTTTGTACATTTAAAATTTGTGCATGTTATTGATGTACAAATTTTTATAGCTAGCTATCAAAATACAAATTGTTACACATCTTGCCCAAACAAAGTCCTATTAGCACCAAATTTTAAATGTGTCATTGGCTGGTGACTATGAAGATATGGACATAATTTCACAAACCTTGGCCACTAGATGGTGGTACAAATGTGGAAAGTTTATATTTCATAAATGGCTGCATTGATTTCTATGAAATTTCGTCGGTAGGTTCTAAGACCATTCCTGAGCCCATGCAACAAAGGTGGTTATGATTGGTTAAAGTGGGCGGGGCTTGTTACAGGATAAACAACTAACTATTTAATTCACCTGAAATATTAATCTGAGGGCCATGAAATTCATAGGGTACCTGTAGAGTGGTACAGACGTTGCATAACAAAAATTATGTATGTGTCCCACCAGTGGGTGCCATAATCAATTTAAACACATTTTGCCTTATAACTTACAGATTTTTGGTGGTATGTTAAAAAAATTAATATCGTTGCATCTCCTGAATGGGGCTGAATCATATGACATAGGCCACAACCACTTCCTCCACTATTAGTATGCAAAAGTTATGCAAAAGTTACTTTTTCCAGCTCCTCCTACAGTTTAAGACTGATCTGCATGAAAATTTACACATAACATCTCCACATGTGCCTGATTAAAAGTTATCAAAATAATTTTTACACTCTAAAAAACCTTTGAAAAAAGTTATGAGCAAACAAATCTTTTTATGTACCTAAAAAACACATATTGTTGCAAATTGTTGTCAAAGAATTGCTATCAACATGACACTTTATATGCTCCTTTGGAAGGTCATTCATAGTCTCTCTTCCAAATTTGGCACAAATCTGACAGTAGGGGGCTCCAAAAATCACAAAAGTTTATATGTCATAACAGTTGCTTGGATTGGTACAAAGTTTGGTATGCGTGACGTAGGGTGATTCCTGAGTGCAGGCATAAAGTTTGCTGATGATTGGTCAAAGTAGGGGGGGGGGGGGTTATTAGAGGATGCTGCTATATGGAGTGCTGCTGAACTAAGTTTCATTGTATTGTTTTATCAGTGCAATGACAATTAAGTATCTATCTATCTATCTATCTATAAAGATAAGTTAATCAGACTTAATATAGAGGTGTTGATTAAAGGGAAAACTTCTTTGAACACCCTTGTTGGAACGGGGTCTAGAAGACAAGTCGATGGTTTAGATGAAGAAACTGTTGAAGCCAGCTCAGAGAGATCTACAGGAGAGAAACAGTCTAAATATAAACCAGTTACAGTGGACTCTGAGGCTGCTGCCTGTTTTCAACACATTTTCAACTGTGTTAGTCTGGATGGAGATTATTTTTGTTTTAAAACAGCATATTGAAATAGATTAATATCTCCTGTTAAATTTATTTCATCTTTTCAGAGTCCAGATTTTAAAAGGGAATTGTTGGTGTCACAGCTGCTCATGGAAATACGGCTGAAATCATGATGATGTATTAAGTTATCAAGGATCCAGGAGCCCGTTACACTGGGTGAACACAAATTAACAGGCAACTGCTCAACTCAAAACCAAGTGATTTTATTCCCCCCCACTGAGTTAAGTTGTACTGAACTGAATGTAGTAATGGTTCTGAACCACAACACTGTCACAGTCAATGATGCTTTATGCAATGTTTGTGTAAAGAGGAAGAAGGCAATTACAAGACAAAATAATGTAATGAGTAAATCATTAAGCAGGGTACTGCTATTATCTACTGATATCACAGTCACAACCTTTCTGCAATCTGATGTTTTTTTTCTAATATTGTAGATGCCTGTACCACTCGGTAGATTTACAGTGTCTAGGGTTTTGTTTTCAGGACAACTTCTCTGCAGTGCCCTCCATGTGAGGATTTTATGACTGATACCAGATCAGCTGATTAGGAGCGTTAAAACAATGAGCAGTTTTCTGTATTGACAGGTATTCCTCAGGTGTGCATCCTCACCCACATCGATGATGCCTGTGATGAAACTGAAAGAGACCTGACGAACGTCTACAAGAGCAAATTCCTGAAGGAAAAGGTGAGTTTCTGTTTCTGCAGTTGTTAAAGCTTGTGTTTGAGCAGATGAGTAACTTCAGCTGGAACATGTTGTAGAGTCTCATCCACAGCTTCTATATCAATACTACTACCACACAGGTTCCTAATGACTCTTCTACTGCTTGTATGTACTGGTTAACAGTTACAGGTTGTCATTTGATTGGTTGCTTGTAATTAATAACCCTACTGTGTGTAAACCAGTCATAGAGCAGCGATATGAACTCATAAGACCAGCATGCTGCTGATAATATCAGTCTTTTAGTTGAAGTCAAATCAAAAGTTGCTCTGTGTTTTATCTGCAGCAGGTTGTTCTCAGTCATCTGGACTGTGTTGTCTCCATCTCTCTGGTGTCTGCCTTCTGACACTCATAACAACCAATCAATGAACCAACAGTGTCATATGACAATCTGTGACCATGACATTACACTGTAATATATAATATTGTTTGAATTTTACAGTGAAAACATGGATGGAGTCATTTTTCAACTGACATATTGTTTCTTTAAATCTTAGATGTCAGAGTTGAGCTCCATTGTGGGTTTTCCAATGAACTGCATCTTTCCTGTGAAGAACTACAGTGAAGAAATCGAACCAAATGATGACATTGATATACTGATCCTAAGTGCACTTAAACTCATAATTAATTTTGTAGATGACTACATTAACAAAACACACTATTGAGACACACTGCATACACAGCCTAATCATGCAGGATATGAAACATCCTTATTTCTAATAAATTAATCTTTATGTTGCTGTTTTTTTCTGGTTATTAGTTTTTCTTATTTTCTGTGTTTCATGGATTCAGTTTGAGAGATTTCACAACATGGTGCTGTATCACCAGACAATGATGGACCATTAACTTCAGTAGGTGTGGACATATTTGTGCTGACCTCTTATTAAAACCACCCATCCATCCACCATTCAGTTTCAGGAGATATCAATCAGATGTAATAAAACTCTGTTTGGCCTGAAGGTCTCGCTTTAGTTTAGCTTCAACAGTAAATTATTTGTTTACTTCCTGAAACGACTGACAGCAGACTCTCCTGAATCCTGACACCTCCCACATACTGGATCATTCCATCAGCTGTGGGTGTTTAATGTTTATAATAAAATTGATCTCAAATTAACATGTGTAAGAGGCATCACTAACATTTGATTTCTTTAATCTGGCTTCAGTCTAATACCTCACTGCAAAATGTTCATACATGGTCAGAGTTTCTGTACAGCTTGTGCACACTCTCTGATTATCACTCAAAGTTGATTTGAAGTTTTCCGTTGATTCATTTCTCAGTGATTCACTTCTGTAGTGATTAACTCACCTTTGGTTAATTAATTGGATTAATTAATTGATTGGTTGTTGCTGATTGATAGTTTTGGTCCACTCCACTGACTGTTCAGATCACAGGTGATGCATTATACAGTAATTTAAATCTTGTATTTACATTTGAATGGACATAAATCCTGTATTGGTGTTTTAATTGCATGTATTCTTACATTTTTGATATCAAGTAAAATCTTTGCTATTTGCCTAAGCTACTTTTTTTTGCCTGGTTCATTGTCTGTTTGTTAATTTCTTCATCCAAAACAGTCACAGTGGAAACTTATCTGATTAAATTATACACAATCCAGTTTTTCTATGACATGGACTTATTATTGTTTAATTCAGAATTACTTTAACTATAAATATATTGCATAGCTGCTTGAAAAGTTGTATTTTAACTTATATAATAATAATTTATGGTAACTGAAAATAACCAAATTTAAACATAATCTAATAACCTAATTTATTATGAATAACCAACTGGTAAATTAAACATAAGCGATCTTAGTTTTCACATCAACATCAAAATAAGGTATAACTTTCAGTTATGTTCAGTGTTAACTAGCTTACAGCTATGTCAACTAGCTTAGCATACTGTTTGTTGAGGATACACAATGTGAGGTTGAGTATTGGGAATAATTGTACAGTGAGTCTACAAACAGTTATTTACAGGTTAATAAAATTAATGATTTCTCTGCTGATGGCTGAAATAAGTGTCCAAACAATGTTGGAAATAAATGAAACACATTTCCTGAAAAAAAAAACCTACAGCTGAAAAATATGAAACAGGACTTGGCAGCTTCAGGGCATTAACTGAAGAAAATGAGCTGAAAGGAGCAGTGATAAGTTTTCATTTGTTTCCTGAAGTGAATGCATTACCTTCTGTAGTAGAATAATGGGATCTTTAAAAATGAATGTCTTTAATCAAACTGTTGCAGCACTATACTGTCCATCTCAATCTGGCAGACAGTGAATTTATGTGGTGTTGTACGAATGGAAAAAAAGATTGTTTCTGACTGGGAAGAAATCTGGTCAGAGAAAAACTGATGAGAGTTTTTGGCTCCTTAATCTTTAAGGTAAAAGAAAAGAGAGGTGAAGAAAGAAGTTCACAATTGGCAGCTGATTTGTTCTGCTGGTCAAACTTGTTGGTTAAGTTCATGTTACAGAACATTTTAAAGATAAAACACAGTCACATGTTTGAAAGCATTTCTATAACATAATTTTTTTTATCAACGCATAAAAACAAAACTTTAAAAAAATTTAATGACAGCACAAGAAATTTAAATCGATCTAATATTAATTTACAGTGTGATTGAATGTGCCTTGGAATATTGATCAAATTATAGACAGGAAAAAATATTATCATGACATGTCCTGTGATTGAAATACAATATTTCAACATCACTTTACTTTGTGGAACATCTCATATTAACGAGGTTACCTAATATGATTTCATTGAAATTATACAGTATACTTCTGGACAAAATTACATCTTAAATTCAATCCTGTTCAAACCAAAGACTTCAAGTGCCTCCTGAGTGCAGCCAGGTTGTGGGGGACCATAATATATGGTACTGGCCTGATGGGGGTTCTGGCGTTCCGATGAAAACACATATGAATTGTAATTTTAATAAATAAAATTATTTTCCATTGCATGTTAGGCAACTCTTCACAACACAATACTGAGAAACATTTATTTTTACTTAAAATTAATTGAACTTTCTATTATTATTCAAGTCATGTGCAAGTTATACAGGAGGCTTCCATCAGTTTAAAAGGTGACCACACAGGGCAGCCCAGTAGTCGAATGGTTAGGGCGCATACCATGCGGGCCCAAGACGGCAGTCACCGGTTTGACTCCTGACCGGTCCAACTCTTTCCTGCATGTCATTCACCTCTCTCAATATATAGAAATAAACTAAAATTCAATCACAGGCCCCTTTCAGATAATAAGCAGATTTAGTGTGAGTCATGATTGAAAATCTGATGTTTATTTCGAAACATAATGAGCACTTTTCAGTTAGGTTTCAGTGTCAGTCATCAGTGTAGATTAAATACTTCTTGCACCACTGAACTGTTGTTTCAATCTGATTTTGCCATCACCCAGGACAGCAACAGTCTATTTCTGCTTTCCTGCTGCAGACACAGGGAGATGGTATCATCGAATATAACCTTTCAACCTGTAATGACAAATCACGAAAAAAAAGAACACAGCAACTATGTTTGCACATGAAAAGAAAAATCTAAACTTAAGACCAATGTGCAGAACTAACTCTAAAAGTATCACCATCAAACCACTTTGAAACTTGAAACTCCACTGTATTAGTGAGTAGAACAGACTCTCTCACTTTCCACAGGACCATCAAGATGATTAACAGTAAGTGTTTTAATCATGTGTTTAAAAGATACAGCAACATCAGTGGGTTGTGGGTGACAGGAGAATGGTGGCGAAGCTATCATCCCTGTTGGAGAACACCTCCCACCCCATGCAGGACACTCTGACAGCACTGAGCAACTCCTTCAGTGACAGGCTGCTGCACCCACAGTGCGTGAAGGAGAGATAGCGCAAGTCTTTCCTTCCAGCTGCTGTCAGACTTTACAACAAACACTGTGCTCAGTAACCACACACACCAGGAGCTGACAGACTCACCATGTGCAATAAATAACACACACCATCTGTGCAATATCATACACTGTTATTCTGTAAATCTTTGTGCATATTGAATTGTACATATTCTATTATTATCTATTAATTATCTTTTTGTTACTGACATTTTGGTGTTTTGTGTTCTGTGACACTGTAAATTTCCTAGTGTGGGACTAATAAAGGATCTTATCTTGAAATGAGCCATGTGTCTGTATGGACTGGGGCAGGAAAACTGCTCCTCTACTGGCCAGATGGATGAGTGCCTGGTCTTCATCTTCTCTGGGTGAAATCAAATGTGCTAATCTAAGTTTCAGCATCAGAAATCTGCAGTCAGTTTTCAGCTTTTCCACCTTTTGTTTTCAGCAAACAAAAGGTTTGAATGTTTCTTTTTGCATATGTGCGATACATTTCCAAAACCTGATATCCTGTGTTGTGTCATTGAATGGTGTTTTATTATTTAACTTGTTGAGTCAACAGAACTTACAGGTCAGAGTTATTCCCGCCAGTCTCTAAATAAGTATGATACAGTGAGTGAGAATCATGCATTACCCTACACAGTTATTATTTTTGAGATGTGTCTTCACCATGTGACATATAGAGTTAGGGTTAAAGCTTCATCTCCTGCACAGGCTCCACCTATCAAATAGCAAGCTTGCCAAAATGTTTCCAGGAACCAGTGAAAACTGTCCTAGGTGTAAATGTGACCCTGGCACCCTTAGCCATATGTTTTGGGGCTGTCCAAGGCTGAAAGACCTTTGGGAGGGGATTTTTGACACAATCACTGCAGTGTGGGAAATAACAATTCAACCAAACCCTGTCACAGCCTTATTTGGCGTGGTGCCACTGGACTGTAGGATTTCAGCCGCCCATGCCACAGCAGTAGCCTTTGCCACACTTCTGGCACGACGGACTATTCTGCTTAAATGGAAAAAGTCGGTACCCCCTTCTCATAGGCAGTGGGTGATGGACATAGTGGCTCATCTCAAAGTGGAACAACTAAGATATATATAACTCGAGGCTCGGAAAGAAAATTCAAAAAGCTGTGGCAACCATTCTTACTATATGTGGAGAAGCTCCCTGTTGAATAACTGATGTCAATGGCCCTGTGAATTTTTTTTTTTTTTTGTGTAATGGATTTGCATTATTTGTGAAGCTATCGTTGCTTTCCTTTGTCAGAATGTCTGTTTATTTTTCTTATTGTCGTTAACGCTAATATTTTGGGTAATCTAATCGTGTTTATTTTCATTATTATGTTTTTTTAAATGGATTTTATGGTGTGTGTGCAAAGCATTTTAGTTTTTAGATGTTCTCGTGCTGTGTGTGCAGCTGTATATGTTATAAAATCCAATAAAAATATTCACAATAATAATAAAGCTTCATCTGACAGTTTAAGGTGGGTTTCCTACACGAGCCGATGGTGAAAGGGTTACACATTTTTACATATTTGTTAGGTGGAGAAAATAGATTTTTACTTTTTTATTGCTTTAAACAATAGGAGGGGATTTAGTCAAAATATATTTATGTCTATTGTATTTCGTTATGATGATGTTGTTTCTATAAATCTGGACAGATTAAAGAGAATACATCTATATTCATGGATATGAAGCTCAGACCAGGATTTACATCAGTTCTGGGTCCTGTCACAAACATAAAACAGCTGCTCTGATGTTTCTATATTTATTTGGGTCTGCCAGAGTTATGGCACATCCAAAACATCCACAGGTACGTCGCTTTAAATGTTGCAGCAGCAAGGGATTGTGGGCCCTATTCCTTTGCAGTATTTCCCTCCAATTTCTTCCTGCTCACCTTTAGTGTTTGTTTTAGTTCTCTTTGTACCTGTACAATAGTTTGATTGTAGAACATACAATATCATTGAGGTTATCTCATGTGATTGAAATTGACCTCTGACCTTTGGGTTATGTCATCACTTCATCATTTTATCCTGTTTGACAATTGTCATGATTACCTTATAAATTGTTGATTCTTCTCCCTACCTGATCTTTTGACTGACTGAGTCTGAGACATCCCAAAACCTACTAACAACAAGTCTAAAGGCAGCAGTCATGAAAGGTAAGATCTGAAAGTCATTGTCTTTATGTTGTATTCACATTCACGCTTACATGTAACATGTGAACAGGTCCAATAATGCACATAAATAGTCCAGTGATATTATCAGTTTGATTCTCCATCAGTTTGTCCAGGCTGATCTTTACACTGTGAAACCCTGACATCTCAGAGCTGGGTCACTGTTTTATACAGTATGTCGACATCTGCTGGTCAACATCTGCTACTGCATTTCAACAAAAGCTTAGATCTGACAGTTTAAGACAGACGAGTGCTCACTGTCGTTTTTTATATTTGAGCAATGAAGATTAAAATATTAAAACAGTTCAATCTAATAGGTTTAATTGTCAGGTGATTTTTGGTTTGTTGAGACAAAGTTGAGACCGAGACACTCTGAAAGGTTGATGGGTGATACTAAGACACACACACATATACATTCCCAGTCCTTGCAAGCCTCCAGTGAGGGTCTCCACTCTTAGACCCTCGCACTGCACAAACCTACCTTGAACATGAGTGAGACAAAGTTCAGCTCAGACCTCGTCCAGATTAACAAGGTCTGTGTCAGATGTTGAGAGACCAGGTCTAAACAGAGAGGCTGCTTCCAGGGTATGTGGGAGCCACCCACCTCCTGTATGAACAGCTGTACACCAGGAGTGAGTGACACATCAACCCACTGATCCACCACCAGGATCTACAGCCAGGATTTCAGAATGTCATTCAGACTGGGTGAGTGTGGAGAGAAGGGGGGGGGGTCAGGACTAAAGGGTGGAGTTATCTGAAGCCAGGACAAGTGTTATCACCTGGGTGATAAGGTCACAAACAAATAATTCAGGGGCTAAGAAGGGTGTTCAGATCAATGGTAGAAGGATAGATAGATACGTTATTGATCCCAAAAGAAAGTCAGGAGTGGAGGAATAAGACCCAAGTCCTGAACATAAGGTCCCAGGAGTCAGCTGATACCCAGATGGAACATTAAAGCGTCTGTTGTTAGGGCTCCACCCAAAGTCCAGCGCCCCGCAACTCTACTTGCATCAAAGGGCGGTGAGGATCAGGGAGGGTCAGAGCCACAATCCAGAAACGAGCTGTAAGAAGAGAGATCACTTTGCTTCAGTTTCAGTCGTTTTTAGCTTTAACAGGTCAAACACTGCTGATCCTGACACTGGATGCAGATGTGTTTGTGATGAGATAAAATGTGAAGCAGAGGAAACACATGAAGACAACAGAAACAGAAACTGTCACTTTATTTCTTCTGTACAATATTCAACAGTCACCTCTGACAGCAGCCTGTTTGGGGGGTGGGGGTGTCACTGAAATAAATAAAATATTTTCACATAGAATATAATCAGCAGGTGATGAAGAACACAGAGTCTTCCTCAGCACATGCTGCAGTTTCACCATCAGACTGGTCTGATTGATCACTGCTGTCATCACCATTAATAAAGACATTTCACTCATTACCAGCTCGTTTACTCAATAATCAATCAGTGATGGAACAACTGTTCTGTGTTCTCCACTGAGGAACCTCAGGTGATGTGATGCTGAGGCGTTCACCTGGAGCAGTTACAGGTGATGATGAGAAACAGCTGTCACCACACAACTGATCATTATGATCAGATGCATTGTTTTGTCTTTAGTTTCCCACGGCGACGGAGGATTTGATTTGACGATGTCACAAAACCTAAAAAACTTTAACACAAGGACCTGGAACCAATTAATCAAGAACCAATCAATTATGATCAATCCATTGATCGACTACAGCTGTTAATAACCCATGATCAATAGCTGTCTGTATAAAAACTATAGCTGCAACAATCAATTAATCGATTAGTCAACTATCAGAGAATTCGTCTGAAATTATCCTGATAACCAATCATCAAATATTAACTGCTTCGACTCAAGTGACTGGAGGAGAGACACAAAGACGTCTCCTCGTCCCCTTGTCTCATTAGATGTCTCCTGTCTCCTCTGACGTCTCCTCAGATGTATCTTGTCTCCTCTAACGTCTCCTGTCTCCTCTCACATCTCCTCTCCTGTCTCATCAGATGTCTCCTCTGACTGTGGAAAATTAGAGACATGCTCTGTCTTTTATAGGAGACGATCAATTGACCGATAATAATAAAATAATAAACGTGTCATCCAACTGAGATCTAGTCTCGTTTTTCTTCTTCTTTGGTGGATGTGATGAACCTCTCAACATTCAGTTCAATCTGATGATGTCATTTGTCTTTCACAATAAAAGCAGCAGTTTCACATTGAGTAGTTTTTGTTTCCAATAATTAACAAAACAAAAATAAAAAACCAAACAAAGGAGAAGCTACTCTGAGGAGGATGATGTCATGATGATGTCATGGTGAGAGTGGTGAGCGCAAGTGTGTGCACACACACACCTTCCTCCACAGGGAGTAAGTGTTCGGAGTTTGAACATAAATTAATAAAGCAGACTGTTTTTCATTTGTACATCATCATCACTGTCATAATTCATAATCATCACCATCATCGTCATATAAAACATGGATCAGTTTCTCATCAACATTATAAAGAAGTTTTTTTCTGTTTTATGATTTGTGTCCATAAAAAAACAAACTCATGCTGAACAACATTCATATTTACAAACTGTTACAAAGTGAGCAGATTTATTTCCATCTGATGGGGGGGGGGTGTGACAACACAGTCACACTACACTGAACAGCTGAGAGCTCAGAGTTCCTACAGGTCTCTGAACGTCTCCCTGGTGGTGGATTGTCTCAGCCGGCCTCTGGTCTCAGTCTCAGTCACTTCACTGCTCCGTCAACAGTGATGTCACCACTCTGTCTGAATGTGTAGTGAGAATTATTATACCCTATATAGTGGACTCATCGTATCCCACAGTGCACCACGCCTCACGTGTGCTGCACCTCAGCACCTGAAGCTTAATGTGTCCATCATGAGATAAACGGGATAAAAAGTTGGTGCAGGTTTGTTTGTTTGAGTCTGTTGGTGGAGTAAACACTGCTACAGGGACAGTGAAGAAGAAACCTGTGATGTCACAGAATCTGGATCAGACGTGAAGATGACGTGGATTTAAAAGGAGGATGATGATGATGATGGAGCCGCGTTCATTATCTCAGCAGAAACGAACGTGAGGAAATTGTCAAAATCGCTGAAAAGAAGAATTTACTGAAAACAGAAAAATCTTCTGAGACACCAAACACCTGGAGCCTCGAACCCAACAAAGAACGTCGTCAATAAATGACAGTTTTTTTTTCTATTGTTAGTTTTGTTGTTTTTCATCTCAGTGACACAGCTTCATTCTGACACTGAGCTCCTGTTTATTTCCTGATTAATGATGTCATAAGTCCAGGTCTCAGTACAGACCCTCCCACTCTGACATCAGGTTTCAAAGAATCTGAATGAACCACAACAGGAAGAGGAGACGACCCAGAGATGTAAAAAAAAAAGTGAAACACAGACAAATAAAGGCATGCTGTCGATATTCACTACAAACTGAACAGGAAGTGATGTTCATATTGTCAGGAGTCTTCTTCTCTCTTTAAATCTGAGGGCTCATAAAACGTGTCATTGATCAGCTAATCAGTTATCAGTGTGATTAATCAGCAGCTCGACAGGTTCTGATGAGGAGGAACTGACGACGCCACACTGAGACTGAAGCAACTTTAAATTCAAATCACGTTTGGATTGTCTTCGACACTCACAACAGATTATTGATTAGACGATTGATTAGTGTGAACAGATGATCAACAGACTGAAGGTGATCAGTTCAGTGACAGTTTTAATCAAACCAAACGTCAACGCTCTCCTCTGATGTTACAGAACCAGACTTCCTGTTATGTTTGATGTGACTTCCTGTGTGATCAATAAC
The DNA here is from genome assembly GCF_046630095.1 of Trachinotus anak. Classification (NCBI taxonomy): domain Eukaryota; kingdom Metazoa; phylum Chordata; class Actinopteri; order Carangiformes; family Carangidae; genus Trachinotus; species Trachinotus anak. Next base: position 143,226 of record NW_027273890.1, read on the forward strand.
CTGATCAGACTATTCTCTGAAAATATAAGTATAGATAATAATCAGTGATACAGACATTCAGCTTCTTATTGACATCAGAGAAACAAACAGCATGAGAAGAAAAACTGAAGTTGCCCTTTTATTCTGAAATCATCCTCACATTATGGTAGAAAAAGTCTTTTATTTTGTAGTAAAAAACAGGAGCTGGCTAGAGAGAGACAGACTCTCCGCCATGTTGTCCTCCAGTTTCAAGAGCCGCTCATCAGTCCGAGACTCACCTGCAGCCGCAGGTCACCTGACCAGCTCGACCTGCGATCAGAGACAGTGAGAGAGTCCTCCTGCTCCATCCTGATTGGTCCTGAGCCTCGTCATAGACTTGACTCTTTAGGTGGGTAGTCCACGTTGGTTACCATGGTGACAACTGTGACAATCTCCTCGGGTGCTGTGACGCTCGCCTGTCGCTGCATCTGCACGACTCGCTCCTCCACGCAGCCAGCCGACAGCCGAGCCTCGGCCTCGTGGTCCCAGCACTCCTCAATGGTCTCACAGAGCAACACCAGACCCTGAAGGGGGACCAGCAAATCCAGAACACTCATCAGTAACACACAGACACACAAGTATTATGGTGATGTAGTTCACGTGATGTCAGTGTAAACAGTGTATTAACGAGCAGACTGGTGCATCATGGGTAGTGTAGTCAGACTCACAGTGTGTTTCTGCCAGCACTCTCTGAGCAGCGGTCTCTGCTTCTTGTGGACCACCACCTCCTGCATGTCCTCCAGAGACGGATGCTGACCCACCTCCTCCTCAAACGGCAGCATGTACTCGTCCACTGGACCTGGAGCAGAGACAAGACGGACCATCAGAGTCCAGAGCAGACACTGAGATACACAAAGAGCACCAGTCCTGGATCAGAGACCAGAAGGGACTGAGACGGTTCTACAACGACACCTACAGTCAGTCCTGTTACAGCAGCAATAACACAACTAAAGACCTGAAGTAATGAGTTACAGTTGTTCAGTCACCACAGACTGATTCACACTAATCATGACCTGTTCAACAAACACCAACCAGGAAGTTACAGCATGAGTCTACAGTGAACCTGAAAGGGACACTTCAGGTGAACTGATTTGTTGTTGTGTCACCTGATGTGTGAGGTATTCATGTAGAGTCAGGTGTGCTCAGGTGACTGGAGAACGGTTCTTCAGTTGACCTGAATCCAGACCTGAATCTACTTCAGGTACCACACTGACAACAGACACGCACCTCAGAGATAAAGTAACCTGAACTTTATCTACACAGATACACAGATTTAATCACAACCCACCTGGACTATCACACATCAGACCATTGACATGAGGGAGCTGCTGTGGTGAAGGCTGCAGTACGTCTCTCCACCACCAGGTGTCACTGTTCTCTGTCAGGTGGTCTAAATGTTTTCATACTGTGATTCACCTCCCTCTGCTGTTCTGACAATCACTTCTTTCATAACCATGGAAACAGATGAGGTCTGAAGTCCCTCCTCAGATATCACACACACACACACACACACACACACACACACACGTTGATGCTTGTTACCGTCAGCAGCTTTGCAGCGCGAGGCAAGCTCCCACAACACCAGACCCAGAGCGTACATGTCGATCCTCAGGAAGGCGTCTCTCTGGAAGTTGATGGCCCCCTCCAGGACCTCGGGGGCCATGTACCTCCTGGTGCCCACCTGACACAGACAAGGACACACCTGGTTAAACAGTCTGCAGTGGGGGAGTGAGACAAAGATGTCCTCCATCACTACAGGAACAGGATGACAGTGTTCCTCTCAGATGGACTCACCTGTCCGTGGGTGTCTCCTGGAGATTTTCCCGCCTCAAACCTGAGAGCGAGGCCGAAGTCGGCGATGCAGGCGGTGAGGTTGGACTTCAGCAGGACGTTCTTACTCTTAAAATCCCTGGAAAATTACACAGAGTGACACATCCTCTCTGACAGCGCTCTGGACACCTATATACCTGTATGTTTAATCACCTGTGTATGTGTGTGTGTGTTTGTGTGTATGTGTATGTATGTTTGTGTGTGTGTGTATATGTGTGTGAGTGTGTGTATGTTGTGTGAGTGGGTGTGTACCTGTGAGCGATGGCGGGCTTGTGTCCGTCCTTGTGTCCAGGTATGTCTTCATGCAGGTAGGCGAGACCTCGGGACATGGACTGAGCGATGAGACACAGTTCAGACCAGGACAGAACGTTGGCCTTCAGGTAGTCTGTCAGAGAACCCTGCAGAGAACACAGAACGTCTCAGGTGAGTTCAGGTGCTGGATGAACCTCAGACATCAGATCACCTGAGTCTTTATTAATGTCTCTTTATCTTATTAGATGATTTTTGTTAATTTCCTAACATACCTGGACTTTTATAACTACAACAGGTTATTACTCTGTTATTAAATGTATTAATTTGTGGCTTTAAACATAAATTAATAATTTATAAAAGTGTTTTTAAAATAATTGATTCCTAAAAAATATTTATCATGTTTTTGTTTCTTTATTATTTAAATTATCATTATGTAATACATTAATTACATCAGTTATTACATGAATTTCATAAAATAATCAAACAAATGAAGCACTAAATGAAATGAATAAATATAAAAAATAGCCTCTGTTGCGTTTCAGTGTGTGTGTGTGTGTGTGTGTGTGTGTGGGTTACCCCCCCCCGGGGGTCAGTGTTACCTTGTCGTGGAAGGCGGTGATGAGCCACAGTTCCATGTCCAGGTTACTTCCTCTCTTCTCAGCTCCAATGAACTGCAGCAGGTTCTCGTGTCTCATCCCGTTCAGGTTGTAGATCTCAAACTCATTCTGCCAGGACTGTTTGTCCTGAACACACAGAGGTCAGAGGTCATGTGTCCTGCAGAACACGCCCTGAATGATCTGGGTCAAACACATGGATGTATTATAAGACCTGGACACGGCGCCGCCACTCAGCCTTGCAGCCAATTTTTTCCAGTGGCCACTCGAGGTATTGCAGCGAAAAATCCCCCTGCGGCCCAAAAAGCAGTTTCCCATAGACCGCAATAGTAAAAGAAAGGCCTGTAAAACTTTTAACAGGACACCTGCTAGGTTACTGCTAGCGTCGTCAGGACGAGAACAAGTTAGTGTGAAAAGTGAATAAATGGCACAAAGGCGAGTTTTCTTCTACACACATCAAGGTTCATTGATTTTGTGATTTTTTTTTTTTGTCGCATTTATTCGTCACTTCTTTCACTTTTTTCAGGAATGTAATTGTTTTTAATCGATATATTCGCCGCATTACTGGATTCACTAAGACCCGATATGATTTTTCATAACTTCCTCCGTAACAGTTTTCTTCAGGTATTTTAATTTAAGTCATTGAGCTTCTTTGTGATAGTTTCTGTGATGTGTGAGCAGCAGTGTCTCATCCTGACTGCAGTTCACCAGCCTGTCATCCGCTCACAACCACCGCCTTATTATTTTATAGATTAATGACCTTCACTGTGTCAGCGGGTTCAATGATAACTGACTCCGGCCTGGATGCAGCATCCTCTGGGTCAGCAGTGGTGGCCTGAGGAGCTGCAGCCTGCTCCCCCTCTCTGTCCCTGAGGGGAAGAACCATCCTGGACGTCCTCATCATCGTCTCTCTAACTCCCCACGTCCTCAGTGTGTGCTCAGTAGCTAAATGTTCAGTGGCATTCATCATTTAAATTAAATCTTTATAAAAAATAATTTTGATATATTTTTCATTTTCAAATCAAATATCTGTGAAACAGAACAGTGAAAATAGAAAGAGCAATGACGGGACATAAAGCATAACTACAGCCCTGCACAGTTTTGGTTGTTTTGTTTTTTTTTTTTAAAGAAGACATGCCGTATAAATCTGCTTCTCAATGACAGAAAGTAAACGTGATAACTATCTGATGAGTTGTAGTTATCTGTCACATGCAGCATCCATAAAAATACCTAAAAGACAATTTAAACGTAATATTTTTGCCTGGTTATAATTTTTTAAAATGTTGATTCCAATGTGACTTTAGGCTCTAAAGCTTCAAACTGAATGTTGTTCCCATTTTAAATCTGTGGTTTAAAGCCCCGGGCCGGTCCTGTATTAGTCTGTTAAACATCAAAAAGTCCGCTAGCAGAGCACTCGTGAACACGCAGATCGAGAACGTTTTTTGCTCGTTCTCATCGCCCAAAGGCATGATGGGAGAGACACTACTGCGCAGTCTCTATGGGCCACATAACGCGGAAGTAACCCGGAAGCCAGAAACTTTTTCGGCATACGCGCCAGGCGAGCAACTTGTATTGAACTGAATGGGCGCCATTTTTAGATCCGGCATCCAGGTCTTATAATACATCCATGGTCAAACATCAGATGTCAGGTGAAACCCTCAGACTCCAGCTGCAGTTACATCTGCTTCCAGATTCACACTTCAACTACCCACAGTGATACTCAACTCACAGCTATACACTGTGTCGTTGTGTTGTAGTATTACGTTGTTGTGTTACGTTGTGTTATGTGTGTTTGCTCCTGTGTTCCACTTTAGTCTCCTCTGAAAGTTTTATGGTTGACTTCCTGTTCTCTCATCTCAACTCAAACTCATCAGTCGCTGCAGCTGAGACTCGCAACTAATGAACACAACTGGAGACACAAACCTCATCTGACTGATGTCACACAGTGTGAGTGAGTGTGAGTGTGAGTGTGTGTGTACTTGTACTTGCTACATAATAAGGACCAAAAAAAGTATTTTACTAACAGAGTGAGGACATTTTGGGAAAGTGAGGACATTTTGGCCGGTCCTCACTTTTTGAGACACCTTCAAATCACATGTTGAGGGTTAAGACTTGGTTTTAGAGTTATGGTTAGAATTAGGTTTAGGTTAAGGTTAGGGTCAGGGTTAGGGTTAGGCACTCAGTTGTGATGGTTAAGGTTAGGGTAAGGGGCTAGGGAATGCATTATGTCAATGAGAGTCCTCACAAAGATAGAAGTACAAGTATGTGCGTGTGCGTGTGTGTGTGTGTGTGTGTGTGTGTGTGTGTGTGTGTGTGTGTGTGTGTGTGTGTGTGTGTGTGTGACTGTATGCTCAATTGAGGTCATGTGGGGTTTACTGGATGCTGATTGGCTGAGGCTGAGTCAGCCTTCGGGGAGATTAAAACTGTGAGCTTTAAGTTTAAACACACACACACACACACACACACACACACACACACACACACACACACACACACACGCACACACACACGCACACAGAGCAGTGTGGGGGGTTCAGTATCTCAAACAGGTTCTGAACTGAACCTTCTGGAGCTGAATTAGTTTGTCTGATTCTGGTGATTCCGTCATTGGTTGGTGGTTTCTGACCTGAGTCTGGATCAGAACCAGACCACAGGTACGGCAATGGTCAGGAGGCAGAGCGGGTCGTCCATCAGAAACCAGCCAGTAACCAGCCAGTAACAGAACCAGTCAGTAACAGTCAGTAACAACAGTAATAGAACCAGTCAGTAACAGTCAGTCACCAGTCAGTAACAGACCTGTATGGGGAAGATCTTGACGGCCACATATTCACTGAGCAGTTGAGCCTTCCATACGCAGCCGAAGCGCCCCCTGGCTTTGAGCTCCAGCAGCTGGAGCGGCTTCTGGCCCAGGATGGGGGAAGGGGGGAGGGGACCAGGGTCCTGGAGGAAACACATGGAGACAAACTGAATGACAGCGTAGTCCAGGTCTTGCAGACCTGATCCTGAACAGATGGATCCAGTCTGTGTTCTCACTGGACTGACTGAGGGTTAGAGCTTCACTTCTTCAGACACGTGTTTGTGTGTGCGCAGGAACAGGTACACACACCTGCAGCTCTCTGTCACTGAGTCCAGAACTACATGAAGCAGGTTTCACTGTCTCATGGCCTGGTTATCCAATCAGCATGGCTCTGTCCTCCTCCATCTTTATTGATGACTTAAGTTTACTGATCAACAGGGAGGCAGCAGGTTAAACTGACAGTGAGTTTTTAGAGCGCCCTCTGCTGGAGCACAAGGTGGACTACCTCAACCCCGTGGAGAGACCACAGAACTCAGACATCACAGTTCAGATAAGAGGGCAGCCCAAAACCAGCTGAGCTGGTCTCTGATGGGACAGGTCCAGTCTGAACTGTGCTGAGACTGGTGGGAGGAATGATGGGATATGGAGTCTGTTACTGACTGCATGCTTTCTGACATGCAGATAATGTCCATCTGTGGACAAGACATCCACAACACCACAGAAATAAAAACACAAATACACAACAGTGGCAGAGACACAGAGGCGAGTGTGTTTTCAAAATAAAGGCTGAGGAGTAAAATCAAGATGCAAAATAAAACGACACCAGTGATGAAGCATTCTCCTGTGAAGCTGAAAGGACGTTTCTCCTCTTACCTCAATCATTATGTGAAAGGCGTGCTGAGAGAGAGACACGGTTCACACAGTCAGACACACAACTGAGTTCATGGGACAACACAACACTGAGAGCTGCTGTCACACTGACACACACCAGTCAAAAGGTTAAGTGTTCATGTAACGGCAAGTTTACATTCAGAGGAACTGAGAGAGTTCAAAGGTCAACAGAGGAGGAGTGTCACAGGTACTGAGTGGACAACTACTAATGAACAACTGCTGCCCTCCATGAGTTAAAATATTCACCTGTACCTGAACCTCCTCTAAAGATCTTCAGTTTATCTTCAGCTTCTTGTGTCCAATCAGAAAGATTTTCATGCTCATTCAGTGACTGCAGGTTTTTTACTTATCAGTGGGAGGTCTGCTATGTGACTGCAGCTGTTCAAAAACACCACAGAAGAAGAAGCTCCACACAGAAGCATGTCTCACCTGTGTGGGGACCAGCACAGGTGGGTAGGCCAGTTTGTGGTGTCGGTACATCCAGAAGGAGAAGAGGACGATGGCGGTGACGGCCATGATGGGAACCAGGGAGTACATCAGAGTGGTCAGCACCGGAGGAGGAGACGTCACTGGTTTGTTCGTCGCTATGGAAACACATAGCGACATAAACATTAGTTTTAAGTTACAGCATCACAAACTGTTTAACAGCAGGTTCATCCACAGACCATCATCAGAGCGCACAACTGTTAACACAACACAAACACACACTCAGCTGTACAACACAGTAATACACAGAGAGAGTTTCTGGCAGGTGGACAGATGCACAAGTGAACAGAAGGATAGGTGGACAGTTGGACAGATGGACAGGTGGACAGATGGACAGATGCACAGGTGGACAGATGCACAGGTGGACAGGTGGACAGATGCACAGGTGGACAGATGCACAGGTGAACAGATGCACAGGTGGACAGGTGGACAGGTGGACAGATGCACAGGTGGACAGATGCACAGGTGGACAGGTGGACAGATGCACAGGTGGACAGATGCACAGGTGAACAGATGCACAGGTGGACAGGTGGACAGGTGGACAGATGCACAGGTGGACAGATGCACAGGTGGACAGATGCACAGGTGGGTCTTACTGGTTATCGGTGGCGGGCTGCTGTCGGGGCTGTAGAAGAACTTGTCGTTACACAAACTGCCTTCACAGCAGCAGAAGAAGACCTCTGGAGCATCTTTCTTCTCCACACACTCTCTCCTGTCAACAGAACAAAACTCAGGTAAGACAGGTGTGTGTATGTTCAAACAGGAACACGTCTCGTTCTTCTTCACCTGAAGAACGCCTGTTCTCTGTGGTTCTTCAGAGTTCTAGTCTCAGTCCAGACTAAGACCTTTCTAATAACAGAATATTTTCTACGTCACCCTAACATCATTCATCCATTCCCATCACCTGAACATGAAGGGATTACTGAAACCAGGGGCCCCATTGGTCAGGGGCCCCCAGACCACAGCCTCTGTATGAAATACCTGTCAAGATTTCTTGTTTGAAAGTCACAGAGCTCAGTTAGAAAACACCACAGACACACAAAACTACCACAAACAGATGCAAAATTACCACGCAGAGACACAAATCTACCCCAAAGACACACAAACCTGCCACAAAGACACACAAAACTACCCAAAAGAGACACGATCCTGCATTTCAATTCATTTCAACTAATAACCAGAGCGTGTGAATTTGTTCAAACTTGACTTACCGTATTTTCCGGACTATAAGGCGCACTTAAAAGCCTTTAATTTTCTCAAAAAACGACAGTGCGCCTTATAATCCGGAGCGCCTTATATATGGATTAATTCTGGTTGTGCTTACTGACCTCGAAGCGATTGTGTGTGGTACACGGCGCTCACGGCGCTCTGTCAAAATGTTTTAGTACGACTTTGGTAAACTACAAAGCCGCACCGCTTGCAGGATTACGGCTATCGTAGTCAGGAGCGTCGCGGAGTAATACATGCTGTGCTTCACCATAATATTACAGTGTGCGTGTATAAGGACCTATAAGGAGTTATTGTGAATACGCTAACGTTTGATTTAGCGGTATCAGACTGTGTTTTTTTTTTACGTGTTACAACTGAACAAGGTTGGGAGTTATTGTGAATACGCTCATTAACGTTTGAACAATGTTGAGAGTTATTGTGAACGCGTTTAATAAAGTTTGACTGACTTATCTTACTGTTTTGTTTCGCTTAATGCGTCTTATAGTCCGGTGCGCTTTATATATGAAAAAAGTTAGAAAATAGACCATTCATTGACAGTGCGCCTTATAATCCAGTGCGCCCTATAGTGCGGAAAATACGGTAGTAAAAAAGTGACCATCAAAGGAGGAGTACTGTACTGTAGGAGGACTGTAACACATCAGCAGAGCTGCAGGTAAACGAGTTTAACAGCAGGTAGAGACATGAGCCAACAGGATACACAATGGTGGGGAGGGGGGGCACACTGACACTACAGAGGACACCTCACAGGTAGGTCCTCAGTCAGGTGACCTGCAGCTAGACTGTGAGGTTCAGGGAGGTTTTAGAGTCAGAGTGAAAATAAAACATGTCAGGACATCTGTCTGCTGCTTCAACACCTCCACCCTTAGACATAAATCCACTTCCCTTAGGGGACAAACAGAATCCACCTTTCACCTGAATCACAGTGAGCAGCTGCAGACACCAGCATTGGTCTCTATGTAGCTGAGGTTTGTTACCAGCTGCTGGAGGACAGCTGTGAGCTCGTCCTCTGGAGCTCAGGCCAGATCGTCCTCTGGAGTTCAGACAGACCAGAGACACCAGTTCACACCAGGACCTGGAGCCTCCACTACAGGAGGGTTGGCCTCAGTTCACTCATTAGTCATGTATCATTCACTCCCTAATGCCAAACCAGTCATGATGTTCAGACTAGAGGCTAACAGTGGGAGTCCTTCATCATGTGACTGTGACGGGACAGGTCGACAGCAGGACAGGAATCGTAATCATCATAGGTCAGTTTTTAGATATACAGTTTTAGTATGAAGGAACACCATGTTCTTTATTTGTAACATAATAATATGCTCTCTCTACTCTTTATTGTTTTATCCTGTCCTGCTGTGTGTGGACTGAGGACAGTGTTGTGCTGATGGACGATGATCTTGGTGATGACGATCATCAGAGCGATCGGTGATGGCTCATCTTTACAAACATCAAGATGATATTTGGCTCCTTTTTCACATTAACGTATTAATGATTTTATTATTATCATCATCATCATTATCATCGCCCTACCAATGATGCTGAACACCGACAGACACACACACTGACAGGTGTCAATGCATCACTGTGATACTGAAGGAAACTTAAAAACAGGAGGATTCTGAATGAAGTTCTGCAGCCTCAGTTTGATGACATCATCAGGAAGTGAAGTCACACTGGATCAGATCAACATGTGGTCCAGATGTGACTCAGGTGGTTAGAGAGAACTGACAGGAGAACCAGTTCCCATCAGTCCTGCACCAGTTACCTGTCGTAACAGCTGACGTCGTCCAGCCAGCAGCCCTGTTTGACTACCTGGACAGCTCCTGACACGTTCTTCCAGGTGGCGAAGCAGTGCACCCTCTTATCTTTCTCCCCGGAGCAGGTCACTACCCCACTGATGTTCCCCCGACCCTCCAATGATGAAGAGGAAGATGAAGGGCTGTAGTTGTAATGGACACACTCCTGAGTCTCTGATCGACCCAGGATGGCACCTGAGAAGAGACACAGTCCGTCAGAGTCTGGACTCACCTGGTCCTCCATGTGAAGGAGGTCAGGTACTGACAGAACACTGATGCACACTGACGCACACTGACGCACACAGACACACACACATACACAGACTTCATATATTCATGTCAAAGATGTTCTCAGTGATCTGATAGATAATGTGATTTATTAGACATTTAAAGTGAGAGTGAACAAGAAGCCTTCTCCTCATAGCAACATGATAACACAAGAAAACTGTTCTAATGTGATCAATTGATCAATCAGCTGCTAAAGACATCTCTCCTCATCAACAGATACAACAGAACACTGTGTTGTCATTCTGAGGCTGAAGATACAGATATGTAATAACACACATGAATCAGACAGCTCACTCGTTATGTTTGAGTGTTTGAGTAGAAGTGAGACCTCCTCTCTGATAAACCATCACCTGATCTCACACCAGCTTCAGGAGCTTATTGATCAGATCAGATCAATAACTAGTTAGAACCAGGGCCTTCAGTGTTTGGATTACATCCAGGGACGGGGAAGATTTTAACTGTACTGCTGCTTTTACCAATACTGCTTACTGATCCAGTACTTTGACTTATTTATCTAGTACTTTGACAGTTCTCTTATTGATCCTGTACTTTAACTGATTGATCCAGTACTTTGAGAGTACTCTTATGGATCAGATTTTGTGATGATGATGTGTGTGTGTGTTGTACACCAGGAGACCTCTGTTGTTTCTGCTGCTGCTCATTAATCACACCTGATAAACTGAGCTGTTTGTGGTGAAAACATGAGCGTGCTAAGAACAGGTCATCTGACAGATGAGAGGAAACTGTACAAGCAGAGACACCGTGACACTCTCTTCACTTCTGCTGACAGACAGATGAATGGATGATGGATGAATGGATGATGGATAGACGATGGTCAGACCAACCAATGAAGACATAACTAATTAATTAAATTTGAGCTAAAACCACAGACTGAACCGTTCCTGCAGTCTGAATGTTGATGTTTAGCAGCACAGACTCAGCTGTTACACCTGGATCAGCATCATCTCCATGGTCACACCCACACTGGCTCCATGACCAGTGACTGTTTCTACTGTCTCTTCTGTCTCCACTGTTTCCACTTTGCCCACTGTCTCCACTGTCTTCACTGTCTCCACTGTTTCTCTACTGTTCTCTACTGTCTTCATCTGAAGGATGTCTTGTGGAATCACAGGTATGACACCACCTGTCAGTGTATGACACACCTCCACCTGTCTGTGAGGAAGGTCAAACTAACACTCAGGTGTGTGAATACAGGTGAAGCTACATCACTACACCTGAGATAAAGTGAAACCCTGAGGACGAGCTCTGTGTGAAGACAGTGGAACGGTCCTTAAAATATTCAGTCTGATCAAATGTGTAGGAACTCCACACTGCACGCAACACACACACACACACACACACAGCATTAATCATTCAACCATATGTATTGTACAACACACACACACACACACACACACACACACACACACACACACACATCATTAATCATTCAACCATATGTATTGTACAACACACACACACACAGACAGCAGAAGGTCTGATGGACATGAAGCTGCTGGTTCCAGATGTTTATATTGCAGCAGCAGCAGCATCTGTCCAGATGTTCTGCTGTCACTGTGCAGCTGATTTATCACTACCTGGACCCGGGGTGTGGACCTGGTGTTTCCTAACATCACCCTTCATTAGAACAAATCGTTCTCAGTCAGCTGACAGGCCTTTTAAATGAAAATAGAATTTCAGATCAATTCTGATCAGGCTTTAAGGAGACAGCCCTCCTTCATATAGACTCAGATTCTGGACTCTGCTGGACTTCAGCGCTGCTTTGGACACAATAGATCATGACCTTCTTTTCAATCATGGAGCAACTGCGTTGGTATCTCAGCCTCTGCTTTTAACTGTTTTAATTTTGTCTAATAGAACAGAGGTCACTAATAGGTGAACCACAGTCCAGGTCCAGGTCCAGGTCCAGGCCTATAGATTATTAGAAATTATTACATTTTGACCTAGCGCAGCTTTTCTTGCTGTTACAGCTCTAGTCACATGATGCTACTCAGCCAATAACTGCGCCTGGAGTCTTGAGTCACACAGAGAGAGATGGTGGAGAAATAAGGAAGGAGAAAGGAAGAGGCAATGTTCACCTGTTCACCTGGTGACAGTTTATTTTCTACACTTTGTGTTTAATTTCTCTAAAATCACTCACTTTATTTTAATTAATTTTAAATTGAACACCTGTAATAGAACAGTCTCGGTATTCTTGGTAGCTCCTCCTCTTCTTCTGCACCTCATTACTTGTGAGGTAACACCTGGACACCACAGCAGGTATCTGTAGACTGTAGCAGCTTTTTTCTCCCACTGCATCAGTTCCAAATATTGGTTATCAGTCTCCTTGATTACTAATAATCAGAATCAGTCTGTGGCACCAGGAGCCATCTGAGTGAAGAGAAGTCATTATCAATCTGATCAGATATTTGATGTCAACCTTAGGTAAGTGACATGATCAATACTCTGTACTACAGACACATTTTGGTTGATACCAAAACACTGTTGGTGCCACAATGTATCAAGGTTTGATACCAACAATACAATTAGTATCCACTAAGTCCAGACCCCTGGAATCAGCTCGTCAAGTAACCAAGAGAACCTTCACAGATGTCTGACACCAGAGAATTTATGGTATTTTTTCGCTTAAATAATTTCTAAAATTATAATTATAGGTTAACTGTCTGTTGACCAGTTAATGAACAAATGATATGTTTGGGTTCTGTACTGTTGGTCAGATAAGACTCGGGGAACATGTTAGGGCCGGGATCCGTTCAATGGCTTTAACAGCTAGAACTTCAAAAATATCAAAAATAAATTTAAAAATGAGGAAAGAAGTAAATATCATTCTCTAGTTCCAGCCACTCAAATGGACCAACTTGTTATTTCAATATGTAATAAAAGGTAAATTATTATTAGTTGCAGCCCTAATCCACTTTCAGAGGATGTTTCAGCAGGTGGATGTTTCACAGCTTCACTGACAGTTAACTGATGACCTCTGGTCTTTCATTAAACAGCCCTGGGGACTTCCAGACAGTATACACGTCAAACGATCGATCTATTAATCGTCAGATTATTCGATCATAAAGATAATCATTGATTACAGAACCGTGGACCTTGGATCTTGTCTCAGGTGTTTCTCATGTTTTCTCTCAGTATAATAATAATAATGATGAGACGTTGGAGAACAGACTCAGCAGATGAGACCATCATGATAAGATCAGTTCTGAATCAGCAGACTCTGACTCTAACAAATACTTGTACAACAACTGTAGTTCAGCCCCCCAGGCAGTAAACACCTCCCACTGTATGTACAGTGTGTACAGCCAGGTACAAGCTGTGATGACAGCAGACTCACCTGAGGAGCAGGAGATGAGGAAAACACTGAAGGCCAGTTTGGTCGCTGATCCCATTGTGGCTCCAAAGACAGAAACCTCCGTTACTGTGGCTTTAATCCAAACAGAAGACGGCCAGGATTAACGTCGCTTTAAACGGGCTTTGACTGGTGGTTGACACCGAGAACCTGCAACATGTCCCGGTCCAGAAACCTAATACAGTCCTGGCCCTCACGTTTAACGTGATAAAAAATGACACATTTAACCGCGGTGAATGAGGTAAATCTGGAGCTACAGAAATAACCCGTTTATCTAAGGACAGGCCTGATTAAAGAGGAGGCTCTAGGTCTCCTCATCGGGATCAAACGCAGCTGGTCGGCCGGTTCACTGAGTGACTAAAGGTAATGTCATTGACAGTTATACACTTCACAGTCTACCGTGGGACTGGGTGTACAGTGGAGCAGAAAAACAGCCTTTTTCTCAGGCAGCAGACAGGACATTTTCATCGATCTGCACGGATTTACTGTATTTCCAGAGCGGGATTAAACGGAGCTCCGGCTGTGACCAGTCGGTGGTGGAGTCGCTCCAAATTCCCCCTTTTATTTACAAAACCCTGCTCTCCAGGCTGACCGTCACATCGAGGAAAAGTTGAACCCGAACTGTTCTTATCATGTTTTATGTCAAATAAACATATGACGCTCCAGACGACGTCTTGGTGGTGTGATCCGGGATCAGAGTCCGCATCTAGAAAACAGCTCTCCACCACCAGCCACAATGTTACCGAGCGGAGCTGCAGCCCTCAATCCGCTGCTCACGACCACAGCTCGGTCACCGAACAGCTAGCTGGCCTGGCTAGCCGTTAGCTTAGCTCCGCAGCTAGCTGGTTTGACGGGAGCGGGTTTCCTCACCGGATCCAGAGGAGGAAAACCACAAACCGCAGATACTACTACGCAGATGTTCCGCGGAGGTGGACCGGTGGTGTGGATTATCCCAACCTGAATAAAAATAAACATATGCGGTTAGTTTCCTCCCGCTGCGGTTGTCCTGCGTCTTCACGTCCACTCTCTCCCTGCCTTAGCGAGCATAAGCAAGATGGCTGCCCCGCTCAGATTATTTTTGTTTTTTTCCCACCTTCTTCCATGGTCATCTGTCACAGTGCCGAGGATCTTCTGAATGACATCAGCAGGAGCCAATAGGCTGCGTGCAGGAGGCTCAGCCCGCAAACCTCCACCAATCCCGAGCGGCGTCCTGACGGAGAACGGCTGGAGTGACGGAGGATGACGGCCTCCTGTCAGAGAGAGTGCCGGGCCGCTGGATCCCAGCTCCGGACGATTCACACCGAAACAGAGTACAGAAACAAGTAAGGAGAAAAAGTCAATAGAAACACACACACACACACACACACACACATATATATTTAGATATATACAAATACAGTAATGACGTCTGTACTGGGTCAGTTCTCCCTGAAGGGAACAGGTGGGGATGGGGAAGGTTACAGCTCAGTAGACAGGTGGAGGTAGGTATAACCATGTATGACCAGGTACAACCAGGTATAACTAGGTATGACCAGGTATAAGCATGTATAACCAGGTTAGGCCAGGAGGTCGTAGAGCCCCTCCACACTGTCCTTATGGAAGATGCTGAGGCTGATTATAACTTGTCAACTGTTATGAGCAGGATTCTTGATGCTCAGACCGATCTCTGGAGACTCTGGAGAACGTATGTGAATAAATGGACTGCTCCTTCCTGCTGATGTGAAGCTTTAAACCCTGGAGAGAGGGGCATGACTGACCTCGATCCGATCACTGATATCTGCCCCAGTTACAGATCAATTTTGACCCATCAGACAGTATATAATCCTGCTGTATAATCCATACTAATCTGAAGTAACGTGTTCACTGCTGCTCACTGACTCGTCTGGCTTGTCTGGCCAACAACACACATCAGCTCTGATCTTTACACTGAGGCAGCAGGACGTCGTCTCGTGATCTACAGATTCGGGATCTCACCTATTTTCACAGGTGATGCATCTCACAGCAAAAACAGAGAAAAGACCTGGTGATGTCATAGTGACATCATACCAGCAACATTACAGAAACTGACATCTTACACTGTGTCTGTGTCCAGGCTGAATCTCAACATGTCACAGACACGAAAAAATATAAATATGTTCTTCAACCATTGTAGCAGCTGGGTGTGGAGACAGTGGAGAGACATTTACTATCAAACAAAATCAGAGATTCCTTAAAAATGAAGAAAAATCCAACATTCAAGTCTCCTGTAAACTGTGTGTAGACAGAGCTGCAGTAGCAGACACACATCCAGAGTGTCCCCGGTTTAACACTGAGTGAATTACATGAGTGTTCAGTTTGTATGTTACAGCTCAGTGTGAACGATACGACAACTTAAACACAAAGTGAAGACCACACAGAGAACTGTGTACAGTACCGGCAGCTGGTGGAAGAAGTATTCAGGTTTTTTGAACAGTTGTACGGAGGCCCCCAGGGGTCAGATGTAGAACAGAAATATTAATGTGAATCTATTTGAAGGATTAATAAACTGTGAGCACAGATTCTGCTTCAACACTTTAGGGTGGGGGCTTTTCTCTAGTAGACGATGTTCAGTGAAACACTGGATCATCTTAACTCACCTGGCCTAAGCAGTCACACACAGGTGAAAGGACACAGGTTTGATCTGTGCACTGGATACTTCCTGGTGAGAAGCTGCCAAGACGTCTCACTGTGGACCAGAGCTCAGGATGAACTGGACATGAGGACAAACATCAGCTGTGGTCAGAGATCAGTCAGCTCCAGTCTGACGCATTGACCTCCTGCACTCTCATCATTTGTCTCCAGTCAAACATTCAGGCTGGAAATACCCAGGCTGCTTGGCGCTCCTCAGCTCATTAACTTTAATCAAATGTGTGAGCGTGACTTTGAGGTGGAGATTATCCTGCTGCTGTTCACTCTGCACCTGTCACAGCCTGTCACCGCCCACAGGAAGCTTTGCTGCCCACAGGAGCTGCTAAAAATCCTGCTGCAGCCCCACACTCTGATGTTCTGTAACACACTCACCAATCACTTTATTAGGAACACCTCACTGACACTATAGCTGTTCACTTCTTCAGGTCCTGGATCCAGATGTTAAACTTTCCTCTGAGATGCTGCTCCATGTTGACATGACTGCTTCATATTCATGCTGCAGGTCTCCTGTTCTACCACATCACAAAGGGGGTCCACTGGATCCAGGTCAGAGACTGAACTGGACTCAGTGTGATGTTGATGAAACCAGTTTGTGTCATGGAGTATTATCCTGCAGGAAGTATCTGTTAGAAGATGTTGAACTGTGGCCATGAAGGATGAACATGGTCAGCAACAATACATACATAAAGTGAGTCCAGAAAACATCCCCACACCATCACACCACCACCACCACCTGGACTGTTGACACAGGGCGGGTGGTGACACAGTCATTACATCCTGAGATAATTACTCATTAAGGTAACATGTATTAGCTGTTTGTCTGAGAGTATTGTCTCTGAACAGATGGACTGAGAGGAGTTTGTGTAGACCATGTCCTCACTGTGATGGTGAAGCCTCCTTCCTGTCCTGTGATGTTATGTAAGGAGCTATGGGAACATATGAAGAAACCTGAGGGATTGCTCCTCCTGCAGCAGCTTCAGGGCTGATTAAAGCAGCAGCTCTCAGATCAGGGCTGTCAGGAACCACAGTGCTGCTGACAGAAAGACTTACTCCATGTAACTGACTCTCAGTCTCACTGCTTCACCAGAACTTAAAGCTGCTCTCACCAACACTTTCACACTAACAGATGATCTGGGTGTCTCTGATTGTGATGACCTTTTTCACCTCTGTCCCAGTTTATGTGTGAGACCCCACTTACCAGCTGCAGCAGCAACAATACACCAGTCAAAAAGGTCTGGTCCCAGAAACTGAGCCCAGGTTTCCTTCCCATCCATCCTCTCCTTACACCCCGAGTCTTTACTGACCCAGAATCTTTACTGACCCTGAGTCTTTACTGATGAGTCTTCAGGTATTTAGAAGATCTCTGAGTCCGTCTAGACTTTGTTCAGGTCAGGTCCTTGGTGGTTCTTAACTTGATGGTTTTATTGATTTGGGGAGATTGTATTTTCTACAGTTAGATGTTAAATGGTTTTATGGTCGGATGGTACACTGTAAAGAGAAGAAGGAATCTGTCAGCAACATGTGCTCATGAACCACAGAGAGATGCTTACCCTGGATATTTACTGTGAGTATTTACTGTGAAGAGGAAAACCATATCCAGGACCACCAGAACCACCTTAGTTACAACAAGCCTCCTGATTGGACCCAAGAATCTCTCTAAGAACTATGGTTACCAGAATTTGCTAAAGGACGACTACAGGGTCTAGGGTCACTAGAAGCTAGAAACTAGAAACCATATAAAGGACAACTAGAACCTTCTCCAGAGGGACCAGTGGAACCACCTCAGTGAACACCAGAACCTCCTAAGAGACCACCAGAACCCCCTCAGATTTAAGGTTAGAAAAGAGATCACAGGCTAGCTCCAGGTTAACATTAGTGGTGTAATCCCAGTATGACCAGTATGAGAGTGGTTTCCTGTTAATGTCTTACAGAGTAGCGTTCTACTCCACCTCCTACATCACTGATGGTTTAGTGGAAATACCACCAGAGCTGCTGACCAGCTGGACTGCCAACTCACTGAGTGTCAACACACAAACACTGTAACACACACACACATCAGTGTTTCATAGAGCCACAATATCATCAGTAATCACCACATATCAATTTTATATGTTTTACTGCTTCAGATGGATAAACTTTTACATCATCGTATAGCTGTGAAAAAACCTTTGGTATGAATCTTTTCATACAAAATATTTTCACACATTCAGATATGGTGATACAGAGCAACAATACTGACCCTATTTTGTTTCCGTAGATCCCCACTAGTACTGACCCTCTAAACCAGTACTGATCTTCTGAACCAGTACTGAGCCCCCTGATCACGGTTCTGCTTCAGGTAATAAAGTTTCTCTGTCACTGCAGACCATAAGCTCTTTCACCGTTAACATTACAGTTTCCTGTTACCAAAATAAAATGTCTGTGTGTGACAGCAGAATTGTGCTCACTGAGATCTGTTGTTTCTCTCCTGATACATTAAACCCACTGCTTGTCTGCAGGCCAGTTGGGGGGGGGGGGGTTCCTCCAGCTGATTGGATGAGTAAGCACTCACCGCCTCCCCCTCCATCCAGCCTGCACCAGCAGGTCACGCTACTCCAATGATACTAACCTTCATCCCTCCCCCACATACTGCTGTTACTACTGTTACCACACACACAGACACACACACACATGCTTTCATCACTTCAGAGGACACAACATTGTCTTATGTTGATTTCCTGGAGACCTCCATGTTGCTTTATTTCAGCCTGTTGTGTTAGTGTGTCGGACACATCAGAGGGATCTGTGAGAATCTGAACCTTTTCCTATGAATCTCTGACAAACAAAACAGTCATCATGCTAACTGCAGTGTGCTGGATTGCATGTTTGATGTTCACATGCATGTGAGAGAGAGGCGTGTGGACTGTGTGTGTGTGTGTGTGTGTGTGTGTGTGTGTGTGTACAGGATCAGCAGCTGCGTATGTCCTCTGTCAGGTTGGCATTCTTTGTCACTGCAGACATAACATGAGTCCACACATGAGCTCAGATTCAGAGCAGTTTAATCCACTGGCCTGAGATCAGCAGCAGGAGAACACATGATGACATACAGAGGCCCCACTGAGCCAGAACATAAAAATAAATTAAAGTTTCAAGGTCACATTTATTGTGTCCATCAGGTTTTGGCTCCATACAGAACATCCTGTTTGTGACTGTGTGAACTGTAGCTGGGACGTCACAAAACAGGAGTTCAGTTGCTGTGTTGTTCCGTTGTTGTGTTGTTTTTTTTTTTGTTGTTGTGTTGTTTTTTTCTGTTGTGTTGTTCTGTTGTTGTTTTTTTCTGTTGTTGTGTTGTGTTGTTTTTTTTTCTGTTGTGTTTTTTTTCTGTTGTTCTGTTGTTTTTTTCTGTTGCTGTATTATTTTGTTCTGTTGTTCTGTTTTGTTGTTTTTTTCTGTTGTTTTTTTCTGTTGTGTTGTTGTGTTGTTTTTTCTGTTGTTGTGTTGTTGTTTTCTGTTGCTGTACTGTTTATGTTCTGTTGTTGTGTTTTGTTGTTGTGTTGTTCTGTTATGTTGTTCTGTTGTTGTGTTCTGCAGGGTTCATCAAAACACACTCCTGAGAACAGAGATTGTTGGAACAGGTTGTCTGTCCGTCCGTCCTGTTCTTGTGAATGTGGCATCTGAGGAACACTAAGAGAACTGTTCATAACGTTCTGCAGAAACTCTCCTGGTCATTATTGAGCTGTTAGAACAGAACGAGACTCTGAGACCATGTTTCCTGCAACTTGTCTGGTTAGTGGAAGAAACAACCATGAGGAGGTAGATCTAGTTAGAACAGGGTTCTGCAATAACAGTGTTCGAGGTAGATCTAGTTAGAACAAGGTTCTACAGAAGCAGTGTTGTGCCACAGCTGCTGCTCAGTCTGACTGACTCACTCTCTCTGCTGGAGGATCAGTGAACTACAGGAGTCACAGTGAGCACGGATCTGGTCCTGATGTAGCCTGACAGGTACAGACAGAGAGGGTTGTGTGAGTGAATGAATGGATAAATGCCATCTCTATGATTAATCTCTGACTCTGACACATTAATGAAACAACAGTGTGGAACATGAGCTCTGCCTCAAGGATAATTTTCACTTTAACAACAAACTGAACCAACAACATGTTAAATACTGAATACGTTTCTGTTGTTTGAAACATTCATGTTTTTGTTTTGCAGATAGTTTTAACCAATCAGATGCGTCAGATTCAGCAGCTTCAGTGTCTTGTGAACCCAGCAGACTGAACCTGGACTCGAAGTGGTCCAGGTTTTCATCTACTCATGTGACTCAGGTCTTTTATCATCATAGAGCTGATTCTTCACGTTTTCCTCAGCTTCTCTAACTGTGGGATCCAGTGGATCACTGACACATCATTATGTATAATACAGAGTTCATCAACAAAGCAGCAACAGGAATAAAATAAGTGACTCAGTACATTTACTCAAGTACTGTACTCAGGTACACATCTGAGGTACTTGTACTTTGAGTATTTTAATCTGATGCTGCTTCACTGCATGTCTGTTAATTTATCTGTAGCTGAATATTTTATGAGTTAATAATAAACCAGTGAATGAAGAAACACAAGCTCTGCTGTGTTAGTATTACACACACGCACACACACACACACTAGAGTCTACAATAATAATCCGGTATAAAAACATATAAAATAACTGACCTAGTTTCAGCTGCCCTGAAAATACTTTAACTTCTTTATTTTGAAGGTCATTTTACTGATGATAATGTAATTATGTTTCTGTCAATTAAAACAGAACCTCAAAACCTGAAGATCATCACAGTCTGAGACGGAGAGAAAATATTTACAGCTGCTGCAGAACGATGGTGATGATGACAATGTTGAGGTTCAGCTGAAGATACAGTGATGTTGTAACTCCACCAGGGGGCGCCACAACATCACACCTGCTCCAGCTGACTGAGGATGGGACGGAGCTCCATGGTATCAACTGACAGACAAACGTCACCTTTATAATTGATCATTATTCAGATGTAGAGTGGTTTCCATGGCGATGGGCAGAAGAACGAGACACAGGAGAATAAAGAAAAGTTTCACATAACAATCAGTTACATCACTTGAAGATTAACCTCAGATGATGGATCATACAACACCACTTACTGGACCACCTGGCCCGCCACAACAACCACAACAAATGCACAAGTCCACCTAAACCACAACAACCACAACAAACACAACAAACACACAGGTCCACCTAAACCACAACAAACACAACAAACACACAATTCCACCAAAACCACAACAAACACAACAAACACACAGGTCCACCTAAACCACAACAACCACAACAAACACAATAAACACACAGGTCCACCGAAACCACAATAACCACAACAAACACACAAGTCCACTGAAACCACAATAACCACAACAAACACACAAGTCCACCGAAACCACAACAAACACAACAAACACACAGGTCCACCAAAACCACAATAACCACAACAAACACACAAGTCCACCGCAACCACAACAAACACACAGGTCCACCGAAACCACAATAACCACAACAAACACACAAGTCCACCGAAACCACAACAAACACACAAGTCCACCGCAACCACAACAAACACACAAGTCCACCGAAACCACAATAACCACAACAAACACACAAGTCCACCGAAACCACAACAAACACACAAGTCCACCTAAACCACAATAACCACAACAAACACACATGTCCACCTAAACCACAATAACCACAACAAACACACATGTCCACCTAAACCACAATAACCACAACAAACACACAAGTCCACCGAAACCACAACAAACACAACAAACACACAAGTCCACTGAAACCACAACAAACACAACAAACACACAAGTCCACCTAAACCACCTACATATCAAACCTCTGAATGATTGAATAGATGGATGGATGAATAGATTAATAGATGAATGAATAGATGGATGGATGAATAGATTAATAGATGAATGAATAGATGGATGGATGAATGAATGGATAGATTAATAGATGAATGGGTGAATAGATGAATGGATGAATAGATGGAACTAAACGTCCTTTCCTGCCTGCTCTGCCTCAGCTGTTGAAACCTCATATCTCCCTGGTGATATGAGGTTTGGATCTGTCTTGACTGGTGACAGACGACAGGTTGATGTTGTCACACTGTACAAACTGAATAAATAACAAAATAAAAGCCTCCAAATGGAGGAAAACAGCCTCATGTTGCCTCCCATGATGCACTGCGTCATGATGTTGACCTCCTGTTTCATTCATCTGACCTCAGATCAGTGTGACAGTCACACCAGGACACACTCAACAACACACACTTCCTGTTCAAACATCAATCACATCCTCTGTCTGGACTTCACAGAGTCAGGCTTTTATTTTGACACAGCAGACATATATGGGCTTTTATTTTTGTTTTGGTGCTGAGTGTTTAAGTTCAAAATCGCACCCTCAATGCCCACACATCTGGTTGTTTATAGCTTTTAGAAATAAATGAAATAAAATTTCAGGTAATGAACCTTTAATCAGTCAAACTGAACACATTCAGACTTCAACTGTCTGTGACCCCTGCAGGTCAGAGTGTCTTTCCTCTGTGGTCTCCACACATTCAGACAAATACTGGAGAAACAGGATAAAACAATAAACACAGTTAAACTGAATCAAGTCAAACTTCCTTCAGAAACCAACACGTGGAGGTGAAATCAGTTTGAAATCATTTACAGACCTGACTGAACCATTCAGAGCAGAGCAGGTGATGCTGAGGTCACCTCCCCACAGACTGAAATCCAGATGAACCGAGGTTCAGTTCTGTAGTCATTTTATCTTGAATTTCATAAACCAGGCCACAAAGTTCTTCACAGAACTACGTCCAGAACAAGTGAGTGAGGACAGGTCCGCAGCTTGGAGTGCAGCCTGACCCAGGACACTTAGATTTAATCAATCATTTGATCAATAATATCATCAATACCATCTCTTCAGTGAAGAGTTAATAATCTGTCCTGACATTAGTCTTCCTGCTGGATCAGTTTTGTCTCTGATGGGGTCCGGTCCGTCCTGTTGTTGGGGGACTTCCTGAGCTTTCATCCAGCTAAAAGGTGCTGTTGCTAAGTGACGCTGGTGCAGCTCTGGAAGTGTCTCCTCCCCGCCGGCCGCCCCACTCTGAAGCCAACATTAAAACCAAACGCACCCGAGGGCTCTCCAAACATGCCGATTCTTCACTTTGAGCAGCGTTTCCTGCTCCTGCGTCCAGACACCGAGGGGGACCTTTAGTCAGCTTTCAGCTGAAAACAGTGTCCTCCTCGTGTAGACCTGCTCTGACAGAGTCGCTCCTCAATCACAGCTTTGTTTGTGAGTCAGGAGGAAGAAAACTGACCTGGTGTCTGTTTAACAGAGCTGGCAGTGAGCAGACATCATGTGGGGTTTTTATCCCCAGAGGACGACTGGCTCCGAGTCAGAGACTGAGACTGAGACTCACACTGAGAAACACAAACAGCCTCTTTAGACGTCCATCTGCCTCCACCTCTTTGTCTCCACATGACAAACTCTGCTTTTATACTGTTAGATTCCTGTCTGAGCCACGCTGCTGTTTCCTCTCTGTTGGTTTTATATTTGTTGGGACATAAAGACGGTGTCAGGACTGTTAACCAGCAGCCTGCAGAGGGTTCAGGAAACCAACTGGACTCCCTCTGAACCACTGACAGGGATCCCAAGTCCCTGTGTCTGAGTCTGGACCAGGCCTAGCAGTCAGTAACATTATCAGTCTCTGGGGTCAGCTACAGTTACCTGACAGTTTCAGGTTCAGGTGTTTATCGGTTCATGTTCTGTGACCACAACTCATTTAATATTTTCAATAACGGAACCTTTTATTTCAAAAGATGAAGATGAGGGGAACATGTTTATAATCTGAACAAGACAAATAAATACATGAATTAACCCTGTACGTTTAAACAGCTGCACTTTGTAACATATATAAATATATGAACATATATATAAACACATAACAATAAAGACATATAAACATATATAAACATATATATATAATATAAAAATACATAATGATCAGATTTTCCTCCTCAGTAAATCTTTATCTCTGATTGATTGAAGAAGCTTCAATCAGACTTTCATCCATCAACAGCTCTGCTGATTCATCATCTTCATCATCATCATCACCTGTCTGCTGCAATTTAAAATGAAGCGGTGCAGGTGGTTGTGATGGGGCTGGATTGGAGTAGAGGACAGAGGACTGAGTCTCCAAGGTTGAGCTTTCTCTCAGAGACACGCCAATGATTTCCTGTAATCACAGACAGCGTCTGGACATGAAGACGTTATCGATGACCTCCTGACCTCTGTTGCCGCCGTCACAAACTCTCTTCCTTCTCAGATTAACACTCTTTTATTCTCAGATGCTCATTACTGCTGAATGAGCTGCTCATTGTGCTCTCAGCCAATCAGAGGCTGATCTGCTCTCTGAGTGTTTATAATGCAGGAGACAGGAAGAGTGAGAGATTACAGAAGAAGAAGAAGGTGACCTGAGAACATTTCTTTACACCATCTGGAACATGTTAAACGTTTTCCAGCTTTCAGCTTTTTCACCTGAGCAACATGAAGACAGGTCAGACACAAAACTGCATCACAGCAACATCTGGAGAGGAGATGGACACACTGCTGCTAACATCTGTATTTAATCATTAAAACGTCACAAACACACACACACACACACACACACACACACACACACACACCTGAACACTGATACATTCTGACACATTTGATAAAGTTTTGATGACAGAAACATTTGGGTTTACAGATGTGACAGGCCTCGTCTGTACATGGAGCTATGACTGCAGTCTGTCCTCACAGAGCTACAGAGCTACAGAACTACTAAGCTTCAGAGCTGCAGAGCTACAGAGCTACACAGCTTCATAGCTACAGAGCTACACAGCTTCCGAGCTACAGAGCTGCAGAGCTACAGAACTACTAAGCTTCAGAGCTACACAGCTTCAGAGCTACAGAGCTGCAGAGCTACAGAACTACTAAGCTTCAGAGCTACAGAGCTGCAGAGCTACAGAGCTGTAGAACTGTTAGGACTCTGACAGCTCAGTGATAGAGGTCAGAAAATCATCTCCCTGTGGCCTCACTTAGATCCAAGAGGAGATGGAATCATATTAAACGCCGTCCACAGCCTCACAGAAACTCACTAACACTCAGAAACGCCTTTTGTTTGACATTGAAGTTGCATGACTGGTGAAAGTCCAGCAGTGACAGAATAAAACTTGTCAGAGAGCGAGCGACGAGCAGAGACGGATAACGGCTGCAAACGGCTCTGATGTGACTCTGCAGACAACAAATTCAACAACGATGAACAGCAGAGCTGAGAGTCTACAAAGACTCTGACTGAGCTGAGTCCCTGTGGACGACTTGTTGGCAGAGCTGATAAATTTCCCATGATGCACTATTATTTGTGACCACCATGCTGACTTCACAGGACAAGATTCTAAAAAACATGCTTGTTAAATCTGCTGAGGGATTAACAAACTCAAACCATTACAACACCATGTAGACAAGTCTACAGGATGCAACAAAGGACAAAAAGGCCAAGATCTCTGCTCTGAAAACAGTGAAGACAGTAAGACTGTGAAATGTCCTAATTACAGAGAGAACAGTCCAGAGACTCAACCGAAAACACAGCCTGATGTTAGGGAAAGTTTCTTTTCTAAAGCAACGAAGGAGGTGAAAGTGTAAACCACAGAGTGAAGGTAGTTCTGTTCGAAACCGTTGTTCATTCATCAAACACATGTTTACAGGGATTTGTGTTGGTGCAGGAAGTAAAGAAATAAGACAGATAAAACAGAAATAAGTGATGTACAGGATAAGTGAGGTTTTTAACTTCACACATAATAATGATGTATAATAACTGCAGAGGGTGAATTTACCTCCTTTGGAAATGAATAAATAATGTCTCTGGATTTTAAAAATATAATTTATTAAAGTATTTTTCTACAGTTAAGAGCAGCATAAAAACATGCACTTAAATAAGACTAAAATAAATAGATATAAATACAGAGAATAAACACAAAAAGAGAAATACAAAATAAATCAAATATATTTAATTTAATAAAAGACAAACAGAGTTGGTTTGTTTTAATGTTTTAAACTCTGATTTAAAAAAATTGAGTCTGAGTCCAGAGGATAAGAAATGATTGACAGGTAAAACATTCATTTTATTTTATTAACTGTAAACAGTAAACATACTGTATCATTGCAGGTCATGAAGGTCTATATTTACTGTGTATTTAATGTGTATTTCCTGTGTATTTAATATGTATTTAGTGTGTTTTTACTGTGTATATTTAATATGCATTTACTGTGAATTTAATATATATTTAATCTGTGTGGTTCAGTGTTGGTTAAATGTTTATATTCTCAGCCCCTTTTTCTTTGAGATTTGAGTTTTTATTCCTTCATTAGTTTTGTCCTCAGGAAGCCACCGTACAGGACAGACAACCTGTTTACAGCCTTCCTGACAATTTGATGGTGGGTGGAGGAGTTGGGTGGTGTCAGTGATGTCACTGATGAAGTGTGACATCATCAGTGACAGAGTGAGGTCACACTCAGTGAGTCACTTTTAGAGGAATTACCCTTTAACAAATGATCAGTGACTTGAGTCCAATGATTTGAAGGTGTACACATTCACAGGATGATGTTACTATGGTAACAGAGTCTGGGTAAATAAGGATTACATAAAGACGAGTTTGTCTGGTCTCTACTTTAGGAAACTGAACCTCTGATTGTTATATTGATTTATCCATTAATGATTCTGTTATTAAGGTATTTAATGATGGTTTAAGTATTTTTGGACTAATATCAAACTCATCTGTGGTTCCTTTTAGATTTAAGTTCAGACATGACTTGATTATTAAAATTCAGAAGATTGTAAGGTACAAGTTGTTTGTTAATAATAATAATAATAATAATAATAATAATAATAATAATAATAATACTATCAGCACCAGTGTGTCTGGGTGTGTTGTTTGTGTTTTCTCAGATTAGTTTTTACTCAGACACAGAAACGAAGGAGACGTTCAGGTTAAAACAAACTGTGAATAACATGAATCAAGTATAACAGGTCATCAGGCCGATGCTGGTCCCCTGAGTGATGAGCCAAGGGTTGTTCTCCTGTCAGACCTTACTGAGGGTAAAGTCCCCCAGTCAACAGGAGGTTTGTTGTCTTTAACTGACAGGATGAAGGCCCTCCCACAGCTCAGCTGTCATCATCAATAAACATGATCAGTTTGTACATCACTATCACAGTCTGGGGCTGAGGGTCTGAGCTCAGACAACAGCTCTGAGGTGGGGTTGGATCTGTGGGTGTGGTTCTGGATCATGACTCAGGCTGGATGAGGTTTTGGGTGGAGCAGCAGACGTCATCCTGCAGTCACATCCTGTTCCAGCCTGACAGCAGCTGCTCAGTGAAGCTCATTACTCAGTGGGTAAGACAGGTGGAGGGGGACACCTGAGTGCTCCAGTCTAAATCTGGACTTTGAGCTGGGACTGTACCGGGGCCATGAACTGGGATTTGATGTAATCAGATGAAATCTAATCAGGTTCAGCTTTAAAATAAAAATCTGTGATCAGCTGCAGTCTCAGAGACAGAGTGGAGCATCTGTAAAATAGATGATCTTTGGTCAGTTCAGAGACACTTCATCTGTTACAGTAAAGCTGGAGCTGGTCTGACACTGAAGAGCTGGAGGACTGGTCTACATGTGGACCAGTGTGATGTGAGTCTGCTCCTCATCATCACATTAAACTCACACATCCATGATTATTAGTGTGAGTTTGTTTCTTTTCATTTCAGTGTAATCACATCATATATTCTTACATGAAGGCAGATCAGGTCCTGAGGCTCAGCTCAGGGAAATTAAAGACGAGCAGATGCTGTGTGAACCCCCCCACCCCGACCCCCCCAGGACTCCATGATTAGAAGAAGAGGAGCTTCTTTCTTCCATTTGCTCCCATCAAATGAGTCTTATTACTCTCCTCCTTACAGATCATTAACTTCAGAGGTGAGGGCATCTCTGTGGACGCTGAGAGCTCAACATCAGATGTGAGGACGTTTCACTGCAGCACAGACAGACTCCTGCAGTGCAGCAGGACTGATCCTGGTCCTGGATCTGTACCTGGACCCTGAGAGTTTATTAAAGGTTAGTTTGAACTTTAATGTTGGGGGTACACAAAAAATTGAACATTTACAACAGAAGCTTCATTTACATGAAAATGAATCATCAGGATACCAGCAGCTGTGATTTCATATCCCGACCTGATCAGACAGGAACAAGGTTTTAGTCAGAGGTGTCTTTTTCCAGATGTTTTCTATGGTGATGAGTGTTGTGCCTCATGTCTTGTGACACTCGGAGTGCCCCCACCATTGTTTCCTGTCTGTCACATTGTCCAGTCTGATGAGTTGAGAGATGGGAACAACAGTCATGGAGGAGAAACTAGTGTCATGGAGGAGAAACACCTGGAGCTGTAGATACTTGGAAAACAGCAGCGCTGCGTGTTAGTGAAATCTGTGTGTTTAATGAGTTTGATGACCCCTCACAGTGTAAATACAGGCGTCATTAAAACTGGACTCTCATTAATTCTATTTACATCTGTTTTCTTTCCTCTCAGGTCGAACTCTTTTCAGATTCACTGAAAACATGAGCCAATAATTTATCTAACACATGAGAATCAGACATGTATGAAATGAAGTTGATTTAAAAAAGTGAAATGCTGATGTTGATGATGATGAGCCATTTCCAGGGTGACAACCCCTGTTTTGGCTACATTTGCATGTGTCCAAAACAGTCTTAAAATATGTAAAATGATGTGTAGTTATCTTCTGATAACTGTATGTGATGCATCTGTAGTTGGTGTAAGGTCATTTTCATGTCTACAGTATATCACAGTATATGAATAAAATATTACAGAATAATGATATGTTGTAATTAAGAGGAAAGTATCATAAAACTAATAATTATTTAATCCAAAGTTTTAGTTAAGTTATAAATATAATTATTGTGGAATATTGTAATAGGTCTGGGGTTAGGGTTATGAGATCTGTAATCTGCTGATGTTTTAAATCTGCAGCGCAGTGTTTATGTCAGGGTCGTGTGACATATACCTGTAGTTTATCACACACATGAACAATGCCCAAAAAACACTGGGTTAGATTCCAGCTTTTTGATCAGTTATTATCCATTTTCTTATTTCAAAAATACAGTTTTTGGGAAGAAATCTGTAAAATCGTGACAGGAGGTTTTGTTTTAGTTGGAGGATAGAAACATGGTTTGCCACAGAGGAGAAAGCTGCTCGTTATCCTCTCTGTGTGAAGGAGTTAATTGAAGCACTTCAGCTGCACATGAATACAAACAGAGTCAGAGCTGATTAACAACACACACTGAAACACTGAAGCGTGTCACAGGAAATCATCACCATCGGCGGCTCGGCTGGTCCAGGCGATGGATGAATTACAGGTTGCCAGTGTGAGTGTGATGTGGCAGCACATGAGTGATTTTACCCAGCGGGACGCCTGGAGGATGCTGACAACGTGTCATTACACCTTCAGGCCAATGAAAGAGTCCGTGGCTGTAATGGACTCAGAGCTTCTTTTACCTTCTGACACTCGTCACTCTTTTCTCTGTTTACTCACAGACTAAAACACTTTGCTGTCAGGACTGCAGACGAGTACTGATCTGTCTTTGGTTTGTCAGCCTTCTGCAATGCCTCAAAGGTCCAGCCAGCTCCTTGAAAACCTAGATCACTCAGGACCCTCCTCCGACTGAGTTAAACTTCTGTTCACCTTCCATAGGTCTGTTGGGGTCCAGCACAGTGTGGATCAGGTCCAGTAATCCTGGGGTCTGCTCTGATTGTTCTCAGGTCCATTTTTTGGATCAGGATTTAGGTTTTGACTCATATCGCGTCAAACGCCTCAACTTCTACCAATAACCAACAAAACCTGTATGAGTGGTTTATTTGTTGTCACATGAATAACTCCAGCTGTTCTGCAAACCAGGAACCAACTTAAAGACAGAACACACTATCAAAGTCAAGTCCTGTGAGTGTCATGATGATCAGTAGCCTTAATCTGAAATTATTTCCTGTGCACTTCCTGTCATACATTCATACATTCATACATTCATACATTCATACATGACTTGTCTTATCTCATCATGAAACAGCAGCTGTGTGGTCTGAAGTTTGGAAACTGAATTTGGTTTAAACACTGCCCGATCACAACAATGGAAGTGAAGACGACATGATGAGGGTGGCAGAAGTTTAGAGCTGAGGCTGACGTCGAGCCGTGTTCATTATCTCCAGCCTGACAGGACATCACCAGACACAGGAGAGCAGGTTTTAACTCTGGCTGCCATTTAAAGATTATCCTCCCCGTGTCCGCAGCAGCTGGAGGAAACTCAGCGTGATGCTGAAGTCGACAATGAGGATCAGACTGAGTCCACTGCTCTCCAGAGTGAATGGCAGGAAAATCACTAACCAGTGAGACTTGAGAAACCTCCTCTGGCCTTGCTGCTAAACATTTATCTGGAACAGCCAAACGCTCTCTGATCCTCTGTCTTTGTGCTGCTGAGACACTGAAGCCTTTAAATGTCAGCAGCTTTATTTCACTGTTTTAACCTTCGAACATGAACCAATGTGGCAAATTAAAGTTTCTTCCCGTCTGTTAATGTGGGACATCTGGCTCAGATTTTATAAACAACTCAGCCATTAAGTTGAGTAACTTGCCAAGCCCTCCGGACATTTCTACTGAAGTTCACCTGCTTCAATCAGACTAGATAGATAGATGACTTTATTCATCCCCGAAGGGAAATTAGGTTGTTACAGCAGTCCGGTGTATTAGAATACAAAAATACAATAGAATGGAATACTGAGGTAGACAGAATAGAAATAAAAATACAGAATGTCAAGATATAAATACCATAAATAATAATATACTGTGAATATGCATATGTAAATAGAAATTGCAAAAAGAAGGATACAAATATTGTATGATATGATATATAATATCAATACGGTTAGTATTTGGAGTGGAGTGTTGTGATGATTCAGAGTGCAAAGTGTGACAAGTCATCTGTGTCATCTTGGCTCTGACAGAGGTGGATGAGTTGTACAGTCTGATTACAAGACTAGTAACTTACATTACAATTCCTGATAATCAAGTGAACCCTGAAGTAGTGACTTTAGGTTAATTAACATCATGAGCAGACAGGCGTCGTTTATTGTCCTGGTCTGCTGCTTGTTCACTGAATATATGTACAGTAATTTTAAAATGTGCTCATATAGGTGTGTTTGTATTTAAATCTGTTGTTCCCTGAAACTAAAATTCAGATGAAAATTCAATTCAATTCAATTCAATTCAATTTTATTTGTATAGCGCCAAATCATAATATACATTATCTCAAGGCACTTTACAGGGTCAGGTCAAGACCTTACTTTGTTAAAGAGAAAAACCCAACAGTTCCCACAAAGAGCAGCACTTGGCGACAGGGGGGAGGAAAAACTCCCTTTTAACAGGAAGAAACCTCCAACAGAACCGGGCTCAGGGTGGGCGGCCGTCTGCCTCGACCGGTTGGGTTTAGGAGAAGATAAAAAGAGGGGGTGGGGGGAGGAGAGAGGAGAGAAGAGAGAGAGAGAGAGACCAGGGACAGCTGTGTAGGTAATGGTAATCAGTGTCATGTCAGAGCATCAGGCACAGAGAAAATCCTCCAACCTCAACAACCATGTCAGTCATTGGTTAAATTAACTCCTCCTGATAACTGCTCCGGTCTTTCTGAAAATAACTTAATTCGATATTAGGAGGTATGTTTGGGGGCGTGACTGTTTGATTGACAGGCTTGTGCTGGTAGAAATAACATAAGGAAATGGGTTTTAACTTGCTCTCATGATATGTAGCAGCCTCATATGTGTTTTTTAATCCATCAACCAGGGACTGAACATGAAAATTAGCCTATATGGATAAATCAACACCACACAACCCTAACCCTATTTACAGGGTGGAGCCAGGTGCGCATGTTAATTACTGTATGTTATCTCTTTTTACAGCAGAGTGGTGCAGTGGTCTGAACTCTCGCCTCATGGGTTCTTGGTTCCCTGCTTCTGTCGTAAAGGTTGATGTTCTTGTGCCTGTGTGTCTTTCCTCCTCCTCCTCCTACAGTCCAAAGACCTGCAGGTGACTCTAAATTACACAAAGGTATGAATGTGGGTGTCAATGGTTCAGGTGTGCCCTGCCTCTAAACCAGTGTCAACTGGGATTGGATCCAGCCACAGGATAATGGGTATGATGGATGATTGATGATGGATGATAGATGATGGATGGATGATGGATGATGGATGAAGGATGGATGGATGGATGGATGGATGGATGGATGGATGGATGGATGATGGATGGATGATTGATGATGGATGATGGATGATGGATGGATGATAAATTGATGGATGACAGATGGATGATGGATGGACGTTGGATAATGGATGGGTGATGGATGATGTCTCGTATTAAATAAATAAACCATTCTTCTTTTCTCTCACTGTGCAGTCTGTTTGTTTAGTAAATCACAGGTTTGAAACCTGTGTTTGTCTATGTTTGTCTGACCACTGGTGCTTCTGCTCTGTGGGACCAAACTGGAGAAATAAGACCCAGATTATGAACCTGAAACATTTTCTTTGAGAACAGAACAAGAGAAATGGGAGAAAATGTGACTGCACTTTGTTTAATGACTCAAACAGTTTCTTTGTCTTAGTTCAGACCTAACAGCTCCTCCACTCTTTACCTTCACTTCAGTCACGTCTGACGTCTTCTCCTCTTGGATCACAGAGGCTCCAGATGATGTGGTAGGAAGTGGTGAAACTCCAATAAATAAATTTCCACTTTTAAAACTTTGGCAGAGGAAGGAGTGTTGAGATCAGAGAGGACTTTTAGAGGCAGGTAGCAATTAAAGCAGGGATGGGCTGTGTGAAGTCAAGTTTAATGAACTCCTGTTTTAAAGGCTTCAGACCTGGAACAAACCTGGAAGTGTTTGTGAGCAGCTGCCACATGAGGAGGAGTCACAGCAGGCTCTGATTAGGTGGTTAATGTGCTGAGCCACCCTCAGTGTGGAAACAGATGCTGCTCATATCTGACACACATTTATTCATGTGAAATCTATAATCTCACTGTTTTCAATCAGTCATATTCGTCATGTCTCTGACTGTACAGTCTCAGGATCTCAGGTGACTGCCAGTCATCATGGAATAAAAGACAGAGTGTGACCTCCTGTCAAGAGAGAAGCTCTGCAGCGTTAAGTTCAACAGGACTCCTTTCACAATAAAAGTGTCTGTATGCCTGGGTTAGTCCGGTGGTCTGTGTCTGACTGTCCTTTAATGAGCTTCAGTTTTATTACAGGGGCACTGAGGTCATTAACCCCAGGGCAAAAATCTGATCACTATACTTGACAGTTTCATTATTTCACCAGGCCCGCAGAAACCCTCCAGTACTCCACAGCTGATCAAGTCCATTAATCAATGACAGAACTATGATTGGTTCAGGTTGGAGGACTGTATTTACTCATTTATTGACAATATATTTGTTATGACAGCTGTATATTTAATCCCCCCACCCAAACCCCGCCCAGCCCCCTCTGCCCCACTCCCCCCCAGGACTAATAATGTCCTGATCCACTCTGACTTCTGAAGTTATCACTTGCATATATTTTTATCCCACCTAATCTGACCCTTTTATCAGATTAACACAGATTCAATTTTGGCACAACACTGATTCTTAGCGACCACTTCAACACTTTTTGTTGTCCCAGTCCCCACCCGAAACACACACACACACACACACACACACACACACACACACACACACACACACACACACACATCTCCCAGGTTAATGGCATCACTCAAATATAAACAGCTCAGTCCTCTTGTCTGATGGATTTCAGGATTGTGTGTAATCTGAGGATGTGATGATGGCAGATGACACTAAATCCCTGCAATATGCAGGTAAAGGATGAGTCCAGCACATCAGAGCACAAATATGCATATTCACAGTATATTATTACTTATGGTATTTATATTTTGCCATTCTGTATTTTTATTTCTATTCTGTCTCCCTCAGTATTCTATTCTATTGTATTTTTGTATTCTAATACACTGGACTGCTGTAACAACCTAATTTCCCTTCAGGGATGAATAAAGTCATCTATCTATCTATCTATCTATCTATCTATCTATCTATCTATCTATCTATCTATCTATCTATCTATCTATCTATCTAAGCTGCAGCTCCTCAGACCAGGATCTGACCTCAGTCTGCAGCAGGGGAGCAGAGATAGGAATAACAACAATCAAAGTCAGAGTTAACACCAAAAAACAGATCTGATATTCACATGTTCAAACACGTCATGTGACAGAATCACATGAAAATGTTTGTGATGTCACGTGTTGGCAGCAATATGGATCACATATAGATCAAATGATCTATATGTGATCAACTAATTAACATGATTTATTTGTAGATGGTTTAAGTTATGAGTTAGTAACAAGTCACAACTGTTATAATTAATGTGCTTTCATTAAAAACCAATTTAGACTAAATGAAATCTGTGATTTTATTAACATTTGTTTTGAGTTTTTATGTTTCACAGTTTTGATTAAAAAGTAAAATTATTAGAATTATTTTCTCACGTTCTATGTTATTTGTCATTTTCATGCATTCCCATTTTAAATGTGCAACATTATTTAGATTTGACAGGAATGTTTTCTGCTGTTTGTGCTGAAATAAAAAATGTCTCCAGAATAATCAGGGGAGCCCATTAGTTCCAGTTGTGGCGGGTGGGGGTTGGGATCAAGCCTGATCTTCCGGATCCAGGACTGATGGTCTGAATATTCTATGTAAACAGACCAGTACCAGACCAGGACCAGTCTGGGTTCATGTTTAACTGTGGATGTTGTGATTAAAGATGGCTGCCAGAAAAAGTGTTGTTTGGTTTCATGAATATTCAGCTTCTGTGCAAAAGAGACAAGACGTACACATCAGATGGAGAGAGAGAGAGAGAGAGAGAGAACACTTGGAAACTACAGTCTCATCGTGATCTGATCTCAACTGACTCTATCTGTATCTGACCGTAGTTCAGTTTGACAGACTGGACCAGGACCAAGACCAGGACCAGGACCAGGACCAGGACCAGGACCACGACAGTGAGTGTATCAAACAGAGTAAATATTATTGTCTCTGTGGTGGAGACTCTGCACTGGGGTCGACTGTCTGGATCCTCTGATCTGTTGTTACAGTTGGAGTCAGAGACGAGGAGGATCAGGACTCATTAAACCTGAACCTGGATCAGACCAAGGAGGATTTTTCACATGCTGAGACTCAGAGACTGAAGAGAGATCATTTACAGGCGTCCACCAGGAGTCTGACACTGAATCAACATGTCAGCTGCTGCAAACCTCCATCAGATTTTTCTGTCGTGATGGGAACTCTTTGTTTTCTCTGTGACTTTTAACAAACTTGATAAAATGTTTTCTATCTTCATCACAGACAGAAAAATCCTCTTCATCTTCACTGACTCCTCTGAAGATCTGTTGATGTTCAGTCTGTCCTGTAGGTGGAGCTGTCCTCCTCCTCTCTGTTTGTCTCCACAGTAACCGACCATCCGTCCGTCACCTCCTCTGTCCGTCGGTCTGCGGAGTCGACACTTCTTCCTCTCCTTCTCTTCCTCCT
Source organism: Trachinotus anak (assembly GCF_046630095.1). Classification (NCBI taxonomy): domain Eukaryota; kingdom Metazoa; phylum Chordata; class Actinopteri; order Carangiformes; family Carangidae; genus Trachinotus; species Trachinotus anak. The sequence goes on from NW_027273890.1 coordinate 179,248, forward strand.
CCTCACTGCGTCTCTAACAGCTCTTTGTTTCTCAGCTCTTTACACATGACATTTCTATGGAAACTCATTAATGCCAGAAAAACAGTCACTCTCAGATGTATTATTAGATTATGAGCTATTTTATTTAACAACAGATATTTCAGAATATAACAAGAAACTCAACAAGAACTAAAAGATAACTGAGGGTAATTAGAGAGTCTTTCTCCACCAAGGTCTAATGTCAAACAACATTCACCAGACTTCAGAGAATAGATTCAAGTTCATAGTAAATGATCTAACTTGTTCTAATGGTTCTGATGGGTCTAATGGATTCTTCCCTAGCTCATGCCCCCATCCCTCCACCAAGTCTAATCCTGCTGACAGATAAATAAACAGGTGAAAACATAACCTCAGTGTGGAGGTGATATTAGATATGAAATACAACTACAACATAATAATAAATTTAAAAAATCTACCACTTTAAATATATATAATCTGAACAATACAATATATATATATAACCTCAACAATACATTAAGTATAATCTGAACAGTACAATATATATGATCTGAACACTCTCCAACATGATTGTGTTCTTCCCTTTAAAAACAACTGATTGGTCAATAACATTAATTGAAACAAAATTTATTATCACAAGAACATGGTCATAAATCAACATGTTTTACTTGTCATAAATACATATGGTGTTGACAAACATTTTGATTTAATAATTAGAACGTTATATTTTAGTCAAAAGTTTTACTTCAAAATTTTAAACTGTGAACATTATGTGACACAAACTCAAAGACAGTTTGACACATTTTTGATGAAACATAATTACACGTGACTCAGGTCTAATTAATGATTAAATAAAAATCAAAATTAAGATATGGGAAAAGTTTTACTTGTTATCTAATGATTGGACTTGAAGCTAAAATTGGTCAATTCAGGATCTGGTCAAAACTATGTCATAGAAAATAAAGGTTTTGACTTTCTAAGTCAGCACTATGAGAAAGGAGTACAAACCATTTTCGCTTTAGTTTATAGTCTTTCATAATTTCTAGGGAAGTTTCCAGAAAAATATTATTATTTATTCATTTATGTAAAACGGAATGGTAATCCAGGCATATATTAATTTTATTTAATAAGTGCAGTTTTACTTAAAATATACTTTTCCTTTTTACAAAAGAATTTAATTTATGAATTAAAAACAACTAAAACCAGTTTTTGGAAAACTTCCCTTGTTTTTGGAAAAACGTCTGTAAAATGAAAAAAGGTTTATAATTTGGAGCTACTTACAAGAAGAAAATACTAATAAGAACAGCTACATTAAACCAAATAAAGTTAATTAACTATTTATATATAAATTTATTAATTATGCATTTATTGGAGATTTAATCTTTCAGATATATATAATGTGTTTCCCACTTTTAAATTAGCTTACCTCCTGTGTTTGATGATATTTTTATTATTATTCTCAAGACTAAGGCTATGACTCTTCATAATTCCTTTTTCTCTTTCTTGCACATTTGGTCTTCCATACTCTGTCATGCTGCTGGTATGTAAAGCTGGTTACAGTCTGTGGTTGGCTGCTGTCTCTCTGCATACCAACATGGGCGAGAGACAGAGAGGCATAAAGAGAAAGAGAGAAAGAGAGAGAGACAGAAAGAGAGATAGAGAGAGAGAAAGAGACAGAGAAAGAGAGGGAGAGAGAGAGAGAGACTACGGGGGTGGAGGGATTTTTGTTTTTGGGGCACTCTCTCTCTCTTCATTCCCAGCATCCTCTGGGGGACGGAGCGAGCCAACAAACCCTCCTCCCTCCCTGGAACAGTTAATCCTTGAACCAGGTCCAACCACCACAGTCTCTGAGCGCCCGCCGGGGACAAGTCCGGCTGTCAGAGTCAGAGGCTCAGCATCGCAACCAGCCACATGTTACAGAGTGACAGCAACGCAACCAGGAACACATTACAGAGTGACAGCAGCACAACCAGCAACACATTACAGAGTAACAGCAACGCAACCAGGAACACGTTACAGAGTAACAGCAACGCAACCAGGAACACATTACAGAGTGACGACAACGCAACCAGCCACATGTTACAGAGTAACAACAACGCAACCAGCCACATGTTACAGAGTAACAACAACGCAACCAGCAACATGTTACAGAGTGACAGCAACACAACCAGGAACACGTTACAAAGTAACAGCAACGCAACCAGCCACATGTTACAGAGTAACAACAACGCAACCAGCCACACATTACAGAGTGACAGCAACGCAACCAGGAACACATTACAGAGTAACAGCAACGCAACCAGCCACACATTACAGAGTGACAGCGGCACAACTAGCAACACATTACAGAGTCACAGCAACGCAACCAGCTACACGTTACAGAGTCACAGCAACACAACCAGCAACATGTTACAGAGTCACAGCAACACGTTACAGAGTCACAGCAACACAACCAGGAACACATTACAGAGTAAGAGCAACACAACCAGCAACACGTTACAGAGTCACAGCAACACAACTAGCAACACGTTACAGAGTCACAGCAACACAACCAGGAACACATTACAGAGTAACAGCAACACAACCAGCAACACGTTACAGAGTCACAGCAACACAACCAGCCACACATTACAGAGTAACAGAAACGCAACCAGCAACACATTACAGAGTAACAGCAACGCAACCAGCCACACGTTACAGAGTCACAGCAACACAACCAGGAACACATTACAGAGTGACGGCAACACAACCAGCAACATGTTACAGAATCACAGCAACACAACCAGCCACACATTACAGAGTCACAGCAACACAACCAGCAACACGTTACAGAGTAACAGCAACACAACCAGCAACATGTTACAGAGTCACAGCAACACAACCAACAACACATTACAGAGTGACAGCAACACGTTACAGAGTGACAGCAACACAACTAGCAACACGTTACAGAGTCACAGCAACACAACCAGGAACACATTACAGAGTAACAGCAACACAACCAGCAACACGTTACAGAGTCACAGCAACACAACCAGCCACACATTACAGAGTAACAGCGACGCAACCAGCAACACATTACAGAGTGACAGCAACACAACCAGCAGCATGTTACAGAGTCACAGCAACACAACCAGGAACACATTACAGAGTGACAGCAACACAACCAGCAGCATGTTACAGAGTCACAGCAACACTGTGCACTGACTTTCAGTCTTTGGCTCCACAAACAATTATTTCAATTTCATATTAGTTGAGGGAGGTTTTGTGATCAGCTGATTGTCTGGATATTTATCACCTGGTGACATCCTTCTATAAACCTGTGTCTGTTTGGGAGAGTGTTGATGTTGAACTGAAGAAGGCCCCTGTTTTTACTGTGGTTTACCCTCTCTGCTTGTGATGTCACAGACATCTTTGTTCCTAACTTATTTTCTTCATCAAACACATTTTTCTTGATTTAAGGTTTTTCTATAGACATGTTTTTAAAATCCTCTGCTATGAATCATATTTAGATGTTCAACTAAATATGAATCATAGCAGATGATTTTAAAAATACGTTTTCATAAAAACTGGTCGGACGCTCATCTATTTAGACTTCCTGATTGAGAAACCTGGATTAGGCCTTGGCCCTGCCCCCTGCTGGCTCCAGGTGTCCAGGTTAAAGAGCAGAGAGTATGAAGATGTTTTTGGTTTTTGTTTTTTTGATTATGTTTTCAGGCTTTTTATGCCTTTATTATAGTCGCAGTAAGAGAGACAGGAAAGTTGGGGAGAGACTGGGGGGAAGACATGCAGCAAAGGGCCACGGGTCGGACTTGAACCTCAGGCTGCTGCGGTTAGGACTAAGCGTGAATGGTACGTGCTCTACCAGGTGTATAAAAATGTTAGAGGAGGAAATATCAGAGAGACTCAGCCTCATGTTTGAGCCTCAGTCAGACCCAGACTCAGATGAGGAGTCTGTTGAGACCATAATCAGAGACTAGCTGACGGATCAGAACAGTTAGCGTAGCTAGCATCTTTTATCTGTTTTTGTTGTTTGTTAGCTTGTAACTGGCAGTGGCTGACACAGTGTTAGTGGTTGTGTTAATGCTAACTCTGGCTCTCTCCCACATCCCCTCAAGTTGAAAGGATTGGTTCCGTAGGTTCTATGAAGTATGAATCCCGACTGTCTGAATCTGTTTTTATGAGACTGTCATTGGTTCACTGCAGTTCAAGGTGGAAACACTCAGTCATGGTGGTGACTGATTATTTCACTTAAATTATGTCTTTATTATATAAAAACATAATGTGGACATTAACCAGGTGAAACATCTGATCTTCACCAGAGGCTCTTTAACAAACTGCAGAATCTTTAGGAGAAATCTGACATTTTCAGCCTAATCAAAGCTCTAGGTTTGGACTACATGTGAGCTGCAGGTGTGTTGTCCAGTGGTCCCTGATCTTGACACCTCCACTGAGTTTAAATCCTGTAAACTGAGGATGTGGCTCAGTGGGACTTTGTGGCTGAGTTTACAGGACAGAGGTCAGAAATAAATCTGTCATGTGCTGGAGTAAGGTTCACACCAGTGTTGAAAGTAAGGGAAATAATGAAGAAATTTGTTGATAGATATTTCAATAAGAGATCCATGTTTGATGAAGAAATTCTGTTCAAACCTCAGAAACAGAGTGATGATGTGGAGGGATCAATCTTCAAATCCACAGTTTATGCTCAGATTTACACTGACATTCTTTTTTTTTTTTTAAACAAATGTTTAACAGGACATTTATATTTTTATTTTGATAGGGACAGTGAGAGAGGGACAGAATAATAAAATAATAATAAATTATTAGGATACTGTCATGGTGAATGGGCTTTAAACAAAAAACACTTTGCAACATGCTCAACCAGCCTTTCCGTGTTGTGTGTTGTGGAAACAGTGTTCAGGAGGAAACAGCTGGAACTGGCCAACCAGTTCGTCCAGGAGCAAAATGAAGCTCTTACTAGATGATACTGCTGTTCCCTCTTTAGACTTATGAATAAGCCTTAACAAGCTTCAGTGTGAACTGAAGAGTTTGAAGCAGTTCTCTGTCATGTACATTAGTTTTATTCATGGTTCAGTTATTGTCATTGAAAAATGTTAAATAAGTAAACCTGTTGTGACATGATAAGTTTATCATGGAGAGGTCAACTCACAGAGACCATGGCCATAGTGTGACCTGCAAGACCAGGCACAGTGACACACAATGAGACACAGAAATACACAATAACACACAATAAGACACAGTAACACACAATAAGACACAATAAGACACAGTAACACACAGTAATACACAATAAGACACAATAAGACAATAACACACAGTAAGACACAGTAATACACAATAACACACAATAACGCACAATAAGACACAGTAATACACAGTAAGACACAATAAGAAACAATAACACACAGTAAAACATAGTAAGACATAGTAATACACAATAACACACAATAACACACAGTAACTCACACACAGACACACAGTCAGTATAATGTGTGGATAAACTGTGTGATCCATCATGTGTGTTTTGGTTCTGTAGATTAATAATCATCAGTTACATGGTTATTACATGTTGTTATGACACAGGTGTGATGTCCTCTGACATCCCAGGACAGAAAATCAATTATCAATCAACAGGAGACATGAAGATGATTTTATTTAGTCATTAATTTCCTTCACTAAATGACGAATCTTCACCTGGAGAATTGATTTGGTTACTATTTAAACTTTTCATTTTCTGTGGTTCCACTTATTCAACAATTTTTATATGTTTAGTGTAATTTATTCTTCATTTCATCTACGTCAACTGATGGAGCAGAGCATGTCTTTGAGGAGGCAGGAGGGTTGAATCAGGCGTCTCAGATGGATTTATCTCCTCCAGGTTTCCCACAGTTCACCTCTGCTCCAGGGTGGATCAACATGACACAAACAACATGGCTGCCAGAGTTCATTAAAGACAAGCGAGGTAACCTGTGGCAGCACTGCAACTGCTCCACCCAACCTGTGAATCACACACTCGTACACCAAGTGAGGTGTCGGGTGGCGTTGGCTCAGCCTGGTCCCTTGGGGCCGGGTGGTGGACGGTGATCTGCCTCAGACCTGATGCTCACAGCTGCTGTGTTTGACAGATGTTTCCCATCCAGCTGCTGCTGCTGTTCTGCAGCTGGAACTCAGGGCAAACACAACACCAGGCAGTGAGGGTGGAGGTGATGGAGGCTAATTAGAAACAGGAAATGTTTGGCTAATGAGTGAGACTGTCTGCATGTACTATGTATGATACTTTGTCTTTTGGATTTGTTGATCACCCGCGGACCTTGAATATGGGTAATTGTTCAAGGTTTTGTATTTGTCTTTTTGTTTTACCTTCCTGTACTAAAAGATGAAAATGATCTATAAATAAAGAGTTTAAAAAAAGAAACAGGAAATGTCATGCATGGTAACAGCAGAATCATGCTGATTTCACTTCATTAAGGTCATTAATCAGAGTGTGAGACTAAACTCTGATGTTGTATCTTCCAGGACTCAGAGTCTGAGCAGTGCCGGAGCTGAGGAGATAAAGTTTGTTCTGAGGAAGATAAAGGACTAAAATCTAAAAGAGGCTTCAGGATAAGAAGATGAAATAGTAGATGAGCAGCAGATGAAGTGATGATCTGAACCTGTTGAATGAATCTTTACATTTACATGATTTTAATGCACATTTTATGCTGATGTTTGACTTCTGTGTTGTAAACAATAGTAACTGAGAACTCCTCGTGGCCTCATTATGATCCCTGCAGGTGAAATGGACGTGTGTAATTGCTAGAACATGAGCCTGGATGGGAATATGTAAAGTGTGTGATTGTTAGCAGACTGTTTGCAGAGCTAATCTGAGGACTGATCCTCCAGCTCATTACAGAGTCACAGAAAAGGTTTGCAGGCGGCGAGGTGACCTGTGTGATCCTCCGATAGGAACCAGATGAAACACTAAGTTTTCTCTCAGCTGTGGTGAAGCTGCTGCTGCAGGGCCCCACTCACTCTGTGAGGGGCTGTGCCAACAACAGAGGCTCAAACAACACTGATGAAAACATGACAACAATTAGTTATTTTTACTTTTCCCTGAACCAGGACAGATATATAGGATATATACTGTTTATTTCTACTGCTCTATGTTTAATTAACATCTGCAGTTACTGATAACTTTCACATGTAAACATATGATTAACTTATGATGCATTTTTATTGTATAAATACAAACAATGTGTGAATTGTTCAAATATAATTTGATTAAAATTATGTTTATATACTTATATTAAACATACAGTCAGGCTTTACACAGAGTCAGGTTTAACAGAGTCAGGTTAACATTCAGTTAGGTTTAACATACCTTCGATAAGTCATAAAAGACAGTTAGAGAGGTGACTCATATGTTTACTGATCCGTCACCTTTGACCAGTGACTGACTGTCTTTGTCACCAGGGAGTCACTGGTCACAGTTTGGGTGGAGAATCACTGTAAAGAATGAACCAGTTTCCCAACAGACAGTGGAGGCGTCATATGCTCAGGTCACTGCAGGTCACTGAAGGTAAAGTTAGAGCTGTTCCTCTTTGTGCTGCAGTGAAACTGATCTGAGGGGAAGTGTTGGAGCGGCAGGTCGCTTTGTGTTGCCACATCGCTGACGGTTACCTGCCAACAGACTGACGGATGACGAAACCTGCTGAGTCTGCACACCACAAACCCTCTGAGTCAGACGGCTGTTACCCAACTACCAGCCTCTTCACCCAGTTCTCCTTTCACAGCAACAAGGTGAGAGGTGGAGTGAGTGGCTGGACGCCACACAGGCAGAACAGAACACAGCAGGAACTCAAGCACAAGTCAGACCACTTGTTATAAAGTGCAAGATACAGGAGAACCGTTCTACCACCAGAACCTGACCACTCAGACCAGGTCACAGTAAAGTCCCAGGGTTCTACATAAGAACCAGGTGATAGTCAGTTGTTGATGAGGTGGAGGTTACACCTGTTAACAGGAAATCAGGTGCAGCTGTGATGGTTTTAAGTCCTGCTCTGCTACAGCTTCTTTGATTCTACTGCACATAATCAACGACTGAGCTGTTCTCTCAGTTTAAGGTTTAAGGTCTGAGTCGTTTTAGTCATGTGATTTAAAACATCTCATCAATCAAAGGTGTGTGTCTGAATGTGTCTGTGTGTGAATGTGTCTGAACGTGTGTAAATTTGTGTTAATGTGTGTGTGTGTGTGTGAATGTGTGTGAATGTGTGGGAATGTGTGTGTATAGGGTGTGGATGTGTGTGAATGTGTGTGAATGTGTGTGTTTGAATGTGTCTGTGTGTGTGTGTGTGTGTGTGTGAATGTGTGTGTGAATGTGTGTATACCTGTGTGCTGGTCTGTCTCCAGTCTGGGGACACAGTCTACAGCATGACTTGTGAGGACATGGTCTCTGTTTCTTCATTGTGCTGTTGCAGAGGAAATCTGGGGCAGCCTCAGTGTAAAGTGAACTTATTCAGTTTCATCCCTGAAATGTTAAAAACCAACGTGTATAATCAAATTTTAAGTGGAATCTAATATGCACATATTGAATGGATCAGTCCATCTGCCTGACACTCGTCTCCATGACGTTCGCTGCACTTCCTGTGGAGACAACTTCAAATACAGACTTCAAATATATTTTCAGATTCAAATTTTAATGTGTGCAGAGATGCTGTGTTTGAGTGACAGGTGGAAACATGGTGATGATCACAGGACATTCAGTCAGAGGCGGGAAAGTCAGGAGACAAGATTAATCCTGATCCAGTGTTTCTGTTGAAGGATCTGATTATAACTCCTGTGCTGGTTTTGGTTTTGTTTAGACTCTAACACCTGCAGCAGATCTGATGTCAGAGTGACAACAGTACAGGTGTTTCTGGATACACTGCATCTCCTCAGACAGGGGGCGGAGCTTTTATTTATCTCACCTGCAGAAGTAAGCATGAATTTATTTTTAATTCCCTCAGTTTGATGTGTAGACTTGGTCATATTTTATTTTATATTGCATCACACTGTTAATACAAGCACTTCCTGTAGTGTAAGCAGAGATGGACAGAGTACTCGACCCCAGTACTTGAGTAAGAGTACAAATACTACCGGTCAAAATTTACTCCGTTACAAGTAAAAGTAGCTCAGTCTAAATGTTACTCGAGTAAGAGTAAAAAAGCACTTGCTTTTAAAGGTACTTAAGTATCCAAAAGTACATGCTTTTAAATTTACTTTAAGTAAAAGTAAGAGTAAGAGTAAGAGTAAGAGTAAACTTCTTATTTTTCACATCAATGAATTACTATAATTTTTTCTAAATGAATTTAAGGACCTTTTAACTCTTGTTTCTGAGAATTAACTCTTTGAAACCACCTGCACTGATGTGCTTGCTTTTAGAACCACAAAGTTATATAAAGCCTGCAGAAACACCTATAAAAACAAATAAAATGAATGGGATCATAAGAGGACAGCAGATGTTGCAGATGCAGTGTTTATTAACAATCATTAAAACTGTAATCAAATGAACCTGCACCATCCAACTAACTCTATCATTTAGCTAAGTTGGGAACTGGAACCCCCTCAAAGACCAATGTTGTCCCCAGACCACTGGTTGAGAACCACTGCTTTACAAAAAACTACATCTCTGCTTTCAATAACTCAATGTTGAAGTCACTTGACTTTACAGGAAGGACATGTACCAGTACAATATAGGAGCACAACAAACTGTCACGTCTGTCTCCGTGCCTGTCTCCCAATGTCTGTCTCCCCATGTCTGTCTTGTCTCCCCATGTCCCGATATTATTATCCGCTTTTACGTAGATCCCAGTGGAGAGCGTGCACTGTGATAGGTTTCATTCTTTGACAAACACAGCATGTGTCCAATAGTATTTTAGAATAAAAAAAAAAAAGGAAAAAAAAGAGCAGACCTGAAAGTAACAAGTACTTTTCAGCCTTCCTAGAAATTTACTCGAGTAAAAGTTAAAATATTTGTCTTGGAAATGTATTCAAGTAAGAGTAATAAGTACCAAAGAAATCTAATACTCAAGTAAAGTACAAATCCTCTGGATATGTACTTAAGTACAGTACTCAAGTAAATTTACTCCGTTACTGTCCACCACTGAGTGTAAGTAAGTAAGATATTTTTGGGGTATTTTTGCTCTTATTTTGATAGGACAGTAGAGAGTGACAGGAAAGAGGCAGAGAGAGGGGGAATGACACGCAGGAAGGAGTCGGGCCAGTCGGAAGTCGGGCCAGTCGGGAGTCGAACCAGCGACTCGCCTGCTAAGAGCATCTGTGCGCATGTGGTACACACCCTAACCACTTGGTTGTCGGGTCAGTATTTAAAAGTGTTACAACAGACAAGTTGTGTATCTCTACAGATGGTTGTGTGTCTGCAGATGGTTGTGTGTGGGTTTGATTTGTGAGGTCTCCACATTGTTGAATCTTTCTGGATAAAAAGCAGCAGAAGACACATTGGGATCTTGAGAATTATGCAGGTTTATTGTGATACTGCTGTTTGTTGTTGTTGGTCTCATCCTTTTTTTGTCTGTGTCACCTCCTGCCTTCCTCCTCCTCATCATCATCAGGCCCATATCTCCTCCTCAGGCATAAACACACTGAAACAAAGAGCTCTGCTGGTTTATTGTGTGTCTGCAGCCACATCACAATGTTCACTTCACACACAGACACACAGGGTTAATCCAGCAGAAATAATCTGTACACAAAAACATCAGCACAATCTGACACACACACACACACACGCAGCAGCAGCTCTGGGTTCGAACCTAGGGGATAACCAAAGTTTAGCTGCTGCTTTTATATATTTATAGATATTTTTTCAATTATAGATTATTTATTGTTACTGTTAATAATAATAATATTAATAATAATAAAACACTAACAAAAAAACAGCAAAAATGTTAAAAAGAAAACTTAATAAATTAAAATCAACATAATTAAGTCTGAAATCAATAAACATCTAACTAATTGAATGAATACAGAGAAAAATCACGTTATGTGTTTTACAATGTAAAAGACTGAATTAATTAATGAACTTATGATCCATTATTTTCTTAGGTTTCATTCATGTTCTTTATTTTATTACTTTGACATTTATTTTATTTCATTCTGGTTAAAAACATTGGATTAGAAATCTTGTGCATAAAGTATCAAGTTAATAAAAATTCCTCCTCTTCTTCTTGTATTAATCAAATATTGATGAGTTCTGTGTTTTACCATCAATATTTCTCAGCAGCAGCTTCAGTCCAATCTCAGATCAGCGTTGTCTTTGATTCACAGATTGAAGATGATAACGTTTCTTCATCTAAAGCTCAGCTGACGTACAACCTGAACACACCTGAACACACATGGACTCACCTGGTGCTGTGTTCACTGGCCTCAGTCGTCTCAGTCCGCCTGACTGAGGATGTGAGGAAGGTATTCTGAATAAATTTGACATTAATGATGATGTCACACACCTGTCTCTCTCTGTCCAGGTGTGGACAGAGTGTCTTCATCTATATGGACAATTGTCTCTGAAGACAGGCCTCCTCAGTCCTCACCCTCCTCCCTCTCCTCCCCCCACTGACCACCACAAACATGGCATTGTGGGACAGCAGAAAGATGGACAGTGTTGGTCCCAGCTGTGTGAACGACATGAAGAAGAAGACCACTGTGAATGCTCGAAATGTCCTTAAGAGACAATCAATCAGAGATGAGCTGAGGACACACACTGAGGACACAGGACACACACTGAGGACACACACTCTATGTGATAGTGAATAACATCACACAGAAGTCTGGAACCAGGACTCTTGTAGAATTGGAGTCCAGACAAACTGCGGGACCAGGTAAGATGGACCTAGGTCAGGGAGGAGCCTCAGAGTCCTCAGAGAAGCTGCTGAAGGACCAGGATCTCTGAGAGACAGATAATAATACCTGCAAATAATAATAATAATAATAATGATAATATTTTCCTATAGACTGTGAGGATACATGAGGAGCAGAGGTCAGATCAGTGTCTCATTGTCAATCAGGATCAAATTCTCACATCCATGAACAAGAAAAAAATTAAAACTAAGCAGAAAGTTTCAGTAAATGACCATCAGACCCCCCTGGGGGCCCCTCACCCCTTATGGCCCCTGTCAGCAGTGTTGTAGATGAACATTGGCCCTCAGAGGGTGATCCCACAGGCTCAGACTGTGAACTGGTCCAAGATCAGATCAGTGAGCAGCTTCTCCTGCAGCTTCCATGTTTCCACATCACAGAGTCTCAGTGAACCCTCAGCCCCCTCCCCCCAAACCCTGACAACTACATTAAAACTTTATTTACTGGATGAGATGAACTCAGTTGGAGCAGTTTGACCTTTGACCTCAGTGTTTTTAATCCTGTTGTTTATTGATGTATAATTTATGTACAGGTGGGTCTCATTACACAGATCACATGATCTGTCACAGCTGATCACTGTCAGCTGATCAGAGACACACGTCTGTGTCTTTTTGTCATTTATTTTCATGTTCTGATCAAACCTGAGGATCAAACCGACACTGGTCTCATTTAGTCTCTGATCAGGTATCAGGTCTTCAGTCTGATCCTGCAGACACCTCCTCTGACGCCTGTGTGGATCTTCAGTGTGTTTTCCCTCCACTGTGTGAGTCCTCAGTGTGTTAATCCTGCCTCAGTGAACTGTACTCTCCCTGCAGCTCCTGTTCCTCAAACAGCCTCCTCGTTGTCGTCCACTCTCACTCTCCACCAGGGAAAAAAACACCAGAGGAGACAAACAAATGTGTTTTTCAGCAGTGAACAGATAAAGACTTGATCCTCGTCGCCCCCCGAGGAGGCGATTTGGATGTGAAAGGAGACTCAGGGACAGAGGAGAAGCCGGCAGTTATGAATGTGCGTTTGATTTCATAAAGCGACAGAGGATCTGATCACACTGAGCTGCTTGTTGAGTGTCGTCCAGATGTGCTGCCGTTCAGACCCGGGCCATCAATGCCGCCCTGTTCGCCTTGTTCCTGACACACTGAGGGGCCCTGATTGCCACCTCACCCCCTTGGGGGGGGGGGGGGGGGGGGGGGGGTTCAGACCCCCAGGGTGGTGTCCATGGGTGTACAGAGATAGATCATCCAACAGGATCACTGTCAAAACACGTCTGAAAATAAATCCTCCAAACACAGTTCTCACTGTGTTTGGAGGTGAGGTACTGGTACTTCACTGCAGTATTTTCATACTTCATTCATCTTAGAGCTCGTGTTACAGGTTCAGAACAAACAAGCTGTTTTTAAAATATGAACATTGTTCACTTGTTCTTATCCACTCATTTCAGCTGTGATGACCCCTAGTCCTCCTGGGTCCTCCTGGGTCCTCCTGGGACCTCCTTGGTCGTCCTGGGTTGTCCTCACCACAGTGAAAATTAATGAGAATATTTTAATCAAACCAAGTTAAATCAGTGAAGTCAAAGTGTGTGGTTCAACATAAAGATTAGAGACATGGTGTCTCTGCAGAGGTTAGTCATCAGCAAAGATGGTGGCAGATGAACCAATCAGCTGCAGACAAAGAGACAGAATGAACAGATCTGAGAAGAAACAACATGAAGCATAAGAAGAAGGTGGATGTGTTGTCTAACTGTGAGAGATGAAGAGGAGTTGTCCCTGTTCTCTTCAGGTGACGTTAACATGTCCAGTAAGAAGCTGGATGAAGGTTCAGTCTTTCAGTGGTCCCAGTAAAACAGAACAACCTCCTCACTCTTCTCTGAGCTGCTGCTGAGTCTGTGCTGAAATATAAAAATGTCAAGGTGTTCCTCCTCCTGTGACAGGTGAGGGTTCTGATGATACCTGTCATTTCATCCTGTGTCAAGGTTAAGGAGGCCACACACACATTTTAAAAAGCGATAGGTGTGTGAGGTTGTGTTACTGTGGTGATAACTGAAGGACAGTGTGTGTTGTTCACACCAGAGAGTGGATACCGGACCTGAACCCGACAGGACCTGACGGGTCAGTGTGTTGTTAGGATGTTGTGTGTTGTGTATATGTGTGTGTAACTCCAGTGTTTGATAGTGAAGGTCTTTCTCATGATAGTAGAAAACAGTGAGTCAAACACAGCTGTAGAAATACTGGTACTATTTCTCTTTGTGGCACACACACACACACACACACACACATACACACACACAGACACACAGACACACAGCTCCTGTCTCTAATGAAGATGACTGCAGTCTGATAATCTTCATCCTGATGCAGACACCTGTCACAGCAGCAGAGTGCATCCCATAATGTCCCTGTAAGCAGATTAGGTCTCTAATGCAGGTATTTGAGGAATATTCATGCAGCTAAGAGCTTATATAACAACGCCCCCCCCCCCCCCCCCACCCTCCCACCCCACCCCCCACCCCCTCCCCCTACTCCTCCACTGACTGAGGAGCCCCGAGGCTCAACCACATCAAAGCCTCCCAATCAGACTGGAAACATCTCTCTGTACACACACACACACACACACACACACACACAGATCTGTTCGTCAACAGAACAGTGTCAGAAATGATCTGCTACTGCAGATACACAAAAAATCATTTACATCAGACACACATCTACAATAACACATCTACAATCGCACATCTACACATCTACAATCACACATCTACAATCACACATCTATAATCACACACACACATCTACAATCACACATCTACACATCTACAATCACACATCTACAATTGCACATCTACAATCACACATCTACAATCACACATCTACAGTCACACACACATCTACAATCACACACACACGTCTACAATCACACATCTATTCAATTCAATTCAATTTTATTTGTATAGCGCCAAATCATAATATACATTATCTCAAGGCACTTTACAGGGCAAGGTCAAGACCTTACTTTATTACATCTATCTACACATCTACAATCAGACACACATCTGCAATCACACATCGACAATCACACACCTACACATCTACAATCACACATCTACAGTCACACACACATCTACAATCACACATCTACAATCACACACACACATCTACAATCACACATCTACAATCACACACACATCTACAATCACACATCTACAATCAGACACACATCTGCAATCACACATCTACAATCACACATCTACAATCAGACACACATCTACAATCACGCACACATCTACAATCACACATCTACACATCTACAATCACACATCTACAATCAGACACATCTGCAATCACACATCTACAATCACACATCTACAATCACACACACATCTACAATAACACATCTACAATCAGACACACATCTGCAATCACACATCTACAATCACACATCTACAATCAGACACACATCTACAATCGCACACACATCTACAATCACACATCTACACATCTACAATCACACATCTACAATCAGACACACATCTGCAATCACACATCTACAATCAGACACACATCTACAATCACACATCTACAATCAGACACACACATCTACAATCACACATCTACAATCAGACACACATCTACACATCTAAAATCATACACACATCTGCAATCAAACATCTACAATCGCACACACATCTACAATCACACGTCTACAATCACACACACATCTACAATCAGATGTGAGATGTGTCACCTGGTGAGGTGTGTACCATGAAGGTGTAGTCCTGAATGAAGAGCCACAGGTTCGAGTCCAACACGTGTTATAATACTTGTTATAACACATGTATTATAGTAAAATTGATTTATAATACATGTGTAATACATGTGTTATAATACAGGTGTGATAAATGTGTTATAATACATCAGTTATGGTACATCCATGTTCACTTGTTGTTCAAAGCTTTTAATTTGAAAAGTCACAAATCACTGAACAACAACTGTGTCCCAGCTGGTCCGTCACTCTTTATTATCCCCTGGAAACACTACTGTTGTGTTGTGTGTATTTTCAGCTCATGTGCTGTCACAATGATGAAGATGTTTTCTGATAGTATTTGTGTTGCTGTGTGTTGAGCCTTCAGGGCTACCATACAGAACCTCTGTGCATACACATCATACATACCACAGCGTCACTTTTACACACATGTAGAAATCTGACTCACCTGTTGCTGAAAGGTGCTTCAGTTAAAACACTAACCTGTCTATAAACTGACAGAAATCACAGTTAAAGTTCAGAGACATTAACTTTTGGTTTCATGCCTCGCTCTGTGTCTCTGACCTGTCAACCTGTCGACCTGTTGGTCTTCTATCATTGATCATGTTTATATTAACATGCAGACGAGTTGGTGTGAGACAGGTACAGGAAGCTGTGGGGGGGTTAGTGTGTGTGTGTGTGGGGGGGGGGGCTCCATTAAGTGAAACAACTGGAACAGATTTGATGAAATGAGGCTCATTAGAGCGACAAGGAGGAGCTGCTCATTTACATCCAGCTGGAGTCTCTGTGCTCGGCTGCTCCACTTAATTAGAGGATGAGATTAACATCGTTCAGGAGCTCCACCTTCACCATGTGAGGCAGGTTAACACACACACACACACACACACACACACACACACACACACACACACACACACACACACACACACATGTTCCTACAACAACAGCTGGTGAGTCACTGCAGCAACAAAAACCTGCTGCAGCTGGAGGATCAAACTCATACTAATGGTAGAGAGTTTACTACATACACGTAAACACACACACACAAACACACACACACACACACACAAAGATCAGTATCACAAAGTCGATGATGACAGCAGAGGAGTCCCAGCTCTGAGATGCTGAAAATGAGAAGGAGTGAGACATCAGGTTCATGAGACGTCTCAGGGAGGACGGTGGGTTTACCTCCTTCAGTCTGATCTCGTGGTTTCACTAAAAGAAATAAGAACCAGGTCTCAGGTGGTCCTGGGTCTTGAGTGGTCCTGGGTCTTGGGTGGTCCTGGGTCAGTTTTATTACTGTCACTGATGTTAAGTGTTTGATTGTTTTGATGCCACTCCTTTCATATGTTTCCAGTATTTTTCTGTTCCCAGGTCTTTGGTGTGTTTCATGTAGTCCTGGTTTCTGTCCTCTGATGTTTTGGTTCCAGTGTCCAGCTGATTCCAGGTCTAACCTTTACTCACACCCAGTTTGGTTCTGGTTCTGTTTTGGGCCAATAAACCATTTAATCCTTTTAAAGTTCAAACTCCTGAAACTCAGAGTCAGTCAGAACGTGCAGCTGGGAGTTGTAGTTCATGAGGAGACAGATGGTTTTTGTGGTTTGGTCAGTTGTGCTGTTGCCGTGGTGACAGTGTTGAGATAAACTCTGAGCAGAGTCACTTCTCTGAGATAACGTTGTGTAAACGCAGCACAGACATGAGTCCCGTCCAGGGCCGGATATGCTGCTGTCAGAGGAGGAGGTCCACGTTCATTTATCTTTTCCTGCAGGTCACGAGGAGAAACGCAACAGCCCCAACCTGTCAGTCAATCAGCTGCTTCATGTGTCCTCCAGAGGAAAAAAGAGGAGTCTGTGTCAGTTGTTACTCAGGTGTGTTTTTCTCAGACGTTCTGATGGTTTCTGTGATGGACATGTTCTTTCATGTGTTCTATTGTGTGTAGTTCACAGTTTCCACTGAAATGAAATGTTTCAGCAAAATGTTTTAACCTGAAGAGGAGTGTGGAGAAAGTGTCGAGACGCAGGTTCAGAAAGGTGATGATGAAAACAGTGGTGTGGTCCTTTAAAATGAGCTCAGTGTTCAGTGAGAGGCTTTACTCTCACAGTCTGGGGGGTGGGGTGGGTGGCTGGCAGTAAATCCAAAATGTACAAAAATAAAAGCCTATTAGAGGAGTGAAACATTTTGATCTATCAGATACAAATATAAACAATGTCAACACCCAAACACATCTGTTGCAGCTTATCTGCCTCCACTGCTCTTAATATGCTCCTAATGTAGCCGCCTCGCTTCCCTGCAGTCCACTTCCACTGCCACCACTATTTATACCTTCACATGCGGCAGAGTGCTTCCACTCAGAGCGGATTTCAGGCTTTAAGCTGCTCGATGTGAGCTCACCTCTCGTCAGACCTGCTCTCTGATACATTTGATATATTTGTGGATAAAGAGGCTGAACCTCGGTTTATCTCGTCAACACGCAGGAATATCAAAATAAAAGCCTCAGCTCTCCCATCTACACTGAAATATTAATCTCTCCAAATAATTAGTGAGTGTGACAAGAACCTGTGTCCAAACAGGCGGAGTGGGGGGCGGGGGGGGTCATCATTGTCATTATCTTCATCATCATCACTGTGTTGGCCTGTGGGGCTGAGACTAAATTGATACCTGAACAGTGTGTTGGCTGCAGCTCAAACACTCAGAGGATTTTCATCTGTAAGAGGCTTTTATTTTTATACTAATGCCTGATTTAAAAGGTAAAAAATCTGCTGCCAGGGTTCACCTGATGATGTCATCACAGGCCAAAACAAACAGGGGCATGATGGGAAAACATGTTTATGTGGTGGAGAAAAAACATGTGTTTCCAGAGGGTAAGAAACAAGAGGAAGATCAAACCTTAATTAATTTTTTCATGCTGATCTGTTATTGGCCATAACACAAACAGAGACATCCTCACTGACCAATCAACAAGCAGAACACATGCTGACATCATGTTGGTTCATTGACAATGTAGCGTATTTATACACTTTATGGCCAAAAATATGTGGACATGCTTCACAGCCAATACTCTTTGTTGTGTATTGGCTTTAATCCTCTATTAAATAATTGCATATGAATCCACATATTTTTGACTGTACTGTGTACTGTACTGCATATATATAATTCAGCATCAGATCACTGTGCTTAGTGTAAATTGAATGTGACAAGTTTTTAGTTTTATCTTATTTTATAATCTTATCTAACTTTGTATTTTCATTGTATGCCATGTTAAAATGATCTTTTAATCTCTTCATTCTGTCTGTAAACACTTTGTAAAATGAGAATCTGTATTTCTATGTAACAGTTTTTTTCTCTCAGTGTTCATTTAGTTTTATTACTTCCTGGAACATCCACATTTTGGAGATACAAGGATTCTGTCATGAAACAAACAAAAGGATTCAAACAGATAATAAAAAACAAGATATGTAAATAAACATGAAATGTGTCTGTCAGGGTTTCCAGGTTTCCAGAATAAAAGCCTTTTATTTCCCACAGCAGCACAGAGTTAGTGTTTTTTGTTTGTTTTTTTCTTCTTGTCTTTCAGAGGTGATTTCAGTCTCAAACAGTGAAATTAAAAGCAAAGACATTCAGACTGAAGAGCTGCATCAAAATCAGATTAGGAAATTGGGGCAACGCTCCCCCCGGAGAGTCTGACGTTCAGCTGGAGAAGACGTCTGACATCACAGGAAGACAAATAAACACAAAGACACAGTGGTGGGAAGTAACTCACTACAGTTACTACATTAGTGAACTGAAGTACTTCACTTTATACTGTACACAGTGTTGGATCCACACTGTGTCTGTTACAACAAGATAAAACCTTTGGTCAAGTACTGCAACATTTAATTTCATCCAAATATGTAGCTGCTGTATTATACATTATACTTATATTTTCATTGTGCTTCAACAACATGTCAACATGGAGTCAGAAGACAGACAGACGGACTGAGGACAAAGTCCAGGTCTCACAGACCCAGCTGCACGTTTGTTGTTTTTAATGGTAGGACTTTGTCTGATAGAGGCCAAAGACAGATTTCTACTGATGTGGACAACAAAGTCAATCAATCAATCAATCAGTCAGTCATCAGTATTTATGCTGAGGAGGGAATGACAGAGTGTGACCAGGTACCAGGTGATGATGAAGAGTTGAATGAGGCTTTACAATTGTTGGGACTGGACCATCAGAGTGGAAAAGATTCAGACCTGAACCCAGAGAGGACTGGGACAGAGAGGACCAGGACTGAGAGGACCAGGACAGAGAGGACAGGGATAGAGAATATCATGACAGAGAGGACAGGGACAGAGAAGACCAGAACTGAGAGGACAGGGACAGAGAGGACAGGGACAGAGAAGACCAGGACTGAGAGGACAGGGACAGAGAAGATCATGACAGAGAGGACAGGGACAGAGAAGACCAGGACTGAGAAGACCAGAACAGAGTGGACCACGACATAGAGGACAAAGACAGAGAAGATCATGACAGAGAAGACAGGGACAGAGAAGACCAGGACTGAGAGGATGGGGACAGAGGAGATCATGACAGAGAGGACAGGGACAGAGAAGACCAGGACTGAGAGGACAGGGACAGAGAAGATCATGACAGAGAGGACAGGGACAGAGAAGACCAGGACTGAGAAGACCAGGACAGAGAGGACAGGGACAGAGACTGACTAAAAACTTAACAACTTTACAGGTGTTTTGATGGTGGAGAGACCAGGTCTTAAGACAACTGTGGAGTCTACTCTGTTAGTTAGCAAACTGGTAAAGGTGTCCACAGACGTTCACCAACATGATGCTGGTGTGATTTTTGCATTGTGAGTCTGTCTGCAGCAGGTGTAATGGTCTCTCTCCATGTTAGCTTAGCATCAGCAGCTGTAGCCACAGTTGCTGTCTCTGTGTTTGCTCTGTATCATGGTGTTTATCAGTGAAGAGTTTTAAAGCTACACCTGACTACACCTTTGACTAATATTACACCTTTAACTGAGACTACACATTTAGCTGAGACAGAGCTGAAGTGTGTGAATGTTTTTACTGTGTTTTTATGTGTATATGAATACATAACGACCCCCCACCCCCATCATGCAGCTCTGTCGTGTCCCTGCAGACTTTTCATTGGAGTCCCCTCTTTCCTCTAGACTCAGATGAATATGTATCCAGCTGAACATACTGAGACACATCAAACTTTAATCACCTCGCTGTATTTGCATTTGATTCCAGGAGAGCGGGGGGGGGGGGGGGGGGGTGACTCTGTCTTTGATGATTGGGACAATTAGGACGGATCAAAGTGGAGGTTTGACAAGGCCTACAGCTCATCTACATAATGAAATTAACTCCAGATGAGAAGAATCGCTAACAGGAACAACTGATGATTCATTATTCATACGCAGGAGAAAAAAAGCTGTTTATGCTGCTAATGTCACCATTACAAACCTTGTTTTCAATTAACACTCTGTTAATTAACTGCTGGTTTACATCTGACCACATTCATCTGTTAGTTTTCTCTCTTGTTGTCTCGTGGCTTAATGCTGTTGTTTTACTGCTGTTTGTTTTTGATTACATCACATCACATCCTAACGAAGCCGTTCTCAATCAGACGTGATGAAGAAAGTGTACAGTGATGAATTAATTAGAGCTGAGGCATGCTGGGAACTGGGTGACAGGAGAAACCTGACACACGTGAACACAACAACACAAAATCAAACACAAACCTGAAGGTGAAACAACACAACTCGCTTGAACATTGAGGTGAAAACAAACTGGACCTGACAACAACTCAGGTGAGACCTGGCAGGTATTATTAATGAAGCTGCTCGTTAAAGCAGCGTTCAGTGACTCACATGTGACAACTGTAAAACACCACTACAACAGTTTGTCTCAAAGGTCAGAGGTCACAACATGATGGACCCCCTTCCCCCTTCCCCCATCAACCCCCATCGACCCTCACCGACCCCCACCGACCCCCACCGACCCCCACCAGCGTAATCTAACTAATGAGCAGTGAGACCTGACCTCAGATCAGGGAACTGCCTGAGAGACCAGAGACCACTTCCTGTTTGTTATCACAACCACTGTCAGGACAGAGTTAGCTTAGCACAAAGAGTAGAAGAAAAGGGAACTGTTAGCCTAGCTTAGCAAAAAGGCTAGAGGAAGGGGAAACTGTTAGCTTGGCTTAGCACAAAGACTGGGAGCAGGGAGCTGTTAGCTTAGCTTAGCACAAAGACTGGGAGGCCTCCACATGTAATAAATATAAATGTAATGACTCTCTCTCTGCTCCTTGTAAAGGTCTCTCTCCCATGACCTGAACTACAACACAGTGTGTGTGTTTGGGAGGGTGATGGGGGTGTGGTACTGGTGATGAGGGTGTGGTACTGACCCCCCCCCCCACACACACACACGCATACACACACACACACACATATACATAAACCAAACCTTCGCCCACACACTTTTCTCAAGATGGCTGTGACGGGGTGGGCAGGAGTGTGTGTGTGAGCCGTTTTATGATGTGTGTTAATGTGTGTGTGTGTTATGACTCTGTAATGTGTGTGTATGTGTGTGTGTGTATGTTAATGTGTGTGTGTGTGTCATGACTCTAGGGGAAGTGTTGTTCCCATGCCCTCTCTGCATTCCTGCCTCAGATCCCAGACGCGTTTTTTGGGGTCTTGTATTTATTTTTCCTCCCCCAACATGGAGTCCAGGATGTAGACACACACACGCACGCGTGTGCACACACACACACACACATGCACAAATGTGACACTAACAGCTAAAATATGAAGCGATAACAGAAACAGACTGTTAGTGAGAGAACTTGCAGGATTTAACCCCAGAGTAGAGGTCTTCATGGGTCCACATTGTTCTGGGACCAAGGACCAAAGTCGGACCAGGTCCAACCAAGTCTACTGGGATCAGGTCTGGTGTGGTTTTACTATTTTGCTGATTTGGAGGTGAGAGGAGAATGAGAGTGGACTGTTCTGAGGAGAAACTGAAGCTTGCTGTTGGTGGAAACAGGATTTACCTAATTTATATATTTATTCATTGTTCTGATTGGGTGGGGGGCACACATTAGTTCACATCAATGTCTCCACACGTCTCTGTTCACGTTACAAATCTGACGTAGGTGTCACGACAGAGTTCAGATCAGACCCTCAGTCACAATCATTGTCACTAATAATGAAACTTAATGACACTCAGGCTCCAAAACATGTGGTACTGCACCCATGGGGGGCGATACCCAGGTTTTTGGGTATGGGATCCACATTAACCTAATCTTCAGGTTGGGGCCTCCAGGGAACAAGGGGGCCCTGCTACATTTATCCATTCAGTGATTTAGACCAAAAAACTGAGGAGATTTTCAAAAGAATCAGCAGCACAGTCCACAGCATTGCTGCCGTCAGACAGATCAGTACCAGAGACACACAGGTAACTCTACAGGTAACAGTGCAGGTAACTCTTCATGGTCCCAACAAGAAAGTGATAATGAAAAAAATATTTTCTTCTGTCTTTTTTTTAACGTTTTTTTATTTCTGAGTTTCGACCATCAGTCCAGATGTTCAGTCCAGATGTCCTCTTATGGTCAGAGCAGAAACTCAACAATTTGCTTCAGTCTGAGTCTCTTTTTATGGACAACAGAAATGATTCAACAACATCAACAGATACACAGAATGACATCACATCTATCAGCAATGAATCTTAGACTTCAGTGTTGACATCTTCACCATTAAAGGACAGTTTACTGGTGTCCATCAGCTGTTAGAATCATGTCTTCATTCAGCTGCTGCAGAGCTGAGACCAACTCGTCTGTTCAAGCAGTGACCTCCATTAACCTGAGAAACTGAGTCTGACTACGAACATCTACATTTATTAAACAGAAAAGTTACACATGAAAACACAAAATTACTGAATATCGTGTTGATCTACTCTGTCTGAAACCAGAAGAACATGCTGGTCTGAAGGAATCAACACCCCCTACTCATATAACCTTCCAGTGATAGTCTACACTATCAGACTCATTGAGTTCCAAAGGGAAATATTATCTGGAAGCACCAGATTAATATCCACCTTTACGCAGATGACACCCAGCTGTACTTACTTATCTATGAAGGTGAGGCTAACCAGGTGATCAAACTTCGGGTGAGTCTTAAAGACAATTGCTTCACCAGCCACCCACAGTTCCATTTTCTGCCACCATACTCTACAATTCTCAACCCCTCTGAAGAGGAACCTGTTTCAGTTTGACACCCCAGGAGCATGTCTCCTCACCAACACAGAACAAAAGGCAGAAGACTTTTTTCGTTCTGTCCTCTGTTCTGTATGAAGAAGATGTTACAGATCCAACTGTGTCTGCTGAGAGGTACTGAGAATTTCAGAATAAAAGACATTCTGTTCTTGTGTTTTATATTTGAGTATGAAAACAACAATTTACATCAGGCTTCTGTTTGTACAGTAAAGACCCCGACTGTCATCATGTTTGCACTGATCATCTGGTTCATTTGATAAAACATGTGTTCACTGATGAAGTTCAGAGTGTGTGTGTGTGTGTCTGTAGAGGCAGTGTGTTGTTGCTGTTTGATTGTTGTTGGTCTGCAGTCAGCAGAGTTCAGCTGTGACAGTGTCAGCAGATCTGACATCAGTGAGGAAAATAAACTGCTTCATTTACATTTCTCTGCACAGTGAAGAATTCAGATCAGGTCTGCAGTCTGAATATTCATGACCCCTGCTCGCTGAGCCCCCAGGGGACGTGTTCGAGGGCCCCACTTATATCCAGGCAAATACAAAAAGTAAAATAAAATCATTAGAAACATGAAAAGTGAAAGAGAGAGTAGCCTGAGACAAACCTGTCAGCAGGTTCATTAAATCTGACTCATTTAGTCTTTGACTTTCTAATGTTTGGGTTTGTCTCACTCAGTTTCAGGTTTTAATCAAAGTTTTTCTTCCAGTTTCTCTGCTCTGTTCTATGTTACACAAACTTCACACCTGAACTGTCACTTCAACTTTTAATTCCATTTTTGTGTTTCTATCAAATTTTTGTGGATTTACTTTAATTATCAGACAAATTATCATGTCATTTCTTTGTGTTTTTATTTTGAAGTTTTATAGCATAACTCAAACATTCATTTTATTTTGAAATTTTCACCAAACTGAGGTAAAAGCATCATGTCTGCAGTTAGTTTAAGATTTGTGTGTGTGTGTCCGGGAAAGCAGCCCTCCCTCTGAAGGTACTTTATTTTGACAAGGATGTCCCCTCTGACATCAGCCTGATGTACTGAAGAGGAGAAACGACATCCTGCAGCTTCCCACCCCTCACACAGGAAGTTCTGACCCCCAAGGTGCTTCACATGTGCAGGGGACATCGCTCGGGGCCTGTCCATGTTTTTATAACACTCAGAGCTTAACACGTCCCCCACGCTCCTCTCCCACACTGCAATGCTGCCCTGACATCAGCGCTGCTGCCCTCCTCCTGACAGACAACGAGCAGGGAGTGAGGGAAAGAATCCCGGAGGTTCCTCAGAAGTTTATGCAATATTTTTAGTCTGTTAGCACACACACGCACGTGCGCGCACACACACACACACAGATGGGATGAGTCCTTAAAATAGACCTGAGACACCAGGTAAGAACAAGAGGAAACTGTGGGTCAGACCTGACAGGAAGTCTGCTTCACTACAACCACACACAACCGCACACAACCACTGTCTGTTTCTGATCCTGGACTAATGTCTGAACCCTGTCCAACGCCAGGACAAGGATTTTAACTTTGCATCACCAGCTGTTCCCGTCCTTACCGTTATGTCACAAAGCGCTGCTCCTGTTGCCTAGCAACCTTGACAACACATGACTTTTTCTTTCATAAAAACTTGAGGTTTTAAGGTCCTTGGTTTTCAGCGGTTCACGTCCTCCACTACTCCAGACTGAGACTGGTGAGCGGACTGTGATCACGTGGTTTCTGTTCATTCGCTTATGTTAGCATGCTAACATGGAGATCATTGTACCTGCATTGCTGTGCTGCCGGTGAGGTCAACAAGGCAGCCAGGACCTGATCTCTGACCCAACACAGCATCATCATATCTCTGAGTTTTATGACCCCGAACTCAGATCCAGCAGCAGGACCAAGGTTAAGAGCTCTCACTGGTCTGGTATCAGATGAGTTTAACTTTAATCCTCCTTCAGCTTCTGGACCAGGAGAACCAGACTCTGACAGACAGAGAGGTCTTTGTCAATCAGCAGACCCCTCTCCAGTTGACCAACCTCAGTGTGCTGGACTGAGATGAAAGCAGAGGAAACAGTTCTGGTCTTGGTAAACTGGAGGTGAATGGCAGCTCTCGTCTTAGAGGCATTACTGACATTTCCTTGAAATTGGATAATTGCTGGCTGCCGTGAGCGCAGCGTTCAGACGAGCCCACACAGTTTGGCTTCTACTCGTCTTTCTTCTCCTCTCCTCAACTTTAAATTACAGGCTGTCAGCTGCAGCTCCTCGCTGTAATTTTGTCCTCTCTCTGAAGACGAGAATAATTTTGGAGCCGGTGGATGGATGGTTATTGTTGATATGTGATGAGGAGAGCTGGTTACCACTGAGGCATGCTGGGTACTTAAACACAGAGAACACATCATCACAACAGACGTTTACCAGTTTAACATTCTGCTTCTCCTTCCACTGTTTGATCTGGAGCCTGGTCTCAGTCCACCTCCAGTCCTGATAGACCAGGACCTGAAAGACCTCCATCAGTGTTAACAGGTTTTACATGGCTTCACCTACAAGACACGGAAATGATTCAGCTTCAGGTCAGGACCAGATCGATTTTACTGATCCAGTAAAAATTGCCTGGGGCAGGTCATTTCTAATAACATCACATTTAAAATGCTCCTGGGGTTTTATTAATCTGTGTGGTGTCTGGCCAGGCCCTGTGGGTCAGGGCCCTGAAATCAGGTCTAAAAGCTGTTCCCATCAACATCCTGAGCTGGATCCAGTCTTTAGATCAAACTGGTTTTGGTTTTCCTGTCCTGGTGGATCAGGTCTGCAGAGCCAGATCCACATGTTCCCACTTGTTAAAAACATAACTCACAGATAAATAGCACATCAGCTCTGAGAATCCATAAAGCACTAAATAGAGTCCAGCACTCAAAGCCAAACCACAGACTGGCTGCAGGACCAGATCCAGACCTGGCCCAGAACTCAGGCTGTGCGGTCTGAAAGTATGTGGGTCAGATTCAGAGGCTGAGTACAAGAGGAGGAGGAGCAGGGACTAGACCTGATCCAGAATCTTTGACAGTGAGCATCTTTACTCTCCAGCTGTGGACACATCTGGAGGTGAATGTCCAGCTGCTGGAGGTCTGGCAGACTCTGAGGGTTCAGGTGATCTGGATCAGTATTCAGAGACAGACCAGGCTGATTTACATTCTCTGTGGTCATCAGAGTGAACGAGTCAGTGAAGGGGAACTGGTCTAATTGAATATATGAATGTTTGTTGCTGAGCAGTGGATTAACTTGGTCTCAAAGGTCACATGTTGGACCGAGTCCAGACCTGGACCCTGACAGTCAGCCATGTCCACTCACAGGAGGAGGAGACGGAGGCTCATTACCAAACAGCGCTGAGACGAGATGTTTGTGTCCTGCATCACAACATGAGACCATCACATGCGACTACTGCAGATGTCTTTACATCTGGAGGCTTGAAGATCATGAAACCAGCTGAATGTCTGACCCTGACGTTTACAGACAACGTTTATGTACAGCAGGCCTAAGAAAAAAACTGTCACAGGACCAGGTTCATCCTGGTTCATATGAATGATTTAAGAGGACATACAGGTGATGTCAGAGACTGGTCCACACCTGTGATCAAACCATTTGTCTCTGTCCAGTTCTGATGACTGGTCTCTGAGACGTGTGCTGCTATTGTTGTCTAATAGTTTGACTTTGATACTGACTCCATTGTGTGACATTTTGTGAATGAAACTTTCCTACAGATGACATGGAACAGGAGCCTTGTGTGGACACTGTAGGAACCTTCATGTCCTCCATCAGTCTGAGAGGTCTGAGTCAAGGTCTGGAGGATCTGATTTAATCTAATAGTGTCTTCATGAGGCCCATCGTTGGATTCTGTGAGGGGAAACAGCTTCAACAATAAGAATCATGGGGCGGCCCGATGGCGGAGTGGTTAGGGTGCATACCACATGAGCGGATACTCTCGGCAGGCGAGCACCGGTTCGACTCCCGACCAGCCCGACTCCCGACCAGCCCGACTCTTTCCTGCGTGTCATTCCCCCTCTCTCTCTGCCCCTTTCCTGTCACTCTCTACTGTCCTGTCAATAAAGGCAAAAAATGCGCAAAAAAATATCTAAAAAAAAAAAAAAAAAGACAATAAGAATCATCTGGATCGACCATCCACTCGTTTCTCATGTGTGCTCCTGGTTCTGGTCCATCCCTCCTCCCTGTGGGGATGTGTGGATTTGCTCTTCTAACAACAACAGCAGAGGTGATGCTGAAGATTTATTGTCATTGATGTTTGTGAAGTGAGTCTGTTGGTGCCAGTGACCCAGTCCTGATGGTGAGACCATCTTTAGATGCTCGTTCTCCCAGCAGGTTTGAGTTCAGTTCCAGCTGAGAAACATCTGCAGGTTCTGTCACTCAGCTGTTGTCCTCAAACTGCATCAAAATCAATAATCAATCAATAAATCAGATGTAAATTGATGTGACATGCTGAAGTATTGTCAGTGGTGACACACTGACAGTTAAATCTGGAGCTGATGCACTGAAAGAAGTTGAAGTGACAGTTTATGTGAACAGAGTCAAAGCTGAGTGAAGTGGAAGTGCTGTGACATAGTTGACAAATGTAAAAACTGAATGTTGTGCAAGTGTCACATGTGATGTTACAATGACACTCAGTTAAAGGGAATAAAATCAGTTGAAGTGTCAGTTCAGAGGTGAAAGTCATATGACATAAAAGGAAATTAAGTGGCACCTGAAACTGAAGCACATGTGCTAAAGTTAAAGTTCATGTTATTCTGATCCTCCCTCTGTTCAGGTTCCGGTTCAGGTCTTCGCAGATCAGATGGACCCATGTGGATCTGGTTCTCAGTGACTGTGGATTATAGATTATAGATCAGAGGTTTCGCTGTGAGTGAAGCATCAGTAAAAGACTTTTTGCTTTAAAGTGTTTTTTTTTCTTCTGTGGTGAGAAACGTCCTCAGAGACACAAAGATGTTGTTGTGTCCCTCAGTGGGACACTTCCTGTCTCCATCAGGCCTGTCTCTCCTCACAGATTGTTTCAGACCAACACAAAGATCGATGAATATAATGAGTGGTTGGGCTTCTGATCAGAAACAATGACGGCTACAGTCGGACTGCTGTGTCAACTCTAAGACGCCATGGCAACCCTCTTTGACAGGAAGTTTATTTTCTCAGGCCTTTAGGAATATTAATAACCATCAAGCCATGGCTGCCAAGTTCCTCTGGCTGGGGTTCAAACCCACGCAGTGAACAGGACGCTCAGTCAGGATGTAATGTAAGCAGCAGATAAACGGCTGCTGCTGTTTGTGCTGCGGATCATAATTAGCTGTCGGTTAAACAGTTTGATGATAATTGTTGTTGATGGCGGAGAAAGATTAGCCAGGAGCCGCTGATGCCCTGCCAGCTGACAGCTTTCACTCCATGGTCCTCCTCCATCAGGTCATCCAGGTCCTCTTACAGAAGAGAGGCCGAGTCTGGAGACGCAGAAGAAGAAATGAGGGTCACCTGCTCTAAGACTGCTACACAAAGTCCAGATGCACAAAGTTCAACAGTTTGTTTCCACTGTTTAATATGTTTGTAACATTTTCTCTCACAGGACTGAAGTGTTCTGAAGTGTCCTCCCCCCACACAAACCTCCTCACAAACCAACAAGCCCTAAAAATGATGTCAACCATTAAAATGACTTCATTTTCTAAACATTTCTTCCCTCTCCATACATTTTCTTATAATCCACAATTCCCATGATTTTCAAAAATGTCCTCACCTCGCACAGATATCCCTTCTAAAATGTCTCATGTCCCCACTTCCCTTAAAGGTCTGTGTTTACCAAAATGACTTGACTTTGTAGAAAATGTCCAGTAACCCCACTTTTGTACTCATAACTATCAACTATCGTCATTTTGAATTTTTTTCTTTACCTTTCAAACGTCCTCAAAATCCATAAAGGCACACTTAAAAGCACAGAATCACACAAAATAGTTCTCACTTTCCACAAGTGTTTCCACCTTCATGAAATGTCAACACAAATGTCACAATTTTCATAAATTTCCTCTCATCAAAAACATTTGGACATGTCTTCTCCTTTCACAAATGTCTGACGTCCACATTTCAAAATGTCCTCACAATTCACAAATGTCTGCACCTTCACAGTGTGACACTTTCTTTGGTCCCCACAAAGATAGCAGCACCAGAACACTGTGTGGTTCAGGTATCGTCTGTGTGTAATCAGAGTTTATGTTTGCTCAACAGTTTCTGACGTCCTCTGGGTCCTCACAGAAATAAATATGAATATAAATTCATATCTGCGAGTATAAACAGTTTCAGATGTGTCTGACGGCAGCTTTTAATCTCACTGTGCTGCTTTTAATTGGAGAATGATGAGGAGGGAAGCTGCTGCCTGCTGGGCCTCTGAAGACAAAACTGAGGGAGGCGTTTTTATTTGAAAACCCTGTAATGAAGTTAATTTTACAAGGTTTCCATTCATTAAGAGCAGCTCACTCAGGTGCTCGGCAGACATTTACACAGTCCTGAGTCCACTGAGGAAACAAACACAGAGTCACACAAAAACACAAAGAATCACAAAAACACAAAGAATCATAAATACACAGCAGGAGTGAAAATCAGAGATGACTTTTATTTTGTGAAATAGAACAAAGAGAGAAGAGTTTTATCCAACTGAGATCAGACTGTTGTATTAAATAAGTCTATAAATGTGTTTATTCACTACTGTGACGACCGCTCCTCTCTGTCTCTGTCTGGCCTGTCTTCTCTCTCCTGCTCAGACAGATGTGAATCACCTGGACTGAGGGTTACACAACCTTTTAAAATCTATCTGATCAGTCTGTCTCTATGTCCCATCAGCGACATCCCCTCTTTGTTTCTTTCATTTGTTTGGTGAATTTTTACACTTGGCACTTTCGCTCCTCCATGCACTACCACACACTGATGTCACTGACTCAACATGTCCAGTTCTGCTTTAGTTATGTAAATAAGTTACTGTGATAAATTAGTTTTGTTGTTTGACTTTTAAATGTGTGTGTTCTCTGTCTTTGAGCCAGTTCATGACACCACACAAATACAAACATTACACTGGTTAATCACACATACAACAAATATGATTGTGCCTTCTCAACATCTGAGACACATCACATCTTTGTTCTTATGAATTTAAATCTAAAAATCTCATTGAAGAACAGATGCTGAGAAAAACTGTTTAAGTACAGGAACACTGTCTCCTGGTCTCATCCTGTCCACAGGTGAGTTCAGGTGTTGTCTGTTGATGATGTCACATTGAGCTATGCCAAGTGTGTAGTTTCCTTCAGTCTTTATATCATGTACAGACAGTTTGTTCTTCTGGCACCAGTCAGGTGTGTGGTCTGCAGAGCTCTGTGATTGGCTCAGAGCAGCAATGACATCACACAGTGTTCCCAGAGGGGTGTGTCTTTTGGAGCTGAGTTATGGTGGTGTCGGCGTGTCGAGGCGTCAAGGCGCCACCTCAGAGTTTCTCCTCCACCCTGC
Organism: Trachinotus anak; assembly: GCF_046630095.1. NCBI lineage: Eukaryota > Metazoa > Chordata > Actinopteri > Carangiformes > Carangidae > Trachinotus > Trachinotus anak. The sequence continues at coordinate 210,686 of NW_027273890.1, forward strand.
ACATGGATCTGATTTTAGAGGCTGGAGAGTGATAAGTGAAACCACGTCAGAGAGAGAGCAGCTGATTTACAGTCCACTGCAGCATGTATCGGACCATCTCCATCATGAAGAGCCAGTGTATATGTAAACACACAGACTAAATATGAGGTACAAAAAGACCCAAACAATTTCATTAAAAACAGAAAACTAATAACAGAGAGAACTCTGGTAAAGACAAAAACCTCTGAACATAAAGGTCGTGTGTGTTTTGGGGTGAAATGAATTTTAAACTTGTGTTACAGTAAAGTGGTTCAGACAGTTTGTTTCCTCTCTGTCCAGGAAACTCTTTCTTTAATGTACATTCATATTTATCTAATAAAAGCACAATTACAGCCCCAGAGCTGCGTCTCCTCTTCTTCTGCTGTCGTCATGTGTCTGAGCTGCAGCCTCTTGTGGTGGAGCAGATTCAGTCTGTCAGAGCCACTGTCGTGTTGTTGTGGGGGAGGGGTGGTCTCTGTAACGTCACCTGCTCTGTGTACAGTTAATCTCATAGGTGACATTGACTGTTAATGTTCGACTCACATACATTAAACTTCCTGTTTGTTTCTCTCACAAACAGCTGTCTGACGTCTGACTGCAGATTCACATTAATGAGGATTTTTTGTGTCCAGTTCAACTGTGACATAAAAAAATATGATCAACATTCAGAGTGAACAAAGAAGAGTTTTATATTCTGTGAGAAATTTTGGGTGTTTTACAGATGACATAAAAGAAGTAAAAATGTGCTGATGAAAAACTGTCTCTGACATAAAAACTACATTTAACATAAAAGTTGATACATATAAAATTCATATAAAATGTTCTTGTAAATTCCTCCACCTGTGGTTTAAATGATGTCATATAGGTAATATATGACTTGTTTGAGACCAGCAATTTGAAAATGAACATTTAATTTAAAAAAAAACAAAAAACACTGAGAATAAAATGATTGGCTGTTTGTTGATTCTTTTCAGGAAACAGGTGAGGACACAGCGACTGAATAAGGACACAGAGCTTTTTTCTTTTTGAAGTCAGAAGTACAGAGGCCCTGGAGGGTCAGACTGAGGTGTGTTATGATACAGGCTCCTGACTCCTGACCTGGGTCTCTGCTGGGACGTCTGGGACTTGGACCCTGAACGAAGCCTCCTCATGTTGACTGTCTGTTTACTGTTTCTGCCTTTTCAAAGGAAGGACCAGCTCCAAATGCATCATGGGAACAGTCACCTCCACATTTGTTTCTCTGCACTGACCGAGTGTTAGAGCTGGACATGACCAGCACACTTCCTGTTCCTGTGGACCGGGGGAACTTAAAACTTAATGTGAGGGAACATAGAAGTTCCCTGACAGACTGATGGACTCTGATGGACTCTGATGGACTCTGATGGAACCTGATGGACCCTGATGGACTCTGACAGACCCTGATGATGTGGAGAAGAGTGAGGTGGAGGCAGAGAGCAGGATGAAGATGAAGTGAAAGGACATGGACTAATGAAGAAGAAGGTCTTAGACAGACAGAGAAATGCCGTTGCCAGCTCCCATCATGCAACAGGGCAGAGAGGAAATAAGACAGAAGGTGATTATTCTGCTGTTGATGTCAGACTGAGAGGAGACATCAACATGACCTTTAACCTTTTAATGACCTCCAACTGACCCACACAGCTAACCACACCCTGATGATGTCATCATTGTAAGGTGGAGGACAGGTCCTCTGAGGGTTCATCCTCTGGAGAGCAGGAGACATCTGAGGAAACACCTGAGTCCACTGCAGATGAAGACCATGTGATATGACTGAAAGCTCTAGGTGGATAGTGAACCCGGACCTCCTCCTCCCCCTGCCCCTCATTCTCCTCCTCCTGCCCCCCCATGATGGGAGTAAACAAGTAGTTTTATGACTCCTGCAGCAGCAGCTCCTCTCAATCTGATTATGTCTGAAATATGAAGCACAGCAGCAGCTTGTGTCCATGATTGAATCAATGCTAACAAGAGCTTATTAAAGTGATATGATCGGCTCCATGGTGGCGTCCCCCTGCTCTTCCTCCTCCTCCTCTCTGACGGGGGTTTCCACTAAAACAAACTGAAATGTCCTGTGAACATCAGGTGAGACATCATGCCCACTTCCTGTCCCACCTGAACAGCCTCAGAGACAGGTGGAAGCTGACAGGTAGAGACAGAAGTATTTAAACATAACACTTCAGTCCTTAGTCTCAGTTTACTCTGTAGATATATTCTATGACCAGAGAAGATGAATTCAGTTGTTAAAATCAAAACAACTTTATATAATTTGATTTTCTACTGCAGCCTGTTCAAAATTATGTCTAGTTTTTATCATCTGTGATTCCTGTGTGTGATCTGAACTGATTTATCAACAGACTCACAACTGAGCAAACATCAGCCTTTGATTTAAATTCACTTAAGAACATAATAAACCATCAGGGGCCAACACCCAGAGGAACAACACACTGCTCTTTATACTGTATGTAGTGCAAGCAACAACGAAACAATCTGTACAACAATCACTTTGATTTGAAATCAGTTTATGAATCAAACAAACTAACGGGGGCCCAACACTGAGCCCCTAGGGACCCACAAACAAACCTGAGTAATTTGACTTCAAATGAATTTATGAACAAAATAAATATAAATATTAATGAAGTAAATCAAGTACATTTTATTTATATCTAAATTACAGTTGTGTTCAAACATTTTTACAATCTCTACAAATTAAAACTATTTCTAGACAATAATTCTGACTTTTGTTAAACAACCACTGAACCACACAGCTCCTCATTCTGACCTGAATTCATTCATTCATTCATTCATTCATTCATTCATCTTTTAGTTGACCATACACCTCTGTAATGTATCTATGTCCTCATGTGAGTCATCCTCACTTCTTCCTAATGAACCAGAAACACAGACACACACTTCCTGTGTTAACAGAGATACAGTACACCAGTCACTCACATAACCACTAGTTGGCGCTGCAGACATCACCATAACATTTATACTGATTAACTTATGTTTCATCTTCAGCTGCTTTATTCTCACATATAATATCATATTTTATTAGATTGTTTTCATATTTTCATATTTATACAATACAACAACAAACACACACAAGTAAAACAATAATAAAATATGTACATTTATCAAAATGACAAACTGTGAGAATGATGAAAACCACTTTGTTTTCTATTGTATATATTTATGTTTCTCACATGTTGATTGACTCGATTGATTCTGAGCAGAATTCCCCTGTTTCTCTTAATTAAATCAAAGCTGTTAGTGGACTGGTGTTAATCAAAGTTAATTGAAGTTAACTCAAGCGTGTTTTCATGTCAGAAACTCAAACTGTCTAAAAATAGAAATCACATGATCCTGTTGTTTTCTGCTGCTGCCAGGGGAAATACACTGATTTTCTTTTTTCTCATTTGGCTCCAAACTGGGATTTTCCTACCTGATAAGATCAGAAACATCCAGAGGAGCTTCACTGGTAAACACCAACTCATCTGGAGGAAGTCCAGGTTCTGTTTGTGTAGTGTGTGTATGTGTGGTTCTGTATGTTTGTGTATTGATGTCTACAGTCTTGTATTAACGTGCGTATCTGTGCTGATGTCCTGTCTTTAAAACCCTTCACACACCAACTACACTCAGACACACTAACACAGCAACACACTGGATCCACTTTAGGATCAAGTCTGGGACCAGAACCCTGACAACATCTGTCTCCAACAACAACAGCAACAACAACACATTGAAACACAGCAACAGGCAGCATCAGTGTTTGGTTGGTTGTTGGTTAGTTGGTTGGATCTTCGTTTTGGTTGGTTGGTTGTTCGTTTTGGTCAGTTGGTTGGTTGGTTGGTTGGTTGTTTGGTTGGTTGGTTGGTTGGTTGTTTGTTTGGTTGATTGGTTGGTTGTTTGTTTGGTTGTTTGTTTGACTTGTTGATTGGTTGGTTGGTTGGTTGGTGGGTTGGTTGGTTATTAGTTGGCCTGTGCTGCCTCTGTCACAGGGATGAGTCAGAGACCCTATAACACTGCAGTCAGTCAGCTTTCGCAGCTTCAGTTTGTGTTCTCAGAATGAAAACAGATAGTTTATTGAAGTGAGCTTGAGAGCAAAGACATGGGACATTTATAAAACATCTGCAGATATAGAAACACATCAGCACCAGTCAACCCTCTGTCAAATTAGTCCACGGGTTCTCTCATCAGACCCTGTGTCCTCTCTTCAGTCCAGCTTGTCTGACTTCCTGTACACATGTCCACACCTCTAGCATCACTGTGTCCAGGAGGGACTCACCTGCCCCCCTCACCTCTTCTTCTAAACACAGATGTCATTTAGTTGCGTTTGAAACACCAACTAGTCAATCATCAACCGAATCAACTGGACCCTCTCTGCTCCAGAGCATGATGAGATATTAATGGTTCATTGTGCTCTGCCCCTGTGGAAGTGTTTGCATTTATATTCCTTCACTCACTTATTCAGGTTTTACCTTTAATTTGTTGTTGTCTCGATGTGTGAAGGGTTTCTACAGTGTGTTGAGATGTTAGCAGTGCAGCTCAGGTTGTTGGTCTGAAACCACCTGGTTGTGGTTGTAGACTTGCAGAGTTCAGAGTTCACAGATCAGAGTTGTCTCTATTCTGAGGTCAGACCGGACGATCAGAGGTTAACCTCCTCTCCATGAAGAGCTGTCCTCTGTTCTTTCATTATTTATCACTTAATTCATTCTCTCTGACCAGAGGCGCTCCAGAATTAGCAGAGTTATGCGTGTCTGTCATGTTCAGTCACTAAAGACCAGACGCCATCTGAATAACAGATCCCTGAGGCCAGGGATCCAGGGCCACAGTCCCAGTCCTGAACCAGACAAAAGGCCCGTCTGTTGGTGGTGTCACCCTGCTCAGATATGGCCGGGGGGTCTCAGTAGTACTCCTCTCCATTAGCATATCAACTTGGATTTGGGGGTTTTTGTGAGTCTGTAAACAAAGTTTCCAACAGGAGCAGCAATAATGTCTCCACTGTACGAGGACCTCTGAACAATGAGGAGCTGCGTGAAGGAATTTATGACCAGACCTCATCCACAAAAGGCCTCTTCTCCTCCCACATATTTTTAGAGCTGGTCTGAAACAGACATGAAGTCCACACTATGAACACATGAGGTTTAATGCAGTCACCTGATGACCAAAGAGGTTCGGACATCATGATGTTCGATGAATTAGTGTTAAAGAATCTGAACTGTTGTCAGTCTTTATCTCGTGTTGTGATTGACATCAGCTGACGAGTCCAACAATATTTTCATCAAATGAAAGAGTCAAATGTTCAGTGTTGTAGAAAACCAGAATGTTTCCAGAAAGAACGCCTCTTTTTAATAACAGACTGTTTCCTTTGATCGCCTCCGTGACTTCATACAAATAAAGATCCAGTCTCATTTTCTAATATGATTTCTAAGATTTATGAACATTTATCTTTGACGGACATGAAAATGTTTGGAAAATGAAAGAGACATTGTGACAACAACATTTAAAAACCAACCAGACAAACACAGTTTTCAGTTGTAACAGTGAATAATTTAAACATGTTTTCATCAGATTTATGGCGTCTCCTTTCAGAGGATCCAGAACAGCTCCTCACAGACTCAGACTCTGGTTTTATACCTGTTGATAGACCAGGTGTGATGTTTGTCAGGTGGTGGATGGACATGTAGCACTCAGACCAACCTGATGCCTTGTGCACACACTGTTGAAAGAAATTATTTTAAATTAAGAAGAATTAAAGTAATGTGGATGATACAAATAATCAGTCTCCTCTCTTCCTCTTTTCCAGACGTCTATATGACACAAAAATCCTATATTTCTAAATATCTGGTTCCTGGGTCCTGTGCTGTGTTTAACCTCAGATCCTTCTGTTCAAATACAACATGTAGAATTAGACCAGTGTGTCTCAGTGACTCACATTAGTACAACATGTGCAGTTACTACATCTAAACTTGTGACTTACCAACTTCAGTCCTGACACTTAAGAACAAGGACATTAACCCTCTTCATCCTTTTGTCACATCAAAAAGCTGCTGCTTTTAATGTTGTAATGTGTAATTTTCAAATAAAATCCAATGTCATATGAGTGATCCTGTGACTGGTCCATTATGGCCTCACTGTTATTCGCTGCTACTATCAGAAGTCATGCTAATTAGTGGTTTTGGTGAAATGCACGAAGGCCAGGGGGGAAAGGTTACAACACAAAGACCTCTGTTACTGCTGCTGTTGTTATGGCTGCAAACGTCTTCACTGCACCACATAGATAGATAGATAGATAGATAGATAGATAGATAGATAGATAGATAGATAGATAGATAAAGCAAAAGCTCACATTTTCTCTGACAGTTGTGGATAAATATTTAAACTGTGTAAAATGAATAAGAGCTTAGATACATTAATGAACAAACAGAAGTCAGAAAATGCTAACAGACTTAGCAGCCAGTAGTGAGGTTTGTCAGCATTTAGTAGCTAAAGGTCACCCTGTTGTAGAACATCTCAGTGACATACATGTGAAAATATTCTCTCATCATAGAGTTGTAAAATAAATCACAAAAAGTACATCTGCCTCCAGCTTCTTCAGAAAAAAAGTCTGATTCGCTGTGAACTGTCTCTGTTACTGCAGCCGTTCTCTGTCTGCTCCTGGGAGCTGGGAGCAGGGGACTGTTAGCCTAGCTTAGCACAAAGACTGGAAGCAAGGGGACTGTTAGCCTAACTTAGCATAAAGACTGGAAACAAGGGAACTGTTAGCCTAGCTTCACGTAAAGAGAACCACCTTGAATGAGAATAAGTCTGCCACAAGTCTAATTTAATTTTTAGTGTGTCTGAGGTTACACTGACCTGCTGGGTTAACTGATTAAATCCAGTTTAATTTGCTGTGATGTGTATTTAAATACATGGTTAATTATGAAATATATATGTTTAAACATATGTTGTCCATTGTCTAAATACATTTTCATATGGTCATGTATGACAACAGTGACATGTATGATTAGTCAACACATAGATGTTCATACACACTGTGTGTGAAGAAATAACCACGCTGCCCCTCCCTCCTGCCCTGTAGGTGACTCGACCGCCCTGGTCTGATCCTGTGGTGCTGACTGCCCCCCCCCCCAGTTGGTTAATGATGGCCCAAGTCCACTGATGAAGCCTGAAGCCTGGGGCAGATCACTGACTGGAACAAAATAAAGAGCCAGTGGTTGAGATGCCGTTGTATGTATGTGTGTGTGTGTGTGTGTATGTAAGTATGTGTGTGTGTGTGTGGGGGGGGGGCTAAATGGCACAGAATTCCACCCTGAGCTCTGGACGCATGAAACCCAACATTGTGCAGCTTCCACAATGGCCGCACTGTCGACACCATGCGTCTAATTCAATTAGCTGGGAGACGGTGCATAAATTCCCCCTGAATTCCTCTGATGAGCCAGTATTAGCCTCCAGTGGGGGGGTCTGAGCACGCTCAGTAACCTGTCACACAATGAGGAGTCAGTCAGACTCTCGACCGTCAGACGTGAGCTTCATCATCATGCAGGGTCAAGGTCAGAGGTCGCAGAGGAACCATTGACAGTCTGACTGATGATGATGAAGTCCCAGTGATGAAGCGTGGCACTTTAAAGATGTGAAGATGGTTTCACACAACTTAATGTGTCACTTCTGCTGCAGGAAAGTTGTGTCTTAACAAGTGTGTCAGTCTCCTACTGACTGACTGTGTTAGAGAGCTCAGCCGTTATCTCTTCATTAATGTCGTTCAGCATTTTAATAACTAAATATTAAACTCTGTTTAATAATAGTTAATACTGTTTCACGTTATTAACTTTTGTCAGATTTTGTGGATTTTTCTTATATTTATTTATATATTGTTAATATCTTATTAATGTTTTTCAGATATGTAACTAATGTTTTACATATTTTTTCAGATAATCATTTTAAATTAATATTTTTAAGATGTTATTGTATTTACCACTGCGTTTTTTTCTGGATATTTTACTGATGTTTTTTTACATAAGTGTTTAGACAGTGAATAACTTTCACATCTGTCCACATCTGTCCACTGCCATCAGCACAGACACCTGAGTGATGAAGGGTTCAGGGAGTCTGACAGAAATCAGAGGAGTCATCTAAACACAATAATTTATTCACAATAACACACAAGATGTTGTGTTTGGTTTCATCCAGAAACATACATCAGGACTGAACCATGAGGAGTTAAAACATCTGGATCTCTGTATAGCAAGAAGAAATAAAAGCCTGAGTGCCTCTTGTTTCCCGCCCTCTGTGGTTGTTGGTCTGCAACCAGACAAGCAGCGACATACCAGAGAGGAGGAGGAGGAAAACTCTTCATCCAGCAGCAGCAGATTGTGTCACCGTTTGGTTGCTGTGTGAGTCACTGAAGGGGATTTCAGAGGAAAAATAAACCACGGAGAGTTTTCCAAACCACGAGGAAGATTCCTCCATCTTCATCCTCAGATCTCTGAGCAGAGGAGGAGGATCAGAACTTCACCGTGAACTCACCTTCAGATTACTAAAGGTCAGGGATGATCATTATGAGTTTGAACTCCTCCCACATTCATGTTGAAACATTTGAAGGATTCATTGAGGAACAAAACACTTGAGTCCTTCATGAGCACAACAGGAAGTTACACACATTTACAGAGCTGTCACTAAGAAGACGTGGTTAATGCTGGAGTGAAGTTTAATTATATTTACATGGATTTATTTCAACAAGTGGGAATCTGCCCAGGGGCCCCAGACCCTGAGACCCTGGAAGCCCCAGGTTCATCATCACCACGAGTTTAGGCAGTTTAAGTTTTAAGTTCTTTGCACCACTGAAGTACAGCAGTAATTGAGATGCATTGTTAGCTAATTACCTGGTGCTGTGGGTGGAACCTGTGTCCTCACACAGAGCATATTCCTGAAAAAAGTTGTGTTTAATCAATAAAGTTTTCTTCACACACAGACAAGCCTGGACTTAACTGGGGGGCCCACAGTACTTTTTTTGCCCAGGGGCCTCTCAACAGGTTGATCCAGCCATGACTTCAGTGCCGTGAGGGAACAGGTTGGACTAAGACGTTTGATAACATCATCCTTGCTCCACGACGATCAGATGATTATTTGATTAATCAAGAAAATAGTAGCATAATGAAATTAGTTAGTTAGTTAGTTAGTTAGTTCCAGTGTATAAACCATTGCCTTTGTGTCTAATAGCCATGTGTTTGTGTTGAACAGACCGATCAGCTGACTCACTCACCTGATCACTGTCAGCTGAATACGCTCCATCCTCCTCCTCTGAAACAATCAGGGCCTCAACTTCTGTCTGCATCAGCACATATCAGCAGATATCAGCAGTTATCATTCAGTTATCATTCAGTTATCATTTTTAATTATTTCAATTCACTGGTGAATAATGAGAGGGCGGCATTGGGGGTGCAGTGGTTAGCACTGTCACCTCACAGTAAGAAGGTTCTGGGTTCTGCCTTTCTGTGTGGAGTTTGCATGTTCTCCCTGTGTTTGCGTGGTTCCCTCTGGGTACTCCAGTTTCTTCCCACAGTCCAAAGACATGCACGTTAGGTTGAATGGAGACTCTAAATTCTACCTAGAGGGTTGCATCAGGAAGGGCGTCCGGCGTAAAACTTGTGCCAGACTAGAATATGTGGCAATCTGCTGTGGCGAACCCTGAGGGGAGGGGCAAAATGACAGAAAAAAAAAACTGGTGAATAATGAGACAGAGTTTAAATCAGTCGTGAGCTTCAGATTCACCTCAGCAGAACATTACAACAATAAAACAGTAGAACACCAGAACACCAGACTGACATTCAGAGTAATGTACAGTACAGTAACGTACAGTTGGACGTTCAGTTTATTGTTCAAAGTAACGTTCAGTTTGACGTATAGTTTGATGTTCAGTGACATGTGCAGCCATGTAAGAAGTTATAGTGCCATATAAACAGATATTTGACTTTATAAACTATGGTGAAGCTTTTTCATATATTTAATATTATTGAACAATTGATTCATGGATTGTGTGAGAAGATATATTTCAGTAATAACATCATATGTGAGAACATGCAACAAGAATGTCCTTAACTGAGGGTGTTGTTGGTCTTGTTGTGTGACTGTTATGGTCATTTTTTACTGTTCATAAGTTTATTCTCTGTTAAAACAGATTCACATGCTTCATTATTTCTCTGTTTATCTTACACTGGTCTCCATTCACCCTCTGTATGAAGCTGACCAATCAGAGTCCAGTGTTGCCAGAAACTACCATGGCAGCTGAACGCTTGTGTGCTTCTGTAAACAAACAGTTGTAGCTGTTACACTTCTGGTCACCTCATGGGTTTGAGCCAGAGTCTGATCCTGAACCAGAAGATGATGATAGACCTGATCCATGTTCAGGAGCTGGACTGGAGCAGAAAACAAGCATACCCACTGTCAGGCAGGAAGGAGGGAGGAGGCAGTCGTGTATCTGGACAGTCTGTAACAGACTTCACATGACCGTATTGATGACCTGAACTTTAATAAAAACCCTCTGATTGTTAATCTGTGGACTCTTCTGGACTGAAGGAATATAAATAACAAAGGAACAGACAGACAGTCGGACTTCACCACCAGAGGTTAGCAGTCAACATCGTCACCGTCCTGCTGGTTTATGATGCTGCTGAATCTGAATGAATTGGACTTTAGTGGTCATAGTAACAGAGGAATGAACTCAGAGGTTAAACTGTGATCATTTATCTAAGCTAACGATGTGTAGCACGTCAATACTGACAAACCTTTAATCATTTATATCTTTGCTGTGTTGCTTCTCACTAACGTGAGGTCACCAGTGATTCGGTTAAACATCACAGATCCACAATAATAAAGACTGACAGGCCTAGTTTCTGTAAACTCTGAAAATCAAGTATTGATTACTGATTAATCAACCAATCAGTTTGTCCATTAATTAGTTTAAAGAATAAGATAAGATTGTATTGCCCCCAACACCCACAGGGTAAAATAGGTGTTACAGAGGGAACATGTAGAGGGTAGTGGATCGAGCTGGAATAAGAATGAAAATATAAAAAGTAAATATTAAATGGATCAAACAACAAGTTAAAGTGAATGTACAGACTTTTCTCATTACTGCAGTGAAAGGTGAAGTGCAGTAATGTAACAATATAATGTGTGACAGGTATAACAATCATAGAATATACAGTAATAATTTACTGAGTTGACATAAAAGAGACATTTTAATATATGATAACTGCTGTGACCATGTGACAGATTTTCAGTTTTAATACTAATCACAGAGAAACACAGACTAACAGCAGCTCTGTCCTCTTTCATTCTCATGACACCGTGTGGCTTTTTGAAATGATAAACTTCCTCATTTCACCTGAGAAAAGCTGCTGACCCTGACGACAGACGAGCGGTGACAGACTTCCTGTTCGCTGAGCTGAAGGTTCAAACAGGTGAAGTCAACAAAGAGAACAAATGTGTTGACAGGGCGCTGCCTGCAGGCCGCTCACAGATGGTCCACCCCGACCTTTAATGCTGCAGCACCATATGTGATGAGCTGAACCGCTGATCCTGGATCAGGCCGCAGAGGTCTGCTGCTACACGCCTGCACCACCTGCTGCCACCATGTCAGCGTGTTTAAACAGCTTCACAGTGTGTGTGTTTGTGTGTGTGTGTGTTTGCGTGTATGTTTGTGTGTGTGTGTGTGTGTGTGTGTGTGTGTGTGTGTGTGTGTGTGTGTGTCAGCTCCACTTCAGAGGTCTCTTTTCATTTTCAGGCTGAAAACATAATAACAACAGTGAGGTTTGTCTCTGTGTGAATCACCTGAAAAGTTCAGGATTCAGGACTACAGCATCATGACCTGACCGCTGACACCTGACCTCTGACCTCTGAACTATTGGTTGTGTTGGACTGAAACACAAAGGTTCATAAAATAAACCAGAACATTTTCTCAACATCATTGATTGACAGCAGACCTGTTTATATCAAAGACCTTAGGACCAGGACAGAACAACTCACCTGCTCAGGTCAGAGGTCAGAGGTCACCTGACACCTGACAGCTTAATCTGATAATTATCTGATGTCCACTGACCTTGTTTTCACTTCACATGTTTGTCATGTTGATCAGATATCTTCACACACACACTCATTCACTGTCATCTGAACATCTGATCCATGTTGAATTATTCTGGTTCAAGTTTCTGGTCTGGTGTGAGCTCTGTGATTGGATGTGTGTTGCAGAAATGCACTGTGGGAGTTGTAGTTAGAGTTTGTGACCAGGTGCTCTGATGACTGAAGAACTGTACAGTTAGTTTCATGATCAATACGTCTGACAGGGATTTACTTTAATAATCGACTGATCAGTTATCAGCTGTCAGAAAACAGTGAGACGTCTGAGTGAACAGCTGATCCTTTAAGCTGTGGAGTCCAGCAGGAAGTGAAGGCCCTGTGGCCCCTCAGGGGGGGAGAACAGAACCTGTATCTGAGAGTGGTGGTTTTATGTTCCCTCCTCTCTGGTCTGAACCAGAACCAGACCAGAACCAGACCATATTATCATAACACCAACAATTTCCTCCCCCTTCATCCAATCACACTAAAGCCTGCTGCGACATTGTCATCAGAGAAGACCCCAGAGTGGGAGTCCGTCAACATCAGTCTTCAGGTCTCAGGTGAGGAGCAGTGATGATGAGGACTGAGGAGAGGAGCTTTTCCTCCTATAGGACATATGAAGCTTCCTTTATGAAAGGAAAGGAGACGATGCTCTCCCACAATTCCTTGCAACAGCGGGTTAGGGTTTGAAGCGATGCACTGTTCTACATTAATAAAATAACTACATAGTTTGAGAGCATCAGATTCTGATGAACATTGTGTATTTCTCTTGGAACTTTCTACCTGTTGAAGGAGGTTTTCCTCTCTGGGACCAGGTCTACTCCTGGTGGCCTGCTGGTCTCTGTAGTAACATCATACAGAGACAGTTTGCAGAGCAGCCTGCTGCAGCTGTGTCATCTCAGAAACCACAGAAGAAGAAGAGTGCTGTGTGTTAATGAAGCTTCCTGCGACTGTCAGAGTTTTTGTTTGTGAACATCTCCTCCTGAGCAGCCCCTCCCACACACAGATTAAAACACACTTCCTGTTGGTCTGACAGACTCCCATCAGGAGGAGTGGACTCTTCTTCTTCTTCTTCTTCAACACAAACTCTTGCAGTAACTTCCCTCAGCTGCGTTTGTTTCCAGCCTCGTCACTCGTGGCCCTATTCTTATTCTTCTTCCATCCACACGCTGACAGGCTTATACAGCATGTGGGACGTCCTCTTTGTCTGCAGTAGACTGTGTTTTCACACCAGCAAGTGGGTGGACGTGTTTTATGGAGAGAAAGAACCACCACAGGCGCCTAAGAACAACAAGAGAAAAGCCTTCAGAACTTCCTTTAACTGGTTGTTTTCAGAGTCTTTAATGGTTCAGATCAGATATCATGTGCCCCCCTTCAGTTCTCTGGGTGCAGTTTCAGTCCTCAGGGAGTCCAGAGACAGATACAGAATCAAACTCCTAAAATAACATGTTGGGGGGGTCAGAAACAAAGTTGTCAGGACGTCCTGACCCCGCTCTGGTTCCTACATAAACACAGATCGGCTAAAAACCACCTGGATGTCAGAGCGAGACAGAAACCTGCTGCTGAGAGCAGACAGGACGCTCAGCTGGACTGGGCCTCTCCATCTACACACAGACACACAACGATACAACCTCAGTGTGCCACTACTGTCAATGTGAGACCAGTCTGGTGTGAGGAGATGCTTCAGTTAGATCACTCACCAGACCTGGTTTTAGTTTTACTGTAAACTGTCTGTTCCATCATCATCGTGTTGAAACTGAGGTGACCTGTTGTAGTACAGAACACTGTACTCGTTAAAGAACACACACTGATCAATGACCCGAGTCACCATGGAACCTCCTGTCAGACATCGCTACAGGTCACATTTATACTGGAGTTAGTAGTACTGAAGTACTGAAGGAATATTTACAGAACCTGATGACTCTGACACAACCTGCTGACAGACTGGAGAACTTGGAGAATAAAAGACTGTGGAACCTGGAAAATAAAAGACTGTAGAACCTGGAAAATAATAGACTGTAGAACCTGGAAAATAAAAGACTGTGGAACCTGGAGAATAAAAGACCATAGAACCTGGAGAATAAATAGACTGTAGAACCTGGAGTATAAACAGACTGTAGAACTCAACCTGACTTGACTCGACTCAACCTGAGTCATTTGACACGCTGTTAGCCTGTTAGCCTGTTAGCCTGTGGCTCTTGTTCCTTGCCTCCAGCAGCAGTGTGTCTGGTGTTCTCCACGTTCTTCTGCTGAGGATGATGAGTATTGTCCTTCGTCTGCACACAAACGCTGGTGTGATCCCACACACTCCTCTGCGGGCCGGATTAAAGAGGAGGAATAAGACTCCTCCGCTCTCCTCCTCCCACTTATCCTCCTCATATCACAGCTTCCTGTTCAATCTACCTGACAGGCTTTTCACAGGTACTAACTAATCCTGCCCTGAGGCTCGCACTGAGCCGTTCACACTAATCCAAAGTCAAACCGTTTCTGTTTCACATTAAAAAACTCTGCTCCATCTCTGCTTCTTTTTAAAGGACAAAGCCCGTCAGAGTTCCATCCTCCCCCAGCTGTGATGAAGGTAAGAGTGTGGACATGAAAGGTCCGGCAGTGTCCATTCATCAGAGAGAGGGGAGTCCTGTAAACCTGAGGGTTTGTTGTGGGATTAACACTGAGTCAGGTAGGAGGATGAACTGACATCCTAACAGAGGGTTCCTGCAGCTGTATTTTATTTAGAGATGACAGTCAGTCAGAGAGCTCACGTCTGCTCTGCTGCTGCTTCTATTACTGAGGATTTATGAATTCATCACTGAGCTGATGGGAAATGAAGGTAGACACAGAGAAAATTGTCGGTCCACAGTGATCCAGACCAAAACACCTGTATATCCAACACAATAGGCAGCAAACAGGAATCAAACTTCATGTCGTGTCACTGTGTTTGGACATCACAAAACAGAATTCTCCAACAGAAGATGAAAAGTTCTCAGTGGATTCAGTGTGAGAAGAGAAGCTGAGCATCTCTCACTGCACATTAATTAAGACTAAATTAAGATGAAACTCTTCATCTCCTCTGTTCACAAACAAGGTTCATTGGTGCCTCTTGTACTGACCTCTCCTGAACTCCAGGTGGGGCCACCTTAGTTTCAGTGCTAATGTTGCTAGCAGTAGATGCTACATTTCAGACACTCAAACAGTGACATTTCGGTCTGGTTAGATCTGAGGTCAGTTTATTATTGTTCCATGTACCAGCTGCTCCAGTCAGAGTGTGAACTGTGGACAGGATGCCTCCACATGCAAACAGCTCAGTTAGGACTGAATCCATAACAGTTTTATATTTATATTAAAACTCTACCAAAGCCTGGAACAAAGGTTTGTACCAGACATCCTGATGTAAAGTCTCTGAGCACAAGGATCAGTGAATTCATACCCAGGTCATCCTCCCTACAGTTACACATATAGAACTTCAGTAGCTCTTAGACCAGACTCACAGCTCATCTGGTTTCTGGTTTCTGTCAGTTGAGGACCGTCCTCTTGTCTGGACTCCAGCAGCCTCACTCATGTGTTGAACTATCAGTTGTCACATTCGCTTCCTCCTGAGATCTGGCTGTCACATATCAGCCTCCTGATGCCTACACCCTGACACTCTGACACTCACTGTGTCTAATCTCCCCACACTCACATCCTCCTCAGGTATCTGCAGGGTCCACACAGCGAGGGGGGGGGGGGCTGGCCTGGCACCAGTGGGCACTTTAATATGTCTCATTATGAGTCACACAAAGTTAATTACAGACTTTTTAAATGAACATTGATGGCCTTACAGTAACAATACCAACAGTATAAAGACAGGACATCAGTTACACCTTCATCACATCCAGAGACCAGGTTCAGGTTCACTTACAGAGATCAGGTTCAATGTACTGCAACTTAACAAAACTCATGCAAATACTCACAACACAAGAAAATACACAAACATGCTGCAGTGTGTCAGCCTGGTTCTTCACTTTTTAGTGTCCCCTGGAAACACTACTTTTGTCGTTTGTGCTACTTGGAGCACGTTTGTGTGTTTGTTTGTGTTTGGTCTGTTTGCATGTGTTTGACCTCTCGGGGCCATGGTAGCTATGATTGAACTGAAACATCAGACATTACAGTGGAAATCTGTCTGTGAACATTTTCCTAACATGTCATCATCAACGTGTCTGTGTCCTTGTTACATTAACCTGAAACATGAACATGAGTCACGGCCTTTAATGTTTGACCTCATGGAGGGGGAGGGGCTGTAGTTATAATCCTATAACATGACATTAACAGGCATTATTGTGATGTAACCTCCTCCCCCATTAAACTGGTCAAGAGTCTCATTCAGATTAAAATCACCTGGTGCAGAGAATAAAAGTTACAACAATAAATACAACACACCCAATAAATACAAACACACAACAGATGAGATCCAGCTGACAAAACGACAAACTTCAGATTAAAAAAAACAAAAAGGTGACGATACATTTCAGTCATGAAACAGGAAGTTATCACACAGGGGTGTCCTTCACACCTGAGCAGCGTTTACCTGTGTGTGTGTGTGTGTGTGTGTGTGTGTGTGTGTGTGTGTGTGTCCCTCTTCACAGTGTGGTCCCCATATGTGACAAAAACACAACAGACATACAAAAGATTAAAGCTCTTCAAACTTTGACAAACATGGTTTTTATTGGACAACTGAGAAAAAGACAGGGTTTAGACAGATGTGCCCCCCCCCCCCCCCCGCAGCTGTAAGCCTAATGGAACAATTATAGTGTGATGAATGTAATACCCCTTAAACCCTCCCACACCCCTGTAATACCTCCACCACATAAAACATAGATTAAGGTTATACAAACGTCTCGATCACAGATTAACATGCACCTCTGTGTGAGTCACATGATCATCAGTCAGGTGATCACATGACCGTTTACCTGCTGCATGTGGGGAGATTTAGAGCCTGTCACCAGTATGGAAGACCAGAGCTGTCAAACTTAAACAATCGTGAATGAACCAAAAAAAGTTATGAATGTACAATCTTTTTTATTATTATTATTATTTTTTGGGGGCTTTTTGTGCCTTTATTATAGATTAGTGGAGACTGACAGGAAAAGGGGTAGAGAGAGGGGAACGACATGCAGGAAAGAGTCGGACCGGTCAGGAGTCAAACCGGTGACTGTCTGCTAAGAGTGTCTTCAATTCTCTGGTCTGCCTTGGCCGGTTGGGTTTAGGAGGAGATAAAAAAGGCGGGGTGGGGGGAGGAGAGAGGAGAAAAGAGAGAGAGAGACTAGGAACAGCTGTATAGGTAATGGTGTTATCAATAATGATGACAGATAACAGTGGTTAATAGTAATGATGAGTAGTGGTGGATCTGGATCCTGCTGCTCCAGAGGCAGAGAGACCTGTAGAATGAGGACAGAGAGAGGGAGAGAGAGGAGAAGCACAAACTACGGGAGAGAGAAAAAATACAAAGTTAATGGCATAAAGGAATTGAGAGAGAGAGAGAGAGAGCGAGAGACAGAGAGAGAGAGAGAGAGCCCAGTGAATCATGGGAATCCCCCAGCAGTCTAGCTCTATAGCAGCATAACTAAGGGATGGGTCAGGACATACCCGAGCCAGCCCTAACTATAAGCTTTACTAAACAGGACAGTTTGAAGCCTGATCTTAAAGGTAGAGAGGGGGTCTGCCTCCCGAACCCACACTGGGAGCTGGTTCCACAGGAGAGGAGCCTGATAGCTGAAGGCTCTGCCCCCCATTCTACTCTTACAAACTCTGGGAACCACAAGTAGACCTGTATTTAGAGAGCAAAGTGTCCTATTGGGAAAATAGGGAACTATAAGCTCTTTAACCCTTTAAAACCGAATGTGTCGTCGGCGACACATTTGTGCAGGCACACTTTGGATTACCATAACACTGTAACGGTTTGAGCGATCGGAAAAATTCCAACGGTTTCTGAAAGCTAAGACCTTGCACTTTATAGGCATATAGATGTCATTATGGTAATTTCATTCCTGCTCCTACCATGAAACTGGGAAAGTGCCCCGAATACAGAGACAGCAGAGTGGAGTAATACAGCACATTACTGATCGAAAATGTCAGCAAAACGGCCTTCCCGCGCAACAAAACCTCCGTGGATGGCCACAGATGGGTTTGAGGACGAAGGAGCAACCTCCGGCGAAGAAAGGTAACGTTAGACGAGTTGAATTACCAAGTTGAATTTCTGAATGAATGAAGCTCTCTCTAACTTTTCTCTATCTAGTTTTTACTTTCTTTATGTTATTGTATGTGTAAATCAACGCTTGTATTGCGTGGTGACTTTTTTAGAATCGTGCAACGTTACGTTACCAAGTCTTGTTTGTGTAACAAATTATTCTGTGTGTGTTATTACATGCACGTGTCCACCACATTTTTATGTTTCGATGAGCTATTAGATAATTGAATCTCCCTTCGGGGATGAATAAAGTTCTATCTATCTATCTATCTATCTATTTATCTATCTATCTATCAGAGGTCACATTCAGGGCCGTAGAGGGAGAAGCCGTGGGGATGCTGGAGGCTCCGGTGATGGTGTTAGAGACCGTAGCTGCTCACCGCGTCATCAAAGGTGGAAGACCAAGGCAGAGCCTGATGATGGAGTCCCTCAACCACCGAGGTTCAACCCCAAACGCACCCCAGGTGTCCAACCCCCTCTCAATATGGGCCACACAAAGTCTGACAGAGCCAGCATGGGGCGACGGCGCTGCAAGCTCCGTAACAGGAGCACTCCCTGGAAGTGTCAGGAAGGTGATGTGCGCCTGTGTCTGCAGCCAGAGAGGAACTGCTACTGGCAGCACCACCAAGGTGTTTGAGTCCGCAGCCAGAGAGGAGCAATTGCCCTGTGTGGGGAAACAACCCCTGTATATAGTTTTATTTTTTTCATGGTCTGTTATGCACTACAGGTTTATTGTAAGTTCACAAATTATATTATAAATAGTTCTATACTTTTCAGATTTCAGAAAACCTGTTATTCATGTACAGTTTCAGTGTTTTTTCTTTATTAAAACTCTAAAATCAAATTCCCTCTTTGTGTTCTCCCTTCATTTAAACTCTTATTGCAGTGTTAGACCATGCAGTAAATTGAAAATAACTGCCAGATATTGAAAGTTCCAAGTATTCTGGAGACATGGACAAAAGCACTTACTCACAGGACATTTTCTGACCTTTTTATGGTCAAAATAAGCAAAGGACTCCGGGCGGCCATTTTGAGGCTCAGGTGTCAAAGGGTTAAGGTACGATGGTGCCTGACCATTAATGGCTTTGTAGGTGAGGAGGAGGATTTTAAATTCTATCCTGGATTTTACAGGGAGCCAATGCAGAGAAGCTAACACAGGGGAGATGTGATCTCGTTTCCTAGTTCCTGTCAGTACTGGTGCTGCCGCATTTTGGATCAATTGGAGGCTTTTTACAGAATTTTTGGGACATCCTGACAATAAAGAGTTACAGTAGTCCAGTCTTGAGGTAACAAATGCATGAACTAGCTTTTCAGCTTCCTTAAGACACAGAATGGGTCTGATTTTTGCAATATTGCACAGGTGGAAGAAGGCTGTCCTAGAGACTTGCTTTATATGTGAAGTAAAGGACAAGGTTTCTGACTGTAGCACTGGAGGCCAAGGTAATGTCATCCAGAGTCAGTATATTATCACATAGTGTATCTCTGAGGTGTTTTGGGCCAATTACAATAACTTCAGTTTGTCTGAGTTTAAGAGTAAGAAATTACTGGTCATCCAGGTTTTTATGTCCTTAAGACTCACCTGAAGCTTGGCTACCTGGTTAGTCTCACCTGGTTTCATGGATAAGTACAGCTGGGTGTCATCTGCGTAACAATGGAAATTTATCTGGTGCTTCCTAATAATGTTTCCTAGAGGAAGCATATATGGAGTGAAAAGTATTGGTCCTCGCACAGAACCTCGTGGAACTCCATGACTGACTTTAGTGATGATAGAAAAGTCATTGTTAACATGAACAAACTGGAGTCTATCTGACAGATATGACTTAAAGCAGCTTAGTGTGGTTCCTTTAATGCCGAACATATGCTCTAGTCTCTGTAATAGAATCTTATGATCGATGGTGTCAAATGCAGCACTAAGATCTAGCAGGACAAGTATAGAGACAAATCCATTGTCTGAGGCTATGAGGAGATCATTGGTAACCTTAACCAGAGCTGTTTCTGTGCTATGATGGACTCTAAAACCTGACTGAAAATCTTCAAACAAACCATTTCTGTGCAGATAATCACATAACTGGTTTGCAACGACCTTCTCAAGGATTTTGGAAATAAAGGGGAGGTTGGATATAGGTCTATAATTGGCTAAAACATCTGTATCAAGAGTAGGCTTTTTAAGTAGAGGTTTAATTACTGCAACTTTAAAAGCCTGCGGTACATAACCAGTTGATAAAGATAAGTTAATCAGACTTGATATAGAGGTGTCGATTAAAGGAAAAACTTCTTTGAACAGCCTTGTTGGAACGGGGTCTAGAAGACAAGTCGATGGTTTAGATGAAGAAACTGTTGAAATGACCTCAGAGAGATCTACAGGAGAGAAACAGTCAAAATATAGACCAGTTACAGTCGACTCTGAGGCTGCTGAACTGTACAGTACATCTGAGCCGGCTGTGGGGAGGAGATGGTGATTTTTTTCTCTAACAGAGACAATTTTATTTGTAAAGAAGCTCATGAAGTCATTACAACTGAGGGCTAAAGGTATAGATGGATCAACAGAGCTGTGGCTGTCTGTCAGCCTGGCTACAGTGCTGAACAGAAACCTGGGATTTTTCTTGTTTTCTTCTATCAATGATGAATAATAGGATGTTCTGGCTTTACAGAGACATTTTTATACGCCAATAGGCTGTCTTTCCAAGCCTTTAGAGATTCTTCCTGGTTAGTAGAATGCCACCTTCTTTCTAGTTTCCTTGAATTTTGCTTTAAAGCTCGTGTTTCTGAGTTGTACCATGGAGCTAGCCTTCTCTGACTCACTACCTTCTTCCTCAGAGGGGCCACAGTATCTAGTGTTGCACGCAGTGAGGCTACAGTACTGTCAACAAGATCATCAACCTGTGTGGATGTGAAGTTAAGAGGGCTGTTCCCTACTGCATTGATACATGGCAGTGGGCTAAGTACTGATGAACTTGGTGATTTGTCTAGGAAGAGGTTTCACCTCTCATCCAAGAGGCTTCATCAGTTCTTTCTCGCACCTGACCAGGCTGGGACTGGTCCAACATTGGACCTGATGAAGCCTCTTGGATGAGAGGTGAAACCTCTTCCTAGACAAATAACCAAGTCCAGTTGCTTTCGATTTAAAACTCCTTTGAGATACTATGACCTGGACAAATGAGAATATTCACAGGCTTAAGTACTGATGGGATTCTTTCTTTAAATTTGCTAATGGTGGGGGCGGCCTGATGGCGGAGTGGTTAGGGTGCGTACCACATGAGCAGATGCTCTTGGCAGGTGAGCACAGGCTCAACTCCTGACCGGCCCAACTCTTTCCTGCGTGTCATTCCCCCTCTCTCTCTGCCTCCTTCCCGTCACTCTCTACTGTCCTGTCAATAAAGGCAAAAAATGCCCCAAAAAATATCTAAAATAAAAAATAAAAAAAATTTGCTAATGGTATTGTCAGAGAGACACCTGCTGTAATGGACTTTTTTCCCAGATGCTGTGTAGTCCATGACTGAAAACTCAAATGTTAACAGAGAATGGTCAGATAAAAGAGGGTTTCTGGGAAAATTCTGTTAGATATTCAATGTCAGTCCCATAAGTCAGAACCAGATCATGGGTCTGGTTAAAAGAGTGAGTGGGTTCATTAACATGCTGAGAGAAGCCAATTGAGTCTAATAATGAATTAAATGCAATACTCAGGCTGTCACTTTCAACATCTACATGAATGTTAAAATCACCCACCATGATAACTTTATCTGTGCTGAGAACTAACTCAGATAAAAAGTCTGAGAACTCAGATAAGAACTCAGAGTACGGGGCAGGTGGACGATATACAGTAACTAGTAGGACTGGTTTTTGTCTTTTCCAGTTTGGGTGTGACAGACTAAGAATAAGTCTTTCAAATGAATTATGATTAACCTTAAGATTAGGATTAATTAATAAACTGCAGTGATAAATGGCTGCTACCCCTCCTCCTCGGCCTGTGCTTCGAGGGATATGAACGTTAACATGAGTGGGGGGTGTTGATTCATTCAAACTAACATATTCATCCTGCTGCAGCCAGGTTTCAGTCAGACAGAGCAGATCTACATGATGATCAGTTATCAGATCATTGACTAGTAGAGATTTAGATGAGAGTGATGTGATATTCAATAATCCACATTTAATTTTCCTGTTATTTGGTTCTGGACTAACAGTTGTGTTAATTTTTATTAGGTTTTCATGTCTAACTCCTCCTCTGTTCACTTTTGATTTATTACATTTAAATGTAGGTGGTCGGGGGACAGACACAGTTTTTAGGGGGTGAATGGCAGCGACTGCTCTAAGAGGCACAGAGAAGAGTGTAAGACTGCGGCTCTGCCTCCTGGTCTCAGCTCTGGATTGTCATGGCTTTGGCTTTCTGATAAACTCAGTGAGGTTTCTAGTTTCTAGTTTCTAGTGCGCTCAACATGGTACTCACCCTAACCACTCGACTACCAGGCTGCCCCATGAGTGTACAATCTTATTTCATTATGTTTGTTTTCGTATTTAATTTCATGTAATCAAGACCCGCCCCCACCCCTCAGACAATCACAGGACATTTAAAAAAAACAAACCAAAAAAAAACATATAAAGGAAATTAAAAAAAAAAAAAAAAAACTAGGACAATATTGATTAAATCACAGTTTCAGCTCAGGGTCTGTCCTTGTTCATTGGTTTTATTTGATGTGTCTCTGTGTCTGTAATCTTTTACATCATATCTGACACCTGACAGGTGTAGGGTGGGGGTGTGGCACAGACACAGGTTCCCTGAGTCAGGACGTTTGTTGCTACATATGTGTTGAAATCATTTACACTGAATCCTGAACTGAAACTGATCCATGAATCACTGCCCTGCCCCCCCACCCCCCAAGAGTGTCCAACCCCACCCCCCTTTATGAAACAGACCCCCCTTTATGAAACAGACCTGACTGTAAAGAGTCAAGTCTACAGACCTGGCCAGACCCCCCCCCCCCCCCCCCCCCCCCCCCCCGCACATGATTAGCTGAACCCCCCTCTGTGTGACATAGAGCAGTATCACAGATATCTGCAGATTACAGATGACTGACTCTGGATCAGATCACTGTGGGCGTTTTGTTTGGGGTGGGGGTTGTTTCTGTTTCTATCAAACTGAAACTAAACCACATTTTAAAAATTGTTTTTATTTATTTAACGTAAATCACACATAAAAACTAATTATTTTAGTTGAGTTTGATAATATTGTTTTAAGAATTTGATCATTGAAAATAAAACATTTATTAAATCAATGATTATGCTCATTAATCTATTTTATTATTGTTTTCTCTCTGTGACATCACATCCTGCTGAGCAGTGATTGGCTCCAGCTCAGGTGTTCATCACATGAAGGTCACATGATAACTACCACCTTTCATTGATGAAGACCATGAGAGGAAGTTAAAAGCTCTGACCTTTGACCTCTGATGGTAAATTTACCCCAGTGTGATCCACTGTTGTTGTGCTTGTTGTGTTTGTATTTTTGTACTGTTATGTAGTTTCTGTGTGTAGTTGTGTGTAGTTTGAGTGCTGCTTTGGCAGTTTGGTGGTTGTGTTGTTTTTTCTGTGTGTTTTGTGTTTTTGTTTGTGTGTTTGTAGCTTCTGTTGTGATATGATATTTGTTTACTGGTGTGTAGTCTTTGTGTTGTGTGTGTCTGTTGTGGTTTCTGGTGCCTGTGTGCCATATTATCGTGTTAGTGGTGTTGTGCTGTTGTGTGTAGTGCTCTTATTGCTGCATTGTTGTTGTGTTGCCTGACAGTGACTCAGCAGCTTTCTGTCAGCCTCTCATGAACTTCATCTGTCACTTTTAATGTTTCTGTTTGTTCCACACTTGACTTCATGTGGTAACACAGATGTGTGTGTGTGTGTTTGCGTTGTGGTCGTATGATGAGGGGATGACAAACCTTTTGCAGGTTTCTGACTCTTTCGTTCTCACTTCCTCTCTGTTTTTCCTCAGAGGAAACTGATTTTATTTAATCCATTATTTTGTGTTGTGAACTTTGTTTTGAAATCTGACCATCACAGCTGCTCTGTGAGGCCTGAAATTGGACTAACAGGACTTTTATTTTGAAAGATAAACTTTAATTTGAAGGTGTAACTTTGAACAGGAAGACAGTCCACCTGTCTGTCTCACTGATCATATTTTCATATTTGTCTGTAAATAATATTTACACTCTATTATGTGTAGTAATCTCCCTGCAGGTACAGCCACCTGTTGTCACATGACAACACCTGAGTTCAAGAAGGCTTTGAGATACAGAGTCATTTATTTTATTTTTTTTATTCATGAGCTGTAGTTATTCAAGTTTTTTGCTTTTTAAATATATCTATTCTTATTACATTTGTTCATAATATTTAAAATATATTTTACATATTGAAAAGTTGTATTAATTTGACTTAATACAATTCAATTTTATTTGTATAGCGTTAAATCATAATAACCATTATCTCAGGGCACTTTACAGAAAAAACATTATTACATTATTATAATTTTATTAACTAATTAATCAATCTGTCAATCATTTTTTATTTTTCTATTTCTTTTATTTTGTAAATAAGATCATTTTTAATTTTCAATATAGATTTTACAATTTTGTATTTTTTTAACTGATACATTGAATTTATTATCAGTTCAAGTAAT
Organism: Trachinotus anak; assembly: GCF_046630095.1. Lineage (NCBI taxonomy): Eukaryota > Metazoa > Chordata > Actinopteri > Carangiformes > Carangidae > Trachinotus > Trachinotus anak. The sequence continues at coordinate 235,714 of NW_027273890.1, forward strand.
TTAATTTTTTTAAATTTTGATATTATATTTTCCTTATATGTATTGTATTTATAATTATATATACTTGTAATGTTAAATAAATATTTTTGTACAGTTAATTTAGTCATTTACATTTTATTTTTCCTGTTATATTTTTGTTATTTTGTTTTCAAATTTTTGTCACTAATTTTGTTTAGGTTATTTTATAGTTTTTTTTAATGATTTTCATTTATTTATTTATTTATTTTTATAAAACCTTTTTCTTACTTTTTTATATTATATGAGGAGTGTTTATACTCTTTATAATATATTATTTTTATATGTAAAAAAATAAAATATATTTTATTGTATTTATTTAAAGTTGACCTAAGGTCGTTTTATCTCACCCTAACTCCGGATGTGTCTGTACTTAGACCGGACAGGTGAGCATCAGTCAGACTGACGGCGGGTTTCTGTGTCACACCTGTTCACACCTTAAACCCGAATCGTTTCAACCGAGCCGGCTGCACATGCGCACGCTCCCTCCTCCCTGAGCGCGTGCCTAAGAGGCTTCACCTGCCCAGGTAATGTACCTGTGTGAGCCAATCAGGTGCTTCGGCGCTGTCGTTTGTTTTGTTCAGGAGAGGCCGCGTGGACTCTGTGATCCAGCACGAGCTGCTGATTTAAACCAAGACCGCCGGATTTTTGAGAAACAAAGAGCGAGGAGGAGGTGATGGTGTGCACAGGAGGAGGAGGAGGAGGAGGAGGAGGCGGGAAACACTCCTCAATTATCCCTCCGCGTGAAGATAGGTGGCGCGTGGTGCTAGAAGGTCTCGCGCCTGTTTGTGTTGACAGGCTCCGGCGGGAAGATCAGTCCCGACCTGCCCGCCCGGACCGACGCTCCCCTCCCGGCCGCGGCGCTGCTCCAACACCGGGACCAACCGGGACCAACCGGGACCAACCGGGACCAACCGGGACTCGTGCAGGTTTTTCTATCTTTCAGGGAGGGGGTGCACGCGCCGCAGCAGCCCTTCTTCTTCGCCGCTGTTCGTCTCCTTCAGCGGGAGGACACCGACTCTCTCCGGTAGGTTTCCTCTCCCTCTGCTTGTTTTCTTTCAGGAGCCAATCAAAGCGCTGTGCACCTGTGCTGCTCTACCTGCGCGGCCAGGTGAGAGGAGAGGAGACAGGTGCGCGCTCCCGCTCGCTCACCGCCGCCAAGTGTTGAATGGATGGAGGGAGGGAGGGAGGTGTGTGTGTGTGTGTGTGTGTGTGTGTGTGTGTGTGTGTGGGGGGGGGGGTCCAGCACCGGGTCCGGGAGTAGGCATGAGCCGCGTGTGAAACCCAGGAAATAAGACACATGTGGTTGAACAGAAGGTGACGGGACAGCAGGTGTTGGATCACCTGTCCTCTCCTCCTCCTCCTCCTTCTCCTCCTTCTTCTCCTTCTCCTTCTTCTTCTCTTTCTCCTTCTTCTCCTTCTCCTCCTTCTTCTCCTTCTCCTTCTTCTTCTCTTTCTCCTTCTTCTCCTTCTCCTCCTTCTTCTCCTTCTCCTTCTTCTCCTTCTCCTCCTTCTTCTCCTTCTCCTTCTTCTTCTCTTTCTCCGCCTCCTCCTCCTCCTTCTCCTTCTCCTCCTTCTTCTCCTTCTCCTTCTTCTTCTCTTTCTCCTCCTCCTCCTTCTCCTTCTCCTCCTTCTTCTCCTTCTCCTCCTTCTTCTCTTTCTCCTTCTTCTCTTTCTCCTTCTTCTTCTTCTCCTCCTTCTTCTCCTTCTCCTTCTTCTTCTTCTCCTCCTTCTTCTCCTTCTCCTTCTCCTCCTCCTCCTCCTTCTTCTCCTTCTCCTTCTCCTTCTCCTCCTTCTCCTTCTTCTTCTTCTCCTCCTCCTCCTCCTCCTCCTCCTCCTTCTTCTTCTTCATGATACAAATGTTCTGCGGGTTTGATGAGCGCGCACAGGCCTACATTTCCACCACTTCTTATGTAAGCTCACGTTCCCCTCACACTCACCGATATGTTCCTGATCAATGTATCGATGAGTGATCGGTGAGCGCGAGGCCGCTCAGGTGAACAGTTTCACGCGCAGAAAAAGGCAGAACCGCAGACCGCGCGCGGTAAACAGCCGCGTCAATCAGAGAAAATCAACAAGTTTGAGGTTTAGTTTATCAGAAGGAGGAGGAGGAGGAGGCTGCATCAGGGGAGACACTGTGAAGGGTGTGTGTTTTCTGATGTGTGTGTCCGCCCCCCCCCCCCCCGTCAGACCAGCACAGACGCTCCTCTCAGCAGAGATCAGGCGGAGGGGACGCGGGGCGGCGGTGCGCTCGGTGCACGCTCTCCAACAAAACAAACAAACTAAAACAAAAGAAACTCCGGAGACTTTGTGTTAATTGGATTTTATGCTTCACAACTTTCCCCAAAGTGCTGAGAAAGTCGGGTCCGGGTACAGGATCTGGGTCTGGGATTTACTTTGTGTGTGCTGGTTGTCAGGGAGCGCGGAGCAGCGGAGCGGAGCCGGATCGAGGAGCCCATGCGGACTGGACTGACTTATCAATGAAGCAGGAGATCATGGCGGAGGGTCCCCGCTGCAAGAGGCGAAAACAGGCCAACCCCCGGCGGAAGAACGGTAAGCGTGCACACACACCAACACACAGAGTCCCGCAACAACTCACGCAAACTCCGCCGCACTGTGGTGTCCCCGCCCGTCAGCCCGCTCGGCCCGGGCCGGGAGGTCCCCGTGAGGCTGCGTGTCCCCGGGACGCGACCAAAGACAGAAACAAAGTTTTCTAACGGGCCAGTGGAGCTTTTAGGGGGCGGGAGCGAGTGCGTGGAGCCTGCGGGATCGGTGTGTGATGGAGCGGAGCCGGGACCCGCCGGGACCCGCCGGGTGGAGGAGGTCTGGGCTCAGCCTCGGAGCAGGGAGACCGTTATATCCGGGGCTCCGTGTGAGAACCTGTGGAGCCCGAACCGTCCCGACGGAAGCTGCTGCTTCCCGCGTTTCAACACTTTATCCGAGGTTTTTGTCACTTTTGGTCCCCGAGGCTCGTGTGTGTGTGTGTGTGTGTGTGTGTTGACTCATAACTGTCACTGAGAGCCGCGTGCCCGAACAACAAACACGTCCAGTCACAAAATCAGCTTCGTTTTATTTTTTTAAAATAGATTTAATTTAATTTTAAAAATCCGGGCTTGGTTTGTTAATTCTCGGTTTTTACTGGGACAAATGAAACTGGACTGAAAACACTTTGTGTGACGTTGTGTTAAAATGTTAAATGTTAAAATGTGTTCAGACTCTTTTTATTTTCATGTTTGTTTCCACGGGAGGAGGAAGAGGAGGAGGAAGGTGGAAGTCGTTTTTCATCTCAAACTCACAAAACCTCAAACTCAACTAACATCCTCTTTTTTAATTCATGGTTCCGGTGACAAAAACACAAATTTAATTAATTAATTAATGTTTTATCTCTTATTGTCGCATTAAATCCACTGAGGTCAGGTATTTTTCCTCGTTGCGAACCCCCTTTAAAAAACTGTAGTTTTTCGCTCTTTGTGTCGCAGCCTGAGGAGCCGTGTCCCTCTGCAGCGGCTGCATTAATAATGACGCCGCTGCAGTTTCACATGATGCTTTTTATTTGTGTTTATCAGCGCGGTAAATACTCAGCGGACACACTCCCGTTAATTCCTGAGTGAAGTGATAAACAACAAAAGCTCCTGACACTGAGGAGAAGTTGAAGGCCTCAGATTTAAAGGAACAATCCGTCATTTAAATACAAACAAAAGAATTTAAACAGGAAGCTGCAGGATGACTGAAGCTGAGTTTTCTCTGTTTTCTGATGATGTGAAAAATTAAAGTTTCAGTAGGAAACTGTTTAAATCAGACTGACATGAATGAGAAGTTAATTAACCGCATTTGTCCTGCAAACATTAAATTGCTGTGAAGCTTCCTGTCAGTTAAATGGTTAAGATCAAAATGTGAAATAAAGTTAAACTGAATTTAAATATTTTCTCTGCCCTCAGATTAAAATCTAATCTCACTCTCTCATGAAGCTCTGTCACGACGTTTCCTCCTGTCATGGTTTTCCTCCTCTCGGGATGCGGCTATGTCTCCTCCTCTCAGGCGTCCCAGGGGGGTCATTGGAGGGAGTGAGGGGGGTCAGTTTAGGGCCTGGTGTAACAGGATCTTTGAGGACCGGACTGCCCCCTCCAGCTCTGGGTGTCCGTCCGTTACTTCCAGCTGTGAGCCTGCAGCTGTATTTTAAAATTCTCTGTTTACTGCATGGGGTTTTGTGGAAACGTCTGGATCTTTTTGTTCATCTTCACAGACTTGTGTAAAAGTCTCAGGAGATCATTTTAAAATGTTGTTGAGGTCTCGGAGAGTCCAGATGTGTCGGGCTGAGTTTGGGGAAAATTGAAACATAAAATTTAATTGTTTTTGTGTTGAGGTTTGTGTCTGAGCCTCCTCCTGTTTTTTTTCTGTTTGGTCATGTGAGCGGAGGCTGTAGTGACAGAGGAGTCAAGTATTGTGTGACTGTTAAACACTGTGGGACTCGTCTTTTAAATAAATTATTTTTGTCCAGATTTAAGTCCAGGGTCTCCATGGTGGAGGATCAGGCATCTGACGCAAACACATGATTTTAAATCCAGTTTTCACACACTGAAAAAATGGAGGGAAAAAAATATTTTATTTTATTATTGTGGTTCAGCATCCTTCTGAATAACTTTGATTTTATTATAATAAAATCTAGAGAGTCCTCCTCCAGAGGAGACAAGGATCAGGATCCAAGGACCAGTCTCTGGGTCCACTTCCAGTCCAGTTTGAGGTTAAAGAAAAACCTGCAGAGATTCACAGGAACCATCAGACTCACCGTTGTTCTCGTGCAGTGAAGATGTTTCTGTCGAGTGTTGCAGGTCTGTTCCATCAGGAGCAGCGGTGGAGGTGGAGGAGGAGGTGGAGGACGAGCAGGCGGTGGCGGGGTCCGGTTTCCCTACAGCGGTGTCAGGCTCCTGCTGTACCATTCATGCCACATGTCTCACAGCCGTGTCATTGTCCAGTGAGAGCGACGGCGTGCTGCTGTTTACTGTCTCCATGTTCTCGGAGTCTCTGTCATCACTGTGGTGGATCAGGACTGAGGTCTAGAGTCTGAACCTCTCACAGAGTCTCTGGAGGTCTCAGACCTGGACCCAGTGCTGCAGAAAAAAACATTTTTATTAATTCAGATGTGAAAAACACAAAACTAAACCTGAGGATTTTTCCGACATATTTTCTGTATGTTTTGTGTTGTTATGAGGTGTCAGACCACCTGCAGCTGTACTCACATACTGGACCACAGAGTCGGGGTCCTGGTCCTTGGTTAACCCTTGGTTCACCCTTTTAAAGGGTTTTATAAGACGACTGCACAAAAAGCTTTTTAATTTTGTAGAGGTGAATTTTGTTGAGCTCTGTGGCCCCTGGGACACGGGGTCGTCACACAGATGGACAGAGTCTGTATTCTGGATCAGGATCAGTCAAGTGACTCTGATCAGGACTCGACATCAGTCTCAGCTGATCTGGATTACATTAGACTGTAGGGGGTACCTAATGAAGAGGTCGAGAAGTGTGTGTGTGTGTGTGTGTGTGTGTGTGTGTGTGTGTGGGGGGGGGGGGGGGGGGGGGGTCTTAAGTCAGAGACCTGGTTCTGATCTCTGTGATGGTCCAGATCTGTAGTCTGTAGACCAGTAAGTCAGAGGTGTGTCCATGTTTGTCCATGTGTACATAAGTATGAGGGTGATGAAGAGGTCCAGAGACAGTCTGGTTGGTTCTCTGATGCTCATCAGACATCTGAGCTCATTTCACCTCGTGTTGATGATGTGTTTCACACGTGTCACAGCCCTGTTTGTTTCTGCTCAGTAGAAAGAGTCAACGTCGTGATGTCACAGTCACTCAGCAGTTCAAGGTCAAGTTTGTTGATTCAGCTTAGTTTGGTTTAGTTTTCAGATTTGAATTCACATCGATCACAGACTCAGATTTAATCTGTGTCTTCGTCCATGAGCAGAAAAAAGTTTGACTTAGAACATTTCCCCTGTGAGGACCTGTGTGTCCCTGTAACATTGTGTGAGATCAGGTTTCAGGTCCCCGTAACGCACAAATACAAACACACTCAGAGTCCTCTGATACCATCAGTGTCTCTGTCATTCTCACTGACCCGAATGCCTTTCATATCTGCCCCCCCAGTAAACACCTCCCTCAGGGCAGAACAAAGAAAAGCTGCTCCTCTCTCCTCCGTCTTAATCACAATTCAGACCCTCTCACTGCCGCCGGGGCTGCTCAGCGCGGCACGGCGGTGTCCCAGATGAAAAGAGAGAAAAGAGGGAAGAGAGAAAAGAGAGAGAGAGAGGAGGTGAAGTGGAGGAAGAAGAAAAAAAGAACACAGAATGCAAGGTGGAGGGAAGGTGTGTGTTGAGTGTATGCCCTATATAGACCTCCCCCCACCCCGACACTAATGGACGGACATAGATGGACAAGAGACACTAAGAAAGACTTAGAGAGAGAGAGAGGAGTGCAGCTGAAGGAACCGTCTTTCTTTTCTTCAGAAACGATGATGAAACTGAAACATCTTCAGACGTTTCACTTCCTCAGAGCTTCAAACTTTTATTTTTTATTTTTATAAAAAATAGAAACACCTGAAGTGACAGAAACACTTCAGGTTTCTTCATTAAAACATCTGCAGTTATTTAAAATGATTTATTCCGTTTTCTGTCACACAAACATCCTTGATAAGAAAAACCACGTGTCTGACATTCACAGGTCATTTCTACTTCAGCTCAGTGCTTTTCACTTATTTTTATTTTTGTAGTTGAAGTTTCTGTGTCTTGATTATTTAATGGATTTTTATTTTATTTTCACAGTTTCATGATCTTCATTTTTGGATTTGGATTTCTTTCATTTTCTGGATTTTTATTTTTCCATTTTCTTTAGATTTTTTTTCATTTCTAGAATAAATCTTGAAAGAACAAGTGAAAGATAATTATCTTGATTGAATCAAGAAATAGTCTTCAGGATTTAGATTTTTCTGTTTTCTTGACTTTAGAGATTTGTGGATTTTTGTTTGTATTCTCTGGTGGTTTCACAGATTTCTTGTCATTTGTAGAATAATTGTTGAAAAAAAAACAGTGAAATATCATTTTCTTGATTCGATCAAGATTTTTCTCAAAGTGGTTTTCAGATTTTTTCACTTCCTTGATGTCAAAGGTAAAAGTTCTGTTTGTGTTTTTAGTATAAAAATGAGCGCTGTTAACATCAGCTTCCACACAGCGTTGTTCTATGTTCAGCCTGTAGGGGCCCCTGGTGGCCCCCGGTGGCCCGCGGCCCCTCACTGCTGCAGCTTTGTGTTGGACTTAGCTGCTTGTGAACAGGTCAGGAATCAAGTTGAAAATGCACCATGTGATATGAATTCCTAATTTCCCTCCTCCTCCTCCTCCCAGAGATGTTTTATTGTGAAGAAAAGCAGATTATCTTTATTCACCTTCACCCCCTGCCCCCCAGGATTTAGGCAGATTTACTTCACCAAACACCTCTGGTTGGACAGTGGAGGAGGAGCCGGGGCCCCACTTTCGGAAGAAGGGGCCCTTTGTTCAGGGCGGTGTGGCAGATAAAGCTGCAGCAGCACAGACACATTATCTTAACAACAGGAAGTGGTCCAGTTTATACCCCGACCACCACGCCACCCCGCCAAAATAAAACACACATACTATAGGGACACTGTCTGTGGTCACATCATGGTGACAACACAGTCACATTACCAGAATAAATGATGATTCTAGATGTTTCCGGAATTTTTCTTCTTTATTGTTTGAATGTTTTTTTTGATGGTTTTTATTTTAGTCGCTTCTCAGATTCTTGTTCTCATCTCCGGTCATTCATTGTCAGCTCGGCTGCTTCCTTTATCGACTTTCAGGCCTTTTTCATTTTCATTTTTTTTCTTTTTAGTTTTGTTCATGATTTTTTTTTCTTTAATTCTCTAGGTTTCAACATTTTTCATTTTCTAGTGGAGTCAGATTTAATGTTCTGAAGATCTTCAGATGTTCTGCTGGAGAACAAGTGAAGGATGAACCTGACCACCCCCCCAACACCTGACCCCCCCAGTCCTGCCTCTTTAAGCTCTATTTCATTAAGCCCAACCCGTCTGTCAGCCTCCACAGCTTTACTCCTCTTCCTCTATTCGTCTTCTAACATCTGTCACTGAGGGAGGGGTGACTGCACTCTTTCTCTTCTTCTTATTCCTCTTCTTCTTCTGCTTCTTCTTCTTCTTCTTCTTCTGCTCACACAAAGCTTGTCTCTGTGCCGCCAGCAACAAAAACTCCTCAGAAGTCTCCTACGCCTCCCATGATGCCTCTGTGCAGTGGAATGGTGTTGGTGTTAAACTCCTCTGGTGTTTGTGGTGTTTCAAGGTGACTGACATGCGTCCCCCCCCCCATGTTGCCATGTGCACATTTTCTTCATGAGTGAGCTCTGAGCTGCCCGGTGACATTTTGTCGCCGTTAGCCTAAACAGACAGAATCACCAAGGTCAGAGCTGCATCACAGACAACGGCGGCCTGAGAACAGCTGTGTTATAACCACAACCACACAACACTCAGGAGCAGCTCTGATGAACCAGTCACATCAGTTGGTTCCATAGTTTCAGGATGATTGTGTTGTTTTCAGGTGTGTGTCTGTGTGTCACCTGCTGCTGCTTCAGAATAGACCAGGTCCCGTCAGAGGGATGAACCTGTTCAGGTTCACTGTGAACTTCTGCTGTCACATTTGTTCACTTTAGCCCCTCCCTTGCAGAGACGGTTTGTTTGATTGGCCAAGCTCCTGCGGCAAGGTCAACCACACATGGAACAATCAATAACGGATGGCTGGATTAAGGTGTCATGACATCTGTGTGTCCAGACCGCCAGCGTACGGCCGAATGACCCCCCCCCCGATTCATACCTCTGTCCCACAGCCCCAGGCCCCACCCACCTCTGTTTGTCTGTTAAAAGGAGACACTGGTTCTGTTGCTGCCTGTTATTATGAAGACTGGGGGTTAGGGTTAGGGTTAGGGTTATCATGGGAGCAGTGAACAGGTACAGGTGTGTTGTGCAGGTGTGGGCTGCCTGATGTTGCATTTGAGGAGGTTCAGTCATTTGGACGGGGTGAAAAGGATCATGGGTATTCAGTGGTTTCTGAGGGTCACTGGAGGTTGTTGACTTGCAGCTGCTGCTACCTGTCACCAACCTGGAAAATGAGGTGAAGTTCATCATCATCATCATCATCATCATCATCATCATCATTTTATCCATTCATTTTCAGTATCAGTCCTGAGAGTCTCTGACTTCCTGTCTGTCTGTCACAGTTTGTGACTCTTTCACCTTTCTCTGTCCACTCGGACTCCTCATGAAAACCTCCTCAGGCCAGATCAGATTAGCAGGGTTTCTGGCTGCGATGAAAGGACACCACTTCCTGGCCACAGATTCACCAATTAAAGTAATGAGGCCGAGGAGCGCTGCTCGGTGCGACCCGGCCGCCTTGGGGGAAGTCCTGCTCAGCTGACCTCTGGGTCTGAGGTATCTGAGCTGACACTCCTGTCAAAGCTGCTCCACAGTGTCCGGTCTGAATGAAACTTCTCCACCTCTGCAGCCTTAGTGAGTCTGCCGAGCCGCAGCGTGACCATGGACACACCATCACGAGCATCAGAGACCACGAGTCCTGAACCATGAGCATGTTCAAAATGATCAGTCAGAAAACGAAGAAACAGGTTCAGTGAGACGACAGCATCATAGTCAGAAAGGTCCATTGTGAATGTATTCATCAATAATCAATAAATGTTAATAATGTAAATATCGATCAATAAATAATCATTTTATAAATATCAATAAGTAAATTATATTATACATATCATAAAATAAATAACAATACTGTAAATATCAATCAGTAACTGGAGGTTCATTCTTGTTTCACATTCTCTTCTCCTCTTGCTGAAGGCCATGGGGCTACAGCAGAAAGCTTCAAGAACAGCTCCTCAGTAAGTGAAGCTTGAGTTTAGGCTTTCTCAAAATAAAAATGAAACAACACAGTTCAATTATAAAAACAAATAAAAATATTAACACACACATTTAAAAAATATATTTATTATAAAAAATATCCAAAATCTAAATATGTAATAAAAGCCCATCTCCAAACAGGATGCTCTGATTGGTCATTGACAGGGGCTGGGCAGGTGTGCTGGGCGGGGCCTGCAATGATGTCACATTTCTGTCCGTCTTCTTTGAAGCCGTCTCATTGTAGTCGGTGACAGCTGGAGGCTGAGGAGGGTCGACATCTTTCATTGAGCTGAACGGGCGTGACGGGTCAGGGTTTTGTTAAACCACGAATAAAGGAAGAGAGTGCGTGCGTGTGTGTGTGTGTGTGTGTGTGTGTGTGTGTGTGTGTGTGTGTGTGTGTGTGTGTACCTGCATGTGTGTTCTCTGGTCTTAACTGCGATGCTGAAAATATTCATCATGACATTTTGTTTGGTGAAAATATTGCAACAACTTTCTCATAATAACATTTTTTTGTTATTAATAATAAAAATGAAACATGAATCATCCTGAAAAAGACTCATCATCAGTTCATCTTCATGAAAGAAACGATTATTTAAGAAGAAGCAGCTAAAGAAATAAGAATATAGTCATCTGAAAAAAACATACATTTCATATCAAAGACTGAAAAATGTTTATGTATATGTTTATTATATTTTCATGATGAGATAAAAGTCAAATCAGTGTCAGTATCATCATCGTCATCGTCATCATCACCTCAGATTTAAAAGGACAAGTCTTCATCATTCATTGACCCTCATCTTCATCAGTCTGAGGATCATGGGTTAACTGGTTTATAAAAGTCCAGGTTAGTTTCTCTCTGACTTGTTTCTGACATCTGGCTCCGCCTCTCGTCTGCTCTGGAGACCTTCCCATTGGTCCTGTCCCATAATGCATTTAATGATTTTTTTTCCTGTGTTGGTTCCCACGGCGACGGACTTCATTAGTCGTCCACCTTTTAGCTGAGCGGCTGTGAGAAGTCTCGTGCACCGCTATGAGCCGGCACAACCTTGTTTGCAGTGGGATTACCAGACTCTGGTTAGGGGGGGTGGGCTGTGTAAAGGTAGCCATGGGGAGGACCCCCTGTAGGCCAGGAATGCTGATCAGGTCAGGGGAGGAGAGGTGGGGGACGGGGGACGGGGCACCCGGGGATGGGGCAGGTGCCTTTGTGAGTCCTGTCAGCCATCAAAGAAGCAGGCAGCAGTGAAAAGGTTACCCCCCCCCCCCACACACACACACCACCACCACCACCACCACCCCCCCCCCCCCCACCACACACACACACACACACACACACACACACACACACACACACACACACACACACACACACCACCACCACCACCACCCCACCACACACACACACACACACACACACACACACACACACACACACATACACACACTCACATACTCAGAACCAACCCCCCCAGCTCCACATATCCTCCAGCCTGAGCTGAGGGTGACAGCTCTGATCCTCTCATCATCATCGCCTTCATCATCATCATCATCATCATCATCGTCTTCATCGTCATCATCATCGTCCCTTATCTTCTGTCGTCTTGATAAAATCAGACACAAATTATTTGATCATGAAAACATGCAGGTGTCTCTAGTCTCATATTCTCAGGTGACAGATTCATCATCATGACAACAGAACCCATATATCCTGAAAATAAACCTGAGCTCTGTTTGTTTTGGTCAAAGCTTGGTAACAAAGTCGATTGTAAGAAACAATTCAGACAGGAAGTAAACCAAACACAGTGCATGCTTGGAAGTATGCTAATGAGCTAAGAGCTAACAGCTAACAGCTCATCATTAATGAGACTGAGCTGATGATGCTGAAGGTCAACACTCATGATGAAAGATCAGATTTTTTCAGAGCACAGACATTTTTGTAAATGGCAAACCTTATCTGCATCTGAGGCTTTTATTCTGAAGTGTTAACTGCATTAAATCCACTTCCTGTGGTTCTCCAGACTCAACCCGGTCCTGGTCTGGGACTGTCCTCCTGCACCTCCTGTGTTTGGTTGGTGATGTTGATGGTGGTGTTGGGGGGGGGGGGGGGGGGGGTGTTCAGGTTGCGTCATGGGACCCGAGGTGTCCCCTTTTGTGCAGCCTGTCAAACGTGGTTAACATGCGGCCATTTATCTCCTGAACCCCCCTGGGTGCACAATGGCCTGGGTGAGCCAGGGCCGATGGGGGGGAAGAGCAGGGGCTTTAGTTGTCCCCCCTTCCCTCCTCTCTTTCTCCCACTCTCTCTTTCTCTCCCTCCATCTTGTTGTCTCTGACCCCCCCCCTTCTTAGCTGCAGACAGCCCCTCTGTCATTGTTGGTGTCAGTGCCCCCCTGCTCCTCTGTGGTGCAGGCGTTATCTGACAAGGTGCTTCAGAATGTCGGCCGCTGCTGCCAGACAGATTGGACCTTGTGAATGTGTCGGAGCTGAGCGCACCCAGGAGCGCCGCCACCAAAACAATGAGGTGGATTGTTGCCCCCCCCACCACCCCCCCCCCCCCCTCCCCAACTCCCCCCACGCCCCCTCCCCACCCCCCTGGCACATACACACATACATCCCTCTGCTGCTCTGTATCCTCCACCAGTAGCTGTTGTACCTGACGACAGAGCCTGAACAGTGACGACCTCTGACCTTGGTTCAGATCACTCACCTGAGGTGATGATGACCTGTGAGAGAAGTGGGCGGAGACACACGAGAGCAGACATTACACAGTCCACAGGGTTAACTCCAGATTTCCCAACTAGATATGATGTTAAAACTAAAAGTATAGTTTAGATTATTCTAAAACCTCTGACTGTGACCAGAGAGATTCAGGATTAAATCCACAACACAGGACTACAGTTATTCTGCTTAAGAGTTATTCTCAACATTGACTTAAAATTTGTGTAAATCTCAAACTCTAGACTTGTTTTTACTCTGGACATGAAGTGAGATCAGTCAGAGTTTGTGATGAAACGTTTTGGCCATAAAACCACACGTTCCTGAAGCAGAGGATGTGATGCTGGTTGTGAGTTTAAGGAACCAGAGAGAAAATGCAGATTAAATAAAGCAGCAGCAGAATCTGAATCTGTCTGAAATAAACACTTCCAATCGTCTCCAAATCTGCAGCATGATGTGCTCCCTGTTTGTTTCTATCATCACCATTTTGAATAGTATTTCATTGTGTAGGCTAAGACAGCAAGCGCAGGCACAGCGGCTTGTACTCGCCGGTTTGCAGTGGTTCTAATGTGGCAGATAAAACCCCCAGCTTTGATATCGCCTGCTCCAATAAGCCCCTTCAGCCTGCCAGCACCTGCCAACGGGGAGGTATGCATTCATCTCCCCCCTAACAGGATTATACTGCTCTGTAATTGATTCATTTGCAGTGAGGGGAGGTGACAGTGCTTTGGAAATGAGAGTTTAGGTAACAGGCGCCCCAGAATTCAGCCGACTCCATGTGTCAATTTTATTACATCAGTCCAGATGAACTTGAAAGGCCGGCTTTGTGTGCGCTCATTGGCTGTTTGTGCCTCGCTCAAAGGGACCAGATTCAATAGAGGTCATTGATGTGTGTGGTTCTCTCACCATCCCTGTGTGTTTATACTGCGCCTCCTGAGTCTGTGTCAGTGTTGTGATGTGTGTGTGATCAGTTTTCAGTCGGTGGGAGCGATCAATGTGACACAGATGAAGCCTGTTAACGTCTGGATCACTTCACTCAGACACAGTGATGATGATGTGACAGGAAAACAGGCGTAAACGGGTCAATCGATACCTCGCTCTGATAACGCCCCAATCCGCTCGCTGTCAAACATGTAGGTTAAAGGGAAACATATTCATGTGTTTCCGTCTCACTGGAGCTGAAAACAAGTCCCACTGTCATCCCAGTGCTCCCAGTAACAGTTCAGCAAACACTGTGTGAACACTTTAGCAAATACTTCATGCTAATAATTTAGAATAAGTAAACTTTAGTGTTTATTAATGGGAGGCTCCATGCTAACACATCAGTGAACATCAGGTAGCGTGATAATAAACTTTGCTAACTAGTAACACTGAGTGATAGCATGCCTGCGCCATGTCAGTGAATAGAATAGAATAGAATAGAATCTTTATTATGTCATTGTACATGTACAAGGGAATTTTATGCAACTCAGCAGGTTAGTTTTTCACTGAGTGATGGCATGCTAGCTCCATGCTAACATGTCAGTGAACATCATGTAGCGTGATGATAAACTATAAAACAGGCTACGCTGAGTGATAGCGTGCTAGCTCCATGCTAACAGTACAGTAAAATGTGTGTTTTTACAGAACTGATCTGGAGTCAGATCACTGTAAATCACAGAACTGGCCTAAAATATATTTTCCCTCTTATGATGGAGCTAGGCTAACAGTTTCCCCAGCTGCTTCCAGTCTTTATGCTAAGCTAGGCTAGACATGAATGAAACTGGTCTCAGTCAGCAAAACAACTTTGTAAACAGTTAAAGTCCAAAACGAAGTATAAGAACAAAGTGTGCAGTTAGGAGTAAAGTACAAGTACTTCAGATTGTACTTTAGTACTAGAGTAAACTCTGGTACCTTTCACCTCTGGTCCGTTGTTAACGACTCCAGTGAGGTGTAGCAGCTAAATGTGATACTGGGAGTAGTGGGAGTCTGTCCAGTTCTTGTGTAAACCAGTTCACCTGAAACTAATGGCCCCACTAGGCCTGACCTCACCCCCACCCCCTGTTCCTCCTCCAGACTTCTAATGAGCCTGGGAAAAGAAGGCCCCCCTCTGGGTCAGAACTAGGTGACCCAGTGGATGCAGCCTGCCCTGGGGTGTCAGTAGCGGCAGCAGCGGCGGTGGTGGGGTGGGGGTCTTCACGTCGTCTCAGGGCCCTCCTTTGTCCCGGACGTCTGGCATGTTAGCTGAAATCAAATGTGGAGACGGTGATTTATGGCTGTACTGCAGAGAAACAGCAGAGATGTTTATTTCATAACAGTGAAGACGATAAGACAACTTCTTGTCCCCGTTTCTGTCGGGGGTTTGAATGCCCACAATCCTCTTTGGTCCCTGAAATCTGGGTTAAATGCAAATTGATCCAAGCGATACCAGACAATAATTACCATCCGACTTATGTGTGTGTGCAGCAGACCAGAAGAGAATTCAATCAGACCTGGATGTATCCATTCAAGTCAATGGGCAGCAGTCATCAGTTCAACAACTACACAAACAACTGGCTGTCTCCATGGAAACACAGTGAGTCAGGGTGACAGGTGTAAACCAGTCAGAGGTCTTTAAATAAAGACATGGACTTCATCTGTAAAACTTTAAAACGACTGGACTCACTGAGGAAGATGATGGCAGCACTTGTCTCTGTTTTAGACTAAAACCTTCATCATTATTGATGCTGCCCCTGTCTGGTAAACTTCTTTCCTCTAATCTGTGACTGTAGTTTCTATATTTCTCACAGACGAGGATTGTCACAGAACACATCAACATTTTAGATCCTGTAACATTTAAATTATCTGAAAACTGCACAGAGTTTGGTTGGTGTGGCTCCTCCCATGAAGACTTTTATTTTGACAGCACCCTCTGTAAGACCAGCATGTGTTTCAGTCTGTGTTTGGTTGATTTAAATGCTCATCGGAACCCATCAGACAACAACCATCTGAATGTTCAGTTCATGACAGAAAATCCTCTGTCCTTCAGTTTTGTTTGAAAACATATTTACTGGTTGATTATGTGCTGATCGGCTGATCACTTAATCAGCTGTTTGCTCCCGTCCTGTAACCCGTTTCCAGGTGAATGAAATAACCACTGTGCTGTTGTTTTACTGACTCTTTGCTCATTGGCACTAATTCATCTTCTTCTCCTTTTCTCTGGTGCGGCTCCTCTGTCTCGTCTTGACCTGAAACGACTCGTCATCATGTGAAAAGCAGGTAAGAACCAGGCCTGAAAAAACACTCAGTTTCCTCTTTTCTCTGTCGACACTGAAGTGTCCTTGACTTCCCTCTGCTGTAATCTGCTGACTCTCTGTTTCACCGGGTTTGTTGACCTTGTCACCACTCTGTTCTTCTTCTTCCATTTCTCAGAACACACACACACACACACACACACACACACCTTCCTGTTATGCCCTCACACTCTTTTATTTCCTTTTCTTCTGTCACACTTCCCTCTTCTTGAACGTCTTTACCTTCTTCTCTGGATCCTCGTGTCAGTCTAGAACTTTGTGCCACCAAAGAGTCGATGTTTCAGGAAGTAACAGTTTCCATGGAGACATCTGACTCGTTTTTGCTGGAGACGTTTGTTTAGACCAAATGATTCATCAGCAGCAGATTAATCAGTACTGAAGATAGTGGTTCCTGAGGTCCTGAACGTGACCCAGGTCCCGGTTTCTGATCCAGCTCAAACTGGAGAAGATCCTGTCTGTGGTTCCACCTCATGTCACTACACTGTAAAAATCACTGCAGACTTCACTTTCATCTGAGCCTCTGTATCTTACAGACCCCGACTTCAGACCGGTCTGGGTCTGAGGTCCCTGGTTTGGTTACTGTCCTCCAGCTCCGGATCAACAGTTTGTGTTTGTCTCTTTCTTCTGTAAACGATACCTCAGAGAAAAGGTTTTCCCAGTTTGGTGTGGAGGAACTGGACTGGCCCAGAGGCCAGACCTCCGGTCCCTCCAACACGGACCAGACCTGATCACCAAATTCAGGTTTGTCCTGGTGTCTGAACGGGATCAAATCCCTGTATCAGGTTCAGCGTCTGTGGACTGAGACCAGGAGAGAGGATAAACAGCATTAACACAGTGTGTTCAGAGACACACAAACACACACTTTACTACAGAGAGTTTCTGACTGCAGCAGAGCAGGTTTGGTATGAACGTCTTCAAAAGAAGAAAAAGTTGAAGTTGAAGATGTTCAAGGACCAAAAAGAATCAATAATAATAATAATAATAATTACGAACCTCTGATAATCAATACTTTTATTGATCCCTTGATATGCGAATAGAATCAGCTGTGAAGAACTTTGACTAACTGAACTGAGTGTCAGTTTTTACAGTGCAGTCTGCACTGTAAAAATGTTTTGTGACATAAATGAGGATTAAGTGTAGGACAAGAAACATTGATCAGTCAATCATTGATTATTTATTTGAGGTGTTCAAATCAAAAGCTAAACTTCAGAAAATTCACTGTGTTATTTAATATGTGATTTAAATCTGGAGTTTTCTCATTTTTATGGTGTTAATAGATTCTGTCTGTACGTGGAGGAGTGCCCTGTGACTGTTGTTGTCGTTGTTGTCGTTGTGATTGGCTCTAATGAGATCATGTGACTGGTTTGTCCTGACAATTTTCTCAGGCTGTGATTGGCTTGTGGGGCTGAATGTTTGTTATTATTGGATGTAACTTCCTGGTTGTTTTGGTACAAAGTGTCACTGAGGAACAGAAGAGGTTCCACGTTAGAACCCTGTGGAACACCACAAGGAACATTCTCATTTACATTCATTCAGACTCAAATCTCCAGAACGTTCAGCTTTACGTGTGAACTTTAAAAACACAGAGGTGACTGTGAGTGAACAGGTGGAACAGGTGGAATCCACCTGATACAGGTGAGGACACGGCGTCAGTGTCAACATGTGTTAAATAAATCAAAGGACAAGAACAGTTGAAATTATGGTTTCATTCTGGAAGGACCTGATCAAAGGTCAAAATCATCTGAGTGACTCAGTCTGTGGTATCTGTGACTGATCTGACCCCCCCACCCCAAGTGTTTGTGTGGTGTGAACAGAGGTTGGTCTGTGTTTGAACAGACTCAGAGCCTCTTCATGTTGTTGACGGCAACAAAATCCTCTTCTTCTTCTTCTTATTCTCAGTCTGATGATGAGTCCGCTCTGCATCAACGCTTTACTTGGTCGGGAGGGAAGGCGAATATAGGGCTTTTATTTTGAAGAGCAGTGAGAGTGTGGTTGAAGAGGGCTAAAAATGTCCCCTACCTCTGACTTCAGCCCCCCCCAATAAAAACTCCACAGCTCAATTATTTCAAGTTTATCTTTGCGTTAAGCTGAACCTGATCTGGTCCCTCACCTTGGACCAGTCTGCTGCTCAAGATCAGGATTCAGAGACCACATAGGATCCTGGTTTTGAGAAAGTGGGATCTCTTATCTGGAGGACTCTGACAGAACCTAGAATGTAGATCCTGCTGCGGCAGAACATGGGGACAGAGATGGTGACAAGTAAAGACTCATCATACACACACACACACACACACACACATGCAGCCTTACCCAAATAGTTCAGTGACCCCATGGTTACATTCCTACCAGGTTTTCTACAGGGAGGGGCTCCTGTGTGTGTGTTACAGTGTGTGTTACAGTGTGTGTTACAGTGTGTGTGTTTGGGGTGTGAAGTCTAAAGCAGGAGTGATGCAGCATGAGTCAGGAATGAACAACAACAAGCTTCTTTTTTTAGTCCATCTGAGACATCTGCTGCAGACACACACACACACACACACACACACACACACACACCTGACAGCTTCAACAACACCTCAGAGCCTTTACTGGAGTAAAGTGTGAGGTGGCAGAGACAGGTGTATCCAGGTGATGAAGTCATGGTTGACAACAGGTGGAGATGAAGATAAAGACCTGAACCACATCTGGTGTGACATCACTTCCTGAGGATATTTGATGTCCTTCCACAATAAAGCTCCAGAGAACTAGAGGCTGCAGAACTTCATAGAGTCTCTGTCTCTGTCTCTGTCTCTAACTCTGGTTCTGTCTCTGATTCTGACTCTGACTCTGACTCTGTCTCTGTCTCTCTCTGTCTGTCTCTGACTCTAACTCTGGTTCTGGTTCTGTCTCTGACCCTGTCTCTGTCTCTGACTCTAACTCTGGTTCTGTCTCTGACTCTGTCTCTGTCTCTGACTCTGACTCTAACTCTGGTTCTGTCTCTGACTCTGTCTCTGTCTCTGTCTCTGACTCTGACTCTAACTCTGGTTCTGTCTCTGACTCTGTCTCTGACTCTGACTCGAACTCTGGTTCTGACTCTGACTTGGACTCTGACTCTAACTCTAACTCTGACTCTGACTCTGACTCTGACTCTGACTCTGACTCTGACTCTAACTCTGGTTCTGTCTCTGACTCTGTCTCTGACTCTGTCTCTGACTCTAACTCTGGTTCTGTCTCTGTCTCTGTCTCTGACTCTGTCTCTGTCTCTGTCTCTGACTCTGACTCTGACTCTAACTCTGGTTCTGACTCTGACTTGGACTCTGACTCTAACTCTAACTCTAACTCTGACTCTGACTCTAACTCTGGTTCTGACTCTGACTTGGACTCTGACTCTAACTCTAACTCTAACTCTGACTCTGACTCTGACTCTGACTCTGACTCTGGTTCTGTCTCCGACTCCGGCTCCGGCTCCGGCTCCGGCTCCTGCTCTGACTCTGACTCTAACTCTGGTTCTGTCTCTGACTCTGTCTCTGACTCTGTCTCTGTCTCTGTCTCTGACTCTGACTCTGACTCTGTCTCTCACTCTAACTCTGGTTCTGTCTCTGTCTCTAACTCTAACTCTAACTCTAACTCTGACTCTGACTCTGGTTCTGTCTCCGACTCCGGCTCTGACTCTGACTCTGACTTTGTCTCCGTCTCTCTGTCTCTGTGGATTCAGACAGCAGCCTCGGAGCACAGTGCATTATGGGGCTCTGTATTGTTCGTGCTCCTGCTGCCGACTGTGTGTGAACAAAAGGGCCACCATTTATGACAGAGGCCTGCTGGGCTGAAGGAAGACCAGGAACCTCACCCCCCCGACTGCCACCGTCCCTGCCCCCCCTTCAGTGTTTAGTCAGGGAGCAGAGAACAGAAGTGGTTGTTTTTAGCTCTGATCAGGTAATCGTTGCCGCATTGTTGTGTAATGTGATGTTTCAGGAAGTTGCAGCGTCTCCTCTGCTGTTCGTTGTCATGGAGACACAACAAACCAACTGTAGGACTCAGACTCAGGTTAAGTTGTTGATGAGGGTAAAACACAACCTGCATCACGTACATTCATCATTCGTTTTCACACTGTTTCTCATCTGATCAAAGAAGAAAAGTCTTATTTCTGGTCAAAGTGAAGACTGTGAATTGCATTTTCAGCATATTTTAACTGTTTCTGTTAAATTTTCATTTACTTTATTTTTGAAGCAGATTCTTGTCATATGTAGAAGCTGAGTTCAGCTCTCTGTGAATGACCCACTCCAGGTCATATGACGCTGATGCTGATGATGAAGATGGCTGACAGCGACAGGTGCCTGATACTCTTTGGCCTGTTTCAGTCTCTGATGCATCACATTCATTTTTCATTATACACCACAAATGGCTCCTGGAGCCTCAGACCGGCACTAAGAGCCTTTAACTTCCTGCTGGTTTGTGGTGATGATGTTAAAGGAGCAGCGCGCGGTCAGCAGGCTAAAGAAGAAGAAAGTGGGCGATGAGTTTTACTGGAAGTCAGAGTCAGAAACAGTTTGTTAAAGGAGCTGACACTGAACCTGCACCAGTCAGTCCACCATCTGAGTCCTGATCGCAGGTCTGAGCCACAGCTCTGGATTTGGAGTCAGTCAGAGTGAATCTGAGACGTCGAGGTGATCTGACCTGAGGTGGTCCAGCTCAGGACCTGGACCACAGGTCTGAGTGGAGACCAGCAGGGTTTCCTGGGAGCTGAGCTGGTTTCAGACTGAAAGTGATTGGTGGTTTTCTGTGAAGCCGGCAGCAGGAAGTGGAGACACCTCTCAGCTCAGAGGTACAATGGAGACCACATCGCGGTAACACTGGGCTCATTGTACCGACCCCCGCCATCCCCACCCCACCCCCTCGACTCCCCCTCTGACTCTCCTCAGCTCTTATTGTCAGGGGGAGATGTGCTCTGTTCAGGACAGCAGCAGCATCACAATCAGACCCCAGAGACTCTGAAGACCAGATCCCACCCGGGCAGCTGAAGTCACTGGTTACATGTTAACATGTCTGATTGTATTTGTGATTGGAGGAATCCACTGAGCCGGCTCCTGATTGGACAAACAGAGCAGCAGGAAATAGTGGTTTTAGGTTTGTTGCTGGTCTTGGTCTGGGTCCACTTAGAAACTGGATATGGTTTAATTAAAGTTTGAAGAGAACAGAGGAATAAAAGCTAAATGTTACATTACGTCACACTTGTGCACTGCAGTGCATTATGGGACATTAATAATTACAATAATTGTTATTTTCTCATCTACTGCTGTTCTGTGTCACTTCCTGTCACATTATGTTTTTAATGGCCATGACATCACATGTTGTCATGGTGACCTGATGCTGATCAGTTAATCAGTGAATGAGGGAATGACGTCACAGACACATGCTCTGAATTCCACATCACCAGGTGACCCGTCAGGTGACCCGTCAGCTGTGATGTGATTGGTAGGCAGCCAGCAGCAGAGACAGTCTGGGGCCAAATGACGATTCAAAAGTAATTTATTTCATTTTTTGGGCCCCGCGGCCCTCAACCACTTGACCGGAAAGTTTGGCCCCAGGGCCCAAACGCCTGTCAGGTCATGTCATATCAGACAACCTCACTACCGTCAATGGTGGGAAATGGGCGCTATGGGGGAGGAGGGGGGAGGTAATACCCACCCTGGAGCAAGGGGCAGAAGGCTGTTCCCAGATCACATGGGGGATGAACACATCTGTCAGTCCAAAGGTGTGGCCCCGGGTGCTGACCCACTCCAACGACACCTCACTTCCTGTTTGTCCTTCACCCCCGCAGAGCTGACTCACCACGAGAAGCCCTGTTATTATACTGCTCTGTGATTGGCTGAGAGAGTCACATACTAAAGCAACAGAATCAATAATCAATCAATTAACTGATCAACAGAAAATTTATGTGAACCATCAGTGTCCAGACCAGGTCCTGATCCACAGTGGACTCAGGTCCTCATACGCCTCCACACCATCTACAACTGTCACAACACAACCCAGGTACTGGATCGGCAGTAGTCCTGGATCAGCTTTAGTCCTGGATCAGCTTTAGTCCTGGATCTGCAGTAGTCCTGGATCAGCTTTAGTCCTGGATCAGCTTTAGTCCTGGATCGGGGATGCACATGAATTAGAAACTAACACTGAATTAACTGTTATTTAAAGAAGCAACCCGAAAGGACTTTTATTTTGAAATAATCCAGACTCAGTATGTGAAGTGGGACAGTCCACATGAGGGGACAGTCTGGTCTTCAGTCTGTTCACTTTGACCAGGTGCACGCTGGGATACATGTTTTTGATACTCTGATGGTGGTGGATTCATTTGATGTCAACAGGGTGTCGTTAAGGTGATGTCAGCGGTTGCTAAGGAAGAGGCAGGTTGATGTTTGTGTTGCTAGGTGTATTCTACATGACCTCAGAGATTCAGGCTGGTTCAGCCCGACTCAAGGTCCACTTACACAGTTTTGATCAGCTGCTGTCAGTCGCACTCTGAGCCTCTTCACCTCGTTTCTGTCACTGTCGGTAAACGGCGGCAGACTGAGTCGACTTTCCCTGAAACTGATGACGGCTGCGGTTTCTCCTTCAGTCCAGATGCAGGTTTTGGTGGACGAGGTCTTGTGACCGGCTGAAGTGGCTCTGTCAGCAGTTTCACTACTGCAAACTGTTCCAGGAACAGATCCACAGCACCTCTGAGTGAAGCAATACCTGAGAACGTGGGTGTGTGTATGTGAGTGTGTGTCAGTGTGTGTGTGTGTGTGTGAGTGTGTGTCAGTGTGTGTGTGTGTGTGTGAGTGAGTGAGTGAGTGAGTGTGTGTGTGTTTGTGTGTGTGTGCGTGCGTGCGTGCGTGCGTGTGTGTGTGTGTGTGTCAGTGTGTGTGCGCGTGTGTGTGAGTGTGTGTGTATGTGTGTGAGAGTCTGTGTGAGTGTCAGTGTCGGTGTGTGTGTGTGTGTGTGTGTGTGTCAGTGCACACGCATGTGTGTGTGTGTCAGTGTGTGTGTGTGTGTGTGTGTGTGTGTGTGTGTGTGTGTGTGTGTGTGTGTGTGTGTCTCAGTGTGTGTGTGTGTGTCAGTGTCAGTGTGTGTGTGTGTGTGTGTGTGTGTGTGTGTGTGCGTGTGTGTGTGTGTGTGTCAGTGTCAGTGTGTGTGTGTGTGTGTGTGTCAGTGTGTTTGTCTGAGCTGAAGGTCATGAAGCAGCAGCCAAAGTTCACAGACAGGATCAGGTTTCAGTAGATTTGAGGCGCTGATCCTGATCCAGCAGAATCGGGGTGGGGGGGGGGCGGAGTCAGCTGATGCGTTGAAGCAGGAAGTAAAATCACCTGCAGTCATCAATTATTTGGAAGGAAAAGTTTTTCTTCGCTGCTTCTTGCAGGATGAAGGTATTCATTAGAGGGATTTAATAACTCCTCTTCCTCCTCTTCGGCTTTTGTAAAGATTCCTCTTCCACCTGGGAAGATGAATAATTCAGACATCTTGGATTCCCCCCCCCCCACCATAGAGGCTGGTGGGATGTAAACCATCAAACTGCCTCATCACTGCCGGCACAAGTGTGAACCACTGGATCCATTATTCACTGTGGAAGTCTTCTCTTAAAGCAACCTACATTTTTATATTGGGGGGTTTTGCAGCCTCCACATCCCCCCCACCCCACCCCACCACACCCAACCCCAGCCACAGAGACTGATGATAAATTGAAGGCTTACACAGAGATGAAGTTTGATGAGCTTCAAAACGCATGTAGAACAAGATCCAGACTTCAAACCAGAATCTTTACTCTTTCATTTCTCTACAATCACTTATTTATATGACTGTTCACACACACACACACACACACACACACATACTTGTACTTCTATCTTTGTGAGGACACTCATTGACATAATGCATTCCCTAGCCCCTTACCCTAACCTTAACCATCACAACTGAGAGCCTAACCCTAACCCTGACCCTGACCTTAACCTAAACCTAATTCTAACCATAACTCTAAAACCAAGTCTTAACCCTCAACATGTGATTTGAAGGTGTCTCAAAAAGTGAGGACCGGCCAAAATGTCCTCACTTTCCTAAAATGTCCTCACTCTGTTAGTAAAATGCTTTTTTTGGTCCTTACTATGTAGCAAGTACAAGTACACACACACACACACACACACACACACACTGATCTGCTGAAGCAGCTTCATGGTTGACTGATTGTGTTTTGCAACAAAAACACAAGAGAAGAAAAGAGTCGTTCACACCTCTGACCTTCTTCTTCTTCTTCTTTGGTTCAGACACATTCTCACCTCCCACACACACACACACACACACACACATACACACTCAGTGACAGTGTGTTGTTGATATCAGTGTCAGGTCTTATCAGGGAGCAGCAGCAATGTTCTTGGTAGTTTTTCTGTAATCAGACGACACACCGCGGCCGAGGTGAGAGGGGCGGGGCTTCAACTGACACATTGAGCTGCTGATAGGGTTAACGTTAGAATGAAAATACATTTTCCAGTTTTAATCCTGTATTAATTCTTCATTTATCTCCTGTTGTAATAGATGTGAAATCACCTTCCCTCCTCTTTACTGATTTCTGTGTCCAATGAAAAACCTTTCTCCATCGTGACAGGTCAGCTGTGTCGTGGGATCCACCCTCCGCCCTCCTTCACCTGCATCTCAAACATATATGGCCTCACTGCACCTTCATCATGGTCGTCATCTTCCTCCATTTCATTGCTGTCGGACTCACTGTTAAATCCACAGGCTGTCGTTCCTTCTCATATTCTGACACACGTTCTCACTCTCATGGTTCTCCACTGTTCTTCCTCTTCTGTTTAAAGTTTCTAACTTTTTATTTCAAGGTTTACATCTTTGTCAAAACTGAAGTGACTGAATGTGTCCCAAACCTGAGACAAAGATCTCCTGCAGCTCCTGTTGAACATGTCTTTAAAGACATACATAACTATCAGTGTCTTGTTGTGAGGGCTTCAGCTAATGATTCATTTAATCATTAATTCATCTGTTGATCTCATACAGTAATCGTATTGTAGTTCTGAAGATATTAGTCCCTCAGTGTGGAGACAGGGAAAAGGGTTTAAAATTAAGTGAAATGTGAATGGAGTTTGGTGTGGACCTGAGGTTATCTGGTGTTAGTCTTCTCTGATGCTTCGCACCAAGGGGTGGGCTGGGAGGGTATAGGTGGCATGGGGGGTGGGGGGGTAGTTGTTAACGCTCCGTTTTTAACCGACCTGCAGAGCTCAAGGTGTTAAAACCTGATTAAAGTCCTACAGAGTTTTTCGTGTGACTCGACTCGTTCAAAGAGGAACTCTGCTGCTCAGCCTTCCTGTCCTGTCAAACCTTTACTGATAAGAACACTCACACACACACACACACACACATTTTTGTTACATCTCAAGTGTCTCTGTCAGTCTCGCCTGCTCCTGGTTCAGTTTTGTCTCAGGATTTTAAGATTAAGGATAAATTCAGTTTTGTTGAGGCCTCTGTGTTTAATATGAAATGTTTCATATGGTTTCTGTACATTTGCACAGTTTCCATTCGTTCAGACAGTTTGAATACGTTCAGACGTTGTTGTCCTGTTCCTCTGTTTGTCTCTCTAGTGGGCGAGCGACACTCGAGGTGAATCACACTCTGCTCTCTCGTTGTTTTTCAGGGCTCAGAAACATTTTTCTTGGAGTGTTTCAGTTGAAGAGTAAAATATCCTGAACCTCTCTCTGTGGTTGGTGTTTTTTTTAGGCTGAGACAACTCTCCCCGTCCTCCCACCCAGCGAGGGGTGAATTACAGAGCGACTCTCCTTTTTTTGTTTTCTAAATGGTCGACCACATGGGGGAAAAGGCTGGGATGTGGTGACTGTAATTACGCAGCAGCCTGCCAACAGGTCGGCCATGGAAACTCTCACTCAGCCCCGCCTCCCCCTCCTCTCCCCATGACCACTGTCTTTGAGGGATTTTTCCCTCCATTCTTAGATCCTCCGTCTACAGTACATACCTCAGAAATGATCAGGTTTCTGCTGCCAGGCCTTCGTCTAAAGGTCGGACTCTGTCACACAGACTGAGTCAGATATCAGCAACTCTGTGTCAGCGTCCGTCATTTTAAATTGTGTTTGTGACAGATCATGGTGTTGGATGTTGATTAGCCACAGAAACACAACAGTAAAACGAATAGTTGAAAAAAATGACAATTAACTTTTCTTACATTTTCTTTTGTGCACAAATTACATTATATACATACATCTGTCAGTCCCTCTTTTATTCTAATTTTATCTCCAACATAAAATTCAACATCGTTACAGACTCAGAAATAAAAATTAAATCCAGGGATCACCAGTCAATAAACTATTCCTTGTTTCATCATCGCCTCGGCAAGAGACAGTGGGCGTCCCAGAGAACCGGGCGAGGTCTCAGAGGGAACAGTAAAAAACAATAGAGACTCAAATATTTACTGACGCTCAGATCATCATGGACCTGCTGGGAGAGAGAGAGAGAGAGAGAGAGAGAGGGGGGCAGAGAGAGAGAGAGAGAGACATAGAAAGAGAGGCAGAGAGAGAGAGAGAGAGACAGAGAGAGACATAGAGAGAGAGCTGTTATCAGCTGTTAGACACACAGATGTCTGTTCATGTGAAGTTCAGAGGGAGAAATAATAATTATTCACAGTCTGTCATTAAGAGGACGCTGCTTCCTGTTCATGTATAAGTCACAATATTTTCAGAATAAATGTAAGAGGAGGAAGGAGAGGAAACAAGAAGGGAGGAAACAGGATGGATAGAAAGGATTCAAACAGGCAGTGAAGGAGGAGATGATGTGTGGAGGACTAGGAAAGAAAAGAAGTGTTAGGAAAGCAAACAAGGAAGGGGCTGGGAAGAAAACAAGGAGCTAATAAGGAAATAAGGTGGTTGGAAAGTAGCAAGGGAAGTATAAGAGTATGTAGGAAAGGAAACACGGAGGCTGGGAGGGAAAGGAGGACACATTTGTAAGAACCTGCAGACAGACACCTTTAGGTGAAATTGTGATCATGCGATGTCAGGTTGTGATCATCATGTGACCTGCTGGATGTTAAAGGTCAAAGGTCGATCGATTAACGTGTGAAAGAGTTTGGAGGAGAGGAGGAGAGAGGAGGAGAGAGGAGGTCTCAGATCTGATGCT
Source organism: Trachinotus anak (assembly GCF_046630095.1). NCBI lineage: Eukaryota > Metazoa > Chordata > Actinopteri > Carangiformes > Carangidae > Trachinotus > Trachinotus anak. Next base: position 262,819 of record NW_027273890.1, read on the forward strand.
GCTTATAATTAACAGGCTGCAGTTACACAACAGTAACACAACAGTAACACAACAGGCTGCACTTACACAACAGGCTGCAGTAACACAACAGTGACACAACAGGCTGCAGTAACACAACAGTAACACAACAGGCTGCAGTTACACAACAGTAACACAACAGTAACACAACAGGCTGCACTTACACAACAGGCTGCAGTAACACAACAGTGACACAACAGGCTGCAGTAACACAACAGTAACACAACAGGCTGCACTTACACAACAGGCTGCAGTAACACAACAGTAACACAACAGTCTGCACTTACACAACAGTAACACAACAGGCTGCAGTAACACAACAGTAACACAACAGTCTGCACTTACACAACAGTAACACAACAGGCTGCAGTTACACAACAGTCTGCACTTACACAACAGTAACACAACAGTCTGCACTTACACAACAGGCTGCAGTAACACAACAGTAACACAACAGGCTGCAATAACACAACAGTAACACAACAGGCTGTGGTAACAACAGGCTGCAGTAACACAACAGTAACACAACAGGCTGCACTTACACAACAGGCTGCAGTAACACAACAGTAACACAACAGGCTGCAGTTACACAACAGTCTGCACTTACACAACAGTAACACAACAGTCTGCACTTACACAACAGGCTGCAGTAACACAACAGTAACACAACAGGCTGCAATAACACAACAGTAACACAACAGGCTGTGGTAACAACAGGCTGCAGTAACACAACAGTAACACAACAGGCTGCACTTACACAACAGGCTGCAGTAACACAACAGTAACACAACAGGCTGCAGTTACACAACAGTCTGCACTTACACAACAGTAACACAACAGGCTGCAGTTACACAACAGTCTGCACTTACACAACAGTAACACAACAGATTGCATTTACACAATGAGAATAGTAACACAATGAGAATAAACTGAATTAAACAAATTTTCATCAGCTGCAGAAAGGATCATTAATTAGAATATTTTAATCAGTTAATTGATGAAATAAAAGATTACTGATAATGAGAGTGGTTGTGTTGTGTTGAACTGGTTCAAACTGACTGAGCTGTTCACACACGCCCATCGATTGATCGATCAGTTTGAACACCTCCACCTCTGATCTGCACAAACAGCTTCCTGGTTTGAGCCTGAAGCTAAAATCCATCAGAGAATCAGGTCAGAGAAACGAAAAGCTCGTCATCGACCTGGCGTGTTTGTGTCATGTGATCAGTGCAGCTCTGATCATGTCTCCATGTTTGTCGTGTGATGTGGATCAGGGAGGGTTCAGGTCTGCAGCCTCTTCTCTCTGTGTGAGTGGGAGTGTTGATGTGGGGGGGGGGGTCCCCTGAACATTTGTTGAGCAGTAACATGTGCACCGACCAGGCACAGATGGTGTCTTCATATCATGGGAGGGGGAGGGGTATGATGGGGGTGGGCCCTCTCTTCTCTGCCGTAGTTTCCAGCCTGTTGCACCGGGCCCCTGCAGATAAATGGGATTTTAATTCAATTAGGGGCCAGACACTGACAACGCCTCATGGTAGGTCCCGCCCCCCCTCTGAGAAAAACAGCCCACCACTTCCTGTAACAAAGACACGCTCAGAACACAACACATGCTCAGCTAACGTCAAGACTAGAAAGAAATATGGTTGACCTTGCTTAGCACAAAGACTGGAGCAGGAGGAAAGTGTTAGCCTAGCTTAGCACAAAGACTGGAGCAGGAGGAAAGTGTTAGCCTAGCTTAGCACAAAGACTGGAGCAGGGGGAAAATGTTAGCCTAGCTTAGCACAAAGACTGGAGCAGGAGGAAAGTGTTAGCCTAGCTTAGCACAAAGACTGGGGCAGGAGGAAAGTGTTAGCCTAGCTTAGCACAAAGACTGGAGCAGGGGGAAAATGTTAGCCTAGCTTAGCACAAAGACTGGAGCAGGGGGAAAATGTTAGCCTAGCTTACCTCAGAGACTGGAGGTGGGAGAAACTGTCTCAGGTGAAACACCTGGTTGTTGTGAAATTAAGATTAATATCATAATATAATATTTTGATAAATTAATGTGATTGGCCAACACCAAATAGGTGTGTCAGGTTCCTGCCCACCCACAACCTAACTCCATATTAATCACAGGTGGGTCTAATGTTACCTGTCCACATGCTTTTGACCAGGTGTGGTATAGATACACTCTGTGGCCAACACCATAAGACTTGTAAGTGGGTGTAACGTTCTGCTGTCCATATACTTTTATCCAGGTGTCTGTTACCTGCTGTGTTTTCTCTCTGTGATAAATCACTTCCAGCTCACAGCCGCTAGGCAGCGACCTCATTCTCCACGCCAGCGTCTGTCTTACCTACTCACCCCCTCCCCTCCCCCCCCAGTTGTTCGCTCAGGTGATCTGCTCTCAGGCAGAGCGAGAGAGAGAGAGAAAGAGAGAGAGAGAGAGAGAGCTGGGAGAGGGGAAAGAGAGAGTGAGTTGGTCTCATCTCTCATTACCTTGCAGTGAGCGGCAGGATGTGGACGCAGCACCTGGACAGGGACGGCGTCTGTGTGATGTCATCAGTGTGTGGACGCAGAGCTGGGACTGATGTGTGTTAGAGGAGACAGAGCGTGGACAACTGGATGATGAGGAGGATTAAATCTTGTGTTTTACCTGCTGTCACCTGACGAGGAGATCAGTCAGAGCTCAGTGGAGGTTACATTTATTCTTAAGGACTTGATCCAGCCTGAGGCCCCGCCCTCCTCGCCCTGGTTCACTGAGCGGAGAGCTGTGATTGGCTGCTGTAACGTGAGCCTCACGTTAAGGTTTGGTGGTGGTTGGATGTTTGTTGTGTGACGCTTCAGTTAAAATGAATCAGCGATGTAATGTTTTATAGAAAATAAAATTCACAACACACACAACTCACACACACATGTTGCCATAGAAACCTGAATGGGTGGGTCCATCACTGCAGTGTGTGTCTGTGGTCATTTAAAAACTGTGTGTTATGATGATGTCTGTGTTCTTTGTCCATGTTTGTGTGTCTTCATGTTGGTTTTATTCTGGATTTGTGTTCATGTTTATTCATGTTCACCTTTGTGTGTTGCATTCATGACGAGTGTTTCCTCCTCTGAGCTGCAGCACCTGCACTCCAGCCTGAAATCAGGACACACAACCCAGTGTTCAGTCTGATCCATGTAACATACCTTCCCATGACCACCTGCCCGGAAACTCCCCCCCCCCCCCCCCCCCCCTCCTCCCCTCTCAGAAACAGCTGGAGGCATTTGTTTGTGTTAGAAACCTTGAGCGTGTTCTTCCCTCCAGAGTCCGAGAAAATGTTTGAGCAGAGGAGGATGACGAAACTGAGGGGTGGGGTTTGGGGGGGTGTAAAAGGCGGGGTTTTTTTTGTTTGTTTGTTTTTTTTTGTGTGTGTGTGTATGTGTGGTGGTGGGGGGGTGTACCCTGCAATGTGTCGTTGCTGCTTTGTCCTGGACTCCCTGAATCGACACAAAGGCTGGGCGGCTGCAGAGGTGACGGCTGCAGACAATAGAGCTGTGTGAGATTAGCGGGTCGCAGCGGCGGTGGTGAGGAGAGGTGGCAAGGAGAGGGAACAAGGAGGAAAGGCAGCGAGGAGAAGAGGTAATGCAGAGGAGACGCAGCATTCCATTAAACATGAACAGACAAGAAAAAAAGGTCCCTGCTGGAAAGTTTCACACTTAAGTTAAAGTGCAGAGCTGAAGGTGTGTTCATGTGTTCATGTGTTCATGTGATCATGTGAGGGACAAAATGGTGGATAGCAGTGTTTCCAGAGGTGTGAGCCGGCTGTGTTGCCCCCGGTGACATCTGCCACTCTGCCACAGTCATGTGACCCTGCAGGCAAACAGCCCCATGAATGGCTTTTGTTTGGGAGGTCACTGCTGCCCACCAACACACCGACCGACCAATCACAGCACAGACTCACCAAGTCACAACCTGCTGCATGAGACTGAGGTTTTAAGGTGGAATGATCCGTGACGGAGGAGCCGCTGTGTCCTCTGATGTTTACAACAGTTTGGTCAGAGACATACAGTCAGCCTGATCAGCTGATCACTGCACTCATCAGCTCCATCTGACATTCACAGTCACACACACGTGGATATATGATGTCTTTATGTGTATATGTATTTTATCTGTAGTGAGGTCACATGTAGTAAACATGATAAAAACATCATATATGATTTCTATCATAGTAAATACGTAGTTTTCATGTATGTGAAATAATCAAGATATTTACACAATGAAGTCAACTACGACTCTGTATTTTGTGATAAAGACAGAGAAACATGTTTGATTATTGGAAAGAGATTTACTATATTACGCTGTGCACTGCCTATATTTTCAAAGCAGTGGTTGATTATTGGTTATTGATACTGGTGACAGATATTGGTGATTGCTCAGATACTATGAGCTGGATTGATGCTGAGAGGTTGCTGAGGCGATAAGTTGCTTGTATGTTGTTCCTGTGTTTGTCTGAGGTTAAAGTGAAAACATCAGGAAATATTAGAGTTGTCATGTTTGTTCTGTCGCATTTTCATGTTTTTATGAATTTGTGTTGTGTTTTCATACTCAGACACTGACAGTTTATATTATTGATATAAACTGTGTGAATGCATTATTGATAAAAAAATGATGAACATTGAACCGAACAGCAGAGATGTGAAACATTCTTCTTCTTCTTCTTGGTCTTTTTCTTCTTCTGCTGCTGCAGCAGGTCACAAATTCTTGCAGCCAAAAGGCAAAAACCACAATAGCAGTTGGTGTAGAGGGGGGTTGGGGGATTCTGTGTGGGGGGGGTTAAGTCGTTGAGTGAGATCATATTATATCCCAACATATACCTTAGACCACACAACAAGCCTTCACGTCTCACTTTTCAGCTCTTTCTTTTCTTCCTCTTTTCTTTTTTCCTTTTCTTTTTTTGATCACAGAGGGCATTACCCTGTCTGAACTCCCCCTAAATCCTGGTGGTCACACCTCTTATTAAAGCCGGTTTTGTCCCACGCCCTCCACCCCCGCCCCTGCTCTTGGTATTCAGCCCAGGTCAGCAGATTTCGGCCTGGCCCACCGTGGCTCCCCTTTTTAATTTGCACCTGTTGCGCAGTTGTCCGGGAGGCAAGTGCCGCAGCTCGCAGGCAGACAAAGATCATATTATGAACAGATATGCACAGACTAATCTCCATGTACCCGAAGGGGAAGAGAAAAAAACCTGAGAAGCTGTATTTTATTTTCTCTTCCCTGGGAACCTGCACACCGCTCGGATGTAAAGGTTTACAGTTTGGAAACTGGCAGCAGATAAAATCCCTGGAGGAGAAAAAGCTTCACTTCAGCCACTTCCCACTCACTCCTGAGCTGGCAGCCGCGGCTCAGATAAGACGCATGAGAGCCTGTCGAAATATTGCTTTATTAGGCACTGAAGTGAAAATGAAGCTGAAAATTGTTCCCTTTTCTGGCCGACTTCAGGCCTCACTTGCTGGTTCCCATGATGTCATGGTGCTTTACTGTCGGCTGTTATTCCTCCTCCCCCATCCTCCCCCTCTTTACTTCACCTCCATCACAGTGTAAAGGCAGGTTTACCATAGACCCAGTTCATGTGTCACCATCACATGGTTTGATCACACTTCCTGTCATTCTCAGTATATTTTAAAATTAACAAAGAGTCGACAAATTTCTTTGTTCAATTTTTACAACTTGAATCTAAATTTAAACCGTTTCACTCAGTTTTGTTCTTTTGTGTTAATGTTCAGACACAATCTTCTTATTGTGTTTAAAGAGAGTTTGGACTTTAACTTTCAGTCTGACATCAAGTGTGTGCGTGTGTAACCTCAAAATTTGTGTTGACGTGAACTAAATGTCTGTAGTTTGATATTAACTCATGTTTTCACAGTGTGATTCTCGTAGCCGACCCACTCTGTCCCCCGTCTGAACCAGGTTTATGTTTATAGCCTTCGGTCCCCTGAGAGTCTGAACTGGACAGAAAAAACTCCCAGTCCAGGAATGTGTCCTCCTCCTCGTGGTCCTGGTCCTGGTCCGGATGTTGTTGTTGAAACCTAACATGCCTTCTGTTGTATTTGTGTTGCAGTGCTGAACTATGAGAACGTGGTGGAGACGGGTTCGGAGACAGACGAGGATGACAGGACGCTGGTCTCTGAGGACAACGGCTTCACTAATGGAGGAGGAGGAGGGGAGGAGGAGGAGGTGGGCAGTCCCGCTGGTGTGCCCAAGCTCGAGGCCTCGCCCCGGGTTGCCCATGCCCTGTTGTCATACCAGGGCCCGGAGGGCTCAGAGCACCAGGAGGTAGCCCAGAGCCACCATGGCTGGACACTGGGAGACGACAGCAACGGACACCTGAACGGCAGCGGTGAGTCCCTGAACGCCTCATAGGAATCCCTGAACACCTCGTGTGAGACTGAGCGTCAGTTATGACGACAATGATACAAAATGTTATTTATAGAACAAGATGCTCAAAGACACAAAGACACGACAACGTTACATCACAGATCATATAAAAACAATAAAAAATCAAACATGAAAATCAGATTTGTTTTAATTAAACTTTCAAAATGGACAAAAGATAATTGATTATTATTGATTATTGACTGACTTGCTGATATTTCCAGAATTAACAAATTGATTATTTTGTCTATAAAAAGTGAAAAATGTTTTCAATCATATCAGACCATCTCCTGACCTACCCAGAGCTTTCAGCGGCATCTTATGGTCTTCATTCACAAAATGTTTTCAGGTGTGATCAGACAAAGTTTGGAAGTCACCTGGTCACAAATGTAGAACATTTAGCTTGAAGAATGAAACGATGAATCTTCTGTCAGTGATCTAATTGATGAATGGATGAATTGTTGCAGCTACAGTGGGAACTCAGTGTCTCTGAACCTGATGAAACAAACTGTGTCTGAATGAATGTTAATGTTACATGTTGTTGGTCAGGTGAATCTGGTCCAGGTCCACGTGGTCTCAGTCCTCATGAGCAACAGGTTGACACGTCAGCGCAGCCACAAAGACAAATGATCTTTTAATTAGATTCGACAGCTCGTTAGAGAAGCTCGTTAACAGATCTGGAGCAGAGAGAGACAGAGACAGAGTCCACATCAGTCTACCTCAGCTGGAGTCCACCTCACCCAGAGGAATCAGAAAGTATCAGAAAGTCAGAGAGAAGTCATCGTCGTCATCATCATCATCATCATCATCAGGATAATCAGAGTGAAGATCACTGAACCAGGACCTGGTTACCCAGAGTCCCACTGGAGTCTCCAATCTGATCTGGGAGCTGCTGGTGGACAGGAAGTTCACCTGGAACCATTTCAACCATGAAACGTCCAGTACCGTAGAAACCATGTTCATGAAACAAACTGGATAAGGATCAAGTCTTTGTAGTAGAGAATCCAGAACCCCAAACACCCTGGATCCTACATTTCCCACAGTGCACCTGGAGAGTGTCTGTCAGAACGACCTGAGACTGAGCCAGAGTCCAGACTGAGATGGACGGAGAAAAAACAGGAGAACAAGGAGAGAAAGGATGAGAGAGGAAAAGAGAAGGGTGGAAGGAAACACGGCGAAGGAAAGAACAAAGGGAAGGAAAGGAGGAGAAGATGATAGAATAAAGGAGGATAAAAGAGAGAGAGTGATGAAGGAAATGTAAGACAAGAGGCAGAGTTTCAGAGAGAAGAGAAAAGAAGAAGCAGCAGCTGTTGACTCAGAGACATCTGAACCACAAACAGAAGTGAAGAGCTCATTATTCTGCCGTCACCTCCATCTTGTCTCTGGAGGAAAGAAAAAAGAGGAATGAAAACACAAAGAGCCTCCATTTTACAACAACAGAAGGAGGAGGAGGAGGAGGAGGAGTGAAGTCAGAGGGAGGAGAAGAACAAGTGAGGCTGACTCTTTCTCCATCAGGACCTGGATCCTCAGACCTGCTGTCTGTAACAGACCAGACCAATAAAAACTCATGAACCTCTCTACGACATAAACTCTTTATTCAAACTTCAAACTGATCAATAATGTTCATATTAAAGATTATTTCAAAATAAAGCTCATCTGAAAACACTGACACATCCTTTATATTAGTAAATACTATAAAGGGTGAGTGTGTGTGTGTGTATATAAATATATATACTGTACATATTTATACACTCTCTTCATCACACAATTTCATATTCATTTATTCTTCATTCTTCCCCTTGGGTTATGGGATGATGGGGGAGGCAGTATTCCTCCTACCCCCTCCTCCCTGTTGTTGTGTGTGTGTGTGGTGGTGGTGGGGGTTCCCCCTCCTTTGAAGGGCTGAATGAAGCTTATGATACTTGTGACTCCCGTTGAGGAGTCACATGAGGAGGCCCAGGAGGAACAAACACAATAGGCCTCAGTTGTAGGTTCACTCATTATGTGGAAAATACCTTCAGATTGTGATTGTGTCAGGGAGGAATCCAGCTGACCTGCCTGCAGCGCTCAGACCTCCATTATCCCAAAACCTCCGTCAGACAGCTGAGGAGGAGGAGGAGGAGGAGGTGGAGGTGAATAAATATCTGTCTGTTTTTTTTCTATTTAACAGATGACAGGAAGGACGAGTACGAGCCTCTGGGTCCGGAGGTGTCACTGCACGCTGTGGGAAACAGTACAGGTGAGATCAATATGTAATAATTATATACCAAGGTGATTGATGAGAGAACTGTTATGTCAACTTTCACAAATTTCACCTGTAATTTGTATCCACTGACATTTTTTTAATTTCCTGAGTCATATATAGTACAATATAGATGACATTATTTTAATTAAAATTTTAATTAGTTTTTTCTTTTTTGTTGGAAATATATTTTTTCACCAGTCCTGTCATTTAGACTTGAATCTTGTACCCAGCTGGAGAGCAGCAGAAACAAAAGCAGAACTTGTGACAACACGTTAAGTTAAAGGTCATAAACGCAGCTGAAAAGGCCTGTGAAAGATGTAAAGCTGTCCCAAGAACTCCATACCAGGTCCTTTTAAAGTCTGTAGAGGTCCCTCAAGGCTCAAGTCTGGGTTCACTCCAATTCACAGTTTTTATAATATTACCCCTGCCACTCTGCAGACTAATGTACATTTTTATGCAGATGATTATGTGTCGTATGTCACAGGCTTATGTGTGATCCTGACCAGTCATTCTCATTCAAAATGTTCACACAATGATTTACTGTTTTCAGAGTTTGTCCCTGAACTTACCCCTTTTTGTTTCCTGTGCTCAGTGAGGCGACTGGAAGGCGTCTCCGAGCTGGACGAGTACTTCCTGAAACGTAAACTGGAGGAGGGCGATGGTCACCCGGCAACCATCGCAGAGTACCTGCAACGCAGCGACACCGCCATTATTTACCCCGAAGCCCCAGAGGAGGTGACAAGGCTTGGAACGCCCGAGGCCGTCGGTCAGGACGAGAGCGAGCACAGTAAGAGAAGGAAACTTTCAAATACTGAACTCCAAGTAAAAACTGACTAATTAAGTACAAAACGTGCCCACATAAAGGTCACATTGAGACCAGAGGATATGTTCAGGGGATGTATAAATATCATATTATCAAAAATGTGTTTTAAAGTGAAGACCAAAAATTAAAATCTATTGAAAATTAGTGGGATTAAATGAGTTTAAAGGGTGTTAAGTCTGAATATAAACCATAACTGTGTTTTTTTATTCTTGTTTTCCCACATGAAGCTCATAATGAGACACAGCAGCAATAATGTAAACAAAATCTGACTCAACTTTAATTTTCTAGTTAATAAGTGATAAAACAGCCAAGAAATGGAACATTGTGTGCCTTAGTTCTTGAAAAAAAATTGCATCAATGACAAAGAAAATAAAGAAAGCAATGGGGGGGGGTAAGAATTTTACAAACAAAAATGTTTATAAAATCATGAAAATCTGCAAATAAAAATTTGCATAATTATTATTTATAATAATTATTGTGAGTGTGTGGTGAATTCAGTTAAAAAATCTATTCTTTAGATTTTTTAGAAAAAGAAAACAGTTGAAATGATGTTTTAAATTAAAGTCATGGAGCCTTCTGTGAATTAATGTAATGATAATTTAATAATAATTAACAGTTTTTGTCTCTTTTTAGTTTTGTGTTTTTCAGTGTCCGGGCTCTGCTCTGTTCTCTGTGATCTCTGCTCTCCACACTGTAACATACGTCTTTATGCAGATGACACCGTTTTCTCTTATTAAACGTTACCTCCTCTTCAGTGTTGACAAAAGTAAATGTGACCTTCATGGTTTAACACCAGGAGCTGCTCTGTGACCTGAGGCACATGAAAGTCAAGATGATGACACAGAGATGAGGTCACCACTTCATGGATAATAAACAAGAAAACCTGGTGGCTCACGTTGCTCAGACTTTTTTAAGTTGAACGTCTCTTTAATGACATAAAACAAATCAATCAACGGATCCATTTTCTGTCTCTTTTGTGACCTTAAAGTTTCGGTGTCAGCCACTTCTTGACCTCTGACCTCTGTCTCTGTGTCTCTGCAGACCTGCCGGCCGGCACTCCTGACGACTTTGCCCAGTTGCTCACCTGTCCGTACTGTGACCGCGGCTACAAGCGTCTGACATCTCTGAAGGAACACATCAAGTATCGTCACGAGAAGAACGAGGAGAGCTTCACCTGCCTGCTGTGTGCCGACACCTTTAGCCACCGCACACAGCTGGAGCGTCACATGACCACGCACAAACCCACCAGAGACCAGGTAAAATACACCTGCACCAACCCTCCACCATTTCCTTTTAATTTCATCTCTGGTCCTTTTCACACAGCAACAAACCAGAACCAGCTGCTGCAGTCCTATCTCCAGTCCTAAAGCCAGTCATAGCCCCCCCCCCCCCACACACACACACAAGCTGCCGCCCGCCCCACAGTGCTGCAGCGTGGGATGTGTGAGCATATTGACTTCCTTGGGCCATCTGACTTTTTGCATCAGCTGCTGCTGGAACAGAAACTTGAACAGATCAGATTAGAACTGAGCTCTAATAAAGAAACATGTCTGTGAACATCTCACACTGAGTTGTTCTGTGCAGCATGTAAATGTAGTTCAGGGTGTGAGGTAGTAATCTAATAATAAACTGGTGTTAAATGTTTCCTGCGCACGCCTGTTTGCTGCCCCTCATCATCCAGACTCTGGAACTGAGCATTGAATCATTCAATTTTCCAATTACACTGTGATCATAATGATATTTCCTGAGTGGCGCTCGTTGGCTTCAGGCTCCTCACATCACCGTCACAGAGGCACAGACTCCCTCTGTGTACCTGACCCCCCCTTAGACATACTGACACCCCTCTGCTTTACACAGCAGCAGATGGTCTTTTCCCTGCTGTGGATGTTAATCCTCTGAGGATTTTAAGTGGTTACTTATTTGTGTTCGTCCTCTGAGTTAAACTGTTAAACACAGACTCAGTGATGAAATTCATCTGCGTATTCATGACGTCATGGAAACGTCAATCAGGTTTATGGACGAGGAGCCTGTGTTTCACATCATTAATACAGCAACAGCATTTATGGATGTATTAACCATTAAGTTCCTGTTAATGAGAATGATCTGTATTCCCCCACCTTCAAATAAGCTGACCTGCATATTTAACAAAGCATGTTAATGTACACAAACACACACACATACACCTCACACACACACACACACACACACACACAAACTCCTGCAAAGATAAATTTCATCAGGCTCCAAAATATTGTAATAAATAATCAATAATAAAATGTATTTCTCAAATCACAACAGTATGAGAAGAATGTTTTTGTATATATTCAAATTAATAAATAAATATGATAAATAAATAGTAATAATTTGAGCGTTTTCATTTTTACTGAAAAAAATCTAAAAATGATGATGATGTGACTGCTGTTGTTAAGGACTGTACAGATCGAACCAAACAAACATCTGGTTTTAAATGATTTAGGTCAAGTTAAAAAATGATCACAACTTGTTTTAATATCATTTGTTAAATAAAGAGACGAGACTCTTCATCTCTGCTCAGTCTGGAGTCTTCCTCCCTCCAACAGTCTGAAACGAAAGGATTTCATTGAACACTCTGAGCTCCCACTCTGTCAGCGTCAACTTTTTACAGCTGCTGAGGGGAATGCTACCCCCCCACCCCTACCCCCGAACACTGTTTGTGTTTGTTTATCTCCTGATTTGCATTTCAAATCGCGGGAATGCACCTACACTAGAAACGGTTACCTCTGAACAAAGTCAGCCCACACTGTTTCTCAGAATGTGTTGAAGATAAAAAAGAGTTTAAGAAGCTTCGAGGAGAATCTCTGTCGCTATCAGATCTGCTTTGCTAAATACTATTAAATTCCCCCATCAGCTTCTGTTCCACAGCCTGGTAATCTGCTTCCCTCCCTGCTCACCACTCCTACTCTCACTCCATCACATGTTTTTCTCTCAGCCGCCACTGCTCAATGAAGAAGCTGGAAACCGCAAGTTCAAATGCAGCGAGTGTGGAAAAGCCTTCAAATACAAACATCACCTGAAGGAGCATCTTCGTATTCACAGCGGTGAGTCGTAAGTCTGACTGCTGATCCATATCTTTCATTTCATAGGCTTCCTCCTCAGCTCTCTGCTGAATGACTCACCATGTTTTCTGAATTGAGTCGACCTGTTTCATATCAGCCACGTGGACCGATCAAAGCTGAGCACCAGTGGAAACAACTGACAACTTTTCTTTGAATAGAGTTAGCAATGAATTTTAACACATTTTCCTTTGCAGCAGTGACACTGATCCTCTGCAGCTACATGAATGATTCATATTTACACAATTATGTCAAGTCATTCTTCTATAATTCAATTAACACTGATTGTCTATACTATACTATACTCCTAACTATAGGAAAAGTCAAAGTGAATATATACAGGCATGGTGGTATCCAAAAGACTTGTTGAACCTATTAGTGCCTTGTGAATCTCAACCAGCCTAATTAGCTTGTTGGCTTGTCAGCATCTAGCCAGTAGTCCAAATGGTACAAAATCGTTGATCCGGTTATCACGAGCTGCCCACTACTTTCAGCATGCAGAGCTACTAAGAAAACTGTGCAAATTGTGCAAACACTGATGGCTACTTGTGTGACAAGATGAATCTGAAATTTGAAACAGAGCAATAATCCATATTTCATGTTGTGTTGCAGGTGAGAAACCATACGAGTGCTCCAACTGTAAGAAGCGGTTCTCCCATTCTGGCTCCTACAGCTCCCACATCAGCAGCAAGAAATGCATCGGCCTGATCACTGTCAACGGACGAGTGCGCAATGGAAACAATGGCAAACCCGGCTCTTCCCCTAACTCCACAACTTCATCGCCAGGGAGCCCCACCCTTGCCCAGCTCCGCCACAAACTGGAAAATGGGCGACCACTTGGCCCTCCAGACCAGCAGTGTCAGCTCGACATCAAAGCCGAGCCGATGGACTTCAATGAGTACCGGCTGCTGATGGCCTCTCAGCACGGATTTGGGGGACCGGGGGTTTACCTGAACGGCCGTGGCGGAAGTCCCCTGGGCATCCATAGCTCTTCCCATAGCCCCCTTCAACACTTGGGAGGCATGGGGCTAGACCTCCCCCTGCTGGGCTACACAGGATCTCTTGGGAACAACTTGAGCGAAGTTCAGAAGGTGCTTCAGATTGTGGACAACACGGTGTGCAGGCAGAAGATGGATGGGAATCCAGAAGAGATATCCAAGCTCAGGGCCTACATGAAGGAGCTCGGTGCCCAGATGGAGGAACAGAAGCTTGTTCAGGCCAACTTCCAGGCGATGGGCCACAGCAGCCCCACAAAAAGCATCATTGACTACACACTGGAGAAGGTCAATGAGGCCAAAAGTCTGATCGATGACTCTAACAGGCAACTGGACATCAAGAAGGAGAAACCAACCCACTTAGTGGATCTCAGCGGGGAGGAGAAATCCCATGATGGCCAGAATCAGTTCCTGCCATTTTCCTGTCAGTATTGCAAGGAGACTTTCCCTGGGCCCATCCCACTGCATCAACATGAACGTTACCTGTGCAAAATGAATGAAGAGATCAAAGCCGTCCTGCAGCCAACTGAGAGCAGCCCTGCTGGTCGCAGGGGGGCGATGGCCTCTGAGCTGCCCAGTAACGAGCGGGCCACCAGCCCCATCAACCTGTTCAAGGACCACGTGTCAGTGCTCAAGACCTACTTTGCCATGAACACTGAGCCAAATTCAGAGGAACTGCTCAAAATTTCAGTTGCTGTCGGCCTCCCCCAAGAGTTTGTGAAGGAGTGGTTTGCCCAGTGGAAGAGCAAAAACCACCATGGGGGCAGTCTAAGGAAAAAGTCGCCCCCTCCTGATTGCAGTGGACCGGACCTCAAGCACAGCTTGAGTCGCTCACCAATGTTGTTACCTGCCGTAGATTTACACGGAGGCTTCACTAACAGTGACACCTCCCTCAGACTCACAAAAGCCAACCAGTTTACAGCCAACAGGCAGACAACAGGGGACAAACCACTAGACCCCTTGGACCACCTGAGGAGCAACACTCCATCACCCCTCAACCTTTCCTCTACTTCCTCCAAAAACTCTCAGAGTAGCTCTTACACTCCAAACAGCCTAGCTTCTGAGGATGCCCATGGGGATATACCACTGGATCTGTCACTGCCCAAACACATGATGCAGAGACTTGTTGCTGTAGGAGAGAAGCGACCCAGACCCAATGGCTTCATCATCGAGCACAAAGGAGAGGCGCAAGGACGAGAACAGGGGTCTGGACCTTTAGACCTGATGAACATCAAGAAGGAGGTCCTGGGCTCAGATGGTGGAGGGAACTCTGTCCACCAGCTGGAGAAAAGCACTAGCCCTATCTTTGGGATTAATCCCTTTGCTGGTGGTCCCGTCTACACCTCCCTGCCACCTCACGGAGCGTTTCCTCCACCTACCTTCATGTCTCCCGCCCAGGCCACCATCCCAGGCCTCAGGCCCTACCCCGGCCTCGACCCCATGAGCTTCCTGCCCCACATGGCCTACACCTATGCCACCGGGGCAGCCACATTTGCTGAAATGCAGCAGAGGAGAAAGTACCAGCGGAAACCAGGTTTCCAGGTAAAACTAATCTTCAAACCAAATGACACAATAGATGATTTGTCAGGATCTTTCAAAAAGTGTTAAGTGTTGCCAACCAGGTGCTATGGAGAGCCAAAAGTCAGTAGGTTATAATTCAACCAATCACTTCAGCAGGTGATTTCACTTTGGAGTTCCTCCTCTCTTTGTTTGGAGTAATGCCCTATTGGCCGTTGGCTCATGGTTGAATACCCCTAGTTTTGGCTGCTAAAGCCTCTTTGTTAAGGCTCAGGAACAAAAGATTTGCTGTTGAAGTCTCAAATTTTTCATGTCCAAACTTTTTAAGTTCAGGAATTCACTCTGACCTGAACATTTGAATACAGAAGGACACATTGGATGCACCATAAACACAGAGGGAGTTCTTTACAGGGCACAGTAGCTAGAAAGTGCCGATGGATGTTTTATGGATCAGTGATGTATCAGTGTTGGGAAGCTGGGGAGTGGCTTATCTTGACTTGGGGATCATGATGTCTCTAATGTGCAAGGCTTGCAACAAAACCAATAGGTCTATCTAAATAATAAACTAGGTAGATGAAACCACAATGTCTATTTGTAGGTGTTCTGTAACCTTTCATTGATCGATTACATCACAGACTTATTCAGCAGAAGAAGGTCCCCAGTTGTCAGCAAAATGTAGACGTTTAAATTAAATTTTTTTGTCAACGGCTGTTTCATTTTTTCTGGCATTTTCTGTCTACAGTAGATAGACGACAGTAAATGAGCCAAAAGTACTGGAAATTGGGTACAGTTGGTACAATTGGTAGGTACAGGGAAATTGCACTTTATTGTTGGTAGGACAATCAAGTACTGTTCAGGGTCAAAAGTCAACTTTCAGGGTGGCGGAGTGGTTAGGGCATGTACCACATGAGCGGATGCTCTTAGCAGGCGAGTGCCGGTTTGACTCCTGACTGGCCCGACTCTTTCCTGCATGTCTTTCCCCCTCTCTCTCTGTCCCTTTCCTGTCACTTTCTACTTTCCTATCAATAAATGCAAAAAAATGCCCCAAAAAAAATTCTGATTAAAAAAAAAAAAAGGTGACTTTCACGCTTAACCTTTAAGTCACCTTTGGCAGGAAGTCAATCATGCTCACAGTGGACATTTGACCATAGATAATACCTCGACTACATGACTGCCTTCTGGTCAAGATAGGGTGATACCATCAAAAGCTCCACATCCAGAACAGAAACTGATGGAGCTTTTGGTCAGATAGTTGTAGAGAATAAAGGTAGTTTCTGCAGCCACTTGTAGAGTTTTTTTCTGGTGACAGCACTTTTTCACTTCTGTTCTTCTTTTTTTGTTGTTTCTCGGTGAAATTGACACAATTCAGGATCATGAAAACCAGATCTGTTCACCTGGTTTGTTTTTATCGGTAAACACAATCTGAAACCTCCCTGTCCCATATGTTCCCCCCTTTTTAAGTGTCTCCTGGATGAAAGGGACTTACCCAGGTTGGGCCTTTAAGCTCTGTCCAGACTTAGGATCATGGAGGCGGTTGGGGGGTCGTAGCAGAAGGTGTCTCTGCGCGTGAAGCCGACAGGTGTGGGATTATGGGGTGTATTGAAACAATGTGTGTTTGTGTCTCAGGGGGAGCTGCTGGACGGGACGGCGGACTATCTGTCAGGCCTGGACGACCTGACAGACAGCGATTCGCTGCTCTCCAGGAAGAAGATTAAGAAGACTGAAAGTGGTATGTACGCGTGTGACTTGTGCGACAAAACATTCCAGAAGACCAGTTCCCTCCTAAGACACAAATATGAGCACACAGGTATATATAAAATTTGGACACTTCTTTTTTACCCCACCCCCGATGCTTTTGTGCCCCTACCCTTCATATCTTATGTCTTCAGATTTTCCTTTCGTTCTCTCCTTTTTGTTTTTTTAGTCACATAGCTCCCCCACTTGTAGTTTTTCTTTCTCTCTTCTGTTATTTTTCTGTTTTGTTCTCTGTAAACCATGGCCTTTAACATGTTCCTTTCTTTTCAGCAGGGGGTAGGGATCATTTAATATGGAGAGGATTACATAAACATTCAGTGCCCCAAATATAAGCAACATCTCATTCATACTGTGATGTTTTTGTGTAGAGAGAGCTGGAGAGAGGAGGAGGAGGAGGAGGAGGTGTGCATGTTTGCATGTGTTACTGTTTGCGCATGTGAGTGTACTCTGACTGTACGGAAGATCAAAAGGAAATATTAATAATCAAAGAGAGATGGTCCATTTCTTACATTTTTAAACTGGAAACAAACAGTTTGTGATACAAACACACCAGTAAACATCTCAGAGGTGAACCGTCTGTCAACCTTCATCTGCAATGAAGACACAGATATAAATACATCACATTCAGCAGCAAACATCTAAATTATAACTCCCGGTGTTCACTGAAGAGACGATAACAGACATGTCTCATTTTTATCTTTATCAACAACTAAACTGTCTCCAGGTTTATTATGTGCCGTCAGCATCTAAACCATGGAGATCCACAGAGACCAAACATAAAAATTGTAATAATTCAAGTGATTATGAATCAAAACATGAATAAAGTTGTGATTTTTAGTCAACGTGGATTTAAAGTTTCTTTCAGGGACAATTTTCATTTTGTGGAGTGAGTTCAGATCTGTCCAAGATACACATTCTGTGTATGAACATGAAACCTCTGTCCAAACCTGCCTAAACCAAGATTTACAATCTAAAATCTGTCTATTTTTCAATGAAGTTTGGTATAAATCCACTGCACTGTAAAATATGAAAAATAATACACAAATCACACGTAGTAACACAACACACTGACTGACACTGAACTGTGTGATGCATCAGGACCTAAAACCACAACCTGGTGGTCTCAGGTACCATCCTGTCTGCAGGACCCGCTCTACCTTCGTCTCTTTCACTCAGTTGCATCATCCCTCGTTCATGCCCCCCCCCCCCCCCAGACTCTGAGCAGGAATCCGCTGTCTTGGTTATTTTTGCTGCACCCTGTGTGTGTGTGTGTGTGTGTGTGTGTGTGTGTAACAGTAAACTATGCCAGCTATGGTGGATGTTACAGGCATTCCAGGTCTATTTGTGGCTACGATCTGCCTGCATGTGTGTGTGAGGAGTTGTGCATGTGTGTGCATGGCCTCTCTGTGTGCGAGTGTGTGTTGGCATGGTTGTGGTGAGGCCGTGTTTCTGGTCCATGTGTGCGTGGGACGTGTGTTTGGATGGCACTCAGCCTGTCGGTTGGCAGCAGACTGAAGCCTCCTGTTCAGTCAGATGGAAGAAATGTCTGCTCGTCCTGAGTCGTAGTAAATCCAGCAGCGAGTGTGGGTTGGTGTGTGTTGGTGTGTGTTGGTGTGTGTCAGGATGGAGGGGGACGGTGTTACGACTGTGAAGGATTCCTGTTCCTCCTCAGGTTTAAATCTGGTGCTGTGATGTCATCGCAGCCCATTGCAGGTTCACGTTGCCTCAGGCATCTCTTCTTGCTTCGCTGTCGTCACGGTAACAGACGGACAGAGAGAGCAACCAGGAGTCTTACTTTGGAGATAATGTTATCTCTGTGAGACGGCAGGTGGGAAGAGCTGAAACAGCATCATACTCACGACGTATTTCTTAAACGATCACCACACAAAATAACATGAGAAATAAAACGTGAACGTGTCTTTACTGAGAGAAATCCTGATGATGGATCAGTGGTTTGGTTTTTTTAGGTGTGATTGAACCTGGTCTCAGGTACAGGAGATGAGAGTGAAGCAGAGCTGAGATTCAGACTGAGCAATGAGCCTGTTTCTCTGTGTGCTGTTCTCACCTGTCAGCAGCTGTTGTGTTACCTGTGTGCATCTGAAGCTCTGCTGTGTGTGTACTCACCCCCCCCCCCCCCCCCCCCCCCCCCCGCTGTGTCTCTGCAGGGAAACGTCCTCACCAGTGTCAGATCTGTAAGAAGGCCTTCAAACACAAACACCATCTCATCGAGCACTCGCGCCTGCACTCTGGGGAGAAGCCCTACCAGTGCGACAAGTGCGGCAAACGTTTCTCTCACTCGGGCTCGTACTCGCAGCACATGAACCACCGCTACTCCTACTGCAAGAGGGAGGCAGAGGAGCGGGAGGCGGCCGAGAGGGAGGCACGGGACAAGGGTGGAGGAGGTGTGGTGATTGGAGGTCTGGAGCCCACTGAGCTGTTGATGAGGAGGGCCTACCTGCAGGGGCTGGGGCCACTTGGATATTCGGACCCCGAGGACCAGCAGGAGGACGGCAGTGGTGGTATGATCCTGAGGGACGTCAATGAGGGAGGAGGAGGAGGAGGAGGAGGAGGGCGGGAGGAGAGAGAAGTGGATAACAAGACGTACAAGGAGGTGACAGACAGACAGGAGGCAAGTTTCAGGGAAGGAAAGGAGGAAGAGGACGAGGAGGAAGGGGAGGGAGGTGACAGCAGGAGCCAGATGGACTTGGCGAGGGATGAGGAGGGCAAAGACACGATGCAGCTGATGGATGAGAGTTCACGAGAAGGGAAGACAGACGGCAAGTTGGACCAGAAGGACTGATCCATGAAAATGTTGAGAAAAAAAAAACGCTTTGGAACATTTGTCCTGTTGGCGCGATTCAGTTTCTCCTGGTTTAGAAGGAAGCTTTTATTTTGAAGGGGCTGAGCAGAAATGATCAGGGGTGGAGGTGCAGCAGGGGGGAGTTTGGGGTGGGGTGGGGGGGGGGGGGGGGTTGCAGTCTTCATTTATCTTACCCCAATATTATATTTATAGTTAATCCAGTGAAGAACATGTGTTGTCAACATTAATGTTGATCTAAAGCTTCAACCTCCAAAATCACATGTTGAACATTAAATGTTCAGGGTGAAGTTTCCTAAAACAGTTTATTTGATCAGAAACATTAAGAATGAAAAGAATCTTTTTAAATCTGGTCTGAACTCAGTGAAAGCTGGTTTTTACTGTTAGCTATCATGCTAGACGCAGCTCATGCTAACGTGTGTTGGTGAAAGTTTTCTTGATTGTTAGTAACTGAGCTATGAAAATGTGATCTGTGTGACTCTGAAGTAAATTCAGCCTTTAGCTTCTTTTTGTTAAAGGCTAAAGTGTGAGGACTTGATGCTAACGCTAGCTGCTGCTAACTGCAGACGTTGACATTTTGTTGAAGGTTGTGACGTCATGTCAGGAGATCTAACGCCAACATTGCCTTGACAGAGAACTGAGAGCTGACGTTTAGTTGGTTTTACGTTGTGTTGTCAAGAAACTAAAATCCAACGTCTTCCACTCGTCTGATGCTAATGACATATAAAATAACAATGTGAGTCGTGAGCAAAACCCATCGTCTTCTAAACAATGTCACAATGTCTATGAACCAATGCTCTTTTTGACGTCAACCTGATTTTCATTTCAGACCAAAACTTAACGTCTGTTCAGTGTTAGCACCATTAGCGTCATTAAAATCCAACATCTTCCTGACGTTACATTTACGTCCGGTGTCTGTTGGGATGCAGCTAAACTTTGAAACTGTCGTGATTAATATATAGATTCTGTGAAACACAATAAGACGAAAGAGTCAGACTCACTGATCACAGTCAAGCACAACATTTGAGTTCAGTATGAAGAACGTGAAAATGATAAAACTCAGTTCATCCCAGTCAAATCTGTGAAACAAGTAGAAATAAAATCTCCGTAAACTGTTGAATTTCAGATTGAATCTTCAGTTTTAGTGAGTTAACACTGACACAGCTGTTTGAAAACCTTTGAGATTGCAGATTGAACCCCACAGGTCAAAGGTCACGACTGTTGGACATCACATGTCGGTGACTTGTTCCTGATCAGTGACATGAAATGAGACTTGAGGCTGTATTTCTGTTGCAAACAGGATCAGTCCTGTGTTTTCTCCAGTCTAGTAAAAAATCCTAACACCCCTGGGGGGTTAGTGGGGTGGGGTCCTCTGAACCCTGACTGATTGTTCAGCCTCTAACCAGAGATGCAACATGATGACCGCCAACGTCCTTGTCATGAAGCTGGGTGGGATTGTTTAAGAATCCACATTATGCAAAAAAAAAATAAATGGCATAAAATAAAAGCAAAAGAAGTAATAATGATTATCATTATAATGAAGTGAAGCTGTTTTAATGTACAGTATTATAAAGGCCTAAAAGCTGTGTGGTGCTATAATGTTCTTAACTTCCTGTGTCTTGTTGTGTTTGAAACTCCACATCAGGAAATTGCACTCAACTCCCTGAATCACTACAAAATAAAATTAATTTAAAAAAAAGAAAAAAAAGAGGGAATAGAGCCTCGATTACTTGTCACATCCTGTCAGTGTTATTGTGGTATTTTTGTCTGTTTTATTTACTGTGACATTTTTTATTTTTATCCTCTTTTATTACATTTGCCAACTAACCACACGATTTTGGGCCTCCTGATTTTTTTTTTTTATATATGTGAAAGAACATTTAAACCTGTGTGATTTTCAAAATAAAATGTCGATGTGAGTCTTAAAAAGGAGAGAAAGGAGCGCAGATATGAAAGGGCTCAGTTTTAAAAAGATAAGAATAAAAAAGGACAGAGCCTTTTTGTGTGTTTTTCTCCAGAGAAAGCCTTATATGCAAACCTTCTCACCTGTGCGTTTCTGCAAAGTGCCATCCCTGTACAGTGTACATCACCTGTCCTCTGCTCGGCTTCAGTATTAAAAATGAATATTTCATTCTGTTTTGATTTGTCAGTATTAGCATAGATAGACAGCAGTTTGTTAGTTTACATATGTTTGTGCAATTTTCTGTATGTTTGTTTTTGTTCCATGACAGTATTTTTGTCAGTATTACTTTTTTGTTTTTGTTGAATTTTCCAACACAAATTTCTGTTTTTTTGTTTTGAGAATTTACCATTTTATTTATGTGACTCATTTTATATTACCTAATTTTATTTATTTCATACTGTAGTGTACAGTATTAGAGTTCCTCACAAATAGATATATTTTAGTAAAAATGATTCTCTCATTGACTATTGGAGCAAAAATATGAATAGAGAGCGTTTATGGTATTTGGAAAATGTCAATTGTTCTTTTTTTTGTTTTTTGTTTTTTTTGTTTTTTTCCTTTGAAACTACTGGAAATTCTAAATTTGGGGAACTTTTGATACGATAATTATTGTGAAAACACTGTATTTTTGAAGTAAGAAAAAAATCCACTTTATTCATCCCACTGGTGAGGTGGCAAAGGACTGATGATGATGATGATGATGAAGGAATTCCTGAAATGTCTGAAGTATTATTATTGAATTTTTAATTTCTCTTGGAAATGACCATGCTCGAATAAATGTAGCCAAATTAAATTTTAATAAAGCTGTGTTATTCTTCTTGTAAGACGTTGTCTGCAGTTGTGTTTGATTCATGAGCAGACGCTCTGTGATGATGATGATGAAGTCTGTTTTTAGCGTCCTCATGTTACTGTCACATTTCTGTTCACTCACATCATCAGTCAGTTTGATCACAGGAGGACAAACACAACAGCATTGAACACAGACACTGATATGAAACCTCTGATTCACCTTCCTCCTTATTTCTGATTCTAGTTACTCAGAGAAACTTTCATTCAACCTGCTTTAGAAAAAGAAACAGGGAGCAAAGACAAGGATCAGTCAAATAATAATGATAATAAACTTCATTTATGGAGCACTTTTCATACACAGAACGCAGCTAAGTGCTTTGACAAATGTAAACTAGACAAAGATAACAGTGAAATTATCCTGAGCCAGTGTAGACAGATTTACTTTTCCTTTAATGGACAGACAAAATCTTTAGACAAAGTTGTTGGGCTGCTTTTTGGTTCTGCTACGTCAAACTGACAGACACAGAGTTCAGTATCTCGGTCTCTCTCTGTCTGTCTATGTCTCTCTGTCTCTCTCTGTCTCTGTCTCTCTGTCTCTCTCTCTCTCTCTCTCTGTCTCTCTCTCTCTGTCTCTCTCTGTCTCTGTCTCTCTCTCTCTGTCTCTCTCTCTCTCTCTGTCTCTGTCTCTCTCTGTCTCTGTCTCTCTGTCTCTCTCTCTGTCTCTGTCTCTCTCTGTCTCTCTCCCTCTCTCTCTCTCTGTCTCTGTCTCTCTCTGTCTCTCTCCCTCTCTCTCTCTCTGTCTCTCTCTCTCTCTGTCTCTCTCTCTCTGTCTCTCTCTGTCTCTCTGTCTCTCTCTCTCTCTGTCTCTCTCTCTCTGTCTCTCTCTGTCTCTGTCTCTCTCTCTGTCTCTGTCTCTGTCTCTCTCTCTCTCTGTCTCTCTCTCTCTCTCTCTGTCTCTCTCTGTCTCTCTCTCTCTCTCTGTCTCTCTCTCTCTCTCTCTCTGTCTCTCTCTCTCTCTCTCTGTCTCTCTCTGTCTCTCTCTCTGTCTCTCTCTCTCTCTCTCTCTCTCTCTGCTGCTCGTATTTGTACTGTCAGCCCTTCAACTGTTTTGACTTTCTGATGTAGTTTCTGATTCATGTCTGAGATCTGAACCACTCTGATGGATTTTATAGAATCATTTTAATCTCTTTGAAGTATTAAACAAAAACTGCAGTACTGTCGGTGAACTGGAGAATCTGTGTGTCATCTCTCTGTTCACTGGATTTATTAATGCTAATGTAAACAGGTGAAAAGTTGAGACTAGTTTAATTAAAAACAGGACAGAAATACACTGAATAACACTGTAAATTCTGTTTAGAAACAATGCCCGTTTTTTTATCCAAATAAACAAAATACTAATACTACTGCCAATGTTCCTGCTACTGCTGCTACTGCTAATGCTACTGCTAAAGCTCCTGCTACTGCTCCTGCTACTGCTACTGCTACTGCTCCTGCTACTGCTAATATTCCTGCTAATACTGCTACTACTGCTAATGCTACTGCTAATGCTACTGCTAAAGCTCCTGCTACTGCTACTGCTACTGCTCCTGCTAATACTGCTACTGCTCCTGCTACTGCTACTGCTACTGCTCCTGCTAATACTGCTACTGCTCCTGCTACTGCTAATATTCCTGCTAATACTGCTACTACTGCTAATGCTACTGCTAATGCTACTGCTAAAGCTCCTGCTACTGCTACTGCTACTGCTCCTGCTAATACTGCTACTGCTCCTGCTACTGCTAATATTCCTGCTAATACTGCTACTACTGCTAATGCTACTGCTAATGCTACTGCTAAAGCTCCTGCTACTGCTACTGCTACTGCTCCTGCTAATACTGCTACTGCTCCTGCTACTGCTACTGCTCCTGCTAATACTGCTACTGCTCCTGCTACTGCTACTGCTACTGCTCCTGATACTGCTAATATTCCTGCTAATACTGCTACTGCTGCTACTGCTACTGCTAAAGCTCCTGCTAATACTGCTACTGCTCCTGCTACTGCTAATATTCCTGCTAATACTGCTACTGCTGCTACTGCTCCTGCTAATATTCCTGCTAATACTGCTGCTACTACTGCTAATGCTACTGCTAAAGCTCCTGCTACTGCTCCTGCTAATACTGCTACTGCTACTGCTCCTGATACTGCTCCTGATACTGCTAATATTCCTGCTAATACTGCTACTGCTGCTCCTGCTACTGCTAATGTTCCTGCCACATGCTAATACTAGTAGTGCTTATACTAGGCATGGGCAGATCGACCCCAAAATAACAATACCACCGATACAACGTCTTGTATTTGTATTTGAAGATTGACCGTAGCGTCAATAGGATCAATACCAGTTTCGGTTTCTCTCTTCTTTGTTGGACTCATTTCAGAGGGGAACTCTCTATGCGAACAATGTTCTCTTGTCGTGAGCACAGAAAAGTGCACACGCTCTTTGCCACAGCTGTTGTCATGTTGTGCACAACTGACCATGGTCCAACACACAGCACACTTACACCATTCTGACACATAAAAGTAATAATAGGTGGCTCACCTGATTCAGCCCTTTAAGACCATACCATTATCTCAGTCCTTACTGGGTTATCGGGTTCAAATCCAGCCTGTGCCACTGGCTGCATGTCATCCCCCTCTGACCCGTCTCTCTCTCTCTTACTGTCCTTTTCGCATTGAAAATGCTCAAAAAATAACTGCACACAGAGTGAAGTGCTGCATGCATGAATGAAGCCACTTTTGTTCTGCTTCACCTGCTACACAGATACTTCTGCTGGGAATCGAACCCAGGCCTCACAGGATGATTGATAACCTTTGGCAAATCATTTAGTGGTCATTAAAATGTCAGTCTATTGATAATGCATATGCCTCATAAATCATGACACTGCTCCCCTACATGAAAGTACATAAAACACCTTTTCATTAATAATAACAAGTATTGGTATCAATATCGATATTGGCAATTCTGGCTCTGTACGTCTTGGTATCGAAAAGAAATACTGCCATTGCCACTGGACAGAGCAGGACCTGCCGCCATAGACTGTGTATGAAAACTTGGGACTTAGAGTTGACGTGATGACGCACCGGGTCGTACGTGTGGTGTAAGTTGGCGCCGGGCAGATGCAGTCGGAGGTGAGTGTCGCGCTGCCGTAGAATGAACCGTCCATGTTAGTGAGCTCATGCTGTTGTTTGTCCTCCGGTGGGGACGCTGATAATCGTGTCCCCACCGGGAACAGCCGCGACAATGCTCCGTTAGTCCGAGGGACTGTTACCGGCGGTGAAGGTGGAGGAGGAGCGGTATTTCTACCGCGAGGAGGGGCGCTGGTTAGCTGTTAGCCGTTAGCTGCTAGCAGAGTCCTGCGGTGTGCTTGGCTTACAGAGCTAACACACAGAGCTAACACACAGCTAAGAAAGCTAACAGAGCTAACACAGCAGGACTGATCCTGTCCCATCAGAACCACATGAAGCACTACAACAGCAAAACAACCAGGTTTAATGTGACGACACCTTAAATTAAACATTAATGTTGTGAAAGACTTCAAATATAAACGGAAGAAAACTTAAGCGATAGAAAGTAGTCAGGTACATTTACTGCAATTTTTTGTTCTTTACTGCAGTACTGAGCTGGGTGTCCACATGTAGGCAAAAGCCATTAAATAATAAAATCAATAAAAGATTCAGGGCCGCAGCTGCTTTTCTGTTATTATCTGATGTGAGGATGAATAACAGCTGAGTAACACTGATTATGATTTAAGGGGATTTTTTTCAGAGATGTTCAGGAGGCTTTTTCAGTATTTTAGGACAAAGTAGATATCCAGGGTGTGAGATTTGTGTTTTCTTTGCCCTCATCACTGTAAAGGAACCAGTGACTGCAGCTGTCAGATAAATATAGAGCAGAGCATATTACTTCACATATGTAAAGTAATATTTCCCCCTGAAATGTGTAAAAAGTGTAAAGTAACAGAAATACTCAAGGTACCAAGTAAAATACTTAAGAACAGTATTTGAGTGAATGTAGTATTAGGGTTAGGGTTAGAGAGTATTTTGTGATTTATAGTATTTATTAATGTTTAACTGCAGTGGCCCAACAGAAAAATCCACAACCTGAAAAAAACATGCAAAAGATACGAAACAAAATACAACAAAAAAGCAACTTTTAAACTGTAACTACAGTGAAATAATTTAACTGCCTTTACGAGGAAAAGAGACTAAACAGCAGCGATTGAATTGAAGTTTGAAGTGAAGACACTGCAGCTGTCATATGAATATTGTGCAGTTAACACTGATGCTGAGAGACTCTACATTCAGAACAGGATCACAGAACATGACTCATGTTTTAAATTGAAACTTCACAACACAATATGAAGCAGATTTCGAAGGTTTTATGGCTCATGTCTTTGTTTCATGGTCTCAGAAATTCTCATAATCACAGAGGTTCAGAGAGTCCATGATGTCCTGTGAGTTTCACCTTGTTTGTTTTGATTTGAAATATCAACCTTTTGTTGAACAACAGTATGAACTTTATGATGTGGCAGTTTAATGATAAAGTCCCAGAGACATCAAGAATAAATGTTCAGTAAATAATCAGATGTTAACAAACTGACAGTTATCTTCATTATGATTCATTTGTATTTTCTCAAACTATACTAATATATTTATTTATGTCATTACCAACTGTTTGTTACTGAACATTATTGTTTGACTGTGATATAAGATAAGACAGCCTTTATTAGTCCCACAGTGGGGAAATTCACAATTATTTAACACTATCACAATATTTAAGCTGCAACTAATGATTATTTTCATTATTGACTCATCTGCCCCTTTAAATTAATTATTTGTTTGTTCCATAAAACAAAACAAAAAAACTGAAAAATCCATAATAATCTAAAGAACAAGGTGACAGTTATTTATTAAAATATAACTTCTCATACTGAGAAGATGGAACAGCAGATATTTGAAGAATTAATTGATTATCAGAAAAAATGCTGATTATTTTCTGTCAGTTGACTAATAAATAAATCAACTAATAATTATAGTCAGCCCTGGATGTGGACCTGATTGTAGTTGATCCTGGACCTGGGTCTGGATCTGGTCCTGGATCTGGTCCCGATGTTCTGGTCTCTCTCTCAGTGTAGTGATGTGGAGAATAAAGAAAAAAGTTTTGATATTTGACACACAGTGACACCTCTGTCCAGACCTCCTCAGAGGATCTCTGTTACTGTGAGGCAGGTTCAGGTGTGACAGCAGCTCTTCAGGAGGACCACTCACAGTCAGGACCACCATCACCTTTAATCACCAGGTTAAATTAACTGGGCTGAACCCTGCTGATCTGTGACCAGGATCAAAGCTGTGATCTCGATCTGTACAGAAACCAGTTTAGGTCCTCACTCCCTCTGTCCCAGACTGATCAGAGATCAGATCAAACCTGCAGGAGCTCCTCCTGAAAATGAAGACAGTGAAGAAAACATTGGCTGCAGGTGTTGTGCCCAGACTGCAGTGATTTACTCTAAACCCTGAGTATCATGATGATGTCATTATGATCTTATTCAATCAGAAGGTCACAGTCTGTTCATAGTGGAGGAGGCTTTATCTCCAACAGGGCTGAAAGTAAGGAAACCATGAATATCTGTCAATATGGAGGTTACGGATACTGTATTGATGGATAAACAGTATATAAACAGAGTTAACAATAAACTGTGTCTGTAAGTCTATTGAACATGAAAATGTCTGAGAAGGTTTAAAACATGTTGAGCTTTTTAGGATATGAGCTGATCTGAGGTCTGATCTGAGATCTGGTCTGGGGTCTGATCTGAGATCTGGTCTGAGATCTGATCTGAGGTCTGATCTGAGATCTGGTCTGAGGTCTGATCTGAGATCTGGTCTGGGGTCTGATCTGAGGTCTGGTCTGGGGTCTGATCTGAGATCTGGTCTGAGATCTGATCTGAGGTCTGGTCTGGGGTCTGATCTGAGATCTGATCTGAGGTCTGATCTGAGATCTGGCCTGAAGTCTGGTCTGAGATCTGATCTGAGGTCTGATCTGAGATCTGCTCTGAGGTCTGATCTGAGGTCTGCTCTGAGGTCTGATCTGAGATCTGCTCTGAGGTCTGATCTGAGATCTGGTCTGAGATCTGATCTGAGGTCTGAGATCTTGGTCATTGTGAATTCAGGACTTTAACTGATGGACTGAGATGTTTCTGATGTGGTCTCTGTGATCCAGACTGTGGATATGAGGGCATGATGTTTTTTTTTGTTTTTTTTTAACAATGTTTTTATTAATTTCCAATAAGAACATACAAAGCACATTGACACATGCCACACAAGTTGCACAATGAGATGCAGGTGAACCTCGCTGCATACACATGCATACAAAAAAGATAAACATGCACACAAGCATACATACCCACATAAAATAATAACAATAATAAATAAATAAAATAAAATAAAGTTGTCACACACACAGTAGCCCTACAGTTAGATGGGGATGATGTTTAATACTTGTCCTGTAGGTTAATTTACCCTCCACCTTTACCTGACATCACGACAGATCAGGGCTCAGCTCGCGGTATGAGTCACTGTGGTACCAGCGACAGTCAGAGCTGGAGACTTACTGTTTTTAGGTCGTCTGAGGAACAACTTCAGGGAACTAGGTAAAAACCTTCACTTGGACTCGAGGATGAACTGATTACATTTTTGTGGTCAAAGGTCAAGGGTTAGGGTCGGTGTGACTTCACAAATCACCTTTTAGTCATTACTCAAGACTTCACACAGAAATTATGAGAGAATTTCACAGAAATGTTTGATATCTGATGAGAGTCTGGATAAACAGGATGTGACCTGACACTGGTTTGAGAAGAGGAGCTGATTCTAGTTACATTTTCCCTGGTTGGTTGGATCAGATGTTCCTTCACTGTGGACAGTTGCATTGGGAGAATATTGTGATTGATCATTGAGCCTTATCACAGACAATGTGAGGAAGTTTCCGTCCTCGTGGTGTAAATGTGTTGTGTTCCTGTGGTTCTCAGACAGGCCTCGACAGTGATCAGCAGGTTAATTAGTACACCACAGGTCTACCTCAGAGTCCAGCTCTGTTTGAGATCCCGGACTGTCCACCATCAAGAGGGGGACTGAGGCCGTCTTTCCAGGTGGTGTGGGTCCAAGTTCAGTTGTCACGACTGCTGCTCAACTTAAATGAGTCAAGCATTTTAAATTGATTAATTAGTGAATATTCCATCACATTAATTGACTTGATATTATTAGTGTTTGTATTGATGATACTTATCAGTGTGATGTTACTGTACAGAAGTGTCCGTGATGGTGAATTACACTGGATCTGTTTGTCAGACAGTGATGTCACAATGACATCATGAGGACAGGATGAAGTAGTGAATTCCTGCAGCGCCCACAGATTCACAACAAACATCATGAAACATGAAGAAGCAGAAAAACATTTCCAGCCTGATTCCACTGACTGACTGTAGTTTCCCGCCTCACTCAGCGCTGACTCAGCCTCTGGTCGCCTCTCATTAACCCTTCGCCGGCTCGCTGCTCGGGGGGGATTCCCTGCCAGGGGGAAATCGATGACATTAACCCTTTGTTTCATGTGTGTCGGCAGCCTTCCATGTTCGCAGCAGTGGGCGAGGAAAGGTGTCTAGGTGAGATGAGTCTGCAAGGCTGGAATCCCCCGATGTGGTTTATGGGGACTCTTTGAGTTTAAGGTGGAATAATGTGTTCTCTCTGCTTTACTCGATCATTCTCACATTTACTAACAAACTTCCTGTCAGCAGCATCAGACGCAGGACGGTCAGGCTCGATGTGGGCGGCTCATACGCTTTTATTTACATTTTCAGTTTCCATCTTTCCTGTACTTCCTGATTCCTTATATCCTTACCACCTAGTTTCTTTCTTTACAGCCTTCTCTCCTTTGTCCTCATTCTGTCCATTTTTATCTTTCTATTTTCTCCTTTATTGATTCATCTGAAGACTTTAAAATTTTTAGTTTTACTTTCTGACTTCTATTGTTTGATGTTGTCTTGTTTTGACTTTTGTGTGTTTTTTGGTTCACTCTTGTTTGATTTCTGGTTCCTGTCTCTGTCTGAAGACTTTAATCATTCTATTGATCCATTTATTTGTTCTTTTATCTCTCAGGTCTTCATTTGACTGACTGATTTTTTTTTTTCATACAGCGTCTATTTTAATTTCCCCTTTTTTCATTGACATTTTTCATTGTAACCATCATCTGTCATTGCTGTCTATTTTTTATTGTTTAATTTGTCCACTTTAGTTGATTTATTTATGTCAGTTGTTTGTTCTTATTGTTTGTTTTATTTTTCCATGTCACTTTATTAATAAAACATCAGAAATGTTTTCTCTTTATTATTATTATTATTATTATTATTATTATTTATTGTTTTCCTTTTTTGTATCTTCTGGTTTGCTTCTTTTGTAATCTGGTGGTTTCCAACCTGGACCAGTTTCAGGACCTCCCTGAGGGTCCTGAGACTGGTCCAGGATCCAGTGTCAGTCTGAGGGGTCAGACACAAACTGACAAAAACTAAAAAGTTCTTGATGTCTCTGTAGTTTCTCCATGTTTTTCCTCTCGTTGTGAAGGACTGGACTCTAATTAAATTAAGTTAAAGTGAAACAGCGTGAACAGTAGAAGTCTCTGATCTGGTCCAGACTGAGTCCTGAACCTGGACCCAGTCAACATTTCTTGGTTTTAAAAAGGTCACGGACCACCGAGTTAATCCAACCATCTCGTTCTCCTCCCCCCTCCGACACATTCACATTTTCATATTTCACATGATTGTGGCAGCATTCAGGAAATAGATTGAACCCCTTCTGCACAATGGGCCTCGTTCTGCGTGTGTTTCCAATCAGATTCTTATTTTTGAGGCATTTGCATTTAACCTCTGCTGAACTGGAGGACTGGTATCTGCCCTCGCCGACAGAAACAGAAGAGAGAGCAGATTGCACAGCTCATTTCCTTCTCCAGATATGAGTGGCATTACAGAACTGCAGGGAGCAGATATCGACTGATTGAGCAGTCTGTGGGCGAGTGCTGAGTGCTGCTGCAGCTACATTAGCTCCCATTGTGGGCAGCTAAATGGAGGGCGGACTGGAAATCACTGGGAGGGAATTCAGTGGAAGCACAGAAAGCTCGGGGCCTGTAAGTCGTCCACTTCCTGCTGCCGGCGGCGTAGAGCTCCTCACATCATAATGGAGCCGAGCTGCTCTATCAGGACACATTGTGTTGCAGATAGATGGTGTTGCTGCTTTATTGTGGTCTGTTTCTGCAAAGCAAAACAATAGTTTTTCATTTAGTGGCTGAAAGGAGGGAACGACAAGGGAAATCAACTCCTGGTTCAGGACTACGTCGCCTCCATCAGGCTGCTGCATGTGTTGTAGCTCAGCTCAGTGTTGTCTGCTTCTGTCTGAGGGTTTGAGCTCACTGCAGAATCACTGCACATGTCAGCTATTATTCTTATTATTATTGTTGTTAGTAATAGACCATGTAGAGTCATGGCCAAACCCTGATGCAGCCTCCTCTCCATCATGTTCACTGTTCAGTTGTTCAGTGTTGGCGGGGGACCTGAGGACACAGTTCAGACCTATATGAAAATATAACTCGGTACTGAATTTGATAATCGAAAACTGTATTGATTGTCTATGAATTGATTTCCCATCTGGATCAGAGGAACCTGAACCTGAAGAATCTTCACTCACATTTAAAAGTCAATAATAATAAAACAGATAAATCAGTTTCCTGATAAGCTCAGTGTCAACATGAACCAGAGTGTAGATGGACCGGGATCAGAGAGTCCAGGATCAGGATCTGGACTCTGAGGCAGGAGCAGACTTGTGTTAAAGATGTTGTTAACAGCTGCTTCCACAGATGTTCACAGGTTTAGTTGTGTTTGTCACCGGTTTTGTTTCCAGGTGTGTCTCACCTGGTCTGTTCATGGACACGTGTGTTTGAGTTGTTGTGAATTGAAGTAGTGTCTCTGTGAATCAGAGTCCAGTCTGGACCAGGACCTGCTCCATTCAGTGTCGTCTCAGACAGATGTGTCTGTGAATCCAGATGTGATGTCTGTGTTTCTTACAGGAAGTGGACACACACTGTGTTTAAGTGTCACACACGCCCTGTCATAGCAGAGTTCAGCAGATCAATAATCAATAAGAGCTGTGAGACTGGACCTTGATGATGCAGTGTATCCAAAGAAACCTGGAAGTGTTGTCATGACAACGTTGACCCAGTGGTTTTCATGTTTAAAATGACTTGAAGGACAAATTGATTAATGATTAATTATTTAGAATCAAGATGTTCATGATCCTCTGACTCCTCCTGTAGCGCCACCATCAGGTCACAGTTATATTTGTCCAGTGCTTCGGTTCATGATCAGACACCTGTACATGCAACAGTCACACACCTGTACAGGTAAAAGAGATTCACAGGGAAGGAGGAAACAGTCACTAACAAACACTTTATTATACACAACATCCTTTCACCTAATCCCTGCCCCCCCCTCTCTGTCAGGCCCCCCCCTCCCCTAGCGTCCTCCTGCTGGAGGCGTTCTACGGAGGATCTCACAAACAGCTGATCGACCTGCTGACAGAAAACATGGACGCCTGCTCCGTCTTTACGCTGCCCGCCAAGAAGTGGCACTGGAGGGCGAGGACAGCAGCTCTGTACTTCAGCCAGACCATCCCCACCTGTCCATCATATAGGTGAGACTCAGTGACATCACACAGGTGTGGAGGTCATCACAGAGGACCAGGTTAGAGCCAACATGGTGGACTGACACTGTTACAGCTCACACCTGTGATTGCTGAACGACAACACGTTCTCATGTATTGCCATCTTCACCACTTCACCACTTACCCCCTCCCATTTTTAAACCCTGGATGTAGGACTCTGATGTGGCTTCTCCAGGAGCCTGTGCTGATTATTGAAGCTCTCAGATCTGGATTAGACCGACTTCCTGGACCTGGTCGAGTCTGTTTTCAGGCCTGTGGTAGAGAAGTGGAGCAGGAACCGGTCTGACTCAAACCAGATGAGTCCTCTGTCAGGAGCAGTGAGAGCACTTCCTGTGGATCAAGCTGCTGATCCTCACATCTGTTTTCTTACCAGGGTCCTGAACCCACAGGGTTCCAGTCTGTGTGTGTACCCTGCTGCAGCTCAGAGGGCCAGGTCTTCCCTGATGTCCAGGACATTCACTGACAACACTTCTGATAATTGATCATTGAGGTTTATCTTCCTGGTGGTTTCATTTAAACTTTTATTGATCAGAGACAGAAGAGTCAGCTGTTGACATCCTGTTTGTTTCATTAACCTATCAGTGAGAAGGTCTGCTCCAGCTCTGGTCTGTGGACTCAGGTGGACTCAGGTGTGTCAGTGTCTCTGCTCAGTGAGTAGTATTAGTTGATCATCATTTCCTGATCACCAATCAGACGGTTGTGAGAACCTGGTGACAGATAAACACCAGCTGATGTTCTCCAGCTGCAGAACGCAGAACCTGCAGAACACAGAGTTCTATCTGGTTCTGTTTTCTATCCACAAACTTAGAACCTGCCTGCTGCTGTCTGGTTCTGTGTGACTCTGTGCTCATCTTTCTCTGCAGAGTCCTGTTCAGCAGCTCGGTCCTGAACCTGTGTGAACTGGTGGCACTCAGACCAGATCTGGCCCGTCTGAAGAAGGTCCTGTACTTCCACGAGAACCAGCTGGTTTACCCGGTCCGCAAAGACCAGGAGAGAGACTTCCAGTATGGATACAACCAGATCCTGTCATGGTAAAGATCAGTGACCCATTCTATTTGTGTGTGGCAGTGGATCAGGTGGTCTGACTGCAGTACTGGTTTCACTGCTCAGGTGTGATGGAGGTGACAGGTGAGGAGGAGGGTCTGAGGTATGACAGACCAGCTGAAGGAGGACGTTTTCAAACTGAGCAGATCTCCATAGAGTTACATCCACAACCTCCAGGTCTGAAACCTGAAGCTGAGAGCTGCAGTTCCTCTAATGACCACTAGAGTCTGGCTCCAGCAGTGCGTCAGTCCCCATAGACTCTCATGTTCAAATGTCCAACTTTACAGCAGAAAGAAACATGTTTACAGCCTGGTACAGAAACTGTTCTGGTCTCTAGAGATCATTTCCTCCTTCATGACACCTGTACGGCTGAATTTATACAACTCACCTGTTTACATTTTATTAAGGACTAAAGTGATGGAGAATTGAGGGCGTGGCCTCTTTGAGTGACAGGTGGGTGAGCGTACGATTGGCACAAGGTCTCAGCTCCACACTTGCCCCACCTCTTTGACCATCTTTGGATTAGCTAGGAGTTAGGGGCGGAGTCAGACACTGCCAAGATGGTGATGGTGGAGCAGCTCACTCTGAGCTTCAGAAACCTGAGGGTGATGTCACAGAGGCTCCGCCCATCTTTATTTACAGTCTGTGGTTACAGGCACTAGTGAGACGCTCACTGGTGTCTCTATTGCACCAGAAACCGACGCCGTCCTTCCGTCATGGATCTTAATGAGGACTTGAACAGGATTCTGTTCTGTCACAGACTGCATCACCGTGAAATAACTGATGTTATTTTCTGTCTGAAACAGGAGGTCAAGATTTACACTGATACAACATCAGCTAATGTCACGTTAGTGTTGTGTGTCCAATAATTTAATTATTAATTAGTTTAAAGACTTGTTAAGTTTTAATTGAGATAAACAATATCAAAGTTAAAGAGCTGGTTGTTTCTCTCCCTGCTCAGCTGTGACCGTTTGTCTTAATGAGCCTGTCGGGCTGCACGGGATTGGTTAACGAGCAGGGCTGACATGATTGGTTAATGAGCAGGGCTGACATGCTGCAGCACGTCATGTTGTCATTACTCAGACTAACAGCACAGAGCAGCTCCAACAGAAAACTGATTGTTGTTGATCTGCAGGGCAGCCTGTCAATAAGACTCCTCTCTCCATCTCCTCTAACCTCGTTAAGGCAGATCATTAAGACTCCTCAGATTGGACTGAGGCCAGATTACTTCACTAATGTGAATTCTAATGAAGCTCAGTGAGACGCTCAAAGATCCACTGTGTCTATAAAAACCTGCAGAGGAGCAGAGTCACTGTGGTGATTAATACCTGTTCATATCTAACAGAACGCTGACAGGTGTTTGTGATGTGGTGTCTCAGGTGTTTGAACCTGTGTGACCTCAGCCTGCAGACATCCGGTCTAAACCTCCATCTTCATCTCTGTCCTGCAGCCTGGTGTCAGACGTGGTCGTGTTTAACTCGCTCTTCAACATGGACTCCTTTCTGTCCTCCATCTCCTCCTACATGAAGAAGATCCCGGACCACCGACCCTCAGGCCTGGATCAGCTGATCCGTCCTAAGTGTGTGGTCCTACACTACCCGGTCCAGTTCCCTGATGTCAGCAGGTCAGTGTGAGGCTCCTCCTCCTCAGCTCCTGAACCAATGAATCAATAACCAGGTGTGTTCAAACCGGACTACCTGTGGTCCAGTAGGTTAACACCTTTATTTAGTGTGTCAGCAGGTGTGTCCCTCACAGTCCTAGGTCAGGATCCTTGTTCAGTCCTGGCTTAGAACACACTAAGGGGGGGGGCGGGTTCACGGAGAAAAACCGGTCCAACAACTACCCACAATGCATCACCATCTGCAGCAGAGCCTGTTACAGTGATGATGGCATCACATTTTTATTTTATCCTCCATTATAACACAAATATGATCCAGGACAGTAACAGTAGTTCACATACAGCCAGTTATTTCCATTATCAATAAACCTACTGATTGATTTTAAAGTGAATCTGTCATTAGTCCTTCAGTCTGTGGAATGGAGGAGTAAATTATTTAAACTGTATTTGTATCTCTATCAGCCTTTTTAACCTGTTTCCACTCCTCAGCTCAGTTTTCTCCTCCTGTACAGATCCTCTCTCTGACCACAGGAATTCCTCCTCAGACTCACTGAGGTTTAGTCCTGTAATGTCACAGTGAAGTGACTTCAAATTTCTGCTGCCACAGAAGAAGAAAAGAGAACCAGAACAAAAACACGTCTTTTGTCGAGGGAGTCTGGTGTGAATGGTGGAGGCTTCTCTGGCCTCTTTGTGGTTGGGTTTTTGCTGTATCCATCTATCAATCCTTTGAGTGGTGGACTTTTGTAATTTAATAGAGATTGACCCAAGCCAGCAGAGACCTGCAGCGGGACACAAAGACATCACATCCATCACGGCCGAGCAGCAGGACGCTGACTTCTTTCTGACTGGAACCAGATCAATGTGGACCCCATGTGACCAGCAGGTGTCTGATGCTGGACTGCCTAAAGCCCTTTCTTCTTCTCTGCTCAGGCTGTTTTGTTGCCGGTCTTTGTGCAGCTGTCGGTCTCTGCTGGTCGTCAGGTGTTCAGCTGTAGACCAGGATCTGATCCAGATATTTGTTTTGAAGTCTGATGATGATGGATCTCCTCTCTGTCTGGTTTATATGGCACCAGAGTCCATTCAGTTTTTCTTTGTTTACAACCTTGTGGAGGTCTCCTTGAGTGTTTTGGTCCAGTTAGGATCCAGTTCTGGTCTTAAGTCTACAAATTAGACTTAAATGCCTTAATGTGAACCTAAACAAGCTAACGTTAGCCTAAACAAGCTAACATTAGCCTCTGTGAAGGTTGTGTGTGGAGCGTAGTTCAGACGCTCCACCCCCTTCCACCTCAAGTCCTGATCCAGCAGTCTAGGCTGCTGGATGTGGAGGCGTGATGTCATCAGGTGTCAGCAGCTGTTTTCATCTGTGCAGATTAAACATGAAGGGTGTGATTAGAGGAGCTTCCTGCCTCATCAAGCTCTAATCAGGCAGCAGACTTTACAGACCAGGTCCTCTGAGGACTCACAGAGACACGTGGTGGTCCAGCAGTCTGTCCAGGTCTAACAGCCTCTGTCCTCAGGGTCTGGACCTTCAAACATAGACCAGGTGAAGGTAAATCCCTCTTTACACTTCAGGTCTCTCTTTGTGGACCAGTTCAGTCCAATGACCTGAGGAGGTCTCACTTTAGACCAGTGTCCCAGCATGCATTTCACACCATCCAGCAGCAGAGGTAGAGGTTTGGAGTCAGACTCAGATCTGTTGGACTTTAGATGAGACAGTAAGGTGAGGACGACCGGTCTCAGCAGCTGAGAGAGACAGAGATCTGGACCGTGGTCTGGATCACAGGGTCTCACTGCCCCTCACTGGTCCCTGACAAACACATAATAGACTGACAGATGAATAAAATCTGAATTTTTATTTTGATAGAAGGAAGTCGACCTCATGATAACTATAAGAAGTGGCTCAGTTCTATGACAGAGCTCTGACTCAGGTGGATGAGGGAGCTGGTTTCCTCCTGTAGACCAGGTCTGTGTTCACAGCTGAACCAGCAGCTCTAACAGGTTTTCAGGTTTCCCTGATCAGCAGCAGATGCTCCTGGACTGAAGAGGATCCTCTATTTTTCCATCCATATGAACCTCACATCATTTCATGTTGTGGCCCAAACCGAGCAGAGCCGGTTCAGACAGTTTGAGCCTCAGCTGGATCTCGGTTAGGATCCCCCTCAGGTCCTCTGACCGTCAGGGGACTTAGGGTGGACTCTGGCAGCGATTGGTTTTGACTATCAGCTGCTCTCATAGAGACTCTAATGTGGATCCTAATGTGCTGCAATGACGTGCTGAGCCTCGTCCTGTCCACTGGGCTGAACTGCCCCCCCCTCAGAGGCTCTGAGGCAGAGCTCTCTGCTGATGAGATGGTTCAAAGTGACAGAAACCTCTGAGCTGTGAAACCTCCAGTGAGACCAGGACAGCTTCAGGCCACAGGGCTCAGAGCTGGATCTTGACATGTGAGTAGGCGAACCTTCGTCTTAGAAACTCAGACCAGGATCCTGTCCTGAACACACACACCCTCCTGCTGAGGACGTCTCAGAGCCTCCAGGGAGACGGACTGAGTCTGAACCTGAGCCCTGAGGACTGGGTTTAAAAAGTCTGCAGAGGTCCGAGACCCTGACCATGAGGTCAGTACTGGGACCCCCCTCTGACCTGATGTGTGTCGGTGCATCAAAATGTGATCAAACTAAATACATGAATCAATCACTGATCAATCAATAATCACCATCGCTCTGCTTCATTTGTCTTCATCAGCTGATGGATCTGGTTTTCTGAACCAGGTCTTAACCAGGTCTGAACCTGAGTGATTGGATTACTTTTTTATCCAGACTGAGACGCTCTACAGGTTACACATCACACTGTCTGTGCCCTCTGATTGGTGGACTGGGCCCAGGTCCACCAGCTGAAACAGGAAGTGTTGTAACACTAACTAAACATTCATGACACTTCTGAAGCAGTTTTCCCTAATGGACGTGGTCTGAGCAGGTCTGAGCAGGTCTCTGCGGGTCTGAGCAGGTCTGAGCTGGTCTCTGCGGGTCTGAGCTGGTCTGAGCAGGTCTCTGCGGGTCTGAGCTGGTCTGAGCAGGTCTCTGCGGGTCTGAGCTGGTCTGAGCAGGTCTCTGCAGGCCTCAGACTCCTGTGATTATTGCCAATAAAGTAAATGAGCTGACTGAGTTTTGACCTTCATGTCTTCATCGTTAATCTGACTCACAGAGGTGAGGTCATCACACAGATTACTGTTGATTTATCAATAAGATAATTGCCCCCCCCCGCCCCCTCGTTTTTATTGCCTCCAGTCAAACATCTAATTTCTAAAATGGATTATTGAATCAAGTTTTCCCAGAGGCCTCAGAGGCAGAAAGATCGCTGAGACCACAACTGAATGAAGTGCACGTCCAATGATGTGATGTCGTCTGTCCCTCTGTCTGTCTGTTTGTCTGTCTCTCTCTCTGTCTCTCTGTCTGTCTGTCCCTCTGCCCGTCTGTCTGTCTACTCCTCTGTCTGTCTGTCTGTCTGTCTGTCTGTACCTCTGTCTGTCCCTCTGCCTGTCTGTTTGTCTGTCTCTCTCTCTGTCTCTCTGTCTGTCCCTCTGCCTGTCTGTTTGTCTGTCTCTCTGTCTACTCCTCTGTCTGTCTGTCTGTCCCTCTGCCCGTCTGTCTGTCTACTCCTCTGTCTGTCTGTCTGTACCTCTGTCTGTCCCTCTGCCTGTCTGTTTGTCTGTCTCTCTCTCTGTCTCTCTGTCTGTCCCTCTGCCTGTCTGTTTGTCTGTCTCTCTGTCTACTCCTCTGTCTGTCTGTCCCTCTGCCCGTCTGTCTGTCTACTCCTCTGTCTGTCTGTCTGTCTGTCTGTCTGTCTGTACCTCTGTCTGTCCCTCTGCCTGTCTGTTTGTCTGTCTCTCTCTCTGTCTCTCTGTCTGTCCCTCTGCCTGTCTGTCTGTCTCTCTCTCTGTCTGTCCCTCTGCCTGTCTGTCTGTCTGTCTCTCTGTCTACTCCTCTGTCTGTCTGTCTGTCTGTCCCTCTGTCTGTCTGTCTGTCTGTCTGTCTGTCCCTCTGCCCGTCTGTCTGTCTACTCCTCTGTCTGTCTGTCTACTCCTCTGTCTGTCTGTCTGTCTGTCTGTACCTCTGTCTGTCCCTCTGCCTGTCTGTTTGTCTGTCTCTCTCTCTGTCTCTCTGTCTGTCCCTCTGCCTGTCTGTTTGTCTGTCTCTCTCTCTGTCTCTCTGTCTGTCCCTCTGCCTGTCTGCCTGTCTGTCTGTCTGTCTGTCTGTCTGTCCCTCTGTCTCTGTCTCTGTCTCTCTGTCCCTCTGTCTATTCCTCTGTTCAATTTTTCAATTCAATTTTATTTGTATGGTGCCAAATCATAATCTACATTATCTCAAGGCACTTTACAGGGTCAGGTCAAGACCTTACTTTGTTACAGAGAAAAAACCCAACAGTTCCCACAAAGAGCAGCGCTTGGTGACAGGGGGGAGGAAAAACTCCCTTTTAACAGGAAGAAACCTCCAACAGAACCGGGCTCAGGGTGGGCGGCCGTCTGCCTCGACCGGTTGGGTTTAGGAGAAGATAGAAAGAGGGGGAGGGGGAGGAGAGGGGAGAGAAGAGAGAGAGAGAGAGACCAGGAACAGCTGTGTAGGTAATGGTGTTATCAATAATAATGACAGGTAACAGTGGTTAATAGTAAAGATGAGTAGTGGTGGATCTGGATCCTGCTGCTCCCGAGGCAGAGAGACCTGCAGAATGAGGACAGAGAGAGGGAGAGAGAGGAGAAGCACAAACTACGGGAGAGAAAAAATACAAAGTTAATGGCATGAAGTCATCGAGAGAGAGAGGGGGAGAGAGACAGAAATAGAGAGAGAGCGCCCAGTGAATCTGTCTGTCTGTCTGTCTGTCTCTCTGTCTATTCTCCTGTCTGTTTATTCCTCTGTCTGTCTGTCTATCTATCTATTCCTCTGTCTGTCTGTCTGTCCCTCTGTCTCTGTCTCTGTCTGCCTGTCCATGTTTTTACGTCTTAATATCTGCTCATGTGTTGATGTCTCATCTTCCTCATTTATATTTCAGTGGTTCGAAATCTTTAAGTCTTAAGGTCCTCATGTCTTCATATCTTCATGTCCTCACGTCCTCATGTCCTCATGTTTCATGTCCTCATGTCTTCATATTGAATGTCTCCTTGTATTTTCCTATTGAAGACTGTCTGTCTTTGTCTTCATGTGTAGATATTATCTACGTTCTTGTGTTGTTTCTATGAATCATCTTTACGCATTGAATGATTGCCCCCTCCCCCCCCTTTTCTTTTTTTTTTTCTGTCTTTGGTTTTTGCTGTGGGTTCTGGTTTGCTGGTTATAAACCTGGAAGTAGATTTGACTGGAACCTCAGGTCAAACTGTAGGACTTGTACTTGACCAGGGACTGGTCTGGACTTGGACTCTGGACTTGCTGGTTATAATCTTCCACCACAGAGAACATCAGGTTGGGACAGAGTGATGTTGACCTGGACTGGTCTGCTCTGGTCTTCAGTCCTTAGGTCTGATGCTGCCAGCTCCTCCACAACGTTTCTCATTCATCCTCCATCACTGTTGAAAAGGCGTTTAGGAGCGTCCAGCAGTGTTCAGCAGTGTTCAGGAGCATCCAGGAGCGTTCAGGAGCATCCAGGAGCATTTAGGAGCGTTCAGGAGCATTTAGTAGTGTTCAGGAGCGTTCAGTAGCGTTCAGGAGCATTCAGGAGCGTTCAGGAGCATTCAGTAGTGTTCAGGAGCGTTCAGGAGCATTCAGCAGCATTCAGCAGTGTTCATTGGCATTCAGGAGCGCTCAGCAGCGTTCAGCAGTGTCCAGCAGCGTTCAGCAGTGTTCAGGAGCGTCCAGCAGTGTTCAGGAGCGTTCAGCAGTGTTCAGGAGTGTTCAGCAGTGTTCAGGAGTGTCCAGCAGTGTTCAGGAGCGTTCAGGAGCGTTCAGGAGTGTTCAGGAGCGTTCAGGAGTGTTCAGCAGTGTTCAGCAGTGTTCAGCAGTGTTCAGGAGCGTTCAGGAGCGTTCAGGAGTGTTGGAGGCTGCAGCGTTTGTCTGTAGTTGTTGACTGATGAGAACATTTCTTCTTTATTTAAAGGCTGCTGCCCAAACACAAACTGGTCCTCCGGCAGCTGGAGCATCAGCAGATCAGCCCTGATGAACCTGAGACTCCACGGTAAACAGATTTATCTTATTATTATACAGATTATAATCAACCTCATTACCAATCCACATAGTACAAAAAAATGCAGGAGATGCAAACAACAGTCAAGTCCAAACAAATATACAGCACATGTTTCAGGATTTCTGATCAGGGATTCTGGTCTTGGAAAGTCTCTAAAACCAGTGAATTCAGAAGTTTTTAAAGTCTTTAGTGTTTTCTCTACCTGTGGTAGGCTGGTCATTTGGTTGTTAATATATTTTTTAAATTGTCGTCAGTGGGAAATGAGTGAAACGTGACAATAAATTATGATATCTCTAAAACTGTAACAGCCACAAGACTAAAACTTGCTGTATTAGTGTAATAGGGTAATAGTAATAGCGCCACCATGTGGTGACAGATCAGGTAACAAAAGATAGCAAAATATTTTGGTACGTATTTGTTAAATATCAGGAACTGTAAGGCCTAGAAGAACAACTGGTGTCAGTGGATTCAGCGGATGATCCTAAACACACAGGTGTAGGCCCCGCCCATTTCTGTCATGAAAAAATGTCCGCTATTTTGAATTATATGCAGAACATACTTTTGATTCCATATCCTACATTTTTCATCCAAGCCCCACCAAACTTGGTCCATATCATAGTGAGAGGGCCCTGACCGCAGCACAAATCTACTGCTCAGATATTATCTAACGCTTGTCCATGATTGGCTAAGAAATGTCTGTGGGCGTGGTCAAATCACCTATAACTAGTGAATGCTACAGGGCTGTCACTAAATCATGGCGCAGACTGACCCCTGAGCTTCATGCAGTTTCACCAGGAGGGGTAGTGTTGTGGTAGGTCTCGGTCTTGTCTCGGTCTCGGACGAGCTGGACTTTCTCTCAAGACCAGTCGAGACCACAGCTGCAGTGACATCCTTTTTTAACTGCAATTGCTTGTGAAAATCCCACATTCAAATGCAACCAATATAGTTTTTTACTTTGAAAGTTTTAACGCCACCACCCGCCGCCTACGTGCCAAGGATGAGGAGACGAGGGAGCAAGGAGGGAACCGTCTGCGGCCGCAGAGGGGTCCAAATCACCAGTGATAGGGTTTGCTTATTCAAAACACAAAGAGTTTATTTGCAGATCGAGTGGAAAGAAAAAACACTCAGCAGCGTGAAATGTCTGGAAAGCAACTTTAACCGAGACGGCCGGACTTTTATCGTCACCTTGAAAGAAAACATAAGGAAAAGTAAGTGTCAAGCTAGCGAAGCTAGCTACAAACACAACATTAATATAGTTAATACGAAGCTCTATGTGCTCCGTTTCTCCTTTTTTACCATAAGCAAAAGTTTAACACATGACCAACAGTTTGTCAGCGCTATTTAATTTCTCAGAAGCTAAGCTAATGCTACAGGTTAGCTTGCTAATGAGCCGCCACTGGCAGATTGTTGGAGTCGGTCTTTAGCGAAGTTACATTTATAAAACTCAAATGACAGTCACTGGTGTGCTTGTGGTTTTATTTGATTTGGTAATTTTAGTTACAAATGACATAGAGAGGATTACGTATGATGTGCAGTTTCATCATTAAACATCCTGCTTCACGTTTTTATAAACACTGTGATAATTTGGATTTTGAATACACACAGATTATTTAATATTTTACCTAATCCAAAGAAGACAGCTCTGTTGCTTGTGCTGTGTTTTGAGAGTCGCAAGCTCCGTCCCTTTCTCTGTCGCTTGCTCACCCAGTCTTTGGTTTATGTAATGTAATTCAATAACTTAAAGATAATTACATTTTTCCAACTAAAGCATGAGCTTGTGTAACCATCTGAAAAACATTGTTGCACCAGTGTCAAAAGTGACTTTAGACTTTAGCAGGTTCTGTGCTGTGTTATTCTGTTCAATCCATACTATGTTGCAATTAAATATGGTATAGATTTTATATAAATATATACACCTGAGATACTTTTGCTTTCTGTACATCTTGCACCATTATGAAAAGTATTGCCCTTTTGATGTGATTGATGTTTGTGTAAGCAGAAATTTTAAAGATCTCTCCCCCCCCCCCCCCCGTATTTCAGGTTCTTGGAGTACAAAGCAGGGCAAGAGACAGAT
Source organism: Trachinotus anak (assembly GCF_046630095.1). Taxonomy (NCBI): domain Eukaryota; kingdom Metazoa; phylum Chordata; class Actinopteri; order Carangiformes; family Carangidae; genus Trachinotus; species Trachinotus anak. The sequence continues at coordinate 306,915 of NW_027273890.1, forward strand.
GTTTCACACTCAACTATTGCCTCCTTTACCCAGACTGTGCAGGTCTATAGCCTACATTCACCGAGGCAACAAGCCATCAATGAAGCCATCATCCAGGATTTGATCATTGGTTGTTGTCTGCCTCTGTCAATTGTGGACAATGGACAATTTAGAAACTTTCTTGAGATTATGGACAGTAAGTACTGGTGAACAAGGTCAAGCAAACTATTCTGGAGGAACTGGAGACCCAGTCATCTGTGTCATTAACAGCTGACCTCTGGTCTGATCGCAGGCTACGCTCTTTTCTTGGTGTAACTGCACATGTGTGCTGCAAATCAAAGGGTTCCTACGCACTTGAGTCCTACCTGCTGGACTGCAGGCGTTTTACAGGAAGACACACTGGAGAGCAAATTGCTTGTGCCTTTGAAGAAATTATGGAAGAATATGGTATTCGTCAGAAGATAAGCTATATCATTACAGACAATGCTGCCAATATGAAATGCGCTTTCAAGGTCCAGATGCCACAGCAGCATTCTGATGAAAGTGAGAGTGAGGAAGAAAATCTGGATGATGAACACCTGTGGGAGGACATGAATTCAGAGGAAGACACAGAATTACCCTGGTCAACAGTTGAGCGTCTCTCCTGTTTTGCTCACTCTTTGCAATTAGTTGTGAATGATGGCATGAAGGAGGAACATCTCCCATGCTATTGCTAAAACGTCCCGGTTCACAACACTGTTACATAGCAGCTCACAATTTAAAGATAAGTTTGAGGCTATGTTTGGCACTGATAAGACTGTTACAGCAGCAAACACTACTCGCTGGAACAGCACCTACAAAAACATACAGGCCCTGACATCTCTGGACCACAAAGCCCTCTCTGAAATCTGCAGCACGGACGAGGGTTGGTGGGTGAGTCCCCACCAAGCACGATTAGTTCACAAAATGTTGCAATCTCTCATCTTTCTAAAATGCAAGCACACTCTAATTTAAACTCACTCAATAATTTTCAGGTGTTAATTTTACATACTGCCTCACCACTTTTGAGGTGAATCATTTTGAAAAATGACCAAAAAATTCAAATACAGTAAATTTGTTTTGTTTTTTTCATCAGAGACTCACCTTTCAAGTGTTGATATATTCTTCATGCATTGATTGTGACAGCACTCACTGGTTGCTATTTTTGAAAGCACCGTGTAAAATGGGGAAATTATTTTCTACTGCAGGCCTGTTGGTTTTACATTTGAAATAAATATATTTTTCAATATGACTAATAGACTAATGCTTCTGTTTATTACTGACCATATACTGATCATACAAGTTAATACCCACTGTATAATTTGCCAATCAGTGACTGTTTGGGGAGTCATAATGTAGTAGCAGTAAGGTGTTTTTACATTTCTTTTTCATTCTGCCCCCAGTATCGAGCCTTTCTAAAGGTCAGTGATATGGAATTGCAGTGCTTAAGTATTGTCAAAGTATTGTCTTCTGTCACTGAGTCTATACTGTACATCCATTTGTATTTTACTAACATTTCTAAATAGTGCTTTTCTTTTTAGCAGAGGAATAATGTAAATGTCAAGCCTTATGATTATTATGATTACAGTAATGGTCTTGAAAATGGTCTTGCAATGGTTTGGTTTTGGACTTGGTCTCTGTTTCATAAAAATTTCTATGACTAACACAAAATGAGAAAAGATTATATAATCAGAAAAGGTCCCAAAATTATGATAAAAGATGTTAAAAATCCAAAAAGATTAGACACAAAAAGTTGTTATATCTGTGAGTAAAGAACATGTAGTTAACAGACAGACAGACATGTCTTCCTTCTCTTTAAACCTGTGTGATGTGGTTTTCCTGATGGTGACAAGTTGAATCGTCTCCTCAGGATTTTGTTGATGAGTTTTGTTTAACTCTGACAGGTCTGAAGAGCATCAGGAGAATCCAGATCAGTCCACATCTGAACCCAGAACAGAGCAGAATCCTGTTACTGAGGAGGGCTCTGAGGACCAGATCAAACCTCTGCATATTGTCTGGCCCCACAGGTGGTGAGTTAAACAGGACGAGGTTCCTGCTCTCAGTCACATGTCGTCTTCACTGTACAGACGTCGTACAAATGGTTTTAGCTGCAGAATTGAAACATGATGTTATGTAAAAAGGCAGAGAAATATTGTGTGATGGCATTTAAGGACCACTGTTAAAGAAAGAAACAACCGGCATAATGTTTTTAAAATAACCAGAAATAAAATCATAAGTGACAAAGTCATTGTTTAACTAAAATAATTAGTAAATAAATTAACGGGAAACGAGTGAAAAGAAAGTCATGATATTATGAGAACATAGAGTTGTAATTTACAAAAAAATGTAATTTAAAAGAAATGTAATTTGTAAAGGAAAAAAAAATTGATCATGAAAAATTCACAATTTAAGAACAATCTGTAATATAAGAAAACAAAATGAATGTTTTAATTTATTAAAAAGTTAAATAAAGACGTCCTGACATTATGAATTTGTAGAATTAATATAATCAAAATAATTTATAACATTTTGATTTGTGATGTTAATTTACAAGAAAATGTGAACAAAAGGTTTACATTTATGAAAAAAAATCCTACAATTCCAAAAATATAGTTGTAATTATGTCAAGTGAATATTAAAATCCCTGTAGTGTGAGTGTGACGCTATTTTGTAAAGAACATTTTAATCCTGGTGTTATGTAAAAATACAGTTTTAGGCTGACGTGACTCAGATTTACAGGTTGTAAAAAACTTGAATCACATTTTAAGCTTTGAGTTTTTTCATCAGAACATGTTTTTAAATCAGATTATTGGACATGAAGTGGAGCGTCCTCTCTGTGTTTTTCACCTTCTCTTGTATCAGTAACAAAAGCAGCCGTCATGTAATCTGCTCTGAACTGAGCAAAACACAGATGGATTAGAGCTGCGACGAGCAGGCCGCTTTTATTCTGGTAGGACGGAGGATTTCCACAGAGATGTTCTGTTAATCTCTCTGATTGAAGCTTCTCTCCATTTCATCTGTTTTTATGTTTAATCTGTGTGTGGCCTGGATCCTCAGATTACAGCTCCGTCTTATTGCTGCTGCTGCTTTCCAGGGGAGGAGGGGGGAGGAGGGGGGAGGTGAACAGCTGTTTCAGGTGAAGATGCTGCAGCACCGGAGCTTCATGCTGCTGGGGGGGGGGGGGGGGTTAAATCTGTGTGAGAGCTTTATGTTGATCAGGATCAGCTTTTACCTCCAGAGGATTGAAGTCTGATTGAAAGAGAAAAAATAAAACAACAAACAGCAGGTGGTGAAGAAACATCAGTTTGTCTGTGGAGGCTCAGGAAGGACCAGAAAAGTCTGAAGAAACTCAAACCCTCACACTGCTGAAAGATTTTATAGAAGAGTCAGAGTCAGGTTCACTGCCAAGGAGGTTTTAACATTGGAGGAATTTGCTTTTTGGTGTTTTGGTTCATGAAAATAAAGATGTAAGAAAAAATATAAAGATAGATAGAGCAAAGCAAGAGCTGAAGATCAGATAATTATATATAAATAGAAAATGTGTGCAATAAAAATGTAAAAAACATAATTCAAAAATGTGCAATGTGCAGCAACACAGCATGGACAACATCATGGATTATTTTACTTTCAGAATCATGTCTCTGATACATGATTTAAAATTCTCAGAAAGGTTTTTTTGAGTTCACAAAGTCAGTGTCCAACACTCAAATAGTGCAGTGTGTTTTACAGTGCAGTGTTCTACAGTGTAGTGTGTTTTACAGAGCGGTGTGTTTTACAGTGCAGCGTGTTTTACAGTGCAGTGTTCTACACAGTCCAGTGTTCTACAGTGTAGCGTGTTTTACAGTGCAGTGTTATACAATGCAGTGTTTTACAGTGCCGTGTTCTACATAGTGCAGTGTGTTTTACAGTGCAGCGAGTTTCACAGTGCAGTGTTCTACAGTGCAGTGTGTTTTACAGTGCAGTGTTCTACAGTGTAGCGTGTTTTACAGTGCAGTGTTCTACAGTGCAGCGAGTTTCACAGTGCAGTGTGTTCTACAGTGCAGCGAGTTTCACAGTGCAGTGTGTTCTACAGTGCAGCGAGTTTCACAGTGCAGTGTTCTACAGTGCAGCGAGTTTCACAGTGCAGTGTTCTACAGTGCAGCGTGTTTTACAGTGCAGTGCAGTGTATGTGTGTTAACGAGCTCTGCTTCAGTCTCATTGTGAACATGAGTGAAGAGTATTTGAATTTTAAACCTCAGCATGAAGCAGAATATTTAATGACTTCTGGTTCGTCAGGCACATTAATGAGCTCACTGCTTCATCTGGATTTATTCTTACACTGCTTCATGTGGATGATGATGATAATGATGATGATGATGATGCTGCTGAAGGAGCACAGAGATGGTGTCAGGGTGAAACCGTTTAGTCCACAGTCTCAGGCTGGACAGTGAACACATCGTCAATAATTAATTTGTGTTTTGAAAACTGAAACATTAACGAACACAAACATGAAACAGACAATTAACTGAGCTCAGATCAGAGCTTTCAATCAGCTCAGGATGAAGATGATGACACAACTGTGACATGAAGACAGGTGATGATGTCACACTGATGATGTTCACCTCACTTTTGTCTTTTCAAAATAAACTGACAAGCAGCAGCAACACAAAGCTGCAACAGACAAAAGGAGAAAGACTCTTGAGAAAACAGGACGTTGTCCTCTGGTTTCTGACAGTCCATGGACAAAATGATCGATTAATAAATCAAGAAAATAAATAATTAATTGATGATTAAAAAGTCATTAGTTTCAGCTTCAATCACATGAAAACTGAAATGCCACCGATCAGTTTGAAGATAAATGAATCCGGAAGATCTGTTTCCCTCAAAACATCTCCATAAAGAACTAACGATTATTGTCATTGATTAATTTGTCATTTATTTCCTGATTAGTCGATAAATGATTCAGTTTACCTTTATGTGTCTGTATTTTCTCAGAGTTGGAGGTCCTCAAATGTGTCGTTTTGTCTGAAACCCAAAGATTTAGTTACTGTGATTTACTGCAGTCAGAGAAGTTTCAATTAATCAATTACCAGTTATTTTCTGTTGATTGATCATTGATTTATCACTGATGGTCATAAATCAGTGTCAGATCTTCAGGGTGGTTTTCGTGGATTTATTTAGATTCAGGTCGTCACCAGTTTTCAAACATTTTGACGAATCAACTAATCAAAAGAAAATAATCTGAAGATTAATTGATTAATAGATTAATTAACAGATTAATAGACATTTTGTCAGGGTTAAGTCCAACAAAGATGAAAATCCTGAAGTTCAATGATCAATGAGCAGATTGTTACTGTGGAGAATCAATGACTGATCGTTTTCTAATCGATTAAACCACTGATTGTTTCAGATCATCATCAGCAGCAGCAGCTCAAGAGATTCATGTTTTAACTGTGTCACTGACGAAGAGCCTGACAGTTAATTAACTCTCTCTCTTCCTCTCAGAGGGGTGAGGATGAGGAGGATGGGGTGGGGGATGGGAGCTGTGTTATCTCCTCTCATTCAGTCTTTGTCCTCGTCTGTATCGGCTCTGGGGGAGCGCAGGGATTGGCTGCTCACGGCAGAGAGAGGTTCAGGGGAAATGAGGGAATTATCTGTGTCCGGGGGGAGACGAGAGGCTGAGAGCTGAAAATGAGAAGAAATAATCTGCTCACTAATACCTCACCTTAGGAAATCCACAAGGTGCTGCTCGCTCTGACCTTCACTCTCTCACCACAGGCCTGACGGGTCGCCTTCAGACCAGCACACGATAGACGACGCCTCAGTCAGTTTACACAGTGACAGGTCTTTAATGTCCAGGAAAAACGTGAAAAGATTTTTAATCAAATAATTTGTTAAAATATTTAACAAGAAAAAAACAATGAAAGCAACATTAGAAGAAAACAATAAAAAGTAAATATCTGCTCACTGACAAATAAATTCAGTATAATGGTGGTTTCCACAGCAGTAATTCATCATTTACCATCTGTTTTTAAATCAGTTACCTCTTCATTTGGTTCAGTTGTTTGTTTTTCCGGCAGCTCTTAAAGGTCAGTGTTTGAGACAGAGATTATGAAACAATGTTCTGTAGAAATACTGTTAAGAATCAAAACACAAAGCACTCAGTCTCACAAAATTACAATCTGCTCCTTAATGTCCACACTCTACTCTACTTGTCACTTTTTGAACCATCAGTCCTGATCATAATAAACAAATATTCATCCTCACAATTTTAACCCTTCACTTGCATATTAATTCAATTTATTTGTTTTATCATCAATTTTTTAAAAAATAATATTTTTCCAAATATTTTTTCTATTATGTTTAAATACTTACAAATTATTATTATTATTAATACAAATTTACTATAATACTAAAATATTTTCACACACAAATTTTGTTCTTGTGCGTTTAACTGTTTTTTTTAAATGAAGCTCCATCTGTTTCAGTAACACTCTTGAACGTTTTGGTTCCAGATTATCAGCTGTGAACATCTGTTCAGCACCTGAAGGCGTCAAGGACGAGCAGCAGGTGGAGGAGCATGAACTCCTCCACCTGCTGCTCGTCAACAACACGCCTCCAGGGACCTTCTCCTCTTCCTCCTCCTCCTCCTTCTCCTCAGGTTACTGTTGATCAGGATCTGTTTGTGTTTGAAGGGAACATGATAAAAACCCCGAGCTGTTCTTCTCCACGCTGCTCAGACTGAAGGAGAAACAACTTCACTTCCACCTGTCGGTGCTCGGAGAGACTTTCACTGATGTCCCAGGTACACACACACACTCAACTCTCTTTATTTACACAACCCTTTTCAAAATAAAAGCTACAAAGAGCAAGATTTAACAAACACAACATCAACAAACAACACATCAATAAAATAATTGATAATCTGACTGGTTTTATTTTTAATTGATCAATTCATCTGTCAGGTTTGTGTGACTGTGTTACACATTCAGCTCGTCATCGTCCATGAGCTTCATCGCTGAGCAGCAGACTCACCTGACAGGTGGAAGCATCACCTGCACAATAACAGAGCTCCTCATTGGTCAGAACCAAAAGCTCAGGTTTCCCTCTGCAGCTACAGAGTTTGTGTGACTTTGTGTCTCCTTTAAAACTCGTTGTGTTCACTCTGTCTGGAGGGAACTGATTGTTTGTGTTATTAGATTATGTGAAGGTCAGAGGTCACGCTGCATCAGCCTCAGGACACTTTTTAATTGATAAAACACACAGTGTATCATCAGCTGATGATGCTATAATGACTGTGTGTGTGTGTGTGTGTACGTGTGTGTTTTAATGAAATGAACACACTCTGAGATATTGAGACATAAAGTTTTACTGCAGCATAAACACACTGACCGTAAATCCAGCTTCATATTTACTGATTAGCTCGACAAGCGCTGGAAGGCAATCACATTAGGACAATTTTAATCGACTTTGATTTTGTTAATAGGGTCAGAGTATTGATTATTTTCACCCCTCACCTGTTTGTCTTCCTGCTGCGCTCATAAATGTCCATATTCATAAACATTAGCTTTTTAAAAACACAGATTTTATCTCATCTTTACTTTGTGATTTAATTATCAGCTGTGTCTCATTTTCTTTTATTTCTAATTAATAACAAACAAAATACAACTGACAGAACTTACTAATTAACTAATTAATGATTAATTATTATTAAGAATGATTAACACAGAGAAAACAGCTGATGAAACTGATCACTAAACTGATTATTATTTCATCTTTATTTCTGATGCAGATTAATGTCTAACTGACATTTATATATTTATGAACCATGAAACGACAGCTTCACTGTTTCCTGATGTAAAGATCAAATAAACTCTGATTGGTCTGAGCAACTGCACTCAGGTAACGCACCTGCTGTGAGAGGACGATGATTAAACCTTTAGATGTTCTTTCAAGAACGTGGAGAAAGAAAATCTGTTGTTTAGACTGATGAAGATGATGAGGAGCAGAACAGTTCTCATCATACACTTTGTTCATGGAACGCGTGACCAGTGATCATGTGCCCTGTTTTATAAAAGCCTGTTGATACACATTATTCACAGTTTACATAAATAATAATACACAATAAATAAAAGACAGTCAATATCATCAGCTGATCACTAACTGATCACTCTGAGTTTTCAGTGTTAATATTTATAACAGACACTGATAAAAATAAAAACTTAAATTACGATTTATATTATTTTTAGTTTGTTGTCCTTCACAATAAAATGATACAAACAAAAAGCCACAAAGGTTTAACTGTATTTCATTATTGTGTTTTCGTTGTGTGTCTGTATTGTGTTATTTCCTGTTGTTACACCTACCCTGTTCCTGTCACAGTATCTGGGTTTAACTACTGTGAGTATGAAACATGCTCTAAACCTGTGAGGAGAGGCGTTTGTGGTGAAGAACATAAACTTGTCTCTGAGCTCATGTTACCTGAGGAGACTCAGTCTCACCTGTACGCTTCCTCTTCTGTGGTTCTGCAGAGATCTTCTCGGAGGCCAGACGTCTGCTGGACTCTCACATCCTGAACTGGGGTTTTCAATCCAGTAAAGAGGACTACCTCAGAGTGCTGTGTCAGGCCGACGTGGTCGTCTCCACCGCCAAACACGAGTTCTTCGGAGTCGCAATGTGAGTGAAATGATTTATGGTCCGACAGAATGAGACAGGATTTAATTATTTGTTTTCAACTTTTAAGGTTAAAAAATCCGATACTGATGTTTTTTTAAAAATAGATTTTAAAAGTAAAATAATTTGTTTTATTACAAATAAATCTGCAGACATTTTGGTCACAATGGACTGATCTGATGGAAATATATTAGACAGTCGCAGACAAAAGACAGAGGCGGTTACACAGTAAACGTGTCAGCGAGCAGCTGACAGTTATTTTAATGTCAAAGATTTTCAGTTCACTGACAGAAAGTCAGTGTGAGACAGTGACAGAAGGTAAAAAAAAACCTAACTGAGCACCAGGTTTCTTCTCCATCGAGTCTCCTATCAAAAGAATTAATGATCTTACTTTTCTCTTCTCACCTGAGTTTGTAGGCTTCAGTGTCTGTAGTAAAACTCAGTGATCCCTCAGCCTCCGAGTGCAGTAACTGTTTTTAATCAGGTGGTCTCATCAGATCAAGGTGTTTTCTGAAAGACCTGGTTGAGTCCTGCAGGGTCCTGCAGGGTCTTGGAGAGTCCTGTAGAGTCCTGTAGGGTCCTGTAGAGTCCAATAGGTGTGGAAATGGGACTCCGCCTGCAGCTCAGACTTCAGTCACCTGGACTCTGCAGCAGACTCTCTAATCTCAGTCTTTCAGGTGGATCTGAGCTGCAGGCTGAACGACAAATAACCAATCAAACACTCTGCTCTCTGAGGCACAGCCAATCAAAGGGCTGTGATCTGATCGTCTGATCTTCACCTGATTCATGTCAAATGTGTTTGTAGCTGAGACTCAGTCAGAAAGTCTTCAGTCTTCTCTCTCAGTCCTCCACAGTCATAGCTGAATTTTACAGTTTTACACAAGTATCAAAAAATAAAAACTGAAGTTTTCAGACACTTTAGCTCAGGTTGCTCCTTCTCTCTGGAGTCCACCTGTGGTGAACTCAGCTGATGTGGAAAGACACACATATATTACATTGACATGCTGTATGAGAGTTAGCAAGTTATCATTTTAATGCTAAGATGCTAACAGATATAATGCCAAATTTGTGTTTTGAGTTTTTAGACAACATTGTTCATTTAACATTACACTGGGGAACACAATTTTTGTTGAGTTAGGTCTGACAGCTGTTTTTAACTAATTTTTGGGTGCGGAATTCAAAACCGATCTCAGTTTTTCTCTATCACGTCAAGTTTTTGAACTATAGGATCCCCATTTTCTTAAAACATATGAAAAATACTGTACTAAGATGGAATAGTTACAAGCTTTGAAAACTAAAAAAACAGCATAAAATGAAATAGAACTTACAACGGTATACCCATGGTTACAAGGTTAAGAGAAAAACCAGCACAAATCCTCTTAATTCCCACTATGCCAGCTTTCTGTTTGCAGATATTGATAGTACTGACCAGTGTTCCCTCTCAGCTGTGCGCTTGCGCAATCGCGCACTGCTCACACATTCTCAGCGCACAAGAAAATCTATACAGCGCATAAAATAAAATTCAACATAAACTGTAAATTAATTAGAGCAATAACATTTTTATCTGTAACTTTTTGCAGTGTAACACAGTGAGTGACAGATGCCCTGCCAATGATACGATACGGTTCACTTACACTACGCAGCCAATCACAGCATTGCTGATGCAACATTGCTTACATAGGTGCCCTTCCCATACGCGCCGCGGCACCGTGCAAGTTAGCGAGCTAATAACAGTGCATTTCATTTTCAGTGGGCCAAATCACTTATAGTAAAAGTAAACGAATGGAAATTGCTGCTGTAATTTGATTCTTTTAATAAGACATGTAACTTGCTATGATCCCAGGTGTTGATCAGGTGTGATACTGGTGTGTGGCCACAGCGGGCACATCTGGTGTTGCTCACAATGGCCCTCAGTGTGCTCAGGGAGCTTGTGTGTGCCCAGACACATGAAAAATTAGGGGGAACATTGGTACTGACCTATTGGGAGCTGCACACTCCTCTCACCGCACTGTCTCATTGTGACTGCACAAACAAGTTGCCACGTAGCTGTTGATGAGTCCAATCGTAATCAGCTGGCAAGTCTTACTACAGCTGATCAGTGGAACTTTGCTTATCTGGAGGGTAAGCTGTGGAGAAAAAACTTGACGTGCTAGAAAAAAACTGACTGCAGTTTTGGAATCAGCATGCCAATTTTAGTTTTAATCAGCATAAAAATCTAACTCAACAGATTTTTTTTTTCAAATTGTTCCCCAGTGTTATCTAATATTATTCAATTAGGACAAAAGTAACATAAAGCATGTTATCTTGTTCGCATGCTAACATTAGCATGTTATCATGCCAATGTTTTTTTTCATTTCACCTTTACCACGACGGAGTACAGGACACACTGAAGCTCACTAGGTAACATGCTAACATGTAGCAGAGGAGCATGTTACAGTCTTAACACATTAGCATGCTAGTATTAGTTTAGCATATTTGTTTTTGTTTTGTTTTCTTCATGGGATCAAATTTTATAACAATGAATGAATGAGAGTTAAAACTAAAGTTAATGAGTTACCTGTTGTGAGTCAGTGTCCACAATGAAGCAGCAGCAGACACCAGAGGCAGTGACAACTTCAGTGGATAAAAATAAATAAAAATATATTATTTGTGTAATGAGCGCAGACCTCTCACTGTTCCCTCCCTGTGATAACGAATCATGAGCTAATTATGGCAGAGAAGAAGAAGTGTTGTCCCTGAGGGGGGAGTCATGTTTGTGTTTGTCTTTGATCCAGAACCAGGAGGGACCAGACCCTCGGCCCCCCCACAGAGCTCTGCTGGTGTTCATACAGTGTGACGGAAGGTTTACATGGAGAAATGTAGATTTAACACAATTTTAACACAGAGTTCTGTGAGAGCAGATCAGGTGGAGAGAACTCACAGTGGCTTCTTTTCTCCGTCTTATTTAATCATCATTAAAGTACCAGATAAAACAAATTTAAGGTCAATATATCTTTTTTTATTCAGAAGTGAATATTACATAAAATAATGCATGCTGAAATTAGCATACTAACAGGCTAACATGCTAAATATTTATAAATATAGCAGTTTTAACAAGCTAATGTTAAATGTGACATAATAAAACGTTAGCATGTGAACACACTAATATTAGCATTTTACTATACTAACCTTTAGTTTGTAAACACAATAATGTCCAAATGTTCAAGGCACACCTGAGCCTTAGCTTGTTTATTACTTAACCAGTTAGCAGAGTTAGCATGTCAATACATTCATATAAAACATTGACTTTGACATGTTAACTGTCAGTGTTAAAATGTTTCATTTTGTCATTACTGTAAATGCTAACCTTTTCTGACAAAAACATTATGAACATGTTAACTGAAAATATATTCTAGATTATTTGTTTTAGCATGCTAATATTAGCTTTACACTTGACACACAATAAAGTTATACCTGTACCAATGTTAACATACTTCTCTTTACCTCATAAAAACATTTTTTTTAAATTATCAGAAATTTGTTTTGATATTAACAGTTGTAACAAAGGTTTACATGCTAATGTTTTGCATGTTAACATCCGTTAGCGTAGCTTGATGAATTATTAGATTCAGTTTATTATTAAAATCAGTTGAAAGGATATTTAATCACATAAATCCTCTGAATGTCACCAGGAGGAGAAAAGACTAGTGTTTGTCTCTGAAGCAGCTCAGGTCAACAAAATAAAAGCTTCAGCTCTGGTCAACAAAATAAAAGCTTCAGCTCAGGACAATACAATAACAGAACAAGTTTTCTCTAGTGTGAGGTCATTATTAAACCATCAGAGTAGAACCAGTAGAACCATCCTCCTCTGGGTGTTGGTGGAGCTGAGGTGGCATCATTCATCCTCATTATTGTTAATTTTGTTTTACTCTGATTAATTCTGCCCCACAGTGATGATGAGCTCATTCAGTCCAGTTGAAGATCAGATAATTATTTCTGATAAAATGCCTGAAAACATTAACTCACACCAGACAACTGAACTGAACTGACCTCAATAATCCAGAACTCAACAGACCTGAGATCCTGTCCTGTCTCTAAATCTGGTTCTTTGTTTCTGATGAATCCAGTGGAACCAGAGTCAGATGAACTGTTTAAATATGAATGTTTCCATGAAGAGATGGTGAGGAGACGGACTGAAGAGTCATCAATTATTCATCAATTATCTACAAAATATTTAAATAGGTTACAAGAGTTCACATCAGTTCAATCAGATGTGGTTGGTATGACTGCTCATTACTCAACTTGATGTTTAACAAATAGTAGTCTGACTCACCTGATGTAGGTATGAGCCTGCTATTGGCCGGTCTCTTGCCCCTCTTCACCTTCCTCCCTTTTACAACATCCTCCAAGCTATCGAATAAGTTTTAACCAAGACCTGGATCAGAACTCACAGCAGACGTTCTTCTTTTACTGTTTCTTTCCCTTGCAGAGAATCAGCCATTTTAATGACAGAGCTCACCAACCCACATGAAAATGTTCCACCGTTGCTGCCTCCTGGGCTCAGTGTCTCCCAAGATGACTGTGATTGGTTTAAAGAAATGCAAAGTGTTTTTTCCTCTGTAGCAGAATGGTAGACCTTTCTCCAGAGCTGTCCCCTCAGCGCTTCGACAGATACGGAAAAATAGAAGTTGGCTAGTTGAGTAGTTGCGTGACACAGTGGGATAAGCTAGTAGCTAGCAGCGCAGTCCTCTGGGTGTAAATACTAGTCAGTCCAGACCAGAGAATTTCAAAAGCCGACACTGTAACACCTTCAAAATTATTATTCCTCGTCGATTTTATATCTTATTATATATTTTGCCTCCTCTGTACTTAAGTACTTAATTTAAAAGTCAAGTCCTCTAAAGACCAAAGTACTACCTATTGTTGTCTTCATTGTGGGTCTGAACAGGACTGCTGTAGTTCTTTGTAAGAGGTCATAGACATGGATAAGTTTATCAAACATTTTCTATTTAAAATTACTCACTCTGTGAAACAAACATAGTACAATCAAAAGTACAATAGGACCAGCGCCACTGTGACTGATGACAGCACTTCCTGAAAGTCAGTTAAACAAAAGAGGAGGCAAAATATATAATAAGAAATAACTACAGCGAGACAGAAAAACAATTACAGAGAGAACAATGACTACGGAGAGACAAAACAGCTACAGAGATACAGAGCAATAACTACAAAGAGACAAAGCAACTACAGCGACACAGAACAATAACTACAAAGAGACAAAACAACAACTACAGAGAGACAAAACAACTACAGCGATACAGAAAAATAACTACAGAGAGACAAAACAACAACTACAGAGAGACAAAACAACAACTACAGAGAGACAGAACAAAAACTACAGCGACACAGAACAATAACTACAAAGAGACAAAACAACAACTACAGAGACAAAACAACAACTACAGAGAGACAGAACAACTACAGCGATACAGAACAATAACTACAGAGAGACAAAACAACAACTACAGAGAGACAAAACAACTACAGAGAGACAAAACAACTACAGAGAGACAAAACAACTACAGAGAGACAAAACAACAACTACAGAGAGACAAAACAACAACTACAAAGAGACAAAACAACTACAGAGAGACAAAACAAGTACTACAAAGAGATAAACAACAACTACAGAGAGACAAAACAACGACTACAGAGAGACAAATAACAACTACAGAGAGACAAAACAACTACAGAGAGACAAAACAACTACAGAGAGACAAAACAACTACAAAGAGATAAACTACAACTACAGAGAGACAAATAACAACTACAGAGAGACAAATAACAACTACAGAGAGACAAATAACAACTACAGAGAGACAAAACAACTACAGAGAGACAAATAACAACTACAAAGAGACAAAACAACTACAAAGAGACAAATAACAACTACAGAGAGACAAAACAACTACAGAGAGACAAAACAACTACAGAGAGACAAAACAACAACTACAGAGAGACAAAACAACTACAGAGAGACGGTCTCCTGTGTAGGAGCGGCAGGCGGCGGTCTAAATGTGTGTCCAGGGTGGTGAAATGGAAATGCTCCTGTAGTAAACGTAGTTTGAATTTATCACATTGTATTTTGAACATTTCATGTGTTAACACGTCACAGGTTGGAGGCTGTTCACTGTGGCTGTTATCCTCTGTGTCCCAAGGCTTTAGTGTATCCTGAAATATTCCCAGGTAATAAAACCACACTGGACATGTCTCTGTCTCCTCCTACTTCAGATCAATAATGTGACTGTGTGAAAACGGCACCATTTGTCCCAGTTCAGAGTGAGCTGTATATTTACTGGTCAGTATGGAGCTGTAGTTTCTTCTTTTGTGCTGTTTTTAATGTAGCACAGTACCTGTACTCCACACCTGAGCAGCTGTGTAAACGGCTGCAGGGACTCTGCAGGAGGCCCGACATCGCCCGCAGACACCTTGTCAAGGTAATGACAAAGAATTTAGACACATGAATAAAGCAACAGTTTAAATGTGTGTCAAATCTTTTCATTCAAAAACACTGGATCCTACATTTACCATAATGCACCTGGATAGTGTCTCTCTAAAGGACACTTTGGTACGGTATCTAGGATCCTGAGCTGAATCAGGGCTGACTGGAGATAATATTCTATTAATCATAGAATCAAAAATTCTGTGTAAATACTTTTGTGTAATTGTTTTTGTTGGGTGTCACTGATGCAGCATTGGCTCCTCCTCCTTTCTGATGAAGCATTTAGTAAAAGTTCATGTTTTATTGACAGCATGAAAATAGGTTGGTGATATCACTGAAGCTGAATTCACCCTAACACCAAACTGTTTTGTGAAAATGTATCTAAATGTGTTGATGTTTTAAGAAACAAAACTGGCAGGTTTGTAAGTGGAGTTTTGCTCAGGTCGAGGCTCTGACCTCTGCAGATCACACACACATGTTCGTTATTATTCATAAGTACATGATGATATAATTCTTCTGTTCTCCAGGTCGACACCTCCTTCTGCTCCTGGACGTGTCTGAAGGATCGTTTTAAGACTCTGCTGGCAGACAAAGGTCCCTAAACGCACCATGGACCAGGACACTGAGGCTTGGGTCCATTAGCTCCTGCCAGGCCATCATCATGCCTGACTCGACGCCACATCCCGCAGAATGCGGCTGTGACATCCAGGCCGAGCGTCTAGGGCACCTCTGAGCTCCGAATCAAAATCTGGCTGGCTGGAGACGCCGAGTCTGGACCTGTAAATGTCCCCGTCTTCTCGGGCTGGAGGAGAACTCTCTTTTATGTGTGTGGTTTGAGAGGGGAGGGGGGGTTAACGTGTAAAAGCTTTCATGTTTCCACAGGCAGTGCCACCTCATATATCCGCCTGGATCCATTTTTATCCTTTGTTGTGTTTCTGTTCTTCACCACACGGACTGAGTGGCGGCCAGGCGCTGGGTTCTGTCTGCTACTCCACCTGAGCTGCCAGGTTCAGGTCTGGAACAAATTATCACCATAAAGTGGATCCACAGACGTTTGTTACCACGGAGGCGACAGCACATCACACTCTGACCGAAATACACAACTTCATACAGCGTCCCTGATGAGAGATCAGACCTGCAGCTCCTTTTAATAACATCAGGTTCTGAATGAGACTAAATCTCAGCCTGATCAATAAGTAACAGTCTGTTGTTTATGGAAGCTCATTAATGCAAGAAAAAAAGATGAAATAGTACACATGACAAAGATTTAAAAAATACTCATGGTGAGTAAAATCATGATATAACGAGTCACAACATGAGATGAAATGTGCTAAATTTATTTATGGAATTTGTCGGACTCACAGTGTGAGGGGGCACGGCCTTTCCAAAATAGCATTTTTTGGCCTTAATTACAGCACCACCATCTGGTTGATTGGGTCGTGTTACTTAATAATAAACTGACTCGGAAACAGTAGAGTTCTGTCTCTTTTTGGCTTCAGCTTTAATTATGTGATAAATTTATCACAATAAAAAAGTTAAGTGGAAAATCATTGAAAATTTTAGTGAAAAATTACAGATCTGTAAAATTATATGAACTAAAAAGTGAAATAGAAAGTCTCAGACTAATTAGTAGAAAGTTGAACTTTAGTTGAAATATATTTATATTTGATCCATTTGATGCGACGGCACAATCTCTACGTTTTAAAATACATTTTCCTCATGTTTTGTCTTTATTATGTGATTGATTTGTGAAATGATAAAATCAAATGTTTGTAAATAATAAGTGTAGTGGCATCAGACTGGTTCAGGTCACGACCTGATGACTTAATAAACCTCCAGAACAACATGCTGCTTGTAAAGTTTTTACTGCAGAGTCCATAAAACACAGAGGCATTAAAGCTTTTCATTGGCCTGTTAATACATGTGTTTACTGTGCTGATGTGTGAGACCCTCAGGTTCAACATCAGTGTCCAGTGTTGTGAAGACGTCGGAGGAGTCGTTGGAGCGTGCTCAGTCTCTCGTGGTGGTGTCAGACTGTCAGGCTGCTGTCTCTGTGGATCTGTCCTCTCATGCGTCGCTGCAGTGAGAGTCTCTCTCTGCTGTAATTAAAGCATTTTATTCTCTGGCCTGGGGTCAGATATAAAGTCACAGCAGTTTGTTTCTTTGTGTGAGATGCTTCTGTGTAGCTGCAGGAGCTGAATCAGTAAACTGAGACCTGGAGCTGTGACCTGTTCACTGAACTCAGCTTCAAACACACGAACAACAAACTCACACTCACTACTCACACATTTATAAGTCATTTTCATTAGGAGAGAGTTTTTTTTTATTTTTTATCCAGCCTATACGGCCCCCACCCTTCCTCTAGAAAGCTCAGTCAGAAAGAGGCTCAATGGGACAAACAAGCTGTTTGTTGTCGTTGTGTGTCTCTTTGTGGTCGTTGTAGTCTCTGCGGTGGTTTTGAGTATACATGAACTTCAATATCTGTATAATTAAATGTTACATTACATGGCAAAAGCCTTCTCATTTATGAACACGTAAAATTTTAGAAGACACAGGACGTATAATGTTGCCATTCACTCAAAGTTACACTGAGCTACAGCTTGACCCTGTTTCTTTTTAGCCTTTTTCCATCCAGTCCGAGTGTCCCTTTAACACCAGCTGAATCAGCTGTGATCACCTGCGATCAGCTGCTGTCTGCAGTGTGTCATGATGTCTCTGTTTCTCTGATACTGAAGGAAACTTAAAAACAGGAGGATTCTCAGTGAAGTACTGCAGTGATGAGAAACCTTTTTTTCTGACCCAAAGAGCGCTGTCCACACATTTTAGCCATATTTTTGTTATGAGACCACATATTAAGAATTATATGAAAAATTACATTAAACGTAAGTAAAAAATGTTACAAGATAAAGTAAGAAAAAATAGAATGATTAATAAGAATGAATAAAAAGGTATGACTGGTACTTTAAAAAAAAGTGGGGAAATTGCCATCATAGTTGTTTTTCATTTTATCAGTTGTGTTAAGTTAAATTTTAGGGAAATGTGTGTCACACCATTAATAAGAAATACAGAGTATGTTAATGTGATTGGACAGTGAAGCCATTAAAACCTCTCAATTTAATAAAAGGCACTTTTAGCTTAAATTAAAGGGTGAAATGTTGTTTTATGGTGTTTCTGAACAAGCCAACCTAACGTGAGCCTACAGCAGAGTCACAGAGAGAAGAGAAATGTACAAAAGTCAAAGAAAAGCAGTTTGGTTTGAGGCTTTTCTGAAAACAGTTGGATTATCAACAAAGAACAGCGACATTAATTTCACGCTTCAGGAGTGAAGCTGGTTTCAGTCTGACGGCTCTGCAGAGCTCTGATTGTAGCAACAACACCTCCAGCACCAAACACTGAAACTCAACCACAAACATCCAGAGAAGTGAGCTGAGGAAACGTGTTGGTGCTAATGAACGACTGTGGCTGTGTTTCCTCCTGATGTTTGACGGACCTCTTGTTCTGCTCTGAACAGGCTTAGCAAAATTCTGCTCATGTCCCATCAGCTTTGTGTCCTGTTTGCACACTGTTGCTTAGTTTTGTGACATGTAGTGTTTTGTGTAGTACTAGTAGCTTTGCCTTGCTGAAATTATGTTAGCTTAGTGCCCTTATGTTGGTCAAACCCTTCACTGTATTGACGGTAGCTTAGCTTGACTAATGTTTTGTTAGCTTTGTCTTGCTAACACGTTTGACTTCCATATCATCTCAATTATGTAGCAGTTGTCATATTTATTGTACCTTTGGATTGCTATAATAATTTGCCTGGTTAGCTGGTGTTGGATTGTAGTTGAGCCCATGTTATGTTAGCTTTGTGTTGCCCAAACTAATGTTTAAATCCTGCTACCTTACTCATGCTAATGTTAGCTGATGTTCAGTGGCTGGAAGTGATATAAGTTTATGCTTTTTGCCCATAAATGATTCTGGATACGCCCAGAAAATAGTAGCCTATGTTCTGTTTACAAGAGGTGTTAGCTTCCTGCTCTGTTATTATGTTTGAGTGGTCGTAGCGTAGCTTAGCTAATGTGATTTTAGCTTTGTGCCCTGTTGTTGTAATATTTGAGTGGTCGTAGCTTAGCTTAGCTTATGTGATGTTAGCTTTGTGCCCTGTTGTTGTAATATTTGAGTGGTCGTAGCTTAGCTTAGCATATGTGATGTTAGCTTTGTGCCCTGTTGTTGTAACGGTTGAGTGGTCGTAGCTTAGCTTAGCATATGTGATGTTAGCTTTGTGCCCTGTTGTTGTAACGGTTGAGTGGTCGTAGCTTAGCTTAGCATATGTGATGTTAGCTTTGTGCCCTGTTGTTGTAACGGTTGAGTGGTCGTAGCTTAGCTTAGCATATGTGATGTTAGCTTTGTGCCCTGTTGTTGTAACGGTTGAGTGGTCGTAGCTTAGCTTAGCATATGTGATGTTAGCTTTGTGCCCTGTTGTTGTAACGGTTGAGTGGTCGTAGCTTAGCTTAGCATATGTGATGTTAGCTTTGTGCCCTGTTGTTGTAACGGTTGAGTGGTCGTAGCTTAGCTTAGCATATGTGATGTTAGCTTTGTGCCCTGTTGTTGTAACGGTTGAGTGGTCGTAGCTTAGCTTAGCATATGTGATGTTAGCTTTGTGCCCTGTTGTTGTAACGGTTGAGTGGTCGTAGCTTAGCTTAGCATATGTGATGTCAGCTTTGTGCCCTGTTGTTGTAACGGTTGAGTGGTCGTAGCTTAGCTTAGCATATGTGATGTCAGCTTTGTGCCCTGTTGTTGTAACGGTTGAGTGGTCGTAGCTTAGCTTAGCATATGTGATGTTAGCTTTGTGCCCTGTTGTTGTAACGGTTGAGTGGTTGTAGCTTAGCTTAGCTAATGTGATGTTAGCATTGTGCCCTGTTGTTGTAACGGTTGAGTGGTTGTAGCTTAGCTTAGCATATGTGATGTTAGCTTTGTGCCCTGTTGTTGTAACGGTTGAGTGGTTGTAGCTTAGCTTAGCTAATGTGATGTTAGCATTGTGCCCTGTTGTTGTAACGGTTGAGTGGTCGTAGCTTAGCTTAGCATATGTGATGTTAGCTTTGTGCCCTGTTGTTGTAACGGTTGAGTGGTTGTAGCTTAGCTGCCCTGTCAACTCATTTGCCTGTACTAAACTGACACTGTCCCCCTTCCCTCCTGACGGTGTCCTGCTTTGTCACACCTGCCCCCAGCCTTTGATTAATTATTCTGAGCACTCCCCAGGAAAAGGAAACATAGCTGTGTTTAAACGTGTTAAATAAATGTCTGTCTGATGTGGAAATGTAAATTATCCAGTTTTGTAGAGAGAGCAGCAGAAATAAGAGGAAACCTTAACCATCGTCATCAAAGCGGCATCGACTGTCAGCCACTATCTGGGGATTTATTTGAAAATGCAGTTGAAGTTGAAAGACCCATTTTTAAATGAAGGCCAGCCTGAGTTTTCCTTCAGCTTCAGAGGAGGACGCCCCTCCCTGGAGACACTGGAGCATTAAAGGTGCTGTAATTATCCGAGCGAGCTGCCAGCTCCACATTAGCTTTTTACCGCTGCCATATGTTAGCTGCTGCTCGGCGGTGTGTCCATGAAGGGACAAAAGCAGAGAGAGAGGGAAAAGACAACGCTGTCCTCATGTGACACAGTCATATGCTATCAATATGCTGCCATGTTTTTAATGGGCCCTCTGGTTGGAACGTGGCATGCCTCGCCTCCTCTTTTTCATCTGATTTTCTTTTCTGAGTGAGGCAGCAGGCAGCCGTCCATCACCACGGCTCTCCTCCACTCTCCAGAAACACCGCGGTCCACAGTGATTATATGAAATAGCTGCTCTGAGAGGTTTGGCTCCATCACACCACACAGTCCAGAAACACTGAGGACGCACTGACTCAGACTTTACTGCAGGAAAATAACCTAGGAGAAATCCTTTTAAAGCCTTTGTTCACAAGTTCAGAGAGGAACATGTTCAACATGACTGACCCATGTTAGCGTGCCTACAGTTAGCACGCTAACATGGGTCAGCTTTAACATGTAATTCACCAACACCACGGCATCATGCTAACTACAAGGTTTATCATTAATGTCAGTGCTGCAGAGGCTTAACTCACATTGAAGTAAACTAAGCTTAGGCAATTAAATTATTTTTATTACTGATTAGTTTGCAGATTAATTTCTCAATTCATTATTTGGTCAATAAAACATCACAAAACTGTGAAAAATGCTAATAATGATAATCCAATCAAGTTACTACAACAGGAGACCGAGAAAAGCAAATTGAAGGAGCTGGAACCGTCAAATGTTTGATCTGAAAATGATTTTAACAATAAAATCTCCAACATCATCACTGATTGATTTTCCTCTGATCAACTAATCAATGAATAATCATTGCAGCTTTACTAAGGTTGTCTTCAAATTTAATGGTGAGATTAGCATGCTAACATGCTAAACATTAGGATGATATTGCAAATGTTAGCATCTACAGATCTGTAGCTCAGTTCTGTAGGAAGTTTTAACAATTTCTCTCATAAACCCCACAACTGCCCCCATAGATATCCACCCTGTACTGCATGTATTGCATGTACTGCATGTATGTACTGCATGTATGTATCTTATATCAGAGACATCGTACATTTTACACTTGACCTCATGTTAAGTCGGAAATATTTCCGCTTCCTCTAAAATGTGACACATGGTCATATCCTATAAATTAATCAATCATAAACAAATATAACTGAGTGTATTTTAACTGTACTGTAATGACCATATAATTTGTATGAAATATGTTGATGTAATGCAGCTTTCTGAAAACATTTAGATAATAAGATTTGGAATATTTAGCAGAACAAACAGACCTCTCCTCTGCTGCTCGTTATCTGACATTCATGCACAGACATATATTAATTAACATGTCAACATATGTTCAAAATACTTTGGTGCGTGTGGCACATACATAAACACTGCACAGTATATTCACATACACGTGTGCCAACGTAACTAATATTATCTATGTCCATCAACATTCATCAGCTAGTGAGAGCATCAGAGACAGAAACTTTCCGGACAGAAATGAGACACGGTGCTGGAAGTGGTGGCCTCGTTAGTCTTGTTTGCTTTTTCAAGTGTCAGTGAGCTCCAGGAGGGAGGTCACGAAGCTGAGCCCCCTCCCCCACTTTCTCCTCCCCCCTCCTCCTCTGCAGAGATTTACTGAAACACTCAACCACAAAAGCCTGTTTAAGTCTGTCACTTTCCCATCGTTCCCAGTGCTGCTGCCAAGTCCTGAGACATCTGATTTAGAGAATAATAAAATACAGAAAATGGTTTTCCCATAATTACAGCCTCTCTTATCTCTGCACGAGAGAGTGAGAGAAGAAAAGAGCAGATTCCACAGCGAGACGCTGCTTCGCCCTTTAAATGAAGGAATATGAGAGTGTTTCTGCTGATTTGAACCTGATGTGTTGAACTGAACCTCGGTTTGCTCCAGTGAACAGCTTCATGTTCTCAGTGTTCGCTTCACATACTGAGACTTCATCATCCTGGTGATGACGGACCCTTCGCTCAGTAACAAACTGCTGTGAAATTCACATCCAGGTGAAATCATTTTCATTTTCAGCAGGAAGTCAGTTTCTGTGTGTTTGTGTTGTTTCATTTAATTACTGAAAACAACATGTATTTATTTAAATTAAGTGAATTGATTCCTTACATGACCTGTAACTCCACATGTTACTGTGTCGTCCATATCACACTCTGTATATGACTCTACAGCTGTGCCGTAGTTCAGGGGCCACATCCTTCAGAGGCCCTGGTCTACGGAGGTGTGGCCCTTTATGGACCACAAAGGCCGAACTGAAACGAGACGGTCTGGTCTGCGGAGGATTTTCACTTTGCATCACCAGCTGTTTCCGCCCTTACCGTTGCACCGCAAAGCACAGCTCCTGTTGCCTAGCAACCTTGACAACCAGAAAACTTGAGGTGTTCAGGCCCTTGGTTTTTTTCAGGTTGTATGTGACATTCTCAGTTACACCTGAAGGGAACGTCTTCAAATTTTGCACAAACATTCATGTGTATTCAAAGATGAACTGATTAGAATTTGGTGGTCAAAGGTCAACGTCACTGTGGCACATTTTTGCCCATAACTCAAAAATCCATACATTAATTATCACACAATTTCCTTAAATGTCTGAAGACAAACTTTAATGATGACATTTTATATCCAAAGGTCAGAGGTCATCTTCACTGTGACATAATGTTCTGCAAAAATATGTCTGGCCACAGCTGTAACTCGGGTAGGAGACCGCGACTGTGTTTCCTGTAACCTGACTGGTTGCTGGACGTTGGTTCAGGAGGAGAAGGATCTGATGGAGCCTTTGAAATGTGACAGTGGTCACACCGCAGACGGATTCAGGTCAATGTCCGACCACAGTGTACTGACTGACGCACACTTCACAAAACTACACAAACAGTTTTTTTTCACTGCTGGTTGACTGGTGTCTAACTGGTGTCTGACTGTCAAACACCAGTCAAACACCAGTCAGACACCAGAGAGACACCAGTCAGACACCAGTGTGACACCAGTGTGACACCAGTAAGACAACAGTCAGACACCAGTCAGACACCAGAAAGACATGAGTTAGACACCAGTCAGACACCAAAGAGACACCAGAGAGAAACCAGAGAGAAACCAGTCAGACACCAGTCAGAAACCAGAGAGACACGGGTTAGACACCTGTCAAACACCAGTTAGACACCTGTCAAACACCAGTCAGACACCAGTCAGACACCAAAGAGACACCAGAGAGAAACCAGAGAGAAACCAGTCAGACACCAGTCAGAAACCAGAGAGACACGGGTTAGACACCTGTCAAACACCAGTTAGACACCTGTCAAACACCAGTCAGACACCAGTCAGACACCAGAAAGACACCAGTTAGACACTAGTCAGAAACCAGTCAGACACCAGTCGGACACCAGTCGGACACCAGTGTGACACCAGTCAGACACCAGTCGGACACCAGTGTGACACCAGTCAGACACCAGTCGGACACCAGTGTGACACTAGTCAGACACCAGAAAGACACCAGTTAGACACCTGTCAAACACCAGTTAGACACTAGTCAGAAACCAGTCAGACACCAGTCGGACACCAGTCGGACACCAGTCAGACACCAGTGTGACACCAGTCAGACACCAGAGAGACACCAGTCAGACACCAGTTAGAAACCAGAAAGTAACCAGAGACACCAGTCAGACACCAGTTAGAAACCAGAAAGTAACCAGAGAGACACCAGTCAGACACCTGTCAGACACCAGTTAGACACCAGTCAGACACCAGTCAGACACCTGTCAGACACCAGAAAGACACCAGTCAGACACCAATGAGACACCTGTCAAACACCAGTTAGACACCAGTCAGACACCAGTCAGACACCAGAAAGACACCAGTCAGACACCAGTTAGAAACCAGAAAGTAACCAGAGAGACACCTGTCAAACACCAGTTAGACACCAGTCAGACACTAGTCAGACACCAGAGAGACACCAGTCAGACACTAGTTAGACACCAGAGAGACACCAGTCAGACACCAGTTAGACACCTGTCAAACACCAGTTAGACACCAGTCAGACACTAGTCAGACACCAGTCAGACACCAGAGAGACACCATACAGACACCAGTGAGACACCAGTCAGACACCAGAGAGACACCAGTCAGACACTAGTTAGACACCAGAGAGACACCAGTCAGACACCAGTGAGACACCTGTCAAACACCAGTTAGACACCAGTCAGACACCAGTCAGACACCAGAAAGACACCAGTCAGACACCAGTGAGACACCTGTCAAACACCAGTCAGACACCAGAAAGACACCAGTCAGACACCAGTGAGACACCTGTCAAACACCAGTTAGACACCAGTCAGACACCAGTCAGACACCAGTTAGAAACCAGAAAGTAACCAGAGAGACACCTGTCAAACACCAGTTAGACACCAGTCAGACACCAGAGAGACACCAGTCAGACACCAGTTAGACACCTGTCAAACACCAGTTAGACACCAGTCAGACACCAGTCAGACACCAGAGAGACACCAGTCAGACACCAGTCAGACACCAGAAAGACACCTGAGAGACACCAGAGAGACACCATACAGACACCAGTCAGACACCAGTGAGACACCAGTGTGACACCAGTGTGACACCAGAGAGACACCAGTTAGACACCAGAGAGACACCAGAGAGACACCAGAGAGACACCAGTCAGACACCAGTCAGACACCAGAAAGACACCAGTCAGACACCAGTCAGACACCCGTTAGACACCAGTCAGACACCAGAAAGACACCAGAGAGACACCAGTCAGACACCAGTCAGACACCAGAAAGACACCAGAGAGACACCAGTCAGACACCAGTTAGACACCAGAAAGACACCAGAAAGACACCAGTCAGACACCAGTTAGACACCAGTCAGACACCAGAAAGACACCAGTCAGACACCAGAAAGACACCAGAAAGACACCAGTCAGACACCAGAAAGACACCAGTCAGACACCAGTTAGACACCAGAAAGACACCAGTTAGACACCAGTTAGACACCAGAAAGACACCAGTCAGACACCAGTGTGACACCAGTCAGACACCAGAGAGACACCAGTCAGACACCAGTTAGAAACCAGAAAGTAACCAGAGAGACACCTGTCAAACACCAGTTAGACACCAGTCAGAAACCAGTCAGACACCAGAGAGACACCAGTCAGACACCAGAAAGACACATCAGTCTGAGTGGTGTCACTGTAGCTGTGATGTTCACCATGTTTCTGGGTCTCTTGTCAGAACAGCTGTCGTTCCTTCTCTACTGTTACTGTCTGTATCATGTTTCAGCTGCCCTACCTAACCTAACCCCCCCCCAAACACACACACACACACACACCCCCACACACCCACACCCATCGAGCAGCAGAGCGTACATGGAC
Organism: Trachinotus anak; assembly: GCF_046630095.1. NCBI lineage: Eukaryota > Metazoa > Chordata > Actinopteri > Carangiformes > Carangidae > Trachinotus > Trachinotus anak. The sequence goes on from NW_027273890.1 coordinate 333,019, forward strand.
TTCTGAAAGTGTTGTTGGTCGAGGTTTAGCACACAGAGTCTGGCAGGGAAGAGAAACCAGAGAGGATCTGGCAGCAGAGACCAGGATCCAGAGTGGAATCCTGGAGGACTGTGGTGAGGTGTCGGTTCTGAAGGTGGAGCTGAACCCTGCATTTATCTCCGTTTGGAACAATGTGGGTGAGATCCCTCCCTTCCTCCAAGAGGCCTCTGCAGGAAGGTGTCGCAGTAAGAACTGGATCTGGAGTCTGAGAGCAGGGAGCAGGGCTGAGGCTTGGCTGGGGGACAGACTGCAGCGGAGAGAGGGGAGGGGGGGGTTCTGTGCTGCAGTGGATCGAGTCCTGGAACAGGATAGAAGGACTGTGGCGCAGGGCGGCGCTCCAAGCTGTCAGCGGGCTCTTGACGGAGCGCTCTGAGGTGGATGGGGGCCCTCGCGGGGCCTCTCAGCACATAATTGCATCCAAAAGGTGCTGTCAGAGCGCCAGGCGTGCCGCCGCCACCGCTGCTCGCTGAGACTCTGCAGAGCTGCACCGATGGTATCTCTGGCTGACATGTCAGAAAACACAGCTGAAACACAAGCCTCACACTGATGTGACACACACAAGTACACAACTTCAACAACTATTCTACAACACACAAACACACTGATAAAAGTCACATGTGCAGCAGAGGAAGACTCAGATTTACTGAAATAAAAGTCCCAGCACCTTGATGTCAAAATAAAAGTCCTGCATTTAAAATGAGTGGATTAGAAGTGAAAATACAAATTCGGCTGTAAATTGACTCCTATAAGTGATTTAATAAATTACATTATAATTAAGTTTAGACAGCCCACTGGTTCTCAACCTAGGGGTTGGGCCCCTTAAAAGGGTCACCAGAAATATCTGAAGGGTCATCAGATGATTCATGAGAAACGAAAAAAAAACACAAGCTATGGTTTGAATTTAAACATAGTGAATGAACAGAATTATATAAGAAAACGTTTAAAAGAGGAGCATGTGGTCAATATGATCAATGGAGTGGTTTAATTTGATCAGTCGCCTGTTATCATTGGTCAATTCTATGTGACATCACACATCTGTTGTGTTGAACTCCATCGTTTCTCATCCTGCAGGTTCGTCTGTCCATCTCTGGATCTCTATCTGTAAGTTTAAGTAAGATTTCTTTAAATAGAGTTTCCCACTGTGTTGTGTTTGTTTGTTTTTAAAAATATTAAATCTTGGCCAGGTGGATCATACCGTGTCTTATCAGGGTGATAAAGCTCTAAAAGATCCTGTTTAACTGATATTATTGTGTCTTGACTTTCTCCTCTGAGCTGCAGTAATCATCCATGTTGTTGGCTTTTGTTAATAAGGTCAGGATCAGGACGGATCCGTCACCTTCCAGGACTCGGCTCCTAAACAGTTAATGTTGTGTGATGGCCGACATCTTGGCCTGCCATATGTCATCTCTGTGCTGTGGCGGGGGAGCGAGCGTGCCATGCATATTCCTCCAGCTCATTACGGAGCCTCCGTCCTGACGATCATCCACAGCGACACAATCATTATGAATAATTATCATCTAGGCTCTGTTTGAGCTCAGAGGCCTCGGTTTACTAAGGACTGTGAGGACTCGTCTCTGCTGCAGGTCCTGTTCACCCCTCAGGGTCAGGTTCACCTGTCCCCGTCCTGTTCACTGAGACCAGAGACCTGGTTCAGACAGGATGACATCACACCTGGTGTCCTGTTAGCTACTGAGCTAACTAATGTGGACCTGGAGATCTGGTTCTCTGTGCAGGTCCAGTCTGCTCCATAGTGTAAGTGAAACCTGATCAGGACATGGACTCTGTGATTAACCTCCTGCGTACAGCCAATCAACTGTCAGCATTTTACTTGTGACATCACAACAACCATTTGAGACCCTGACAGCTCAATGAGTCCCCCAGAGACCAAGACCCTGTCCCTGAAGTCAACCTGCTAGAAACCTGACCTCTGGAGCTCATTCAGCCACCGCCATACAAGACTTCACAATCTGGACTGTGTTGTGCCCGGATTCTGGTCTGTCTAGGACCTGGTGTGTTGAGTATCAGGACTCTGGTGTGCCCGGCAGCTGGACTGATGTGGACTGATGTGAACTGATGGATCCTGATATCTCTACAGGAGCTGACGTGTGTGGCTGAAGATGCTGATGCTGATTAATTAGCATCTCGTTCTCCTGAGGGGGGGTTCACAGGGAATGGGAGCTGGACCATGATGCTGCCCCCCCCCCCCTCGCCTGGGGGACTCCCACTAATTGGGTCAGGATCATTGACATGTTCAAGATAAGAGCACAGAGGAAAGATGAGGAGGAGGAGGATGAAGCTGATCTTCAAATCTGCTCTGAATCCAGAATCTTCTCAGACTGGATCCTGATCCTGAATTAGTGTGGGACCTAAACTGAGACGTACCAGTCCAGATGGAGGACTACCTGAAGAACTGATCTGAGACTGAAAGTACTTTTACTCCACTGCTGTACTTTACTTCTGAGGTACTTGTACTTCACTTTATGGTTTCAGTTCAATAACAATGATCAATAATTGTTCACTGATCAATAACTGCTCAACGATCAATAACTCACCTGTCCACACGTTGTTTTGTTTTGTTTTTTTTACACTGTTGTCAGGTTTCAAGTGAAAAAAAGACCAGCTCAGTCCAGATTTTCCTTCTTTCAGAAACAGAACCCAGAAGTTCAGGATTCATGTAGACTCTGGGTCCTCCCTGCTGATGGTGGACTCTGCTGATTCCTGTTTTGTGCGTTAACCGGGAGGCGTCTCAGACCAGATTGATCCTGATGGTAGAGTCCGAGACAACATCTGACTCCTACAGATTTATTCTGGTCCAGAGGACACAGTGATGGGGTTTCTCTGGAAAAAGACAAAGACCTGTTGTTAGAACAAAGACCAGGACCAGGACCAGGATCAACTGACTGTGTAAGAAAGTGAATGTACACCAAAACTCCTCACAGTCTGGTCTGTACCGATCACATGAGCAGCCCTGGTCCTGGTCCGAGGGTCCAGACATGGATCCAGAACTCTGAGGCCTGTGGATCTTCTGTGGTGAGAGAAGAAAAAGAAAAGTGAAGGTGGACTCCAGAGTCTGGTTTCCCTCCCCACATGGTCACAGTGCCAATGCACAACACAGCAACATATTGAAGCCAGACCCCCACAGACTGAGAGAACCACAACAAAGACCTGCAGACTTCAGAGTCCTGCATGAACCAGAGCCTCAGCCAGGACTGAAATAAACCCAGCACAGACCAGAACCATAAAAAAACTACAATCCAACACTGACTTCATGTGGGCGACGGGACAGGAACAGAACCAGACCCTCAGCATGACGCCAGGAGCCTGATCACATGACTGATGACAGAGCAACAGCCAATCAGAGATGAGGAGGTGACCTGTCTCTGACCTGTTCGTTACAGACGAATTTTCTCTTTGAACGAGTTCAGAAAACTCATTTAACTTTCTATTGTTTTTGAACAACAAACCATCAAACACTGTTTTTAGTATTTAAGCAAGCAGCGGCATTTAGAGTCATTCATTCATCAGTAATAAATATTTATTAATATCTTCATTAATCATCAACATAGAATGACCAGCGCAGTCTAAGAGAAGAAACCTTTAAATTATCTGTGAAGTAACAAATCCAGCGACTACTTTAATTCTGTTTGGTCAAATTTATGAAGTTTTCATCCCAATATCCAGTGACGCAGTTCATATGTGAGTAAACCTGTGAATCACCTGAATATTGAATACAAGTCTTTAATGAGCCCAAAGTCAAAAAAGCCCAAAGTCCCTTCGTCTGAAGAACAGATCCAGATCTGTGGCCTCAGAATCACATGACACTACAGCATTATGGCTATTCAGCCGTCCACATACTTTTGGCCATGTAGTAATCTGATCCCACATCAGTGATAAGAGCTGTAGGCTGTAGGCTCTGGTCATGGTGAACAGACTTGTTGTTGTCTCTTCCTGAGCTGCTTTCATGTCAACTCTGAGGAGAAAGAAAAGTCAAAAGTGGGTAAATAAATAAAAAGTCACACATGATCCTCATTTACTGTGGTCTGCTGTGCAGTGAACGCAGCACGAAGGGGAGGAGAATTAAATGCGGCAACAGCAGACCACATCAGTCCTGGTCCTGGTCTCTGAGGACCGAGTCTCCCACACGAGACGATTCTGAGCTGATTCTCTGCACAGCATCATTTTGTGGTCAGAGACTGTGGAGGGATTTAGGGGAAAACTGTTAGCCAACTTAGGACAGACTGAAGACGGGGAGAAACTGTTAGCCTAGCTTAGCATAGACTGGAGACAATGAGAAACTGTTAGCCTAGCTTAGGACAGACTGAAGACACAGAGAAACTGTTAGCCTAGCTTAGCAAAGACTGGAGACAGGGAGAAACTGTTAGCCTAGCTTAGTACAAAGACTTGAGACAGGGGGAAACTGTTAGCCTAGCTTAGCACTGAGACTGGAGACAAGGGAAACTTTAGCCTAGCTTAGCACTGAGACTGGAGACAGGGGAAACGGTCAGCCTAGCTTAGCACAGACTGGAGGCAGGAGGAAACTGTTAGCCTAGCTTAGCACAGACTGGAGGCAGGAGGAAACTGTTAGCCTAGCTTAGCAAAGACTGGAGACAGGGAGAAACTGTTAGCCTAGCTTAGCACAGAGACTGGAGGCAGAGAGAAACTGTTAGCCTAGCTTAGCACAAAGAAAGAGTGTTAAACTGTTAACTTAGCTCCATCAAAAGATAAAAAAGTTTTGTTTTTATGTTGTATTGTTTCTTGTGACTTTCGTTTGTATAACTGTGTCTGATGTATTTCATTTTTTTTCTGTATTTATTTAACGCTCATCAGCTGCATGTTAGCTAGGAAGCTAGCCACCAACAGCCCCTGTAATGTACAGAAAAGATCTGATTTTCTGTCAGAGTGATGCATCTGACCAGGAAATATATGGACAGTAAAAAGGAATAAAACAATGTTCATTCAGTTTGACATCCTTCCACGTCTCTGTCAGCCGTTAAAACTCATCCATTGTACGTTAAACAGATTAAAACATTAATTTCCCTTCTTCTGTCTGACTTTCTGCCTGAGAACTGAGGAAACCAACAGCGAGAAATTAATCCTCTCTGGTGAAATTATATTGTTTTACAGCATCGCTCCACACGAGTCGACATGCTTACGTAACCTTAATTCTCCTCTTTCTTCCTCCTCTGAAAGTTTGAATGTGCTGAGGCCACAGTTAACAGGCAGTTAATATCAAAATGGGTCGGCGCTGCCTTTTACATTGATTAGTTCTTCAATGTTTCCAAAATCACATTTCCTCCTCCTGCTGAGTGAAAACACACAGAGCACTTTTAATTGAGAGGACAGAGACCGAGCAAAATGAAAATCAGCTGTAAACTGGAGAAATAAAATAAGCAGGAGAGCAGAGCGGAAATAAATTGGCTTCTGTTACATCATCACACTCGCTGTGTTCATGCAATTCAGACTTTTTATTTTATTTTCTATAAACATGATGTGAATTGTACAGAAGATCTGCCAGGAACAGAAACAAATAGATGATAAGTTGGTAAGTCAAGGTTAAGTCAAAATTCAAGAGTCAAAATTATGATTTCTTTTTTAAAATTTAGATTAAACTAAAGAGTTTGAGATAGAAAGTCAAGATTACAAGATATTTGTGTCAAAATTATGAAATAATTGAAATTAAAAATCTAAAGATTTTAAAATAAAACTTTCTTTGTCAAGTTAAAACTGAAGATACTGAATCCATTTTAAATATCCAAATATTGACACAGTAAGACAACTGGATGCAATAAATCAAACTGTTTTCTACATTATAAGTTTTCAGACATTAAGTCCAAGTTATGATAACTAAAACAATTTATAGTTCCTAAAACAGGAGAGTGAATCACATTTTTTAAAGGAGTCAGTCAAAAATATTTACATTGTAAATCAAGATTATGGAAAAATTAAAAGGTAAAATCTTAAAATCATGAGATACTAAGACAGTTTTTTATAGAATGAGTCAAAAGTCACATACTCTTGAAATAATCAGTAAATTTTTTCAGACATAGTTTAAAAGATGGTGACTCAGGTTTGTGATATTAAATCAAAATGATCAGATACTGAGTCAAAATGTTTTTCTGAGATAACTCCACTGCATCTTTTCTACAGTGTGGACGGTCATTCTCACAAAATTTTATTTTGTGAGACTTTTCTCATTTAAATTTAAAATACAGTTATAGATGGTAAGTCGATGTTTTTGTCCTTTCCTGACGTACACAGACCATCTGATCTGACCTCTGACCTTTTCTCCACCTCTGTGTTCAGAGACCGGGATGTAATGATGAATTAATATGTGGTGGATGTGGTTCAGCTGTGTGGAGCCAGGTGGAGTCCAGCAGGAAGATCCCCTGTCAGGTAACAAGCTGTCAGATGGTCACAGACATGAAGAGCCCGCCCAGTGACAGCAGGTGAGTCACACCTGGAGACGAAGAGGCTCTCTCAGACAAACTATTGTCTTCATGTTTGTCCCAGAGTCTCCATGGTCACACATTTCATTAGGAGCAGGACCTGGACCAGGTCTGCAGCCAACACCAGCACCATACAGCAGCCTCTGGACTGGTGGAGCCTGAGGGACAGGACCGCCAGTCCCTGCCCCCCCTCGTCACTGGTAGATTAAGCACTGCGGTGACTTGACCAGAAGAAGTCCAACAGTATCTGTGCAGCTCCTCCAACAGGCCACTGAACCTCTGATCATCAGAGTCCAACCTTCAGCCCTGTCCTGACCCGCTCTGATCCCCTAAACCCCGGTTCACTTCCACTGACTGTGTCACCACTGCCTGAAGGTCCCATTGTTAACCAGAACCAACACAACAGCACCATCACAGGTACCCAAGATGCACCTGTGAAAGAAGGAAAAGAGAGAAACGGAGACAGAAATGACAGAGTAAGAAAATCTTAAGTCTGAAAAGAGACACTGTCGTCTAAAAATGAGTCGTTTATAAATGGAGTTCAGTGTCTGTGACATGTTTGTTATTTGTGAGAGCTGTGTGTTTGTGTTTGTGAAACCACCTGTTTTCATCTGCTTTGTCTCCATGTGTTTCACAGCAGCAGCAGCAGCAGCAGCAGCAGCAGCAGCGTGTCGTCCCTCTCACTGATAATCTGTGATAAAAGCTTCACACGAAGCTGATGATCAGTTCACAGCTACAGAGAAAGTTTTTCACGAGGACCAGGGCGACGATGAGGAGGAGGATTTCCACATCTCATCAGACGCTCTCAACACTTCATTGCAGAGTGCGACTCTCCAATCTTAAAGCAGAGGAGATTAAAAGGGGAATTACAACATAATCTTAAATAATCCAAACAGCACGGACACTGGAGAGCAGAGTTATTCTGAGGTCTGACAACACTGTCAATCAACACCCGGATTACAGTTAAAATTAGCACGAAAACCTGCTGTTAATTCGTCCTGGTCGCCTCCCAGAGACGATTAATCTGAGAGAGATAACGCTGTGATTAAACACATAATGGATTTAATATTTTGAGAGCAGCTGATGGAGGATTCATGTTTGCTCTGAACTCTGAAGAGAAAAGCTGAGACTGAAACTGGTTTGGTTTATGTTGTCAGAAGGTTGTTTAAGTGTGACAGGAATTTACATGTAGAGATTAGAAAATGAAAGTCTTTATTTTAGAATTCAGTGTCTGCATCACATCATTTTAATTGAGATCCTTTGAGTACGGTGGCCAAGAGGGGCCAAGTCCTGGGAGTAGTAATAGTAGTTAGTTGTATTGAGAGTATTTTGATCACTGTTTGTTTCATCCTGTATTTGTTTCCATCCAGTCAAACTGTCCCATCTACAGCAGCTGAATCAGCTGTGATCAGCTGTGATCAGATGTGATCAGCTGCTGTCTGCAGTGAATCATGATGTCTCTCTTTCACTGTGATACTGAAGGAAACTTAAAAACAAGAGGATTATGAATGAACTTCTGCAGCCTCTGTTTTTCTGGAGCTTTATTCTGGAGGGACATCAGAGATGAGGATATCCTCAGGAAATGATGTCACACTGAACCAGATCAACATGTGGTTTAGGTCTGAGGGTTCAGGTTTGACTGAGGACTCTGAGGATGAGTGTCAACCCAAACTGCAGCAGTCGGACTCAAAACAGAACAAAAATAATAAAAAGCTCACAGGCTGTTACAGGCTCCTTGTGAGGGGATGACCGTTCATTTTACGCATCTTTTAAGTCTGTTTCATCTGCTTCTTCTCTCCTCAGCTGCAGGAGTTTCTCTCTGAAACAGGATCAAACTGAAACCAAATGTCTCAGGGCTTCATTTCCTTGTCTGAGGAGTTGAAAGTTTTGAATTGATTTCTGAGTGAGGGATTAACACTCTGTAGCTGTGGTCTGCTCTGGGCGGCTGGTGGGGCTGCTGGGAAAACTCACACTGGTTGTTTTGGAGAGAAGGAGGGTAATCATCAGGGTGATATGTGGGGGTGTTTATCAGTAACATCCAGCCCAGTATCAACACAGGGAGGAGTGTGTGCTCCATGAATAACACACACACACACACTCACACACACACACACACACACACACACACACACACACACACACACACACACGTGTATATACATAATTCACTGTGAGGGTCTGTGATCTTGTGCAGCAGCAAAAATCAGGATCTTCCTTCTTTATTTGTATCATTTTGTGAACTAACATACAAAGACAGTATTTTTTATGTAAAGTTCACTTAAATGAGTTTATTTTCCACTAACTTGACTTTTGAATGTTTGTAGGAGGACATTTCTGTCATCACTTCACCTTCTTTTTGTTCAGACTGGTCAACAGCAGACTCAATAATCTCACTGTGTGTCAGCGCAGGGCCTTCATCGGGGTGATTAATGATAATTAATGATAACTTTGATCTGCTTTTTATTAGTATTTTCATGCTAACATTACTCTTCATGTGAACATTACCTGTGTAACGAGGGGCTTCTGTGCTTTTAACCCGGGCTGTTTATCACTGCCCTCAGGCCTCGCACTTCATGTCTCACCATCTCTGCCAAATACAAATTTACCTCTAATCATTCACATATCTGGTTTCCAGCAAGTTGTTTCATTTGTAAAAAGTGAAAATGACCTTTTGAAGATGAGTTTTCCTCTGCTCTGCTGGACACAGTAAATGCAGCAGGATGATAGAACCACAAACCGCGTTTGAAAAAATGAATCAGTAATTAAAGGACTCACCAGCTACTTGTCTTTAGCTCAACAAATCATTTCAGCTGAAATTAAGTTTTCATTTTTTGTGAAAGTGAAAACACCAAAATACGTTGATTTCAGCCTCTAAATGTGAATCTGTCCTGTTTCCTGACTAAATGTTTTTTACAGACTGAACAATTAATCACAAAAGAATCACCAATCAATAATGGAATGAGGTGTTCAGGTTGAACTGGGTGGTTAACCAACTACAGTCTTAAACTAACTAATAACAAAACTTTAACCAGCACTTAACCAACCACCAGGTGTCATAGAGGACGTCACACTAACACACAGCACAGGAGTCACGTGTCAGATCAGTGTTTATTAGTGTGAGTGTTAACAGCAGCTCACACTGACCTGAGGTCAGTTTGTGTTTCTTCATTTTGTGTGTCTGATGTGTTGTGTTGTTGTAGCTCTTTGTAAAAGTGTGTATTCACTGACTTTGAGGAATCAGCCTGTTCACAGCTGATATCAGATCTAAGCTGAGATCAGTTGTTGAGAGGAGGCTGGTGTCTGCGGAGGAGGATGACAGTGTTTACTCAGCTGCTGCTCTTCCTCCTGTCGGCTCAGTATCATCATCCTCCCCTCAGCTGTGTTTGTCACGTATCAGTGACAGCTGCCACTGATTCACCTTCGCTGTTCACAGGACGTCTGACACCTGAGAGACTCCACACCTCCATAAAACAAACTGCACCAGAAACAGGAGCTGCTGGAGGTCGCTCAATGTGCTTCGCTGACCCCAGATCAGGTCCTTGTTTTCCCTCAGACTCTTCTCAGGTTCAGAGTTAACGGGTGGGAAACATGTTTCAGAGGAAGTAAAGTCAGCAGAGAGGGTTTCACAACAACTCATTGTGAGGCAGGAGAATTTAACCCTTTAACATCCTGTCAGATGCTGCAACACTGGATCAGCTCCCTCAGGTGAGTTCTGGTCTTTTCTGGACTCAGTCTTCACTGTTTGAAAGCTCTTCGTGTTGTGTTGTTTGTGATCAGAAGGTGTCGGATTTAAATCATGAATAAACTTTGAAAAATGTTTCTCTGCTTTCCCAAAGGTTCCTCATGAGGAAGAACTTATTTTAACCCAAATCACCATCTTTTCCTAAATCTGAAGACATGACCGTTGGTATAGTAACCATGGCGACAAAAGTAGGTACACTGCTCTCGGTACAGTCTGCATGTTTGTTATTGTAACCATGACAACCAAGGTCTGGTACGCCTGCTGTAGGGGCGCTGTTTCAGGAGACACTGCTTTTGCTCGTATCACAGGGCTGATGGTTATTGTTGGAGGACTGGTTGTTCTGGTTGGAGGACTGGTTGTTGTTGTTCAAGGACTGGTTGTTGTTGTTCTGGTTGGCGGACCAGTTGTTCTAATTGGAGGACCAGTTGATCTGGTTGGAGGACCAATTGTTCTAATTGGAGGACCGGTTGATCTGGTTGGAGAACCAGTTGTTCTGGTTGGAGGAGTGGTTGTTCTGGTTCAAGGTGGTTGGTGAGAACACCTGAGGTAAATTTTTGACCAGTCCAAAATGTCCTAAATGAAGATTTGACCTTCAGATATTCACCTGGAGACAGGATGGTTGAGTTGGTTTTGACCTGTCTCAGGTTTGTCCTCTGATAAAAGACTGAAGGTTGAATCAGACTCAATAAACATGGATGAGCAGAGTGAAGCTGCTCTGACAGAGCTCAGCTCCTGATTTTCTCTTGGACTGAAGGAAACTCTCTGAGCTCCTCAATCTTCCCCAGAGGCTCATAAAAGTTAGAATTTCTGTGACATTGTTGAAATAATCAAGAAGCAGAAGTTTGAATAAGTGGTTATGAATTTTTCATGCATGTCTGAATAATCTGAGCGAGTGTCTGGTTTGACAGAGTCAAAAGCAAATAACAGAAACAAGTCTAAGCCCCCCCTCACCCCCCTAACCCCCACAGCCTCTGTAGAAGAAACAAAAGCAGACAATAGTCTGGTGTCAAAGGCTGCTGGGTTTTATCAACTGGCTGCTGTGACAAAGACATCAGTGCTTGCATCCCTCTCTCATCATTAATTGATACTTGTGAGCAACTCTGATCCGACAAACAATCTGCAACAACAGACTCACAACAACCAGCGAGACCACCACAACCACAGGATGATGAAACGCAGCCCAAGGGCAGAAAATAATGAGTCCACTCCAGCGTGAGCAGACGCTAACCTGAAAACACCACACACACACCACAAACTAGAACAAAACACCCAGAAGCTGGTCCCCATCCGTAACCTGCTCAGGTCCAGAACTGGACTTAATGTCTATTGGTTTTTACCAATTTTAGACCTTTTTGTCAGATTTGTGGCTCTACAGTCACTGACTGATACCAGACATGACTGAATTTGTGTTCTTTTAAATCTCTAAACTCTGGGTAGAGGGTTTTCAAAACTCCAAAGTTCTGGACACAATTACTAGAAGGATTTGTGGAAAACCTACTTGACTGATCTGATGCTGATAAACTAAAGTGACCAGAAACTAGTTCAAAAACCAGAGGATGATTAGATCCAAGCAGGATCAAAGTCCTAAAAGGGACCTGATCCACAATAGACCCTAGGACCTTCAGACCTGGTGTACACAGACTCAAAGATAGGCTGTTACACCCGATCAGAAAGATAACTAGACCTGATCCAAAAGGGACTTGATGAAAGTCTGACTCACAGGTTATGAAACCTCTTCAGAGATGGATCTGAGGATGGTAAGGCCTGGTCCAGAGCAGACCTATAGACTGATGTCATAAAAATGGACTCACAAGGGACTTGGAGGAAAGTCAGACTTGGTCCAAAATTGACCCAAGGATAATTAGATCTAGGACTAATAGAATGAAAGATAATTAGACCCAATCCAGCATGTGAACAGACCTATCCAGATCCAGGATTGGATCTGTTCAGATCCACTATGATAACAGCAACACATTTCTCTCCCTTGATGATGATGATGATGATGATGTTGATGAAGACAGTTCCCCGGATCAGAGCCAACAGAGTCCACTTGTATTGGAAACTCTAAAGAGACTACAGTACACTACCAGACCTGATCTGACTGGAAATAATTGCTTTTGGGCCAGTTCAGGTCCTGGGTCAGGTCTTGGTTAAGAATAACAAAGAGATCTCATGCAGCCAGGAAGACCTGATCCCAGATGGACCACGGGGTAAAGGTTGGTTTTGGAGGTGCAGAGCTTCTGAAGGTAACAGAAGTGTCTTTGTGGGACCTGGTTTTGGAGGTCTAGAGGTCCAGGACCATGAGTATCAGTGTGTCCTGTGAGAACTGTCCTGATCCTGGATGTAATCATACAAAGCCGCTGACCTGAGCACTTTGATGAAATCCGTCTTAAGCTAACGGGGCCTGATTACTTCCTGACGATTACAGCGATACGTCAGAGGAGCTGCAGCCAGAACATCAGACCTGGTCCTCATGAGTCTGTAAAGATGTTTGGTCATGTTCACCTTCAGAAACTGATTCCAGAAACAAAACTTTAATTTAATCTTTTCATTCAAACTCAGCATTTCTAATGTAATGTTTTCCAGACCCCTCCCAGACTGCTTCTGGTGGGACTCAGATCTGTTCTAGGGGAGCTGATCCAGATTGGGGGGGTGGTTGGGTGGAGGAAACAGTAGAGATTAACGAGTGGAATATTTGTGTTCATGAATCACCATGACAATATAAATTTAATAAGGAGCTATTGCTAGATGTACATTTAAACATGAGGTGTGTGTGTGTGTGTGTGTGTGTGTGTGTGTCAGTCTGAACCAGCAGTAAACTCTTCGTCCTCCCTGCGTCATCATTGCCATGTCGTTACCTTTGTAACATCCAGATGAGATGAAATCCTCTGCAGACGGCCTCAGGATGTTAATCTCTTGGCTGAGCCTCAGCAGAGAAAAGGTATTTTGTGCTTCACTCCTCAAAGCTGCTTAGAGACTGAAGTGACTTTAATTTGTTCTTGACAGAAACAGTGAGAGCAGATTTACACAGATTATCATTAACAACTGCTCCTGAACTCAGTCTTCTATTCTGAAGGAATCAAACTGTGCGTCTCTGTCTGCTGTGATTTAAACAGCTGTTTAAAGGACTGACCGTCAGAACCAGAGGGAAACAATGAAACTGAATTCAATCACATTTACTTCATGAAGAGGTCCACTGGGACCTGCATTCAGTTTTTAATCAATAATAATGATGTGTGTGATAAAATATCATGTTTAGACTCACGGTGGTTGTCCACACATCAACCACTGATCCTTAAGTTAGTGTCATATTTGATAATGATTCTTCATTCACAGAAGAAATTAAAGATGTTTAAGTGATAAAACAACAGAACTGAGTGTAACTGATTTACCTGGTAACTCGACTTTAACTTGAAGTGATGGTTATCTGACGTGTGGTTGTGTGAGATATTTATCTACAGTCAGTGTTTTATCTGCGGTTGATTCAGGTCGTTGAAGCAGCAGGAGCTGAGTGATGAGCTGCTGTAGATGGTCACAAGAAAAAACATGTTTTAGACACTTCAAACATCACTAGGCTCCGCCCACACTGACATGTTCCAGTTTTAAACTCATCTCCTCTTCTGTTTTTGTTTTAAACTCATCTCTTCTTCTACATTTCAGTTATAATCTCATTTCTTCTCTGTTTCAGTTCTAAACTCATCTCTTCTTCTACGTTTTAGTTTTAAACTCATCTCTTCTTCTCTGTCTCCTCCTCCAGACTCTTCAGCCCCTCAAACAGAGACTTTCAGAAACGCTGCTGGACCCGTTTTAGTCTAAAACTCCAGGTTGTGTTGTAGTCTGGACGGACACAAACAGAGACCTTTGGAAATGATGACGTAGACGCCCACGGTGGCTCCTGATTGGCTGTTATCAGCCTGGACTACCAGTGGTGAAACAACATGGAGAATGAATGAAAGTGTTACTGACCTTGTTGTCTTTGCTGCTCCTTTACTTTTACTGTAACTAAACAACTGAGAGGAGACAATCTGCTTCCTGTTTACACCGGCTCACACATGCTCAGTGTAGGTGAATGGTCATGTGATGTGTTTTCAGGCGTTTTGTCTGGACGGAGGCAGTACTGCAGTAACACACTGACTGTGGATCAGAACCTCAAACAACAACACGTCAGATAAACACAACTGTCACTTTAACTGTTAGAATGTCAACACGTGACAGAGCCTCTGTCATTTTCAGATATGTGACAGTTCTAGCTTGTATGGAGCCCTGGGCGACCCCCCTCCCCCAACTACACTAAATACCTTATAAATACCAAAATAAAGTAACATGAATAGAAAGGAAATAGGCCTATATACAGTACATATATACAAATTAAATAGAAAAAAACTATTAAATTGCACAAATCCTTCATCACAAATACATTAACACAATTAAAGAAACGATGGTAACATATACTGATAACAATAATGTGTTAGACGGACATAGCTCACTCAGTCATTGATACATTTTCACTTTATTTTTATTATTTAACCATTTTGTATTTTATTTAAACGAGCAGATGTTTTCACCTGGACTTTATGTCCAAATTTACCTGAGTACGTTCTGCTCTTTTCTGGATTCTCTTTGTCCAATAATAAAAATAATGGGTCCAAATGATGATCACAAACATTTCTTCAAATTAAAATTCCTCTGAGGGCAGACCTGATGAAACTCTGCTCTCTGCAGCGTGAACAACTTTCTGTTTTCTTTAAATCTCTGTGAAGTGGATCTTCACTTTGACACGTTCACACATATTTTGTTGCAAATTGGAAATAATTAACTTGGCAAAAGCAGAATGCTTCAGCTCTGTATTGTTCCTTTATGAAGAAGTGTAATTAATGTTTAATTTAAGAGGCGACTGCAGATGTAGAAAAGGCACAAATGGCAGCGTGCTCTCTGTAGCTGCTCTGCATGTTTAAATATTCATGTCTTCGGTCAAAATAAGGCTCCACATCCTCTTTATGAAGAAAAGGGTTTTTTATTTCCTTTTTCATTTTCTCAATGAGAAACAGTTCAGTGTCTTTTACTGTCACACATCAACTTTCTCTGTTGTGCTCTTTGTTGTCAGTCTCTGAACTCAGTGACCAAAACACCGAGAGCCTGCTGCATCTCAGGTACATCTTTCACAAAGAGCTCCACTGCAGCTGTTTGTCTCTTTGTGGTTTTTGTCTGTGTGTTTTTTTCTTTGTGGTCATTATTTTTTCTCTTTGTTGTTGTTTTTGTCTGTTTGTCGTTGTTTTTTTGTTGTTTTTTGTCTCTTTTTGGTTGTTTTTGTCACCTTGTGGACATGTTTTTTGTCTCTTTGTGCTTGTTTTTGTCTCTTTTTGGTTGTTTTTTTGTCTCTTTTTGGTCGCTTTTTATCTCTTTGTGGATGCTGCATGAAATGATAAAGGCAGGAAGCTCTGAGGCATTTATTAGTTAGGATTTGGTGTAGTTTTGGCTCAGTGTGGTCCTTGAGTCACGTCAGGATCATGATGTACAGAAACTGGCCTGTGTGCAGCTGATGTAAAAGTCCTGTTTCAACCAGCTGCTAATTAAAATCCTGCTGGAGTCCAGATTAATGTCCTACAGAGTGACAGAGTTTGTGGCCATGTTGTTGGCGTGTTGTTGGCGTGTTGAACTGTACCTTTGTCCCTGATGAGATTAGGTCATGTGACCTGTGGCTGTGATGTGGCTGCAGCGAGTGGAGAGCTTATCTCCAGTTTTCATTAAGAGAGTGAATAAAGGAGCAGAGTGGGACGCCGTCTCTTCCTTTAATCTTTAATACATCTCTGAAGAAACTGCGATCTGTTGTTGAAGTGATTAAAACTGAGGCTCCTCGTTGTGTTAAAAACGCTGCGGTTTAATCATCCTGCACCATGAATCTGTTGACTTCCTTTAAGATTTAAGAGGATTTGAAGATGAATCCTAAGTGAACATCACTGAAGTTAAACTCCACTCTGCTTCATCTCTTATTGTCCGGCTGACCCTGGGTCAGATCTGAGGTTGTTCTGTTGATCAGAAGGTGACATTTTATCAGAATAATCCAGCTCTGATAATCAGCTGACCTTGTGTGAACTCAAGGAGAAGCTGCAGAAGTTTAAATGTTTCTTCTGAAATGTTGTTTCCACCTGAACCAACATTTTCTTTTTCCTGAATTATTGGTTTGTTCTTAAATCTTTGGCATTTTATTTCTGAAAAAAATATTATCATTCCTATTATTAACAGTTGTGCAGGTCAGATGTGCTGATGAAAATACAACAGTAATAAGTATGAGAAAAAACAGACAAAGATCTGAATACGACACAGACAGAAACACTCTGATGAATAAACCAAATACTTTGCTTTTCTTTTAAACCTTGTTTTGAGCTGTGACCCTACATACACCAGTCTGTTGGTAATTTGCCCTCCCATGATGCATTGCAGGAGGGCAGACCTGGTCCTGACTCACCTGCAGGAATAAAAACAGTCAGATCTTAAAAAGAGAGTGACAGTCCTCAGATCAGATCCTGATTGTCAGTCTGCAGGATATGAACCCTTTCTCTAATGGTTCAGACATAAAGAATCACAGGATTTTCACAATAAAAGAGGTCCTGGACTGTTCTGGAGCTGATAACTGTGTTTGACATGGTCAGACTGTTACAGCTCTGACATCGGCTCATGATGAGGATCAGGATCTCACTGTGGACAAACAGAAGAGAGAAGTTCCTGAAAAGCGACACATGGAGGACTGGTTGGTTCAGGTCTATAGACCGTGTGGTCCAGGTCTGTGGACTGGGTGGTCCAGGTCTGTGGATATGGGTTTTTCAGGTCTGTGGACTGTGTGGTTCAGGTCTGTGGACTGAGGGCTGTAGTGAGCTAATCATATTACAACTCTAATGAGCTAGTTAGCTGGACATGCTAACATTAGCATCTTATGTTCAAGCAGTTGAATCTGTTCTGAAGCCCTTTGTTTATTTATTTTATAGTTTGTCATTTGTGAACTGTTAGTGACCCTGAACACCACACAAGGCGTTCAGGGTCACATGTTGAGGAGATGAACTGTGACGTCTCTTGATGTTTTTGGCTAAAAACTGTTGATTTCAATTATTCATTGGCCGAGACACAAGAACATGCTAATAAGTATCGTGACAGCATATGCCAGGCAGCAATTATGTTAATCCCTGTGAGCGTTTCAAACGCAGCCTGTCACCTTCAGCTCCGAGACGATGGACGATCACATTAATGTCGTCGTTACAGAGCAGGGACACCGAGAGCGATGGGAGCCGGGCTCTTCCTGTTGGACGTTCAGCTCCGTGTTGTCAAGTGAATTAAGTCCTTCGTCCGTTGCAGCAGCTCCACACAGATTAAATCACATCATGGTGAACATCAGACTCTGTGTCTACACAGGCCTCAGCTGTATGGAAGCCCAGTCCTGCCAAAAGACAAGAGACGAGTGGGACTGAAGAAAATAAAAACAGTGACAGACGTAGACATGATCTGATATGTCAGACTCAAACTCATTGTTCTTTATTAGAATAGAGAAAATTCTTTCAAGTCTTCAATGATAAAGTTTGATTTCATTTTATCAAATTAAAGTTGATTCAAGTCCCTGATGTGTGACTGGAGCTGAAGTGAGGAGACAAACTGTTTTATAATGTTAAAATACAACTTTATTCACTGTGAGGAGGTTTTTGCTGCTCAGTAAAATACATATGTGTAAAATCTGTATAGATATGTAAGGCCTGAATAAACCAGAGAACTCAGCAGTTCTGTTTGTTGTGTACAGGACACCGTAGTTGACTGTGAGGTGACAGCAGCCGTCATCAGTTCATCTTCAGTCTGTGGAGCAATGAGCTGAAACTCTTCAAACTGAACTAATTAAAATACTAAATACTGCTTTATTGTGATAATTGTGTTTTTTTGTGTTTTCGGTTCCTTTATGTCTCGTTCACACGTTGTTCAGTGTCTAAAGTGAACGAGTGAACCAGGTGTGACAGACTGAGAGGATCCACCTTGAGCCTGACGACCTTTACACAAAGACAGTTTCCAAGGTTAATTTACTCTGAGGATGTTTCTCATCATCATCATCATCATGATCATCATCAGGAACACACATCCATCCTGTTTTACAGGTGCTCTCCTTCCTCTCAGGTGAAGGTGTGAACTGAGATCGTCACCCTGAAGTGAACTGGTGATGAACTAAACTAATTTCTCTTTCGTATTAACCCACCTCTCATATTAAACTGAGGAATTCTGTGTTTTCAGCCGACCTAGCAGCCAATCAGAGCCGCTGAGCGCCGAGGCCTCTCCTCACAGGGGGAACTAATTTATTGAGCTCACGGTTGGATGAAAATGCACCATTAAAGGGCATATTTAAGCACATTTGCAATCCTTAGAAGAAGGTAACGGTATTTGAATTTGCCTCAGCTTGAAGGAGAGTCTTTAATGTTGTGTCCACGGGACAAATGCACATCAAAGCAGAGGACGTTCCTGACGCTCTAAATCAAATACTTGTGGATTAAAGAGGGAGGGGGGCAGGTGGCCCCCAGACTGTCCTCTGTGGCAGAGCTGCCGGGCACGCCGCCTCACTGAGTGCGCTCCAACCGACGCCTCACGCCGTGCTATCGTTCCCCAGAATGCAAATTAAATCCAGGCGACGGGAGCTGCTTTGAATTCCTGCAGGAGGGGTGATTCTCCTCCCCTCCCCCCTCCCCCTCTGCTCCCACTCTTATCAGCCCAGTGCTGGGGGAGATGCAGAGACAGAGGGAGAGTATTTGTATGCAAAGGTACCTCGCTCCCAGTCATTTCTGTATGTGGTACACACACACACACACACACACACACACACAATCAGAGAAAGCAGTTCAGAGAAATAAAACCTCAGAGTGGACTTCACATCTTTCACCCTCACAGTCCTGAACCTGGACCAACCTGGACTAACCAGTCCTGAACCTGAACAAACCAGACTGAACCTGGACTAACCAGTCCTGAACCTGAACAAACCAGACCGAACCTGAACTAACCAGTCCTGAACCTGGACCAACCTGAATTAACCACTCCTTAACCTGAACTAACCAGTCCTAAACCTGAACTAACCAGTCCTGAACCTGGACCAAGCTGAACTAACCAGTCCTAAACCTGAACTAACCAGTCCTGAACCTGAACTAACCAGACCTAAACCTGAACTAACCAGACCGAACCTGAACTAACCAGTCCTGAACCTGGACCAACCTGAAATAACCACTCCTTAACCTGAACTAACCAGTCCTGAACCTGAACTAACCAGACCTAAACCTGAACTAACCAGACCGAACCTGAACTAACCAGTCCTGAACCTGGACCAACCTGAAATAACCACTCCTTAACCTGAACTAACGAGTCCTAAACCTGAACTAACCAGTCCTGAACCTGGACCAAGCTGAACTAACCAGTCCTAAACCTGAACTAACCAGTCCTGAACCTGAACTAACCAGACCTAAACCTGAACTAACCAGACCGAACCTGAACTAACCAGTCCTGAACCTGGACCAACCTGAAATAACCACTCCTTAACCTGAACTAACCCGTCCTAAACCTGAACTAACCAGTCCTGAACCTGGACCAAGCTGAACTAACCAGTCCTGAACCTGAACTAACCAGTCCTGAACCTGAACAAACCAGACCAAACCTGAACTAACCAGTCCTGAACCTGGACCAACCTGAAATAACCACTCCTAAACCTGAACTAACCAGTCCTGAACCTGAACGAACCAGTCCTGAACCGCTGATGTCACGTGTCCTCTTGTTGTTTCACTGTGTACATGTCGTATTTTAAGATGATTGCGATGTTTCTAATTTCTTGTTCTCATCAGTTTTACTGATGTTAATGAAATGAGGGCCAATAACAGACGGATTTTTCTCTAACATCACTCCTGCTCAGTCCAGGTGTGTTTATTATTTTAACAATGTGAGAGCTGCAGGTTTTTATTACTGGACCTAGAAACTCAGATCATGTTTAAATTGTTTTGTGAGAGGAAATTATTCTTGTCCAGTTTTCAATAATGTGACTTTACACAGTTTAATATTGAAGGAAACAACAGAGCCGAGTTGTTGACGGTAGAGGAGACTGGGTCCTGGACCAGGGGTGAACCCATTTGTTTTGGGGCAGATCTGGATCATATATTATGAGTTTGAAATTTTACCTCTGAAGTCTGGTGTGTTGTTAGTCGCTGGGGGTCTGCGGTCTCTGATTGGTCATGAGATCTGAAACGCTCCCATCTCAGGTCGAAACGTGACGTGGAGTCGGGTTCAAACCGGTTCGGACCTGGAGATGCGTTCACCAACACCCTCTGAGGAGACGTGGGAAAAGATGACAGGAGGCGATATGTGTGGGAATGTTTCAGTCCCGGGTGTTTCCTCTCTCTGTTCCCATGTGTTGGAATCCCTGTCTTCACTCTGGTTCTGGTCCTGGTCCAGATCTGATCCACTTCAGGCTGTTTACTGCTGTGTCGGCGTGAAGGGTTATGCTGGAGGTTTTGTGTTTATCTCAGAGTGTAATTGTGGTGAGAAAATAAATCCAGTGATGAAGATGTGGAGACTCTCACCGTGACAACAACATAGAAACATGTTTCCCACCGTTTAACTGTTAATGATCCAAAATGTTTTTCTTTCACTGAACCAGGTCCAGTTTCTGATCTAAGCTACACCAGATATTTCCCGCAGCCATACATAAAGTGAAGGGGTCCCGGTCTCCAGTCCTGTAAAGATTCTGAACCCCCTGACCCATGAAGGCTGCTCCTGATTTTCCCGTGAGGAAGACAATATCAGTCTGCAACTGACGTCAGGACATTTTCAGGATGCTGATCATTTTGTGTCGGAGATCTCAGGCTGTCCCCCCACCTCCTCATCCTCACAGCTCCCTGTTCTCTGCAGCTCCTCTCTCTCACAGGAGCGTCATTGTGTGGCCCCGGGTCATTAACATACCGTGGGCCTCACATGCTCCAGATCTGTGATGTGACGAACATGGGATTGAAGCCAACACACATTCTTCAGGACACCAGCTGAGAGGGAGGAAAACTCCTCAAACACAAAAACTACTGTGGAGTTGGAGGACTGAGACAGACCAGGTCTAGAGGTCCTGGTCATGGATGTATTATAAGAACTGGATGACGGATCTAAAAATGGCGCCCATTCAATTCAATACAAGTTGCTCGCCTGGCGCATACACCGAAAAAGTTTCTGACTTCCAGGTTACTTCCGCATTATGCGGCCCATAGAGACTGCGCAGTAGTGTCTCTCCCATCATGCCTTTGGGCAATGAGAACGAGCGAAAAACGTTCTCAATCTGCCGCTGCATGTTCACGAGTGCTCTGCTAGCGGACTGATGTTTAACAGACTAATACAGGACCGGCCCGGGGCTTTAAACACGGATTTAAAATGGGAACAACATTCAGTCTGAAGCTTTAGAGCCTAAAGTCACATTGGAATCAACATTTTAAAAAATCATAACCAGGCAAAAATATTATGTTTAAATTGTCTTTTAGGCAATTTTAAGATATGGATGCTGCATGTGACAGAAAACTACAACTCATCAGATAGTTATCACGTTTACTTTCTGTCATTGAGAAGCAGATTTATACGGCATGTCTTCTTTAAAAAAACAAAACAACCAAAACTGTGCAGGGCTGTAGTTATGCTTTATGTCCCGTCATTGCTCTTTCTATTTTTCACTGTTCTGTCTCACAGATATTTGATTTGAAAATGAAAAATATATCAAAATTATTTTTTATAAAGATTTAATTTAAATGATGAATGCCACTGAACATTTAGCTACTGAGCACACACTGAGGACGTGGGGAGTTAGAGAGACGATGATGAGGACGTCCAGGAAGGTTCTTCCCCTCAGGGACAGAGAGGGGGAGCAGGCTGCAGCTCCTCAGGCCACCACTGCTGACCCAGAGGATGCTGCATCCAGGCCGGAGTCAGTTATAGTTTGAACCCGCTGACACAGTGAAGGTCATTCATCTATAAAATAATAAGCCGGTTGTTGTGAGTGGATGACAGGCTGGTGAACTGCAGTCAGGATGAGACACTGCTGCTCACACATCACAGAAACTATCACAAAGAAGCTCAATGGCTTAAATTAAAATACCTGAAGAAACTGTTACGGAGGAAGTTATGAAAAATCATATCGGCGTCTTAGTGAATCCAGTGATGCGGCGATATTTTACTTTTGATTAGTGTTAAAACATGTTGCAGTGAAGTGAACAGCTGGAAACAGACGTCAGCATCGTGAACTTAACATGAAACGTTAAGTAAAGCAAGTTGAGCTGATTGTTTCAGAATCAGAATCAGAATCAGTTTTATTGCCAAGTATGTTTTCACATACAAGGATTTTTTTCTGGTGATTGGTGCAATTGATCAGCAACAGTGGGGCTCTCTAGCCTTGTTGATGAGGCTAATAGCAGATGGGAAGAAGCTATTTTTGTGGCGAGAGGTTTTGGTCCTGAAGGACCGCAGCCTCCTGCCAGAGGGGAGTGTCACAAAGAGTTTGTGTCCAGGGTGGGAGGAGTCAGCTACAATCTTCCCTGCACGCCTCAGAGTCCTTGAGGCGTACAGGTCCTGGAGGGACGGAAGATTGCAGCCAATCACCTTCTCAGCAGAGTGGATGATACGCTGCAGTCTGTTATTGTCCCTCTCCGTGGCAGCAGCGTACCAGATGGTGATGGAGGAGGTGAGGATGGACTCAATGATGGAGGTGTAGAAGTTCACCATCATAGTCCTTGGCAGGTTGAACTTCTTCAATTGCCTCAGGAAATACATCCTCTGCTGAGCTTTTTTGATGAGGGAGCTGATGTTTAGCTCCCATTTGAGATCCTGTGTGATGGTGGTTCCCAAGAAGCGAAAATGCTCCACGGTAGCCACGGGGGAGTCACACAGGGAGATGGGGGTGGGTGGGTCTGGGCTCTTCCTGAAGTCCACTATCATTTCCACTGTCTTCAGAGCGTTTAGCTCTAGGTTGTTCTGCCTGCACCAGGTCACCAGACGCTCAGTCTCCCACCTGTAGGCAGACTCATCGCCATCAGAGATGAGTCCAATGAGAGTGGTGTCGTCTGCAAACTTCAGGAGCTTGACAGACTGATGGCTGGAGGTGCAGGTGTTGGTGTACAGGGAGAAGAGCAGAGGAGAAAGAACGCAGCCTTGTGGGGATCCAGTGCTGATGGTCTGGGAGTCAGACACGTGCTTTCCTAGCTTCACGTGCTGCCTCCTGTCAGACAGGAAGTCGGTGATCCACCTGCAGGTGGAGTCAGGCACGCTCAGCTGGGAGAGCTTGTCCTGCAGCAGAGCCGGGATGATGGTGTTGAAGGCAGAGCTGAAGTCCACAAACAGGATCCTGGCATAGGTCCCTGAGGAGTCCAGGTGCTGGAGGATGAAGTGGAGAGCCATGTTGACGGCGTCATCTACAGACCTGTTGGCTCTGTAGGCGAACTGCAGGGGGTCCAGGAGTGGGTCAGTGATGGATTTGAGATGGGACAGGACAAGGCGCTCAAATGATTTCATGACCACAGAGGTCAGGGCAATGGGTCTATAGTCATTTAGACCTGTGGGCCTTGGTTTTTTGGGGACAGGGATGATGGTGGAGGATTTGAAGCAGGCTGGCACGTGGCAGGTCTCCAGTGAGGTGTTGAAGATGTCTGTGAACACCGGAGACAGCTGATCAGCACAGTGCTTCAGGGATGATGGAGAGACAGAGTCAGGACCGGCTGCTTTGCGGGGGTTCTGCTTCTTAAAAAGCCTGTTGACATCTCTCTCCAGGATAGAGAGAGATGTTCCTTTGGTAGGGGAGGAGGGGGGTTCTGATGTGGCTCTGATGTGGAGGTTAGTGTCAGGCTTGTCCCACTGTCTTTCAAAGCGGCAGTAGAACTCATTCAGATCGTTGGCCAGACGGAAGTCGTTAGTGGAGTGGGGGGGTTTAGGTTTGTAGTTTGTGATCTTTCTGAGCCCTTTCCAGACAGAAGCAGAGTCATTGGCTGAGAACTGGAGCTGAAGTTTCTCAGAGTACAGTCGTTTAGCTTCTCTCACCGCTTTGCGAAACCTGTACTTGGACTCTTTAAACCTGTCCCTGTCCCCACTCCTGAAAGCTTCCTCCTTTTGCCTCCTGAGCTGACTGAGCTTAGCTGTGAACCAGGTTTTGTCATTGTTATAACTCACCCTGGTGTGTGATGGGATACAGCAGTCCTCACAGAAGCTGATGTATGACGTCACAGCCTCTGTGAACTCATCCAGACTGTTGGAAGCAGTCCTGAACACCTCCCAGTCAGTGCAGTCCAAACATGCCCGCAGATCCTCTATGGCTTCACTGCTCCACTGCTTCGATGTCTTCACAACAGGTTTACACAGTTTTAGTTTCTGCCTGTATGTGGGAATCAGGTGGACCATGACATGGTCAGAGTGGCCCAGTGCAGCCCGGGGGACGGCGTGATAAGCACCACTGACTGTGGTGTAACAGTGGTCCAGAGTGTTCCCCTCTCTGGTCGGGCAATTAACAAACTGTCTGTATTTGGGCAGTTCGTGGTTGAGGTTACCTTTGTTAAAGTCACCAAGGACAATAACTAAGGAGTCCGGGTTGGTCCGCTCCACACACAGTATCTGCTGTGGCCTGTGGTGGGATGGAAACACCGACCAGGATGAATGAGGTGAACTCACGGGGGGAGTAGAAGGGCCTGCAGTTTATGATGAAAGTCTCCAGGTCAGGAGAACAGTGCTGCAGGATCACTGTCACGTCTCTGCACCAGCCACTGTTAGCATAAAAGCAGATTCCTCCACCTTTCGTTTTGCCGGACAGCTCTGTGTCGTGATCCACTCTGAAGAGCTGGAAGCCGGCCAGCTCCAGCGCAGAGTCCGGATCGATCCACACAGCCACGTCTCCGTGAAGCACAGAACGGCAGATGAAGAAAAGTCTCTGTTCTTCTGCACCAGTAGCTGAAGTTCATCCAGTTTGTTGGGCAGTGAACGGATGTTGGAGAGAAAGATACCTGGGAGCGGTGTGCGGAGTCCGCGCCGGCGGAGACGCGCAAGCGCACCGGTACGTTTTCCTCTCCTCCGGCGTTTCACTGCGAGAGCAACGGTCAGTGACCTCTGACCAAAATGTCCAATAATTCCACAGGTGAGTCGAGAAAAGTAGGAAAAAAATCCACTGGAGTTGTTTCTCTGATATTAATGAGCTCTTCTCTGGTGAAAGAGCTCCGGAAACCAAAGCAGAAAACTGGATTTACAAAGAAAATAAGGCAAAAAAATGCGCACCAAAACACCGAGGCAGCTTCCGCGGTGACATGGCAACAGAATTTTTATTATTGATTCATTTTTCTTTATCAATTGTTTTGTGTTGTGATCATTTCCCTTGTGGAAACTGAATTTCTGACACTTGAGCTTTGAAAACTGTTTAAAGAATTAATCGATTATCTGCAGATTATTTTTTGATCAGCCAATTGATTATTGACAGGTTGTTGAGTTTTCTGTGTTGTGGTGGAAAAAATGGAAGTGAATGGTTGCCTGGAAACACGTTTCCCATGATCCTCTGTGATTCAACTCTTTCAGTCTGACTGTCTCAGCAGGTGGAGGTGGCTCATTTCCAGCAGGATATTTTGTTTCTGTCCAGTGGGGGTTTCTCTGTGGGGGTGGGGGTTTCTCTCAGGTCTCAGAACTATTAATCCAGATCGATCTGAGCAGTTTCTACACAAACACCCGGTCCTCCAGGCCGCCTGCGGGTCCAGGGCCCTGCTGTCTCCACCAGGTAAACATTAGCATAGTAATTAGCCTCAGTTAATTCCGCCAATTAAAGCTGTGTTGTTGTTTCCTGTGTTGCCCCCCCAGAGGAGGAGCTGATTCTGGGCCAGAGCCAGAGGGGGGTGGGGGCGGGTGCGTTGGCGGGGGTTCAGCTGCTGGATCAGATCTGGAGTCTGTGCTCTCCTCTACAACATGTTAACGTGTCAGAAGTGGATCTGTTCTCCACGTTCACCAGGCCCCGAGATGAACTCCTTAATCCTGTTTACTCTCAGTCCTGATCCCCCAGGACAGAAACACTTCAGTCCTCTGTTTGCCCCTCCTGTCTCCTTCAGGTGAAGTCCACCTCTAACATGGTTCTTTCTCCTGTGGAGGAACTTCAGGTTCTAAGATCCGGTTTCCCCGTCTGAACTTTAATGACCTCGATGGAGACGGTTTGTACTGACACATATGAAGTAGCAGCTCTGAGCTGACCCTACACACAGTGCACACACTCTCAGAGTTTCCATGCATGTGTGGAAAAATTACACATGTGAACTGTAACAGTTTGATATATATGTCAATGTACATGGTAATGTATGTATGCTCATGTAATAGACATTGTAGTTAGGTAAATATATGTATGTATATTTAAAATTAATAAAAAAAACAACACATGTAACATAGAATTTTGTGTTGTTTAAATAAACTTATAAATTAAATATCTATATTTAACAAATATATTAACAAAATGATATGGCATATAAAAATCATCATATATTTATTTATGTAATAAGTCTACATATATCCCCTTATAGTTAACATCAATGCAAGATCACTCTTTCTATAAGGACATATATGTCATGTATTACATGTCTGTGTGGGTTGGGCCATAATGTGAAGAACATTTAAGATATTAAAAATAATTTAATATTTCAGATCAAAATCCTGAAAAGATCAAATTTAAAGAAGCTTTTGTAAAAATCTACATATCTTAAAACTGACTTAACATTTCACGTTTTGTAGCAGTTTGTCACAAAATAACAGATAATCAGAGATAATAATGACCAAAAAGGAAAGACACTGAATTTAATGTGCGTGTTTTTATTTTTTATCACACTTCATTATTCTTGTTCATTCACTCTTTGGTGGACATAGACAGTCAGAGAGACGTCTGCTGCAGACAAACGGTCCCAGGTGGAAGCTGTAACTCCATCATCAATATTTACACACAGGAGATGGAGGTCAGAAAACCCAGCAGCCCTGCAGGCTTACATCCAGTTCATCAGAGTTTAGATAATTAGCAGAGGACCAACTCACTGCAGGAGGATAATTACAGCGACCTGCTTCAAGTTCACATCAAACATCAGGAGGAGGAGGAGGAGGAGGAGGAGAGCTTTTATTTCTAACTAACAGTCTGTATGACGTTAATGAAGTGGAGATGAGACATTAAAGAGCAGGTTAGATGTAGGAAACATCAGATTACGGGTGTAATTTCCTCTGGGTGCTGAGGGACGTCTCCACCTTTACAGTTTCTCTGTGGTTTGTTGTCTCAGATCAGTGGAGAAGCTTCAGCTGCTGAACACTCTGAGAGCTGCTCTGTCAGGGCTCAGATTCTTTTGTTTCTGACACAGTATGGACGTTTCCCGCCAGGTAATAAACTCCTCACAACACCAGTGATACAGTTTACACCGGACGTGTGGCGGCTCAGGCTGTGTCCACACTAATACGTTTAAAAACTAAATCCATCTCTGTGCGCACAACACACCTGAAAACACACATCACATAAGAATTCACCTACACTGAGCAAAGATCTCTGTTTGTGTCCGTCCAGACTACAACACAACCTGGAGGTTTAGACTAAAACGGGTCCAGCAGCGTTTCTGAAAGTCTCTGTTTGAGGGGCTGAAGAGTCTGGAGGAGAGTGGACGGAGGAGGAAACAGAGAAGAAATCAGTTTAAAACTAAAATGTGGAAGAAGAGATGAGTTTAAAACTGAAATGTAGAAGAAGAGACGAGTTTAAAACTGAAACGTAGAAGACGAGATGAGTTTAAAAGTAAAATTTAGAAGAAGAGAAGAGTTTAAGACTAAAACGTAGAAGAAGAGATGACTTTAAGCTGTTTATTGTTGTTCTGTCGGTGTGTGTCTGTTTACATCGTGACTCTGGCACCATTCATCACATTTATCTTGAATATCATTCATGCTCCATTACAGATAGAATATCCCCCCCCCCCCCAACATTTATTTATTTATTGTGTACTTGTTAGCATCTTGTGTTGTTGGTGTTATTTTGTGTTGTAGTTGCAGTGTTGTCATGCTGGTTCAGGTGGACAGTGTGAGTTGTCAGTTGTTGGACGGCAGCAAGCAGCAGCTGTGTTTGCAGGCCCTGATCCCAGCACTGAGCGCGCTCACATCTATTATTCATGTGTCCTCAGTATCAGAGGGGATGTGGATCCTCGGCCACCTGTCTCTGTGTCTGATCTCTGCACAGCATCAACACTGTCGCAGCAGCTCCACCTCCTTTGTGATGTCACTATGAGACATTTCATGAAGCAGCCTGAGGTTCACATCGGACGTTAGGTTAGGTTAGAAGAAATCAATGAGAAACAATTGAAGAGCAAAAAAATGATACTGGTACTGGTCAGGACCAGGACCAGGACCAGCATCAGCTTCTGCTGAACCTATAAAGTAACCCATCAAAATTCAACAGCACCACAACACACACACACACACACACTGTTCTTGGAATGAAAGACTGGCTCCATCATTTTTCACCATTTTTTATCCAGAGCTTCATTTTTTTACAGTGTATCCTGAGTTTCCTCCACTTTCACAAATTAAAACTGTTTTTCTGTTCATTCAGAAATGCTAATTAGGCGTATTTTCCCTGGTTGTTTGGTGTCCTCGGTAACCATGGAGACGGAGTCATGTGAGTCTGAAAGTGGGCCATGAGGCCGGGACTTTCTGCTCAGACACACTGGCTTCATTTCTCATCTGTGTAGGTCATGTGACGCTGACAGTGACCTGCCGGCTCTGATGTCACTGAGGTCACATCGAGTGTTTCCAGTGACCCTGAACTCTGAACACACAAACACACTGCGACTCTACCCTCTCCTTTGATCAGCACATTAAAGATATCAAGATCGCCTCCTTTCACCTCCGTAACAGAGCTAGGATTTGATCTTTTCTGTCTATGACTGATGCTGAGATCCTAATTCACGCCTTTGTCTCATCAAGACTTTACTATTGTAATGTTCTGTTTTCTGGCCACGTGCTCATATTAAAAGTCTTCAAACAGTTCAGATGCTGCAGCTAGAATTTTAACTAATCCAGGAAATGTGATCACACACCCGTTTTAGCTTCCCTCCATTGGCTTCCTGTCCATGTCAGATCAGACTTTAAGGTGCTTCTGATGACATATAAAGCTCTAAATGACTCTCTAAAGCTCTGAGGTTGTTATGGTGGTGAGTTGTCCATTTCTGGTGTGTGTATAGTTACTGAGTGCAGTGTTTGTTGTAAAGTCTGACAGCAGCTGGAAGGAAAGACTTGCGGTATCTCTCCTTCACACACTGTGGGTGCAGCAGCCTGTCACTGAAGGAGTTGCTCAGTGCTGTCAGAGTGTCCTGCATGGGGTGGGAGGTGTTCTCCAACAGGGATGATAGCTTCGCCACCATTCTCCTGTCGCCCACTAACTCCACTGAGTCCAGGGGGCATCCCAGGACAGAGTTGGCCTACCTGATCAGCCTGTTGAGTCTCCTCCTGTAAGCAGTGGAGATGCTGCTGCCCCAGCAGACCACACTGTAGAAGATGGCTGATGCCACCACAGAGTCATAAAAGGTCTTCAGGAGTGCCCCCTGCACCCCAAAAGACCTGAGTCTCCAGAGCAGGTAAAGCCTGCTCTGTCCTTTTTTGTAAAGAGCATGTGTTGTCAGTCCAGTCCACTTTGTTGTTCAGGTGAACACCCAGGTACTTATAAGAGTCCATAATGTCAATGTCCATTCCCTGGATGTTCACTGGTGGTTTGAGAGTGTTTGTGCTTGTTGAAATCCACCACCAGTTCCTTGGTTTTCCCCGCATTGATCTGGAGGTGGTTCTGCAGCAACCATTTCACAAAGTCCTGGGTCAGTTCTCTGTACTCTCTCGTCCCCATCAGCAATGAGGCCGACAATTGCAGAGTCATCAGAGAACTTTTGCAGGTGGCAGTTGGTGGAGTTGTTGGAGAAGTCTGCAGTGTAGAGGGTGAACAGGAACAGAGCCAGAACTGTTCTCTGCAGGGCCCCTGTACTGCAGACAACCCTGCCAGACACAGTCCTGGATCCTCACATGCTGTGGCCGGTTGGTGAGGTAGTCAAGGATCCATGTGGTGAGGTGGTGGTCCACTCCTGTGCACTCCAACTTGTCCCTCAGGATTGTGGGTTGGGTGGTGTTGAAAGCACTGGAGAAATCAAAGAACATGATTCTCACAGTGATCAAAGCCTTTTCCAGGTGAGAGAGGGATCATTGTGGGAGGAAGATGACAGCGTCATCTACACCAATGCCAGGCTGGTAGGCGAACTGAAGCTGCTCCTGTCAGATCTTCTTCAACTTTATACTCCTGCTCGTGATCTGCACTCCCAGAGTTTAGGGCTCTTGTCTGTTCCTGGAGTTAAAAAGTCTTCTGCTGGCTGCAGAGCCTTCTCCTATCAGGCCCCTCTGCTCTGGAACAACCTCTCTGCTGATATTAGGTTGTCTGACTCAATTCATTCCTTTAAATCTAAACTTAAAACTTACTTTTATGCCTTAACTTTTTTAAATGTATATTCTGTAAATAAACCTACCAACAAAATTACTGTGAATCTTCTGAATTTACTCCATTATTCTAACTGCCTTGTCTCTCATGCACATGAGTGCCCAGGCTGTGTGCTCCTCCCCCCTCTCCATCTCCCTTTGACCCATCCCCTCCTCTCTCTGTCTTTCTTTCTCCCCCCTGTTGTTCTCTACAGGTCCTTCTGCCCTGAGCTGCAGAGTTAGAATCTCCAACTGCAGCTGCCTCCATGATCCTGCTCAACACCTTCTGCTGAATTACAGTCACTGTTATTAACCATCATTAATACTATGTTTATATCAGTAGCAGCATTATCATTAACATTAACATTATCATTGCTGCTGTTACTGCTTATTACTGTTACTACTATTAATGCATCTCTCCCTCTCTCTCTCTCTCTCTCTCAAAACCAACCCGTCGAGGCAGATGGCCGCCTACCCTGAGCCCGGTTCTGCCTGAGGATTGTGCCTCTTAAAGATAGTTTTTCCTTACCACTGTCTCCAAGTGCTGCTCTTGGTGCGAATTGTTGGGTCTCTTTCTCTCCAATACTTTATAGAGAAGGTCTTGACCTCCTCCAATTGGAAAGTGCCTTGAGAACTTCTGTTGTGATTTGGCGCTATATAAATAAAACTTGATTTGATTTGAACGCACAAACACACTCTGAACAGTGAGCGGCTACAAACAATACAATCACAGCCTTTGTTCAGAAGTTGTGGTTTAACCAAACCTGTGAGTACCTGATGTCTGTTTAATCATCTTTCACACTGGACCAACACCTGCTAATACATGCTAACACCTGGCTTCATCTTCAGAGTGAAAGGTTCCAATCAGAATTCACTCCCAGGTCACATGACTCTGCAGTTGTCTCAGGTATAAGCTCCAGCTCTGTAGTGTAAACACATCTGTCACCTGTCCAGGTGCTGTTACACCAGCTGCAGCCCTGAAATGAGTTTTAAAAACATACATTCGGTGACCAAAGCGTTGCACACTGAAGCTCCAACAATGTCAGGAGAACAACCGCTGTGTGCGTGCATGCACACATGCAATGTGCTGACATTGCTCCCTTGTGTGTCCTCTGGCAGTGTAAAGCAGACCTGTGACCTGTGACCTCCAGCATGGAGCAAGCTGTTGTAGCTGAGTATCACTATCCAGCTTAATTGAAGCTCAGTAAACTGCTGCTGTGGAGAGTTAGCATCAGGTAGCTAATGAGCAGGCTAACTGACAGTACACTAGCTAGCTCTGAACCACTGTGACAGTGATTACATCTGTATCCTAGACTGTCTTATTTCAAAGGCTCCAACAGGTAGATCCTTCATCGTTTAACACATCCCAAGATTCATTGCACCGGTAATGAAAATATTATGTCATCAAGCAGCACAGACAGAGCCTAAGGATCACACTGTTAAATGTCAGTGTTGGTGTTTCAGCCATAAATAGATATAAAAATGAACGTAGACTCCGGCTCCAGAAAAGAGCCTTAAAGCTGCATTCTTTCAAATGACCATCAGGGGGCGACTCCACTGGTTGTAAACAGAGTCTGATCGTATTAAAGTCTATGTGAAAATGTCTCTACTAATCACTGATTTATTACCTCAGTAAACGTTTAAATGTCAGCATTGTTCAGCGTCTGGTTGAACTTAAGACACTCTAAGGAATCGGCTGTTAACTTTATATGGTAGGTACATTTTATTTTTAGCTGTTTTTGCTGGCCAAAATTAGCATCCCAATTCCCAATTAATGTCATAGTGAAGATAAATTACAAATGCACCTTGCTAACCTTGCTAGCTAGCTGGTGCTAGCTGATTACCATGCGTTTTCTATGCTTATGGGACCGGGCTCCGCCGGGATGGTGACCTCTGTTTACTCTAGAGGTGTTAATACATGCTCGAATATAATGTTAAAAGCCCAACTAAAATGTGCATATAACTAATGTTAGGTACCAACGTTATTTTTGTGTTTCTGGAACACGGGAACCAGTCGAAGCATACTGCGTTAGTGTATTGTGCTCATATTGAGCTCCATTAACACAAGTTCTTAAAATGTCAGTTTGGATGTGAAAGTTCAGGTTAACTTAACCTTAACGTAATTTAAATGTGGTTAACATGTAGACTGTAAGTGATGCTGACTGGAACAACAGAAGCCAATACTACATTTTCTGATCAGGTCCTCAGTTCACAAGCGGCAGATAGTAACAATAGCATTTACTGGATCTGTCCTTTTTATTTGACCCAGATATTCTTATTATTGGACAATCAGATATGCTCATAATTTGAAGTATTGTACAGATTATGTCGCCGTGAAGTCAAGTGTTAATTGTGGTGTGTTGATGTGTTATACTAAACAGCACTTAATATAACATATGTCTTCATACTTAGGTCCCTGTATGTGTGTCTGTAAGTGTCCTGTGTTACACTGATGTCTTTCTTTTTACCTCTGCAGAAGAAATTGTTTGCACAAAAGGCACACATTAGAATCTCTATTTAGAAATTCTGTCCATTTGCTCGTTGTGTGCAGGTAAGGACAATTTGGTTATTGGCGTATAATATTAATGATTATCAGGGATAATCACCAATATATGTATATGGATGTTTACTAGAAGTAGTAACCTCGGGGCACCACCTTGTCACCAGGGACCAATGACCAAATTGATGGCTCAAAATACAGTCTCAGACAGTTAAATCATAACAGGATTTATTAATAAGAGTAATAATTATTCAAAACAACATTACTTGATATTAAACACTATTATAATTCAACTATAACTTAAATAAACATTGGTTACTAACTAGATCATCACAGGCAAACACCCACGTAACAACCGTGTGTGTGTGTGTGTGTGTGAGGGAGAGAGAGAGAGAAGATGGCGGCTCGCTTAGAGCCAAGATGGTGGCTGGCCACGGAGTGTGAATGGCGTGAACAACGAGAACAACGAGCTTTACGTGTTATGATGCGATCACACCCTAGGGCAGCTTTAATGTGAGCGAGTGTAGGTAGATGTGTGTGACTGGGAGAAAAGAGCGGGAATAGAGGTGAAGAGAGGAAAGAGTCCAGAAGAGGTTGTCACCACAGTTAATAACCACCACAATATCACTACACAATAACGGAGCCAGCGAACCGGAGTTCGTTTAGTCCAGGGGTGGGCAATTATTTTTTCCAAAGGGCCAAATGAGAAACCTGAGCTGTGTTAGAGAACCAACAATAACCTGAACTTAACTATGTTCAATATAAATTTTCTGCAACTGTAAAGAGCAGTAAATTATATAATTTTGATTATGCTACTAGTAAAACTAGTAAAAGACTAAGGATATTTCTATTATAATAAAGATATAAAATTATGGAGTAAGTCAAAAATACAAGTCATAAACAGGAAAACAATAATTACATCAGTATTTCATTTTATTTTTAACACATAACTCAGAAATACTTAATAGTTGTTTTGCAAATGTAAGCAATTACTTAACTTTCTAGTATTTTTGTGGGATATGACGTCACTTGCCTTGGCAGCTGCTCCCTAGATACGAGAAGTTTCGTAAAAAATCCTTGTTGGTTTTGCAGTTTAGCATCAAAGCCTCCGACTCCTTGACCCGCTCTTCATTAGACAAGTTCTTGTATTTTTCTGCATGTTTGGTCGCGTATTGCCGATTTAAATTGTGGTCCCTGAACACAGTGACCTGTGCACCACAAACTAAGCGCACAGCTTTTCCTTTGACTTCTGTAGATAAATGTGTTGCAGTCCATGCCTCGTTAAAAATGCGGCATTCTGTATCAATCTTTATTTTTTTCACATGAGCTGATATTCTGAGGGTCTGTTGGTGAGCGTTCACCTGCACATGCGTCCGTACATAAATAAAAGTCACACCCTCAAAATAAAAGTGGCACAGTGTGCAGGGCGTGAACTAGTTTTCATTTACATTTCTTGTTTGTGAGTGACCGAACACGGGCCGGATCGGAAGTGTCAAGGGGCCGGATTTGGCCCACAGGCCGTAAAATGCCCAGGTCTGGTCTAGTTGGATATTGGTCGTTTAACTAGTGATATTTGGGTTATTACGCTGATGACTGTGAACGATCTAAAATAACAAGATATGCAGCCCTTATAATAATATATAATATATCAATAGCACAATACAACACGCTACACTAATTGTGTCTCTGCCCAGACATCAGCCTCTTACTGTGAGTTGCTCCGATCCTTCAGAGTTAGAAAAAGAAAGTCTGCGTTGATTCTCCACAGCTCGGTCCTCAGCTGGGAGCTCGGCGGTTCGTGTCTCGCTCTCCTGGGGATGACGATGTGATGAGTTCCTCGGTGGCAGCGGGAAGATCACAGATGAGGGATGGTGAACTTTGTTTTGTCTTTAACAAAGTTGGTATACTCGTCCTCACAGAATGTGAAATCAGCTGATTGCACAGCGATCTACGTCGGATCCGAAAAATAAAGAAACTAAAAAGGAAAACAAACAACAGCAGTCTGTGCGCTTGGCCCACGAGTTGAAGACTGTGACCTAGACTTTGAGAAGTTGTGGAAAAAGGTCAAATGTTTGCAGATTGCTCCCTTTCAGCAGCCGAGTCCTGGAGAGAGCTTGGAGTAGCTCTCTACTGTAACTGGTGCCCAGGAATAAGCAACAGCGGAGGGTCGCGGTGCTGTTTTTATTACCTGAGTGACGTCACCAGGGGCTCCTGCTGAGAGTGCCTGGCCTCGGCCAATGCCGATGCTGAGTTTGCATTCAAACTCTGATTCGCACCTAGGTGTGAATCGGGGGGGGGGGGGGGGGGTTTCAAACAGTCGACCAACTCTGGCTCAGGCTTTTGGAGGGACATGTAGGCCTCTCCATTGTTCTTTTCAGAACACATGGCTTGAGATCCCAACACTCTGATCATCACAATACAGTTAGAAGTTCTGTATAATACACAATGTAGAAAATAACATTAGTACAGAACATGTAGCAGTTCATTCATTTAATTTTACTGTAAGTGCAAACACATTAGTCCTCAACTGAAGTAGACATTCATGCAGTTATCCTGACAGCTGGTTTATGTATGTGATAAACTGATCCATCATGTCTGAACTAAAGTCTTCTACTGTGATTTGAAAGGTATCCATACTGAAAGCTGAAGGACCACTGCCAACAGAAGGAGGACCTCATGTATGGAACACAGGATCTGTTTCCATTCGTCTGGCTGTGGAGAAAGGAGGCTGCTTGGACAACATCCTTAGTTCTCAAATGGATGGTGATGATGATGCTAGAAAACCACTTCCAGTTCAGGTTCCACTGATGGAAAGACAGACCACTTCTGTAGAAGTGTGTTTAATATGCTCTGTCCTTAGTGTTCAAAAGATCAGTTTCTTATTTTGACTTCCGCTGTTGTTGACAGGTGATCATAACATTTTTATAAACAGAATTTATAAATATTAAACTGATGGATGAACTGTAGTCACCACTTTCACAAATGAAAGTATTTCCCAATTTGACATTTAAAGGATCTTCTCTGGACAACAGCTTGCACTGTCCAACCAGAAGTGCAACCAGGAGCAGAATGTGACTCCTGTAACAGATGTTACCACTTCAGAAATATTAGCCTTACAAAATCTTTGGTGTGTACTGCAGATTTGACAGTGAGATTTCAGAACAATCAAGTTAAGAAAGCAGTAAATACATTTTATGTTTTTTCTTTTGTATAGTGAAGTACAGCTTATGCACATTAGTTTTACTCATATCTGCTGTTATTGTCATTGAAATGTGTTTAATGTGCTTTTCTAATTTGTGATTGTAGTTTTTTTATGGAATCTTCAATAAACCTACTGTGATTAAAGTGTACTGAGAGCATTTCCTATGAACTACAGAAGTTTTGCCTGGGTTTTCAGATTTACCATACACCTTGTGATGAATTTAACAGTACAGTTTGGTGAATGAGTGTTCAGTGTCATTGAAGTTGATAATTCATAGTACATAAAGTACATAAAACACATGGAAAGCACAAACTAAAATATCTGGCTTTTGATCCTCCATTGTCAATATTCTAGGACATTAACATTTGATAAATTTTTGTATTATTTATGTTGTTTATTGAAGCTAACATAGAAACAGCCTTCTAATTACAAATTCTGGCAAAACTCCATCAGTGCATTATTGTACAATCTGTGCTTGTAGCTATCGTCAAAATTTATACCAGATATAATTCATACCATAAGACCATCAACAAACTTGGACCAAGAGATTCATAAATACTTTTATTGCACCTTTAAAAACTTCAACCACAACAACACTGGAAAGGTATGTAAAAAAATTTAATAAATTCAGTGACTTTTTTAAAACTAAAATACTTTTGTGGATCAAGGTAAAGGTGAACTGTCACAAGTTTGCATTATAATTAGTTCGAGCCCTCATTTTTAGTAACAAGTAGTAGAGGTGTTAGACAGCTTCCACTTCAGACCACCCCAGCCAAACCAATGGATGGAAACACCATCATCACCAAGGTTGTTCCCCGTGGTCCCTGTAGCTCTCTGGGCTCCACGCTGGACGTAGCTGACCCCAGTGATCCAGACCTTGGCCGGGTGGAAAGAAACATTGTAAAAGTGAGATATGTATGATATTCTATCGGGAAAAAGGTCAGATAAGAATAATAAGAAAAATCCAACGTTCAAGTCTCCTGTAAACTGTGTGTAGACAGAGCTGCAGTAGCAGACGCACATCCAGTGTGTCTCTGGCGTCAGGGCGGGAACAGCTGGTAGGCCACACCTTGAATTGGGACCATGGATGTATTATAAGATCTGGATGCCGGATCTAAATATGGCGCCCATTCAGTTCAATACAAGTTGCTCGCCTGGCGCATACGCCGAAAAGGTTTCTGGCTTCCGGGTTACTTCCGCGTTATGCGGCCCATAGAGACTGCGCAGTAGTGTCACTCCCATCATGCCTTTCAGTCTGAAGCTTTAGAGCCTAAAGTCACATAGGAATCAACATTTAAAAAAATCATAACCAGGCAAAAATATTACGTTTAAATTGTCTTTTAGGCAATTTTAAGATATGGATGCTGCATGTGACAGATAACTACAACTCATCAGATAAAGTTATTACGTTTACTTTCTCTCATTGAGAAGCAGATTTGCTTGCAACCATCCTCGTTCCCGAGACACCGTGGATAGAGTGCACTTACACAGTGGTGACATCACTCAGAGAAAAAAGACTTTTCTGGGCTTTTTTTGAGCTTTGAAAAACTTTTACAAAGATTAAAACCCCATGGCTTAAAAATGTAGAATAGAAAGATTGATATTGGGCTGTGTGCACAGCTGGAGGTGTCCTGTTAACAGTTTTACAGGCCTCTCTTTTACTATTGCGCTCTATGGGAAAAATGCTTTTTGGGCCGCAGGGGAGTTTTTCGCTGCAATACCACGAGTGGCCACTGGAAAAAATTGGCTGCAAGGCTGAGCAGTGGCACCGTGTCCAGGTCTTATAATACATCCATGATTGGGACACAATGTAGCATTAGCATGTTTTTGACGCTCCACCGTGTCAGCAGTTAGTGCTCCTGCTGCAGTTACACTACATGAGTGTAGTGCTGCCAATCAGACCCAGCTGTTAACAGTGTCTTGATAACTGGGACCAGTTTCCCTGTTTGTGTGCAGATGATCAATCATATTGATAATGATGTTAATGAGTCTGTGATGAAACCTTCAGATAATCACTCAGAGACAGAAATAACCGTCGTCCTGCTGTTTGTAGGTTAGAATCCGACTCTGACACCTTTTTCTGTCAGACAGGGGAATTCAGTCACCAACTCGTTTCTTTTTATAACTCTTTGAAAGTGCGTCCTCATTAGCATGTGAGCAAGCTGGTCATGCAAATCGTTTGAAATGCAAAAACACATCCAGTTTCTATATTTCATCAAGGAGCTTTTCATGTTTAATAAATTACAGATGCTGTCCGCCAAGACTTTGTTATTCATTAACCAAAAAGCACACAATTGGGATCCATTTAAGATCTTAATCACAACCTGCAGGATTATTTGCTTTCTGCTAATATTTGCCTTGATGGGGGACGTTGTAGCAGCCTGCAGTGTGTCAGTGTGTTTGTAATGGGATTAGATGCTCAGCAGTGTGGACGGGGTTCAGTCAGTGAATCTCTGAAACTGTTTCAGTCAAACACTTGTAGCTCAGGTACAGGCAGTACTGGACTCAGTCTCACATTGTGATGTCTCTGACTCTGACTTGTGTGTGTTTTCATTTGAACATAGTTTATTTCATTTTAACCACATTAATGTAAGAAATGTGTTTTCTGCCAAACCAGCTCCTGCATCTTCAGCTGAATATAATTCAATCTGTATTAATTCAAAGGTGATTTCATGAAAAAGCATTTGAACAGAACATTAAAGTGCAGTTCTCTTTTCAGTCTGAAGGGTCATAATTCTGTATTTTTATGTTGGATTCTCTGTAAAGGATGAAACATAACAGTGTTCTCATAGTCTGATATAAACATAAACAGGATTCATCATTAAGAACCTGTGACTTCACTGTGAAACTTTTAATCACATCACACTGATCTGAGTGTGTGTGTGTGTGTGTGTGTGTGTGTGTGTGGAGAATCCAGCAGCTCCGTCGGTGTGTTTGCTTGTGTTTGTTGTGATCGGGGCTCAGCAGGGAGTTTTAATGGCCTGTTGTCATCACAGACCATAAATCACTGTTGTCACTAATGCTGCAGCTCGACATGACTAATGTTCACTGAGTCCTCTGAGGGTCTAGACCTGGTCCCAGAGCGCTGCCGCCGCGCTCTCTGACCCAGCCACAATGATGCTGCTGTTCAGAAGTTTACAGAGGGTTTTAAACCTGAGGTCTGAGCTCGTTCTCTCAGTTTTCACACACTGATGTTTCTCCTTCAGTTTTCACGGTGGTGGTGAAATATTCACATCAAACCAATCAATTTCCAATTTATGCATAATTCAAATATCAAAATAAACTCTTCCTGTATCACTCAGTGTAATCATGCATGAGACAAGAGCTAAACTTTCAGTTTCAGCTGCTTCACTGAGCGACTGTGATGTTCCTGGATCCTGAAATTCTTCACCAGAACAGAAACGTGGACATTTTCCAAACTGTAGTTTGTCCAACATTTCCAACAGTGTGTGGATCTCCGGCTGCTCTCTTTTAGGCTCTGGTTTGTTTTCTACATCATTTCCATGGTTTCAACATTTATTGTTCAGTCAACAGTCACCCTTCAGCTGACATCCCAACTGTCAAACTTCGTCACACATTTCAAAAGCTTTCAAATTAAAGCAGAGTTTTCACCAGTTAGACCTCCTCTTACACACTTCACTTACTTTCAACACTTACACTGAAGCTGGGATGTAAATGTTTTTATTGGTCACAACACCTTTAACACTTTCACACATTATATCAATTGACATGTCAACTGCTTTCATCTGTTTCTCTCCAAATGATGCGCTTCAACTCCTTTCATTGCGACACTTAATCTTACCCTTTAGTGCTTTCATTTTTATATTTTAACATGTTCATGTTTGTGTTCAGTGGTTCATGTTTTTTAATCTCCTACACTAAAGGTGACAGTTTAACTACTTTCAACAATCCATAACAAACTGGTTTCCAGTGAGTTTTGTCTGTTGCTGTCAGACTGGATGTTTGAACACAGTGAAGCAGCAGAGTCAGAGTCTTTGCCTGTTTTGAATTAATGACAGTGTCCTCACCATCTGTCCACTGAGAGCAGCTGAGGGGCATCAACAATATGTCCGCCACCAACGGCAAAACTAATGAATGAATCATGTCCTTTGTGCCAGAGACACAGAGCAGATTAAATATTTCACTGCTGAGATTTAGCACCGATCAAACTGATCCAGACTCTGTCCTCTGTGTCCTCTGTCCCTGTGAAACGAGGTCCAACATTACACATCTTCACCACAGTGTCGTCGTCTCGCCCTCTTAACCTCCCTCTCTCTTCTTCTCTCTTCCCCAGAAGCAGCTTTAAGGTTATAATTCTCTCCCCCCACTCATTCTGACAGGATCACTCTGTCAATTGTGGACCGATCTCATCTTCTGAGGACACTCTGGAAACCCAGGTCTCACCCCTCCCTCCCAGGTGAAGGCTCTTCACATGAAGCAGCAGTGGATGAAGTCCACGTCTTCAGTGACAGTCGTTGTTGCTGTAGGAGGAAACATTAACCTGGTAACGTTGAAGACACACAAATGCAGACTTTATTATATTATTATACTTTTATTTTTCTAATTTCTTTTAGTATTACTGCAGTGAGACAGGACCATTGGGGAGAACCATGGTGCCGTGGTTTGGACTGAGACTTCCTGTCGGCGCTCTACCAGGTGAGTTTATTACACAATATGCACTGTAGGAAAACTGTGGTGAGCTGCATTCAACAAATCACAGTTTTAGTTTTTACCGACCATGAAAATGAAAAGATTGAGAACGTGTGTTAAACATATTGTGGATGACGCTGTCCTCCACCTGATCTACTCTGCGCATGCTCAGTTCAGTCCTTATTCCACATGAGGAAGTAGCTGCCTCTGACAGACACAGACAGTGTTAGAAAGAAAAAACTCACTTTGAGATATGATTGACAGTTAAACTCATCAAACTCTTCAAACTCATGTTTATTGTGTCTATGATGTCCGTCATGTTAGCCGTTAGCTGTAAGGTAAGCTAGTTCATGGCTGAGTCTGGGTTAACAACAACACACAGGCACAGACACAGACACGCGGAGATATAACAACCCCCCCCACACACACACCCCTCACCCCCCACCCCTTCCCACCCCCCGTAAATTACACTGGTCCTCTCTGTGTAATGCAGCTCCTCTGTTCTTCTCACATACAGAACAATTAACTGTCATTTTTTACATCATGACCAGCAGCACTTTAATGAGGTCTGTGTTGAAGTCAGGACAGTGTTTCGTGGTCAGACTCATCATTTCCACTCAGTTCGTCTTGACTTCGTTTCAAAGAAGCTCAGAGCTGCTCGGAGTCCTGTCAGTGTTGAACCAGCCTTCTCTGGGTCTCAGGGCTCTGCAGGTGCAGTCTAACCAGGGCAGCAGGTTGTCAGAGAGGCGTTCAGGACATCAGCCTTCTGTCTGTTGTTGCTGACTGAGCGTGCACCTCGAGCACGAACATAGCAGATGTCTGAGTGTACGGTGAGCTGGCAGCCGGCGCAGGTGGCAGATGCCTGAGTCCAGTGCCAAACGCCGGCAGTTGGGCACAGATGGAGCGTCACGTTCGGGGAGGGAGCGATGTGCCCCTGACCTTCTGCTGCTGGAGGTGAGGCTCTGAGGAATGTGGGGATACGGGACCAACGAGGTGAACTGGGGAGTCCTCCACCTCCCTGACAAGGTGTGAGAGGTGGAGGACTCCCTGGTTACAGAGGGAGGGGGGCGTGTCAATCTAACTATAGAGAACATGTCAGTCTTCACCTCTCTCCTGTCCACAGCTTCAAACAACAAGTTAATACAACATTTCCACAGTTAACTGAGCGAAGACAAAACATCAGTATCCTCCAACCTCCTTCTAACAGTCTCATCACTGTGCTGCCTCTGATCTCAATATAATTCATTTCATACAGAGTAAAGACTGGTCTTTATTTCTCTACTGTGCAGACACACAGCTAAACGCGGGAGAAACTCTTCAGTCCTGCTCTTAAAAGCACTGAAGAAATGTTCTCGTGTTGTTTCTGAGCCACATTTACTTCATCCAGCGTCACTTTTCTTTAGAACAAAGACATCAGTCGTTTCCCTCTCACAGAATCATGTCTCATAACAGGAGGAGGAATCCTTAAACTTAATGTGAATTTAAAGTGCTTCACTCTGACTCAACCAGCTGATCTGTGGAGTAATACAGTTCACAAACTGTAGTTCCAAAGTAAAGGTCTGTTTGACGCAGAAACAGTGAAAAGTCAGATTTTTCTCTGGGGCAGTGAGCTCTTCATTGTTTCTATAAAACAAGTGAAGTCAGTTGATTTCTATGTGAAACAGGTTGAAATGACTTAATGATGTTGTATAAACTGGTTCATTTGCCTTTAAGTGGGTTTGTGTGTCACCATGAATGACTGCTACACACAGTTGGATCCACACTGCTCCTGAACACTACTGATTTGAAGTCGACCAACATCTGTTCACATCTCAGATTAAAAAACACTTAGAGGGAAATTTGGGCGCCTGCAGGACAAATTAAAGATTTTCCTCAGTGGGATTATCAGCCTGATCTGAGCCGCAGGTCGATTATCCAGGAAAAACCTTCATCACAGCAAATGTTCACCTCATCATCATCGTCAGGGCTTGTCCTGCAGTCGCACCGTTGACAGGTTCAAAGGTCAAACTCAGGACTTTTGTGTTAATCACAAACTCACAGAGTGACAATGATACATCACTTGTTCCTGCAGGACATGAGGTCGTAACAGCAGCAGAATCACATGATCAACAACAAAAGACCAAATGACAACGACAAACAGAGCGACGTAAGACAGGTGGTCCCAACCTTTTCCAGCTCATGTCCCATCTGAAAATCTCAGAAATGTTGGCACCCCACATCCGACTCCGTAACAGCACAGAGGCCTGATAAAGCCACAGAGCAGGTGATTGATTCTCCAGTTGTTGCCATAGCCCCCCCGCCCCCATGAGCCGTGTGACTCTGGATGACATGTTTCTTTCACCTGAACTTCATTGTTATTCTGAAACCTGTTGTCAGTCCTGTCTGCTGTTTGGTAG
This sequence comes from Trachinotus anak, assembly GCF_046630095.1. Lineage (NCBI taxonomy): Eukaryota > Metazoa > Chordata > Actinopteri > Carangiformes > Carangidae > Trachinotus > Trachinotus anak. Next base: position 376,499 of record NW_027273890.1, read on the forward strand.
AAACAGACTCGACCCTGCAGAGCGACTTCCTGCGGTATCGGACACGTTGTGGCGTGCCAGTGGGAGGACATTGACTCAGAGTCAGGATGAGATGATAATGAGGCGGCAGAGTGACAGATTTTCCCGGCAGCCTTCCTCTGAGGCCACAGTACCATCAGGGATCTTTGGACTAATTGAGGAACCTGGCACAATAAACCAAACAGACAAACACGCCGTTCGTGTTGCAGCCGGGGGGGATGTTCCAGTTCAGGAGGAGGGGGGCTCATAAATCTGAGATGAGTCCGTTGGCCTCCTGTGCAGGCTGGTGAATATGGAGAAGAGCTGATGGATGGATGGAACAGGACTCTGGGGACGGAGGTTTAGCCATATGGCCCTTTAGCCCGGCCTGGACGGCAGAGTGGACAGGGGCCAGTCGTTGAGGTCACTTCCTGCTGCCTCATGTGGGACCTGCAGACTGCTGATCTCAGGTCAGCAGAGAGAGCAACCTCTCCGTCCCCGAAAACACAGAGTGACCCTGCGTCAATCTGCCGGACAGCTGACAGCAGACCTGACTCAGGGATTAGACTGTGGTCAGGAGTCAGAGACAAACACATTTACTGCAGGAAAACACAAACACAGGAAGTATTGTATGTATGATTTAACTGTACAGGTTGTTCACAGGAGGAGGTTTAAAGTCAGTTTCCTGTATCAGACCCAGGACTCGGTTTTCCCTCTGTGGACCCGACACATTTCTGAACACAGTGTTTATACAGTGTGACAGAAAAATAACAGTTTCATTGTGAATGAAATCAAACATCATCCCATAACATGACGACTTCATTCACAATACAACACAGGAAAAGTGCTGTTTCTGCATATCCATGTCCTTAGTGAGGATGTCAGCTTTAGCCTTAGTCTGATAGCCTTTGTAGACCACGTCAGCTGTCAGCTACATATTGGCATGTGTGGGCATGTTGGCTAAATACACATACAGTGCTTAACAATTTTATTAGACCACCACCCAATGTAAGGTTTATGCCACAGCTGCCCTAAATTAACAGCATTGGTAATTACCAAAATCATTTTTTATGTTTCTGTATTGGTTAATACACTAGTATGTAGAAGCCCTTTAACTGAAATGATATTTTTAATACTAAAATATAATTATTGTTATCCATAAATTTTCAAATTTACTGTTTTACAAAAAAACAGAAAAAATAGTAAAGCACATTATTATTTCTTGATTAAGATGTCAAATTATAGTTATTTACTTGCATTCCTTAACAGAAAAATTAGTTTTAATGGTTGAATGTTACGCTTGATTAATTTCTGACTTCTCAGTGAGCTGCCTCACATTTGGGTATAAAAAGGTGAATTCAGTTTAAAATTCTTCATTCCTGTTCAAAAAGGTAAAATGTCAAGAGCTCACTGAAAATGAAAGAGTCCACATTAAAGCATTTCATGATGTTGGATGGTGTCAAATACAGAAATACATAATGTGTTCTCACAGTGTGCTCAAGTATGCTTTGGAGTCAATTGCCGAGACTGGTACTTACAAAATGCACCAAGGACGAGGCAGGAAACAAAAGTTAACTGAAGCAGATGTCAGACACCTCAAGATTTTAAGTACCAGAGACAGAGGGAAGACCACTGCTGATCTTCAGGCAGAGATGAATGCTTCTAGATTAGAGTCTGAGAAAGTCTTCAGAATGACCATAAGCAGACAACTGACGGAACAAGGCTAAAAGGGAAGACTAGCTGCTAAGAAGCCATTATTGAGGCCTGAAAACATCCAGAAATGCCACAGATTTGCCAGAGAGCACAAACACTGGACTGTTGATGACTGGAAGAAGGTACTCTGGAAGGACGAGTCCAAGTTTGAACTCTTCGGTCAGCATCGCCATGTTTATGTCTGCAGAAAAGCCGGAGAAAATTTTAATGCCAGATGCATTGCACCCACAGTGGAACACGGTGGAGATTCCATTATGGTATGGGGTTCCATTTGTGGAAACGGCATGGGCAAACTAGTGAAAATCAACGGTATCATGAACAAGAACGTCTACCACAACATCTTAGTGCATCATGGAATCCCTTCTGGACTGAATCTGATTGGTCATGGGTTCATATACCAACAAGACAATGACCCAAAACATACTTCAAAGCTGTGCAGAGACTATTTGACCAAGAAAAAGGAATATGGAGTACTGGAACTGATGGACAAAAGTTGCATCTAAGTCTGTGGGAACAGCTAGAAAATATTTGGAACTCAATAACAAAAGAGACTGTCAAGGCCAAAGGAGGCCATACAAAATATTTAACTATTTAGTTGTTTCAGTTTGTTATTTGCCAAATAAATAACAATAACATTTTTAGTTTTAAACAAGTTTTTGAAAGATTTCTAGAATATTTATGTTTTCTTGTTTTTATGACAGGTGGTCTAATAAATTTGTAAAGCACTGTATATGTACATATAAAAAACATGTATAAAAATTATATTTGAAACCTGTTATACTGACATATATGACTACATACAATTATGTGTGTTTGTATGTATGTATTTATGTTTATAATGTACACACATGTTACATAGATACATATCATCCCACAGCCTGTTAATATATGTAACAGTAGAGTCCAAAAGTCTGAGACCATTTTAACAGAATGTGGAGATAGACATGTTTAAATTCAATGAGTAGGAAAAACATATAGAAGCATCATGATTGAATTGTTATATTCATGTTGTTTTAATAAAATGAAAAAAAAGTGCATATATAAAGTACATATAAATTGTTAACATATATGGTTGTAGAATGTTACACAATATAAAAAAATCATCATAGATTATTTTTATTTTTATTTTACTATGGATATTTCATATATGTTACAAACTTATATCTTCATATATCCAGAGGATGTGTACATGTGATAATAATATATCACTCTGTAGTGACCATATATGGTAACATCACTCTTGATGTAGGGACATTTAGGTCATATACTAATTTCTGTATTGGTGGTTAATCTGCTGCTCATCACTGGGATCTGTATGGAACATTCTAGAATGTAAAGATTGACACGGTACAGCAGTAACCAAGGTTACTTCTCAGATCTTAGAGTTCAACTTAATTTTCAGCTGCTTTCACTTTACATGACACTTCATTTGTTTTCACTGTTTCAGTTCATCTGACACGTTTAAATAAGGCAGTGCCGACACGTGTTGGTGTGTTGGCTGCAGAGGAGCTGAACAGCAGGTGTGAACACACACCTGAGACACAAACCAGCAGCTCACTGCCAAAGAAGACTGACTGCAGCAGCTCCTCTTCTCCCCAGAATAAAGCAGAGCGAATGGATGATTTCAGACGAAGAAGCAGGGTGGATGATTTCAGATGGAGGAGCAGGTTTCAGATAGAGGAGCAGGTTTCAGACGGAGGAGCAGGTTTCAGACGGAGGAGCAGGGTGGATGTGACCCAGCCTCACACTGCCGCTCTGTAATAATGAAGTGTTGGACAGAGCCTGACACTCGGGGGGCTCAGAGAGGGCTTTGATTAAGTCCTCCGAGCTTCATTAAAAACCATGAAAGCTCATTTTAGAGACAGACCTCCTCCCCCCTCTCCTTCCCCTCCGCCCCCTTTCTGCCCCTCCTCCCACCCCCCTCAAACCACTCATCACTTTCTGTCTCTTCTCTCTGTTTGTGTGTCTGTGTGAGCACATCAGTGGTTTTAACCAGCATGTTTACACAGAGACAGATGAACAGATCCAGATCATTTCAAACCAGCTGTGACGACAGACCTGAGGAACCCAGCTCAGATCCATCTGGATCATCCTGACACGACGAGAGCTCCAGACTTTATAAAATCCTGAAGCTCATGAAGATGTGAACCACAGGCTGCACCAGTGTGAAATCACTCACAGACACACGTGTCCTTGGATGTGTGTGTTTATATGAGGAGTTTTGACTCAGACCTGTCTCAGTCTCATCCTCTTGGACTCGGTTTATTCCCTGGACTTGGACTCATCCTGATCTCATGAGAGTTTAGACTCATACTGGTCTCAGTATTTTGACCTGGACTTGTCCTATGGATGTTTTACTTCACTGTCATGTTGAAAAAGGAAATAATCACTGTTGTCTGAAATATGATTGTATGATGGAGAGCAGAGAGACCCACACCTGGACAGGGGTGTCCACAAACTTTTGGCCACATAGTGTAAGATATCTAGGTACAACACCAGGTGGGAATGAAGTCTTCAAGGGAAAACACACAGGAGCTCCATGTAGAACAAACCTCACTCAGCCTCCTGTTTAATAAACTGTTTCCCCCTCGACTCTCTGGTGACAGAGTGAAGAGGGGGAGAAGGGGTGAGGGGGGGTAGGGTTGTGATCCTCAGTCCTCACTGGGATCAAAGCCAAAGTTAATTTGCCAGTTTGAGAAATCTGAAAATGAAAAAGAGGAAACGTTTTTCATTTCTGGATGGAATTAAAAAGTGCTCAGAGAACAGTTTGTGTTAATGCTGATGGACAGCAGCTCTCTGACATCATCACTGACGTCTGTGACATCATCACCGACATCACTGACACTCCATCTTCACGACATGTCTCACTGTTTGTTTAGGTCCTCAGGAGCTGATGGTCCACACTCACAGACTCTACAACACCAAGACAGAAACAGCACTACACAATGATTCAAATCCTGACATGCACATGATCCAGATGTTGTCACCTCTCAGAGAAAATGAAAGTAAATGAAGAAAGTAAAAATTGAGTCCACATCACATCTGGAATCTCCACAGTGTCTTCTGTCTACAGATACAATTTTAACTTTACTGTGAAAACACATTAAAACAACATCAAGTCACACTGTGGTGTGTCATGTTACAGATGTGTTGTCACATTACAGATGTGTGCTGTAATGTTACAGATGTGTGTCATGTTACAGATGTGTGTTGTAACGTTACAGATGTGTGTCATGTTACAGATGTGTGTTGTAACGTTACAGATGTGTGTTGTAATGTTACAGATGTGTATTGTAACGTTACAGAGGTGTGTCATGTTACAGATGTGTGTTTTCACATTACAGATGTGTGTTGTCATGTTACAGATGTGTGTTGTAACGTTACAGATGTGTGTCAAGTTACAGATGTGTTGTCACATTAGAGATGTGTGTTGTAACGTTACAGATGTGTTGTCACATTACAGATGTGTGTTGTAACGTTACAGATGTGTGTTGTAACGTTACAGATGTGTTGTAACGTTACAGATGTGTGTTGTAACATTACAGATGTGTGTTGTCACATTACAGATGTGTGTTGTAACGTTACAGATGTGTTGTCACATTACAGATGTGTGTTGTAACATTACAGATGTGTTGTCACATTACAGATGTGTGTTGTCACATTACAGATGTGTGTTGTAACGTTACAGATGTGTTGTCACATTACAGATGTGTGTTGTAACGTTACAGATGTGTTGTCACATTACAGATGTGTGTTGTCACATTACAGATGTGTGTTGTAACGTTACAGATGTGTTGTCACATTACAGATGTGTGTTGTAACGTTACAGATGTGTTGTCACATTACAGATGTGTGTTGTAACGTTACAGATGTGTGTTGTAACGTTACTCTACACTGTGAACTGTTTATGGAACATTCTAGCATGTAAATATTTACAAGGTAGCAACAGTAACTAAGGGGGCAGGGCTTTTCATTCAACTTAAATTTCAGCTGTTTCCATTACTTCCACTTTACCTGATGCTTCATTTGTTTTCAGTGTCACAATTCATTGGACCTGTTCAGTGGTGTTAGGGTGTAACAGAGGACAGAGGACGTTTTGGACAGAGGAGGGGGACAGTTACACTCTTCACACTAACAACACACTGATGATGGAGACAGACGCACAAACACACACACACACACACACACACACACACACACACCTTCCTTCTGTAATAATTGTGTTTGTCATATATGACACATCTGTCTTAGTGTGTTTTCTCTGTTGTTTCTTCAGGGATTATTTGAAGCTCGGACTCGTAGTTAAAATAACTGTGTTCAGTAGATAAGACGTAGTTTTCTTTTTAGTGCCCACAGGAGGTAAAAAAAAAAACTGTGAAAAAAAAAACTAATTTAACTGTGAGATAATTAAAGGATGAAGCTTCAAAGTGTCTGTTTCTGTAATGTGTGTATTGATTTGTAATAAACTGATGAACTGATGTTTTCAGATATTATGATGTTTGTCACTGAGACAGAGTGTGAATGTGCAAAGGTCAGCTGATGTTTCACAGCGTCAACAGAAAGTCACTGATTATGGTTGTTTGCTGTGTTTCAGTGTTTCCACAGTGCTGCTCTGCCCTCTGCTGGACACACTGCAACATTACAGATACAAACAGGTACAAACTGAGACATGCAGTACAAATGACTTCAGATGGAGGAGCAGGGTGGCACTTTTTTTATTCATTATTTTTATCATCATTGGTGGCCTTATCAGAAATAAATTTAACAATCATCAGATGTATTTAATGTCAGTGCAATTAATTATTAAATCAGCATAATTAATGTGAAGGTAGAAAACAATTAAATTAATTAAATAATAATTTAAAAAATAAACAACAAATAATCATTATATATATATATATATATATATATATATATATATATAATGATTAAAAAGCAGCGACACAGACCTTCAGTTTAAAAGCTGATACAAAGAAGTGACCTTTAAATGTTTTGAATGTCTGACAGACTTTGGTTTTTAAACCTTAAAAATCCTTCATGGTTTGGAAGATGATCAGTTCATCAATAAATGTCAGTGTCAATGTTGGAAATAAAAGTGATTTGAAGACATTGTCTTGAAACTGGGACGTTTTTCTGCTGCTTTCTGACTTTTTATATTAAAAGACAGTAAAGAGGGAAACCAGCAGTACCTTCCTCCTTTTCCTCCTCTTCATCTCTGAACTGTTGACTCTTTCTGGTTGTCTTATTTTGAAAAGCAGCTGACAAACCTCCAGCTGTTGTGTCATCATTCTCCACAACAATAAAAAACTGTTTGTGTTTTAATGCAACAAAGGGACAAAACCTGCGTCAGGTCCAAATAGCAGCTCCAGCTCTGATGCAACATTCCTGCAACATTCCTTCAATGTTCCTGCAATGTTCCTGCCAATTTAATCTATAAATCTATTTTCAGAGTGACCTTTAACTCTCTTGAGTCTTGTATTAAATCCCTCTCCAACGGTCCAGGACCTGGAACAGGACTTCACAGACCACCTGGCCCTTACTCATAATGTGTAGAAGAACTTACCTCAGGTTTCGTCACACTGACGACAGTCTGATTATTGGTGACTTTAATATTCACCTGAATAAGGTTGGGGACCATCTAAGTGAAGCCTTTAGAGCTTCTCAAGTCTTCTTTTATTAATACCCAGTTTATGGATGAACCTATGGGATTTTTATGGTGTTTTTAAACAGAACTAAGTGTGTGTATGTGCGTGCGTGCATGCGTGCGTGCATGTGTATGTTGCAGTCCTGGTCAGAGACTGTAGAGGACGCCGGTGGACTGAGCAGACACCCTCAGTGTAGAGGACAGTGTGTCTCTGGTTTCTCAGCAGGATTTAGTGTCCCGCAGCTGTTCTCTCTGTTGACACCTGAGCCGGCTGAGAATGTTGCAAAACCCCCGAAACAGAAATGGATCAGCAGAGTAAATCACTCAGCAGTAACAGTCCTCTGCTCACACTGCTCTGCACAACTGTCAGACTTTATCTCTTGAGTTTCTTTCTAGTGGACAGAGAACATTAATACATGAAGAGCATCAGTGAAATGCTCCACAGCTGATTTACAGAACAAAAACCTGACCAACACATTAAAGTTTAGACTTTAGCTGTTTTATAAAAGTGACTGTGAGTCCTGTCACTGTCATGTGACCTCTTTAGTTCTTTGGTTTTGGATTTTCAAGCTTTTAAATGATGTAACTTATACCAGACTCCTGCTTTTATTTACACGACTTGTTCACAACATGAGGTTTGTGGTTCCACAAGAGGTCGTAATATAATTAAAGGGATAAAAAATACTGAACTCTCAACACAAAAATATGTTTAGTTTTCTCCAGTGGTCACAAAGAAATGTCCACTGAGTGGACATTCAGACTTCCTGAATGTAAATCACATGAAGGGAAATCGGGCTGTTTTCTTTTGTCTGATATTAATAATTATATTAATTAAGGTAATTATGTTATTTAAAATGAAAAAGAAAAGAAACATCATACTCTTGTCTCCCTGTTTCTGTCAGTAGAAAACAATATTTCAGCACAGCCAGATGTGAAAATGACATGTACATTTTAAATATGAAGAATTTAAGTTGCTTTCTTGTTCCTGTTTTCTGTTGATAAAACACAGGAAAAACTTTAATGAGGTAATTAACCCCATTTTAGTTTAGTAAAAGAATTGAAAGTGTGTTTTTGTGTATTTCACGTTTGAAAGGAAAATAGTGGAAGTTCATTTTGTGTGAATTTGTGTTGAATTTGTGTGCTGATAGAGAACTCATCTATGAGTTCATGTAAACTGAGTTATTACTGATCAGATCTCTGTGTGTCTGTTTGTCAGGGGAGCGGGTCATTGTTGACAAAATCATGAGAAATTCCCTCATGTGCTTCATTTCAGATCCTTTGTGTTTTACTAATGTAAGAGTTTTGTGTACAGATACGTATGGATTTATGGTTTGCTGCTCTGTCCGTGGGATCAGTCAAAGTGACAAACTGTTCAGAGAAGGGACAGGACGGAGAATTAGGACAAAAGAGTAATAACATAGTGGTGGAAGTCTCTCTAAAACAGTGGTTCCCAGCCTTTTCCAACTCATGGCCCCCAAAAATGTTGGTGGCCCACATCTGACCCTGTAACAATGTGGAGGGCAAATAATGCCTTTTTATTTTAATGATAATGATTAATGACTCATTAAACACAGAGGAAACAGAATTTTTCTTTTTGTTTGACAGGGAGCTCTCTCTTTCTTTTAACTCTTCCTGATGCTAATAACCAGCTGTCCATTTTGATTCTCCACTTTTTACCACATTAGTATTATAGTATTAGATTTTTTTTTTTATTAGGTTTTTTTTTTTTTTTTTTTTTTTTTTGCTTCTTTGTTTTTTGAGGCATTAGTTGTAAGTGACAGCTTAATATTACTATTATGAATATTTTGTTGATTGACTCTAGCACTAATTGCACTATGATTTTTTTTGATTGTGAGTTTTGATTGTGTCTTCATTTCATTATGTCTTTTATTTAATTTTATTCATCTAAGTTCTTATTTAAAACATATTTTAGTTACTGCCATCAGTCAGTCAAATTATTTTATATGTTTAAATTATACATAATTTCAAATGGTTATTTTCATTTTGGTTTAATTTGCTTTTATTTTTGAACTGCTTTAATATGTAGATCAATTGTTTAATATTTTTTGTTGAGATTTTGTTGGAATGATTGACAAAGATATTCTGACTGATTATAGTAATAGTTGTATTCTGAAGATTATCCTGACCATTGGTTATTTAGTATTTATAATTAGTGTTGTTGAGGGAATTTTCCATCTTATGGTCTTTTATTTCATTAAAGATAACTTTGGTATTTTTTACCTTGAGCCTTATAGCACTTTTATATCGCTACCAGACTCCTTTGACAAAAACTGTAATTTTACCTTGCAGAACACAGGAGTGGCTGGAATACACCACCATTGAACAGTTTGTTTAGGTTATTTGTTCAGGGAGGTAGAATTACTGCTTTTGTCAGTGGGGTCTGGTAGCAATGTAATGGTGGTTTTAGTATAGTTAAACAAAAAGTCTGTGTCTGAAGGATTCCAGTCCATAATGTTGTAAGACACCTGTCAGTGGCAAAAACAGGCACTGAAGAGGATGACATGGAGAATAGGCCCTTAGGATTACAATGCAGCACAGAATAGTGGTTGGAGGGCATATCATTCTTGCTCAATAGAGGACCAAATTCCAATTCCAAATTCCAAATATTTTTTCCATTTACACCCAAAAAACTGGGAAAATAAGGCCTAGGTTAAAAATTCTTAGAGTTATACTTTCAATCTCTTTTCATTCAATTGGGCAGTGCATCGACAGTGGAATCTTCATGCATGTATGGATGTGATGCCCCATAAGGAATAATCTTATCTCATGGACATGTATTAAGTACAACACACAGTTAAAGCGTTAAATATGGTCACAAGGAAAGATTCCTTCAGAACTGGCTGGCATTACACAAGGTTAAGTCTCTTCTCATCAGTGTCTGGAACATCAATAAATGCTTCTGCTTACCATCTGGGTGTCCCAAACCTCCTTCTAGCAGCTCACAAGATTTTCATTTCCATTTATTAAAATGCTATGATACATACAAATGTCATTGATTAGTTAGGAATGAAAAACATCAAATGTCTCAAAATACTGAGTTATAAAACACGTACTGTAATTGTGTAAAAAAAATTGAGCTAGTATATATGATGGTATAGTGATTCAAAATGTCAAGGTCATAAAAAGTGTCATCTATGATAAAACAATGTCATAGTAAAGTCAGTCAAGAAAAATGTAACAGTATAGTGAGTTAAAAAATGTTGTTATATCATAAGTCATAAAAAATCATAATCATAAAAATGAATTATGGTATTAAAATGTCACAGTGTAGTATGTGATAAAAAATATCATATCAAAGTAAGGTATAAAAATATTATGTCATTAAAATGTAAAAGTATGTCATAAAAAAGTTATAGTATAGTGAGGTATTAAAATGTTATAATATGTCCTAAAAATTTCATAATATAGTATGTCATAAAAAATGTCATACTATAGTAAGTTATTAAAATGTGACTTTATAGCAACTCATAAAATGTCATTTTATATTATGTCATTAAAAGAATTCATAGTACAGTGAAGTATAAAAATGTCATGCTATAATAAGTCAGAAAAAATGTCATATTATAGTACATCATTAAAATGTCATAATAAGGAAGTCATTGAAGTGTCATAGGATAGTATGTTCAATTCAATTCAATTCAATTCAATTTTATTTGTATAGCGCCAAATCATAATATACATTATCTCAAGGCACTTTACAGGGTCAGGTCAAGACCTTACTTTGTTACAGAAAAAAACCCAACAGTTCCCAGAAAGAGCAAGCGCTTGGCGACAGGGGGGAGGAAAAACTCCCTTTTAACAGGAAGAAACCTCCAACAGAACCGGGCTCAGGGTGGGCTGCCGTCTGCCTCGACCGGTTGGGTTTAGGAGAAGATAGAAAGAGGGGGAGGGGGAGGAGAGGGGAGAGAAGAGAGAGAGACCAGGAACAGCTGTGTCGGTAATGGTGTAATAATACCAATAATAATGACAGGTAACAGTGGTTAATAGTAAAGGTGAGTAGTGGTGGATCTGGGTCCTGCTGCTCCCGAGGCAGAGAGACCTGCAGAATGAGGACAGAGAGAGGGAGAGAGAGGAGAAGCACAAACTATGGGAGAGAAAAAATACAAAGTTAATGGCATGAAGTCATCGAGAGAGAGAGGGGGAGAGAGACAGAAATAGAGAGAGAGCGCCCAGTGAATCATGGGAATCCCCCAGCAGTCTGGCTCTATAGCAGCATAACTAAGGGATGGGCCAGGACATACCCGAGCCAGCCCTAACTATAAGCTTTACTAAACAAGACAGTTTTAAGCCTGATCTTAAAGGTAGAGAGGGTGTCTGCCTCCCGAACCCACACTGGGAGCTGGTTCCACAGGAGAGGAGCCTGATAGCTGAAGGCTCTGCCCCCCATTCTACTCTTACAAACTCTGGGAACCACAAGTAGACCTGCATTTAGAGAGCGAAGTGTCCTATTGGGAAAATAGGGATAATGTCATAAGTATAGAAGAAAGAAAGAAGAACTATAGAAAACAAAAAAAATGTGATAGTATAGTATGTCATAGAAATGTCATAAGATAGTATGTAATAAGAATGTCATAGTATAGTGTGTCAGAAAAAATATTACATTAAGTCATAGAAATGTCCAAATATAATAAGGTATAAAAATGTCATAGTATAATATATATATTAAGCCATAAAAACATCATAGTATAGTATATCCTAAAAAATGTCATAGTACAGTAAGTTATTAAAGTGTCATAGTGTAGTAAGTTGTAAAAATTGTATATTAAAGTACATCATAAAAATGTCATAATAAAGAAGCCATTAAAGTGTCATAGGATAGTTTGTCATAAGTATAGAAGAAAGAAAGAAGAACTATAGAAAACATGTTAGATTTTTGTAGGACATTCACACACAGACACTCAAATAATTAAGATCTCGGCTTCTGTGAGTTGCAGTGTTAGATGGAGACCCTTGTCTGGAACCCAAAGCAGCTGAGTGGTAAGGTGGACTCTGTGTGGATCTTTCCAGGGGCGTCGTTCTATTGCCAGGTGACGGTTCTGCCAGTCTCTCTCCATGGTTTCAGCTTCAGGTGAAGTGTGCCAGAAGACTTTCTTTCCGGGGCACTCTTGATTTCTTCATAGGCTTCTCTGCAGGCAGTCGTGGGCAGATCGTGTTATCTGTCTGTGTGTCTTGTGGGTTGATGTCAGATAGTGCTTAATGTTAGGCCTAACTTTAGATAAGACTAGCATTGACCAGGTGAGTCTAAAACTGTCAAAAATCTTCCCAATCAAATAGTGAATATTTCAAAAGTTACAAAATAGTAAGGCGCCTTAGTGTATGTGTATGTATGTGTGTGTGTGTGAGTGAGAGTGTGAGAGAGAGAGAGTCCAGGATTCACACCTGAGTTTTACACACAGTACTTTTTGGTGTTATTGTTCTCTATCAGTACCAATCAAATACTTATTTAGAGTCTTATTGTTACAAAACAGAAAATCTGGTTGTTTACTCTTGCCTCTGGAGATGATCACATGACCTGTGGTCTGGTTGTAAATGTGTCTGACCTTGTAAAAGCTGGTCTGTTTGTGAAAGAAGGTTCCTCTGTCTCTGTGATCAGTTTGATAGTTTGGTGGTCAGGAGAGTAAGAAGGTGTTTATTCCGGGCCCATAACTCTATATGTCTTTACTATGAACTTCTTTAATTGCTTGTGACTGATTCCAGGCTGGATATGTCCACTACATAAGTTAAAAGTATAACAGTACAGTATATTAAAAATGTCCTGGTATAGTAATCCATATAAAAAAAGACACAATGACCATGAGACACAGAGACACAGACTGTGTCTCTAACCCTCACCTCATGTTATTCTCAGCAGCAGTGATAGAAGAAGAGAGTAAAAACTTCATCACTGTCAGGAATCCTGTGATTTAAAGAAGCTTTGTTCAGTTAAAATAAAGCTCTAATAGTTCTGATGTAGTTATTTAGTGATAAACTCTCCTCTGTTTGTTAGAAGCTCTGTAATACAACCAGAGTTTACAAATGGAAAGACTCCAACAGCAAAACGATTCCACTGAACTACAAAAATGTCTCTTATTGTCATTGTTACTTTATTGTAAGCCCTTTTGTTTCTGTTGGGATCCTGTAGGGATGATATGACTCTGGTTTTCCCAATAATCTAATTGGTCAGTAGTCTGTATTTTGACAGGTTTTGATCTGATCCTTAAGTTAACCTGCTCCAGACCAGGTTAGGAGTTCAGCATCAGTTACCGTGGTGATTTATCCCAGTAAGAAGAACAGGCCTCTGGCAGTGTTGGGCAGGAAAAACAGAAGAGGTTAGCAACATTTTCATTGTAATATTAATGTAACACAACAAGCAAAAATAGCATTAGCTGCTAACATTTTGACATTTCCAAACATTATAAGACTAGTGTGAGCTGTTAACACACTGCCATTACAATGCTAACATTTTGAGATTGTAGTGCTAACATGAAGCTAACAGTCTCTGAGATGAAAATGAATATCTGCACTGTGACGAAGAGCGCTTCATCACCTGACTTTGTAAATATGGCACTTTTGACTGTAGGGGTATGGAAACACATGCACTTCAATAACTGCACAAGCACTTTAATAGGAGCAATAGCACTTTATTGAAAATTTGCACAATACATTTGATAACATTGCATTTTGCACATTTGTATGGCTAGACTTTGCACTATTGATGATTGGAATATTTGTCTCCATAGTTATTGTTCTTTTTAATTGTGATGTGGAGCTGCGTGTAGGCCACGCAGCTCCACCTGAAAGAGAGGGACATGGGAGTAAAAGTGCAGCCATGTTTTAAGGAATAAAACAATGAGCTTAGAGTCAAGCCAAAGGAAATGTAATGGTTGATGTAATGTGTATGTTCAATAAGTGTATGAAGGTGCAATGAGGGAGCATAAAGTGTGTTAACTACTCACCAGTCTCTTTGTCTTCAGGGTGTTCAGGCAAAAGGCTTCCCCAGACAACAGATCCCATGTTTTATAGTTCCGGGGGTAACCAAGTGTAAATTGGTGTGGGGTGGTTTAGATGTGTGTATTTTATTGTAGTAGATGTAATGTGGTTTAGTGGGGTTTTGTTCATTTAGTAGTGAAGAAATGAATATGTATATAAGGATGTGAGGATGTGTGTGTATAGTTATAAGAAAAGAAAGGTGTGTTAATATGTGAGCAGGCAGTGGATCCCTGTAAATGGAGTCTCCCGAGGTCATTAGCCGATACACAGTATAAAAAGGCACCATTTTAACAACTTGTGTGTTGCTGGTCTTATGCTGGGTGATGCTTGCTCCTGAAGATGGATGAATGAAAGGCCTCATCTGTTACACATGCAAAACCTGCCTGTGAGTCTTTTTATTGCTGTATCGTCCTACCATAATTGTGGTCCATCTTACACTGCAGTTAGGCAGGACTGAACCAGAGGGTGTGAGTGACATAACTGATTTCATTTTTGTCAGTAAACATTAAAGATCAAACAACACAAAAATACCTCTTGCGTTTTCCCAGAACAGTCTGTACTCACTACAAATCAAACAAATAACAGTTTATTTTTACTAATGTCAGTAGCAATTATTTTACAGGACTAACATTGGCTGCATAACACAGTCTCAGTAACATTACCTTTTAGCTGTTGGATATTATGAATATTAAATTGTTAAGATTAAGGTTTTTCTTCTCTCTTATTTATTTCATTATATTTTTTTCAATGTAACCTTTCTGGGTTAGCACTTAACCACCAAAACATATCTGGAATTCTGGGTATTGAAGTCCTTAAAACAGTTAACGTCACAATGTCACCTAAGAAGCAACAAATACGCTGAGGGTGGATTTTATTCATAGATTTTATAAAGAAGAATACACAGGGGCTGATTTTGGTGTAAATTGTTATTTAACTTTATTTTTTTAATTCTTTGCCCTCATTATTTGTTACTTCTGTTATGGTAATGCACTTTGTAACTTGAAAGGTACAATATATTATTATTATTATTATTATTATTATTATTATTATTATTATTATTATCATTATTATTTCAGCAGTCAACATCTTCAGCATGTGGGGGAGTCCACGCAGTGACAGGCCTCTTAGTGGGTGGGGTTTAAACAGTAGGTTACCTAACCTGAAATTTTGCTGCAGCTTTTGCCTTGAAATTTTCCACTATTTAATATTTACAGTCTGTTTGTATTGAATCAGTCAGGTTTATCTGTTGAGTTGCACATTCATTATTATCCTGATCTCCCTGAGTTTTACAGTGGAGCAGATTCCTGGTGGAGGGATGGGTGATGGATGATTGACAGCTGAGTCATGGTTGTTACCAAACCACGAGGGAGCTGCAGGCTGTTCACGCTGAGCTTAGAGGGTCAAACAGGCCAATGTACAAGCTCACAGTGAGAGAGCATGAATCAGACTGAGAGTGATTTAATAAATGAACTGGAAGATGTGAGTTGTGTAAACAGAGTTTGTTGGTGTGTTGTAATGGCTGGTGTTCGGGGGGGGGGGGGGGGGGGGGTGAGGAGTGGGGGTTTGACTGACAGGGACAGCCTCTGCCTCCTTTTGGTCAGTGGTTATTTAATGACTCAGGGACTCTTGTCACTTCAACACAGACAAACTGCTGCTCTTTACTCATTTAACCAACCAGACACTCAGATGAGAGTTTTTCATGAGCTGCTGTCAAACCACCACAGATTGATCCAAATCAAAGCCGGATCAACACTGACAGGGGTGACTGACAGGGTGGAGGTTGCATAAATGGCTGCCATGTCCCATCATGCCCCCTGAGGGTCCTGACCAACCAATGGGGAGCGTCGGGTGGGTGATGATGCAGGTGGTCCCCCCTGGTATAAAAACCTAAACCACCATCTGGGCCCTCTTGAGCAGTTGGAGCATTCCCAGCCTCGCCTCGGGTGGAGGGATTGCGAGGAGGGAAAGCAAAACTACACGGCCTGTCACTGTGTAGTTTTGTTTTTTTTTCGGGGTGGGGGATATTTCGAGGCTTGACCGTTCTCATCTTGGATTTTTCTGGTAAAACCTTTCTGGATAAGGAGACTGTTGCTTATCAGAGTCAGCTGGGCTCCGTCCCATCAGTCCAAGGCACCCTTGTGGATACAAGTGAGTAACTTCCAACTTTTGTCCCTGTACGTCCTGTAATTACCTGCCTTTCAGTGCTAACTCATGTGGTTTACAGGGACTCAGTTCAGACTGAGAGGTCTTGAGTCATGATTTTGTTGAGCTCTTTCCCTTTTGGTGCGTTTATGTTAGTTTTGCATATTTTTGTGTGAAGTTGGAAGCGGCCTCGTGCAGCAAATTGTGCAGTGATCTGAGAAAAGCCAAGAATAGCCGCTGATAGCATGAGAGTGGACTGTCAGCTGGGCGGCTGATGGCTTTTTAAGGGAATCAGCAGCAGGGCTATCACTTGCACCTCCAGCTATGTGCCACATGGTGGCTGTCAATCAAACTGCATGGGGTCAGGGTGGGGGGTGGGGGGGGGGGGTCGGGGGGGTCGGGTCGGTGTATTTTTGGCCACTGCCATATCTGTTGCTCAGATTCCAGTCTGTAAATATCAGCTGAGTTAAACTGGTTTGTTCCAACTTTTCAATATTTGGATTTAAAGTGGTTTACTAGTTGTTGATTTAAAAGACTGTGATCACATCAGTGTTGATCAGCTCAGAGAGAATCTGAGAAACTGAACACCTTCACCTCAAATCAGCTGACAGCACTGAAAAAAAAAAAACAGCTGTCCTGACGAGGTGTTTAATGTTACAATCAAAAACCAGGGGCTATCAGATAAATCACCACCAGCTCCACTTCTTATTATTGATTACCAGCTTCTTATAACAACATTTGACTTATGGAAAAAATTTAGATTTTTATTAGGAACTGAAGATTTGGTAAAAAGTTTAAGACATGAAGAATTCAGGACTTGAGCTGAAGCTTTCACATTTCTGTTTTCAAACTTGTTTAAAATCTCCTTTTTTATACATGATTCACAGTTTTGGGTTGTAAAAAATAAACTGCTTTACTTGTTCTAGTTTCTCAGCCTGTCTTTGCTTCTGACATCATTTATAAAATATACTGTCAGGTATTTATTTTGCAAAATAAAATAAGAAATAAAGAAAATAAGAAAATAAATCATTTTGGATTTGATAAAGTTCTTTTTTTTTTTTTTTGTTTAAAAAAAGTCTTTAGATACAGATTCCCTGAGTGTTCATGTGTAATGTCCTTAAACTCCTTGTAAATCTTCACTTTTTGTCCTTTGAAGGTGTTTTGTGGAGCTTAAGAATAGCATGTGTAATATGATACAGTTAACAGTAAATATAGTGGCTCATTTATGATATCAGCTGTTAAAATAAAACTGCTGTTTTCTGCTGATCGCTGCTTTTATGTCATTTCTGACATATTGTCAAGTTTATTTTGCTGCATACAAAACATATTTTGAAACATAGTGATTAGAAAAAAAGATTCATGTTTCTGTCCTCAAGCGTCTTTAAATCTGTATTTTATTTATCTATTGCTGTTAAAAGGTTTATGGACTTTTTCCTTCTCCAGACTGACAGTCTAAGGACAGAGTGTGAATATATAATTATCAAATATAGTGTGTGTATATATACAATATATTATGTTGGGCTGTAGGTTTTCTGCTGGTCAGTGTTTTCTTGTTAGTCTTGTTATTTTGTTTGTAGGTTGTGATTTGGGGCAAATTTGAAAGTATAAATTATTATCATTATAATTATTATTATTTTAGTCATTTTATCTGCCTTGGTTATTTTTGAATGAATGTGCATTTCCTTGTGATTAGAGTTATTTAGTTGTCTCACTATCTGAATCTTGTGTTTTCCTCACTTCAGTCAGTTTTCATGTTACCACAGTGCCTGGTCAGGTTTATTTATTTATAGCGCAAATATTGACTAACAAGCTTCACAGAGACAATTAAACCACATATTTAAACAGACCTAATTAGGGGCGGCCCAATGGTGGAGTGGTTAGGGCGCGTACCACATGAGCAGATGCTCTTAGTAGGCTAGCGCCGGTTTGACTCCCGACTGACCCGACTCTTTCCTGCGTGTCATTCCCCCCCTCTCTCTGCCCCTTTCCTGTCACTCTCTACTGTCCTGTCAATAAAGGCAAAAAATGCCCCAAAAAATATCTTTAAAAAATAAATAAATAAATAAACAGACCTAATTAAAATGAAAATAAAAAAGTAAATAACAAACAGATTAAACTCATTATGTATTCATATTAATTATTAAATTAAGCAGTAGTGTCAGAAGAAGTAAAGATGGTGTTAGGCTGTGAGTTACTGTCAGGGGAATACCTCCTACCTACTTCACTGTACTGTTGTTATAGTTAGGTGGGAAACCTAGTATCTCCAACGTTGTCTCCCTGCTCAGATCAGTTGAAGAATCATATAATTTCTACATATATTTTATTTAATCATGTGTCTTTTTTTTTTATTGCTCAGCAAACTAATGAGTCACTGTTCAAACAGTGAACTGATCAATATAGATGTGTGACTGGATTAGATTAAGTCTGGCAGGAAACCAGGCAGCTTTTCAAAGTAAAAGTTGAGGTTTTGGAGGAACGTTTTCCCCCGACAGCACACCAGAAACTCCGGCTGTCAGATAAAAAATCGTGGAGGAAATGGCAGAGTAGAATATCAGAGGTACTGCAGTACTGCAGCAGTAACTGCAGTACTGGACTCAGTAGCCGGTCCACAGTAACAGCTGCTGCTGTCTGATCAGCCACAGACACTTTAACAACTGTTAAACTGCAGCATCACCGAACTGCACCTTTAACAAGTATTTTCAATTATCAGTTTATCTGATCTTTATTTTTCTGGATCAGTTGCTTTGTTGTTAA
This sequence comes from Trachinotus anak, assembly GCF_046630095.1. NCBI lineage: Eukaryota > Metazoa > Chordata > Actinopteri > Carangiformes > Carangidae > Trachinotus > Trachinotus anak. The sequence goes on from NW_027273890.1 coordinate 395,739, forward strand.
TTTATTGATGATGAATTATTTGGTAATCAAAAACACCTGACACATTTTTAGAGCCAAAAATGACATGTTGAATTTTTTTACTTTTAACAGTTAAGAGGAAAAAGAAAACCAGCAATATTCAATTTAGTATGAATTATTACTAACCTGAGATCAGCCAGGTTGTTGTAGTTATACCGATGGTGAAGGGAAAACATTTTATTACCAAAAAAAGCATTGAGTTGAGTTAAGCTCTTGTAGTTATTGTGGTTCTTTGTGTTCATTTTTTTTTAAATTAAATAAATCAAAGTATAGTATAGTATCATATAGTAGTATTTCATGAACATTTAACATTAAAATCAATGGCCTGACAGTGACTTTGGTGAGTTTTCAACTGATTCCCTCTTTTTATCAGTTAAACTGTCACAATTTAAAATAATCAACTTTTTTTTGTAGACTGATTATGTTAAATAAAATAGAAAAGAAGAAAAAGAGTAAACTTTACTTCAGATGCAGCTCATCAATAAAATATAACAACACTCAAATATAACAGAGCTCAGTCCAGGGTGAATCTTCACAAAAACACTAAAAATGAAAACATAATCTCCTCAGTGGAAACTGAGGAAAAATATGAGGTTAGATTTAAATCAAAGAAAACAGCAGTGAAATAATCAGCAGCTTCTTCTGTCAACAGCTGCAACAACAAGGCTGAATTTAAGTCCTCACCTGAGTCCATATTTAAGCCATGGCCACATCAACATGTCTGAGGAAACGATTAGTTATTGAGCAGTTGTTTAAATCTCAGTTCAGAGTTGAGTTCATTCAGACCAGTGTTTTTACTTTATCTCCTGTTGTCGCTTTTTATTTTTCTTCTTTTTCTGTTCTTTTCTGTTTCCACCTTTTTATCTTAATCAACTTTTTCTTCATTTCATCTTTTCTCAGTTTTTCTTTGCTTCTATTCTTTCTCGTCTACTTTTTCTTCTTATTTGTTTCTCTCTTTTTACTTGCTTCATATGCTCTTTTTTCTTTTCTGATTAGAGTGTTGTTTTCTGATTGGAACACACACTTGTGACAGTAATATTATAGATTTGTGATCACAGACGCTCTTTGTGATCAAACTGTTGTTTTTCTGATTCTCATGTTAAAGATTACATCTGCTGCTCAGTTTTTGCTCTTGTCTTCTTCTGCTTCCTCTGACGACTCCAACATGCGGCCAACTTCCAGCTGCTGCCATCCGTCAGCATCATCTGCCCCCCAACAAGCCCTGCCCCCTGACATTTATAGCTCCTGGTTGTCTCACGTCTCTGTGCTGAGTGTAGCTGCAGGAGAAACTCAGCACATTCTCATCTTTGACATTAGTGCATCAACACAAGTATTGATGGAAATGACAAATGAAAACTGTCTGGTTCAGGGCCTCAGCACAGAGAAGTCATGTTGGACCACAGATGGGGACGTTCTCCTTCACAACCAAGTGTCATTCATGGTCAGAAGCAGACGGTGTGAGTGTTTTCTGATAACATGTCTATGTGGTTCAGGTGGAGACACAGAAGCTACCTGGTCACATGACATCACCGCTCAGGAAGATGTAATTCCAGGTCGTTTTAGTGTTTGCTGTGGTTTTCCAGCTTTTTGAATGCAGTTCCAGAGACATTGTAAAAAATGAGTTTGAACACGACCTTGCCGCCGTGGTTACCATTTGTTAAGGTCATCAGATCACTGAGACTGCTGGTTTAAAGAAGGTGGTCAGCATGTAGATCAGTTTACTGGTCCAGATCCTGGTCTTGGTTAGTCCTTCTCAGTGTGTGAAAGCAGCTGTTGTCTATGTCATTTGGGCCCTGATGATGTCATAGTGATGTCATCAGACTACAGATGTCAGTAGGTGGGCTTCTGAGTTGTGTCTTGTTTCCTCCTCTGCTGCTGTGTGAACATGAATCGACAGGTTGATGAGATAAACAACTGGTGGAGCTGATTCTCCAGTCACTGCCATTAAACCACCACAGAAGAAGAAGATGAGATCATTAAAAGAACAAATCAAAGCTCAGATGATGAAAACCGTGTGTAGAACATGGAGATCTGACATTTCTGTTTGTTTGATGTGTTAATTTGAGGATGGTTCAGCCTCCTCATCATCACTCCACACAGCTGAAGTTTTCCTCTCTTCATGTACGTCAAAATGTTTCTTGTGATATTTTTGAATTTCCTGTTTCCACTTTGTTCATTTCAAGCACAAAATTCGTTGACACCGTGTGCAGTGTCTCATGTTTACTCCTGAACTGAGCTTTCAGAAAAATATGTCACTCAGTCTGTAGTGAAAACCAATTCTGCTGAAACAGAAGTCTGTCTGATGTGTTTTATGATTCAGATTCATCAGTATAATGGACTATATGTCACAGCTGGTCTGAACAGAAAAACTCAACACCTTCCCTTTACAGAGTTAAAGCATCAACTACTTCAGCTCCCATGATGCTTTGGGATACTGTAATCTGAGGCTTGACAGACGCAGGTGTCCATTTGTGGAGAGAGGAATTATGGGACAGCAGTGTCTCCTTTCCTAAAGGCTGCTTCTGCGTTTCCTAGACTGAAGGAGGAAGGAAAGGAAATAAGACATTCGTCCTGCTGTAATCAGACTAAACATTAGTGAACCCTCTTTAAGATGCATCACAGTTAACGAACATTTAATGACTTTTTCTTTCTGTTTTTCTGTTGCAGGGTGCCGACCGTCATGTCAACACAAGCACCAACGTTCACACAGCCGCTACAGAGCGTCGTGGCACTGGAGGGTAGTGCCGCCACGTTCGAGGCTCAAGTTAGTGGTAAGAAACATCTTGTCAGTGCATGTTTCATGTGAATTAAGAAAGGAGGCTCATCCAAACCAGAACATTTCAAGACGGGACGCTCATGCTCACATGACATTACATTCCTACTGTTTAACATGTTCACACTTCACACTTCACATTTCTTTGTTTGATTTTAATCAAATCCAAATATATATTTTTGATTCAGTGCTAAAAACCATTTTAATCTCATATTTCTTATCTGGAGATAAAATATTTGATATGAGATTTCTTTATTTTTTATACATTTATAATTTTATACATTTTTCTGAATTTGAATTTTATTCTGAGATGATTTAAATTTTTAAATTTAATTAAACTGAAATTCTTAATTTTCTTTAACTTAAATCTCACATTTTTTGTCCTTAGATTAAAATTTAAAATCACATTTAAATCAAACATTTTTCAACAAATGCTGACATTAAAATCTGAAATTTGTGATTTGGAAATGAAATATTTCATATATTTTTCAAAAGTTTAAAATTTTTGTTAAAAAATATTCTCACATTTTTTAAATCTGAGAATAATAAACCTTAAAAATCCAATTTTATTTTGTACCTGATGCAAATTTCAAGTCTGATAGTTAAATAGAAATGAAATAAAACAAATCATCAGAAAATCATCTGATGTGTCCATATCTATTTACCTGTATGTCAGGTGTTGTTGTCTGGGTTCTCTGACAGATTGGTGTGGTTCTTCTGTCCCCCGCAGGTTCTCCAGTTCCTGAGGTGAGCTGGTTCCGTGATGGCCAGGTTCTTTCCGCCGCTGCTCTGCCCGGCGTTCAGATCTCGTTCAGCGATGGCCGCGCTGTTCTGATGATCCCTGCTGTGACCGCCGCACACAGTGGAAGATTTTCTGTCAGAGCCACCAATGGCGCTGGACAAGCCACAAGTACCGCCGAACTCCTTGTTACAGGTGAGACCACAGGTAGACTTAGACTTCGGTTACAGATGAGAGTATGAGGAGCATTGATACAAAAATACTATGATCTTTCTTTTTATACCTGAACTAATTCCAAAAGAGAGAGAAGGTATTATTTTGGTTTGAGTTTCTTAAACTTAGATTTTTGGCTTGTGTACGGACAGTTGAGGACAGAGGTTCAAGAAAACTCACAGCACCACAGGTCATATTTTCAGGACTGGTCATCTGTCTTTTTCTTCTATAGCTGATGTTTTTTTTTTTTTTTTTTTTTTTTTTTTTTAAATGTTCAGTGTTTCACATCCTCTTGTCAGTTTAGAAAAGACTGAAGGTGCATTTCACTCAGTTTTTAGGGGAAATAGAGCTGAATGTCATAGCATAGATATAATAAGGGATGCAGGGATTTTCTACAGTTCTCACAAACTACACATTTATAAAATGTGGTATTTCAGCATATCACTGAGTACTGATTAGAATCTGTATTGTAGACACAATATAAAGAAACTGGTGTATGAGCTTTAACTCTCTCTACACTTTTCTTCAGCGGAGACGGCGCCTCCCAGCTTCCTTCAGAGGCTGCAGAGCTCCACAGTGAGACAGAGCAGCCAGGTGAGGCTGGACGTCCGAGTCACAGGTATCCCCGCACCTGTGGTGAAGTTCTACAGAGAGGGAGCCGAGATCCAGAGCTCAGCCGACTTCAGGATCCTCCAGGAGGGAGACCTGTACAGTCTGCTTATTGCTGAGGCCTTCCCAGAGGATTCTGGGACTTATTCTGTGACTGCTACCAACAGCAGTGGACGGGCCACCTCCACTGCCGAACTGCTGGTTCAGGGTGAGGACTTTTAAACTGTTTGTCATTTTTAACAGTGTTGTAGCAAGTAAATTAAATTCATACTTGAAAGATCAGAAATCCTGGTGTTAGTCACCTCAGAGTCAGACCCTCAAGGTGGATGACAGTTTCATAACTTTGAGTCCAGTACAGAGACAGGTTCAGGATGTTAGCTTAGCTTAGAACTAAGACTGGACTCAGGGGGAAACTGAAGCTCCATCAAAGCCCAAAATGTACAGTGTGTTTCCACCAAACCTCCTAGTGGTGGTTGATCTACATGTAAACGTTTAAAAGCCAAATTTACCAAAATACCAAACTATTTTATAGAAACATGCAAAGTTTTTTATTTTCTCAGGTGTTGTTTAAAGGGATGTTCTGCTGGCTTTGAAAACAGAATGAGAAACATTATGTAATGTTTAAGGAAAAAATGAATCAGCTCCAAAGCTGTCTAACTTGTTCTCTCCTATCCTTCTTTTCTTCTGACACAATTTTTTTTATTATTTTGTGAGGCATCATTCAAGACCTTGGAATTATTATTAAAATAAAAATGAAACATATAATTGACGTTGAATGATAATTGCTTATCTCTAACTGAATAAGATTTAAAACACTTTAGACCCAAGAAATATGTTGAAAATTATATTGGGCTATTGAAAAAAGAAATACAATATATACATTTGAATCACTGATGAAACATGACTTTGAGTTGATACCACGTGTTCTGGATACTTCAGAGAATATCACCAGAAACTGAAAGTGAGATAACTCTGTGATAATTATAACATTAATTTGATCCATTTTACCCACTAAACTACATGTGCGTTCAGGTGAAGAAGCCGTTCCAGCAAAGAAAACCAAGACAGTGATTTCAACCTCTCAGATTTCACAGACCCGTCAGACAAGAGTGGAAAAGGTACAGTGACTCTGCAAACACTCAACTGCTGATTATGATAATTATAACATAGAATAAGTAAAGTTTCTACATGAGAACAGTTTTTAAGGACGTTCATCTTTTCTGTAAAATTATCTCCATCTCATCTCCTCCTCTCCTCCTGTGGTTTGTCCTCAGAGGATGGAGGCCAGTTTCCAGGCCACTGCCATGATGCAAATGCAGGTGGAGGGTGCTGAGCTGACTCAGCAGCTGGCTCACAAGACTCCACCCAGAGTCCCTCCCAAACCCACATCCAAGTCCCCGACCCAGCCCTCGCTGGTTGCCAAGGTGACTGGAGGCCGCCAACAGTCGCCATCACCTGTCAGACACGTGAAAGCACCCACACCCACACCAGTCAGGTGGGAGGAGCCTTTTCTGGTCATGCTTGCTTTTGTTTATTTAATTATATTTTCATGCCTACTGTGGCCCTGAGGTGTATAACACAAAGACAAAACAGAAAACATTGTTTCAGAAATGTGATGTTGTATTTTACACCTCAGGGCTACCACAGACACCAGCTTCTGTTAGAGAATTTACAGTAAAAATTTCAGTGGATTTATTTTGTGATGAAGTTTGCAGAGAGCGGTTGTAAAGAATCAGAATATGAAATCTGCAGTAGATCAGTGAAGTTAAGACGAGCGAGCAGGGCGATGGTGTTATCAGAGCTTGGCCCTCTGGCAGGCCTGTAATGTGACCTCCCTTCCCCATCTCCAGGCCTGCCTCTCCCACTTCAAGACTCTCCATCTCCCCAATCAGGCCAGTCAAGTCTCCCATCACCACCCGCAAACAGGTGGTCGTCAGCGCCGATGTTCTGCCGCCCTGGAAGCAGGGAGACTACATGGCTGAGGCCAGCTACACCAGCATGACCAGCATGACCAGTATGACCGGCAGCACTGTCACCCAGCTGAGCCAGGAGCAGCACTGGGAGCAGCAGGTCACCGGGGTTAAAGAGGTGAGGGAGGGGCCACTTGGGGACCAGGGATCCATATTGTCATCTGGTGGTTAATGAGTCCAAGGAGCAATTTGAGAGACATAGAGGACGGACACTGTCAGATCGTAATTTTTAAAACTTCTGTATTTTTTATTAAATACACTCCAACAGACGCAACATATTAGTTTTAAGCTGCAGTTTTATTGGACACCAAACATTTCACTCTTTTCTCTCTGAGTTATGACTCTGTCAAATCTGGGAAACACGTTTTTTAACTCAGCGACCTCCACTTCATCCATCCAAGACATTAACATTGTCCTTTAAACGGTCCTACTTTCTTTTGAACAAATTGCTCATGAGCATCACTGTTGAACTTTTATTTGTTTGTTCACATACATGTCAGTGACACAACATGATGACATCTTTTTATTCAGGTTGTCTGTACCTCTCTGACTGTCTCATCTGTGTGTGAATCCTCTTGCTCTGCTCACCTAAACAAATGAAAACTTGATGTACCGTCTCACTGTTTTAAATGTGACTAATTAACATTCAGGGGCAGGAGGATGATGATGATGAAAACATTAACGTTGCTCTTGTGACCAACACTGATCAACCCAGGTGTCATGGCAACGGCAAATAGAAGCTGGTTGAGAATATAAGAAACATGTCCATCATTTAATCCCACTGCTCACAAAACGTTTACTGTCTTTTAACCACACCACTACAGACCTCTAAAGACTGGAAAGATTGGGCTGCGTACTACTTAGGTATTTCAGAAAGTGTCTCAGAAAAGGGTTTTGAAGTTTCTGGTTTAAAAACAGTGAATGTCATCCTCAAGTCACCCAACCTCCTTCATCCTACAGTCCAAGCTTTTCTTCTTTTCCATCCTCCTCTCTTCAGTATGAATGTTTTTGCCCATCCAGATTGTGTCAACTACTTGCTATTTCTTGCTTTGTGCCACTTTTTCCATCGCTTATTCAAGTCTCTTCACTTCTTTAGCACTTAACACCAGTATGAACACCAAAGTGAACCTTTTGATTTGGTTGTCAGCTTCAACCTATCATAATGGGGTCTGAATTATCTGGAACACAAGATGACGCAAGTTTTACCCAGAACTCAGAGGGATGGGACGAAAATGCCACAACCCACGAGGAGATGACGTGTGACTCTAACGTCCATCATTCAGATCATCTGGACTCAAACAATGATGAGTTTAGCTCGAGCCTGGGAGGTATTTGTGAAATTTATGATGACATCAATGCAACTTCATCAGGTGAAGAAGAGTGTGAGGCTTTAGAGAGTCACATGATGCCATCAGACAGTGTAAACAATGACAAGACGGTGTACAAGCTGTATCTTGGTCTATCATACATCAGTGAAGATCTGTCATGTGTCTTTAACCATGAAGACTCATCACCCGTTTCGAACAGAGAGCACGTCCACCTTGATTCAACCAAAGGAATTCTCAGATTTCATAGCCGAAACATCTCGCCCAGTTTGTCTGATGAAGAGACTGCATCAGGTGTAAACCATGAGCAGTGGTGCTACCATGACCCAAACCAAGATGTCCAGCAGCCTGAAGAGGAGGTATCTCTTGTTGCACCACTATTGCTCCTCATCTTTTTTGAGCACTTTCACAGCCTTTTTTTGAGTTTTGTTGCCACAAGGTTTTGGTGGTCATATCACTTTTCTTCACCGTCAGCAGTTTTTTCTATTTGTGTCTCTCTTTGTTTCCTTTCAGCTGATTTCAGAGTTTTAGTTACTGCATGTCAAACAGATGAGCATGTGTCGTCCTCATCAGATAAGCTTTAATATTTTCAAGAGTACATTTACACACACATGTTAGTATCCTGTCCATTTACTTCCCATGGCTAAATTATAAAGTCTGCTATCATAGCTTTGTTTCTCTGACAGTGGACAGTGATCCACAGTTTCCAAAAACCAGGATTAAGTTCCGATCCAGGTTTCAGTAATCAGTAACATCGGTACTGCTGTAAGTGTACAGGTACTCATTCAATGGTGATTTGGTGTCTTGACAGAGGCAGGTAGATGCTGAAGGGTAAAATATTTGTAAAATATTTAATCAAATTGATAATTTGTGCTTACATACAATGAATCTATTCTGTTCCCTCATGTTAGTAATTAATGCCCTTGAATACTTTAACCTGTTGCTTTGTGCATCCAGTCAGCTGGACATCTGGAGTCATGGTCAACCAAGTATAGCATAAAGACTTGAAGCAGGGAGTAAATGATTCACCTACCAGCTCCTGTAAAGCTTATATTAGCTTGTTTACATGCTTGTAGTATGTAACCCTTGTCATCCACCCACTGCTACTTCTGTGCAGCATCTCTGAATGTTTTCTGAATGTTCAAGAAATTTTTGGGTACTATATGTCCCATTAAAACCACACAGAAGATGTGGAAATAAAACTGGCAAGAGTATTTCCAAAAATGTCAAACTAATCTTTTAAATCAAAATCGTCCCTGGCAACATGAGGATGCAAGAGTAGATGGAGGGAACTGGTGGAAGTGGTATTAAGCTCAAGTAGTTAATCGAATACTCAAGTGCACAAATGAATAACTTGAGGGAACTAATCACTAATATGAGTGCATGTCCATATTTTTGCCCATCTGCCTCCCTGTCTCTGTAACTCCATCCTGCCATGGATGTCCTGAGATCTATGTGCTGCTGGTTGTGTCCCCAGGCCGGGGGAGGGAAAAGAGCTGGTGCGGTGGCCACTGTGGTGGCCGCTGTTGACCTGGCTCGTGTACGTCAGCCCATGCATGTCGAGGGCGGTCGAGTTGAAGAGGAGGAGGCTATAGAGGCAGAGTTAAGGCAGCAGGGCACCACCGCTGCCTCCACGGCTGCTGATCAACAGTATCAAGCCGGATGGACAACAACAAGAGTGCAGGCTGGCCAAATGCATACTACTGCTCAGGAGTTTGTACCACAAACAACCCTGCCACTGCCTCAGGTTAGATAGGCCTCCAGCACAAAGACACACCAAAAATTGATGAAAATGTTGAGATTCTGTCTGTCACAACAGTCAGTTTTATTATCCTTTAAGTTTATTCAGTCAATTCTTAATTTTAGGCAGAAAGAGTATGTTCATGTTCTATAGTGTTAATTTGGAATTATTTCAAATACAATAGTGGCCCTGGTGTTCATGTGTAAATGGTAACAAACGCGTGAAATAACTAAAATGAAATGATCATGTTGTTAGTAAAACTTCTTAAAATAAGAAAAATTGTTTGCCAGTGCTAGATAAACTCTCTAAAAGGATAAATCTCTTGATAACCTTGTCATAACTGCAATACTTACAGGAATAAAGAATTATTTAATACATTTGCATTTGTGTATATTTATATTAATTATCTATATTGTCTTAAAATCTTCCTGAGGTTGTAACGCTCGTGTGAACTCTGTTGGTTACTCCAGATTCAGAGAACAACAGAAATCTCCTCCCACGTGGACACTGGTCTTGCCCCGTCCCCAGTTCCACATTTCACAGTTTCTAAAGTTTCTGTCCCAAAACCTGAGTCTAGCTCTGAGGTAAGAGAGGCAACATCAGGCAAGCAGTAGAAAATGTCTGCATAGACAGAGGGAAACAAAACATGTGGTTTAACTAATAACACTTAAAGATTTAATGCCAAAATACAGAAACCATGTTTTAGTCAATAATCCAATCTGTGACTTACCTTTCACTAAGAACCACTCCCCCTTAGTTACTGTTGTTAACCTGTCAATAAATACATTCTAGAATCTCACATATACAGTTTACAGTGATGACGTTGGCTGATTTCCCAACAAAATTAAAAGTAGTAAATATATCAAACAATTGATTTCAATCAGTGTTTTTCATTTAATCAATTTTGTCTGCTGAAACTGGCAGATTTGATCATCTGTATCTAACTTACCAACTTTCTGATGCTAATTGCTGAATTGGTTCAAAACTCCATATAGATAATATTGTGTAGAGGAGATGGAATCATCAAAAGGCATTGTTCTTATATTGTAGTCTACATTATTACAGTTTAGTATTTTATTGTTACTGAGTTTGATTAACTTAATACCAAACTCCAAATCCAAAAAAGATCCAAAAAACCTGTAACACCCCAAGATAATGTAGTAGCCATACGCCACACGCAAACTCTTGGCATTGGAAGTAATGTTAATTTTTTTTGTTTTTCTTTTTCTTTTTCATTTTTTGAAAAACTTAACATATCTCTCTGACTACAGCTCAGTGAACACATTTCTACATGAAAGACAGCTAAACTAAGATATGATTGGATTATTGCTGTTTGGAGGAAGGGTTTAGCAAACAGTCCGTGGTTATTACTGCTTGCCTGAAATGCAAACTTGTTGTGGAATGTAGTATAGCAGTGATAAAATAATGTTGATAAAATAACACAATGAATCAAACTTTAACCTTGTTTTCTTTGCTCCCTTAATCAATAAACACACTTAATCTAGTAAACCACTTATTAATCTGGCTTTATTTAAAATTCCCTTTATTTTCCCCCTCATAGTTTTAATATAACTAACGTACTGTAGATCTCTCCCTGTGCTGTGGTTTAACACAAACCAACCAAACAAACCAGCGTATTTTCTTGATGATGGTGTTCCTCCTCTTTGGGTCGATCAGGTTTCCATTGCTGGCTCAGCTATCGCCACTCTGCACAGAGAGTTATCTTCATCCTCTGCCACCGCTAGAAAAATCATCAAGCCCGTCAAGTCTCCCAGTCCATCTTGTAGAGTGGCAGAGACCAGAGTGACATCAGAACCCATCCCTCCACCATTCAAAGACTTCTCTGAGAAATGTCAGAGTCGTTTTGGCACTGAGTTACAGAGGGGGGTGGTGTCCTCGGGGGGCATGGAGAGAATATATGAGGACTGGGGAGTACAGGTTTGTAATCTGGTTTTATTGGGCTGGGCATGAACAGGACAAGAAAACCTGATGAGTAGATGAAAGTCAGATCGTTTCTATATACTTAATCACCATAAAAGATCAGTGTTATGGTAAGAGCAAGCTATCTCAACAGCCACTGGCCTGAATGCTTTTGTGGTACCCAAATGATAATTCCCAATATTTTGGATGACCTCTCGGGTTGTTATTGTAGTGCCACTAACTGACAAATATATCCACTTGAGGAAATATCAAGAACTATAATATCAAAAGGGAAGTATTTTCCTATTCCCTTCCTCTGATAATTGTAACAACAAACTAAATATTTGTATCCCCACTACTCGTTAGGCTGAAGAATAGCTAAAGAAAATGTTGTTTTCATACTGTGTGAAGTCTAGTTTTTCACAAGTCCGGTTTTCTTGATTTCTGTGAAAATCCAGGATAAATATCACTCTAATAAAAACATTAACATGCTTGTCGATGATACTGACAACTTCATTCTCATCTCTTCAGCCCATCCAGCCTCCCCTCCATCTTTCTGTGCTTCTTCACATGTTGGATGTGAACAGCAAGTTCAATGTCTTGTCCTATGTGTGTTTATGTGTTTTGTTGTGTCCATGTTGATGATTTTAGAAATAGGTGCATTTTTTGCTAGATGGCTTTGTGCTGACAAATCTGTGACTATATGACAGGTGGTGGAAGCAGCAGCTGTACCTTCTGCAGGTGATGGCGTGGTCCCACCCACACTGGTGTCTGTAAGTAGCGTGGTCCTCCCCAAAACGACAAACTATATCCATACAGCTTTGGGAAAATGACAGTTTCTAAAAGTGTTGTGTTTTGTATGTAGGGCTTGAAAAACACAAATGTGACAGAGGGTGAGTCGGTGACCCTGGAGTGCCAGATCAGCGGTCATCCTACACCAGTCATCATGTGGTTCAGAGAGGACTACAAGATCGAGAGTTCCATTGATTTCCAGATCAGCTACCAGAATGGATTTGCCCGGCTGGTGATCCGTGAGGCATTCGCTGAAGACAGCGGACGCTTCACCTGCACTGCCACTAATGAGGCGGGAACCATCAGCACCTCCTGCTACCTGCTTGTCCAGGGTCAGTGCCAACTATAAAAGTGTTGGAAAAGGGTGAAGCATTGATTCCTTTGTAGCATACTTCACAAATAGAAGTTTTGTGTTTCCTCCTGCAATTACTTGTGTGGACATAAGGGTCACATTGTGGGCCCTCTTCTGTTTTCATTTTATAATTTACCCTTCGATAAGCCCTGCCCACCTCCGTCACTACTGGTCCACAAGTTTATCTTTCCATTATCACACTGGAGGCACAGCAACAGTAACCAAGTCCCACATGGCACCTTCCTATTGAGACAAACTATCTTTCTCTTTCAGTGTCTGAGGACATCGAGAGCAGAGAGGAGATCACTGTTGTCACTGAACATGTTGAAACTGCTCAGGAGAAACTGTGAGTCACTCTAAGCTCCTTTAAATTTCACTATACAAACCAGTGTGGTGCAGCTTGATAAAAACAGTCTACACCTGATCAACACTGACCACAATGTAACTCAAGAAAAGATTCTTCAATTGGTGTGTTTTTACATTGTTGAGACTGTAAGATGGCTAGTGGCAAAGCATGGCTCTGGAAATACTAAAAATAGATTTGTATTTCCAGAGTAACTGAAGAAGCCAAAGAGGAAACCATGTCTCAGGTCAGTATGGCTGAGTCAGATGCTGCTGCCACTGCTCCCTTTTTCATCAAGAAACCCAGCATCCAGAAGCTGGTGGAGGGAGGAAGTGTCATATTCGAATGCCAGGTCAGTGGAAGCCCCAAGCCACACATCATCTGGAAGAAGAGTGGTGTACCGCTTACTACCGGATATAGGTATGTAATCTCTTTCTTTGTTGCATGTGATTCATTATCTCTCCCAGCTTTTTCTCTCTTAACTGAGATCCAAATGATTCTGATTTTTTGACAACTTAATATCCATTACCTTTTCTAAAGCACCACCTTTAGGTGAGGCTTTATAATTTTAGCTTAATTTCTAGTAAGACTGTAAAAATAGATAAATTATCCAAATTATGTTTGTTCATATTTTGTCTGTAATGGACAGTGCAGCCTGTAGGGGTCACCTGTCATCACTGAATAGCTTATAACGTGCCCTTCCCTTTCAATGTGTATCAGATACAAAGTTGCCTACAAGAAGGAGACTGGAGAGTGCAGGCTGGAGATCTCCATGACCTTCACTGATGATGCCGGAGAATACTCCGTGTTTGCCAAGAACCAACTTGGAGAAGTCTCAGCCTCCGTCAGTCTGCTGGAGGAAGGTACGTAAGCATCTGCATCAATAAAATGCACCATCCTGCAAAGATTATATTTTCTCTGTCTGTCATGATATGTTCACTCAGTGACATAAGTTGCATGAGCTCACATAACATTGATAATGTTCATGCTTTGTTTTGCTAACAGAGGAATATGAGGCCTACATGAAGAAACAGGAAGCAACCTTTGCAACTGAAGTGACAACCATGGTGCAGGAGCCCAAAGTGGGAGATGTTCCCCCAGTTCTGGTTACAACCATGGGGCAGATGACTACTACCATTATCTCAGGACAGGTAAGAGCTTTATTAGTCAGTTAGTTAGTAATTACTTTTGGACAATGTAAGTATATTTATCTATATTGCTTAATTAACCCACTAGGGGGCACTGGGGGAAACTTCAAATTTAAAATAAACACAGTTAACAGATTTATACCGGAATAGGCATGATGATGATGATAAAAGGTAAAAGTTAATTAAGATATTTAATTTAATTTTAACTTAATTTTGACACACTGCCCTTCTTTGAAACATTAAGTTTATGTAATAAGTTAGGACCTCTTATTTTGGGCCTCAATCTAGTGATGCAAAGTCACAAAGTTGTGATTAATCCAATGACCATTAACAATAGACAAAGTTGTTCTGGGTTTTTTGGAGCCCTGAGGTTGTTGCCCTCTTTAATGGGTTGATAATCCAGCCTTTACTTTAAATGCGCTATCACCAAGGAAAAGTTACAGTGCTATGTGGAAGAAAATGTGGGAAACAATGCCTGATGTGAAAGATGCCATAGAAACCCTACACGGTGCAAGTCAGTACGTTTAAATGGTGGGAATATCCACAATTTTTCTCATAACCTATAAAAGAGCTCTCCCTACTACTTGGCTGGCAACCCGGACCCATGTTTTAATAATCAACCGATGGTGATGGATTAACAGTGATTGACAGTCACAGTTAAAAAAAAAAATTAAATGAGTCTTGAAAAAAGTTTGGCATTCATCAAACTTGCAAAATCCGATAACTTCTGCAGGAATTCCACCTTTCTGCCATCGAGCAGAGGATAATTCAAGAGATTGAGCTCCGTATCATGAAGATTACCTACAGAGAGATAGTGACAGAAGATGGAGAGTTGATGGTAACCGCTGCCCCCACAGAGGCTGTGCAACCCACCTTTGACACTCCTGTCAAAAACTACAGGATCATGGAAGGAATGGGTGTCACTTTCCACTGCAAGATGGCTGGAATGCCCCTACCCAAGGTACTGAATATATAAGAAATAGCTTTTAATTGTTAAACTAAGATGAACAGTTTGTGTTAAAAAAAAATTTACATCGATTTGAGAATTGCATCCAAGTGGTTTTACAATGACATTGTCCTCTTCCAGATTGCTTGGTACAAAGATGGCCAGCGCATCAGGCCTGGCGACCATTACCAGATGGAAGTTCTTCAGGATGGACGAGCCAGTCTTCGTTTGCCTGTCATTTTGCCGGAGGATGAGGGTGTGTACACAGCCTTTGCTACAAACTTGAAGGGAAATGCTGTCAGCTCTGGGAAGCTCTATGTGGAGCCATCTGGAGCTGTACCAACTCAAAGATACACACCACAGCCAGCAGTGCAGAGGATAAGGTGAGGTTTCCCTAAAAAGACGGAGAAATACCTATAAAGTTTAGGATCAGAAGCACCTGGATACTAATAATAATTCCACAGGTCCACATCTCCTCGTTCTCTGAGCCGCTCTCCTGGTCGTTCTCCCAGCCGTTCACCTGGACGTTCCCCTGCTCGCCGGCTTGATGAGACAGATGAGGCTCAGCTGGAAAGACTCTACAAACCTGTGTTTGTCATGAAGCCTTCCTCATGTAAATGCTCTGAGGGGCAAACTGCCAGGTTCGATCTAAAGGTCGTTGGCAGACCAATGCCTGACACATACTGGTTCCACAATGGTGAGTAGAACATTGATCCTGTGTTCGCAAACCATGTTGTTGAGAAAGTTTTAATGATCTCTCAAAGTCTGTTCTTTATCTTCTTAGGACAACAAGTGGTTAGCGACTACACCCACAAGATAGTGGTTAAAGAGGATGGTACTCAGTCACTGATCATTGTCCCTGCCATGCCACAAGACTCTGGAGAGTGGACAGTCGTGGCTCAGAATAGAGCTGGACGCTCGTCCCTCTCTGTCACTCTCACTGTTGATGGTAAGACTGTAATTACCTGTTACTCTGTGAATTCTGTTGAACCTCTTTTGGAAGAAGATAACTGTGGACATTTCATGACTTTGAGGTTCTTTTCTTGTTTTCCAGCTAAAGAAACCTTGGTGCGACCCCAGTTCACTGACAAGCTGAGGAACATCAGTGTAAAGCAGGGCACTCTGGTTGAACTGGCTGTTAAAGCCATTGGAAACCCCCTGCCTGATATTGTTTGGCTGAAGAACAGTGACATTATCACACCACACAAGCACCCAAACATCAAGTACGTTTTACAAATGGCTGTATCAACAGTATTCACAAATTGCCCCTCTCTCACATTGAAAATGTTGACAGTAAACTCTAGGTACAACAGATATTCAGATCAAATAACAATGACAAAATAAGCAAGTAAGCTGCCACTATGCAACAGCAAATAAAAGATAAAAGAAGTAATAGTTAATTTTGCATTGTGCTTTTAAGAGCAGAACTATACTTTAAAGTCCAGTATTTAAAAAATATTTAACTTAGGAATTGTTTTTGTTTTTGTTTTTTTTGTTTTTTTTGTTTTGTTTTTTGCTGACCACAAAACCGACTAGGTTTGATTCTATTTTTATTGCTCAAGTTTGTAAAGCTGCCTACCTTAAAGCTGAACAGAAACAGCGCAACATGGGCATTCCCTTATAATCAGGATTTTGGCCACCTTAAATTTCAAGTTTAATATTTTCAAGTGTTTTAATAATCATAAGAAGATTTGGAATATAAATCTTCAAACTGTATGTATTTCTTCACTAGTCACCTTACTTTGACTCCTCAAAATTTGGTGGTGGGCAGTTAGCATCTAATCAGCTTGCATTTATTAAAGTGGAACAACAATATTCCTTGAAGCAATTGTAATTTTTCACTGTGGTAAAAAACTTCAAATGCTAAAGCTAATATGACAAATCCATGTTCCAGGATTGAAGGAACCAGAGGAGAGGCCAAATTCCAGATTCCCTCAGCAGCTGGCTCAGACAGTGCCTGGTACACCGCTACAGCCATTAACAAGGCTGGCAGAGACACCACTCGCTGCAGAGTTAATGTTGAGGTGGATTATGCTGAACCTGAACCAGAGAGAAAGCTCATTATTCCCAAAGGCACCTACAAAGCCAAAGAAATCACTCCACCAGAGGTAGAGCCTCTTCATCTGAGATATGGTCAAGAGCAGTGGGAGGAGGGCGACCTTTATGACAAAGAGAAGCAGCAGAAACCACAGTTCAAAAAGAAGCTGACCTCTGTTCGTATGAAGCGTTTTGGTCCAGCTCATTTTGAGTGCAGACTGACCCCTATTGGGGACCCCACCATGGTAGTGGAGTGGCTGCATGATGGCAAACCCCTCGCAGCTGCTAACAGGTTGCGCATGGTCAATGAATTTGGCTACTGCAGCCTTGACTATGAAGTTGCTTATGCTAGAGACAGTGGCGTTATTACCTGCAGAGCCACAAACAAGTATGGAATTGATCAAACCTCGGCCACCCTGATTGTCAAGGATGAGAAGGGTCTTGTTGAGGAAACACAGCTTCCTGAAGGCAGGAAGGGAGCGCACAGAATTGATGAGATAGAGCGCATGGCTCATGAAGGAGGACCCTATGGAGTCACTGCTGAAGAAGAAACTGAGAAAATGAAACCTGATATTGTACTTCTTCCTGAACCAGTCAGAGTTATGGAGGGCGACACAGCCAGATTCCGCTGCAGAGTGACTGGTTATCCAGCACCCAAAGTTAACTGGTACCTCAATGGACAACTTATCCGTAAAAGCAAGAGATACAGACTTCGTTATGATGGCATTTACTATCTGGAGATCACTGAAATCAAATCCTATGATGCAGGAGAGGTCAAAGTGGTGGCAGACAATAACCTGGGCTCAGCTGAGCACACTGTGAAGCTGGAGATTCAGGAGAAAGAGGACTTCAGAACTCATCTTCGCCGTGCTCCTGAGGCTAAGGCAACTGAGGCTGGACCTGAGCCTGGAAAAATACCATTCGAGGTGGTGAAGGCTGAGAAACAAGCAGATGATTCTCAGATGAAAGAGGTGGTCATGCTCAAGAAAGCCCATAGAATTGTCCACGAAAAAGCCACAGAAGAGTCTGAGGAGCTGAGGAGCAAGTTCAAGCGCAGAACTGAGGAAGGTTATTACGAGTCCATCACAGCGGTGGAGCTTAAGTCACGCAAGAGGGATGAGTCCTATGAGGATCTGCTGAAGAAAACAAAGGAGGAGTTGCTTCACCATGCCAAGGAGAAGGAGGAGGCAGAGAAGAAGAAGGAGGAGGAGCGCCGCAAACTTACAGCTAAACCTCTAAAACCAGAGAGAGTCAAACTCTCAGCCAGTATGGAAGCTCCAAAGATTCTGGAACGTATTACAAGCCAGACAGTTGCACAGGGTGATGAAGTCAAGTTCAGAGTCAGAGTTGTTGGCAGACCAGAACCCGAGTGTCAGTGGTTCAAGAATGGTGTTCAGTTGGAGAAGTCTGATCGTATTTACTGGTATTGGCCTGAGGATCACGTGTGTGAACTGGTGATTAGAAATGTAAGAGCAGAGGACTCGGCTAGCGTCATGGTTAAAGCTTCAAACACTGCTGGAGAGACTTCAAGCCATGCTTTCCTGCTGGTGCAAGGTAACAACTTTCTAAATATTTACCTGTAATTTTACATTTAAGTTGTATATATTCTAACAAAGGTTTTGTTGTCATTTTTGCAGCAAAGCAAGTCATCACCTTCACACAAAAGCTGGAGGACATCAATGCCAAGGAGAAGGACACCATGGCTACCTTTGAGTGTGAGACCAACGAGCCTTTTGTTAAGGTCAAATGGCTGAAGAACAATGTGGAAATCTTCTCTGGCGACAAATACAGGATGCACTCTGACAGAAAGGTTCACTTCCTGTCTGTGCTAATGATTAACATGAAGGATGATGCAGAATATGCCTGTGTGGTCGTAGATGATGATGTCAGGACAACTGCCAAGCTTAATGTTGAAGGTGGGTTGGCTAACAACTGGTTTATACCTTAAAATTGATCATTTACACTCCTAGTTTCAGTCACATAAAATCTTAGAAGAAAACTTAATCTCAGCCACAGTTGATACATTTGCAACTCTCTTCTAGACTTGCAGGAAATATTAGGCATTTTTGTTGTGTTGTAGTTAAGTAACAACTTTTAAATGTATTCACCTTATCTAAGGTATAGTGTGCATAAATCAAATCAAATAAAAACAAGTTAGCTCAATGCTTTAATTTGAAAAAGGCAGATGTGCTATTTGATTTTCCACTGTAAGCCCACACATTATGTAAGAGATACAGCATCAACATGTAAATACCATATGTGGAACTTGATCTACTCCCTGATGCTTTTGCTTTTCTGTTACCATTGTGTCCAAGTCTGACTGACTTTTCACTAAAACTGTAGACATTGATGTACCACCTGTATTATGCAATAAACAGGAGCTCCCCTGGAGATGCTGAGGCAGCTTGAGAGCACAGAGGTGCCAGAGACATACTCTGGAGAGTTTGAGTGTGTCGTGTCTCGTGAGGATGCTGAAGGCAGCTGGTACTTTGGAGAAAAGCTGCTTTCTCCCAGCAGTAAATATGTCATGTCCTCCCGTCGTGGAAGACACAGCCTGTCTGTCAAAGATGTCAAGAAGGAAGACCAGGGAAAATATACCTTCAAAGTGGGCGAGTTGAAAACAAGTGCCTCACTCAAGATGAAATGTGAGTTTTGGAAATAATTATAATTTGTTGAGTTGAGCACCTAGTCTGGTCAAACTCTGTCAGCCCATCCAACACTGACAACTATTGGTCAGATTCTTGTGAAATGTGTTATACAGGTCCCCAAAGGGTAAACCTTTGAATTTTGTTTCCTTCTGGACTTCACCTGTGTGTGTGTCACTGTTTTCCTAATTCTCAAAAAAAAAAAAAATTCTACAAGCAGATTGTCATGAAATTTACTGAGCACATTCTTGCACACTAACAGAGAACCAACCCTTAAGACACTCTGTGAGCTTACTTGTAGTACCAGAGCCTAACAGGCTTGTCTTGATATTTCAGTGCGTCCAGTAACCCTGATGCAGCCTTTGACAGACCTGACAGTCTGCGAGGGTGACATTGCTCAGATGGAGGTCAAGTTCTCCCAGGAGAACGTTGAAGGAACCTGGATGAAGAACGGGCAGCCCGTCACAGCCTCCGACCGTGTCCACATTGTTATTGACAAACAGATCCACAAACTCCTGATTGAAGACACCAACAAGGATGACTTTGGAATGTACTCATTTGTCGTACCTGCTCAGGAGATCTCAACCTCTGCAAAGCTGGTCATTCAAAGTAAGTCACCTCAGATCCATACTCATTTTTGAAGAATTTAGAATTCCAAACTAAAATGTTTCAAACAAAATTCCTGAATTTGCATTGCAGCTATTGGTGTGCTGATCCCATTGAAAGACACTAAAGCCATTGAGGGCACCAAGGCCGTCTTGGAGGCCAAGATTTCTGCTCAGGACATTAGCTCAGTCAAATGGTACCACAATGACCAACTGCTGATGTCCAGTGAACGAATCCAGATGGTGGCAAAGGGAGCCAAGCAGCGTCTGGTCTTCAACAGGACGTATGCCTCAGATGAAGGACAATATAAGCTGGTTGTTGGCCGAGCAGACACCAGCTGCAGATTTACTGTTGAGAGTAAGTTACACAAGAAAGAACTGAGTGAGGTTTAAGCATATGTTGACTTACAAAGAACAATATATATAAGTTGCAGTTAGTTTAATGAGTAAATAAACAATTAATTTAATATACATAACTTTTCATTCTACCTGGACAGTTTATATACAGGAGCTGCTACTACCTACAGAAACAGCTGCTCTGACTGAATCAAACAGCTTCATTTGCTGAACACTGATTATATTTTGTGTGTGTGTATATGTTTTGATTACCCTAACACTTCATAATTATAAATTTGAATATGAAAGATGACTAGTTGATCGTGAGCTAACTTGCACCATCTCAACAGCTGTCCAGATCATGACCCCCATGAAGGACAAGGAATGCTCTGAGTCTGAGAATGTCACCTTCGAGGTTGAGGTTTCTCACTCAGGCATTGATGCCTTCTGGACCTTCAAAAGGCAGCCGCTCAAAGCTGGCGCTAAGTATAAGATGGAGTCCAAGAACAAATGCCACAACCTGACGGTCATGAATGCAATGAAGGATGAGGAGGGCGAGTACATGTTTGCAGCTGGTGAGAAGACATGCAGTGCTTCTCTCACTGTAACAGGTATGCCAGTTTACATTTTGTGAATTAAGTGTTTTTTATTCAGAAAAATTCTTCAGAAACCCTGGGATTGCTTTATATCCCAATATCTTGTAGCTGACTGAAAGGAACTGTCTCCTGTCACCAGGTGGTGCTATCAGGAAGCCCCTGCATGATTTGGTGGTGGCTGACTCCCAGACTGCCGTGCTGGAGTGTGAGGTAGCCAACCCATCTGCAGAGGGCAAGTGGCTAAAAGATGGCCAGCCTGTTGACTTCAATGAAAACGTGGTGAGCGAGGTGAAAGGCGCTATCAGACGCCTTGTCATCATCATTACCAAAGCCACCGACATTGGAGAGTACACCTATCAAGTTGCCACCTCCAAAACCTCAGCCAACCTGAAAGTTGAGGGTAGGTCCAGGGTCATACAGTAAATGGCCTTTTTTACTCCCTTTTAAAGATGCATTGATGACAAGCTCAACTAGAAATTAATCTACCATCTCTGTATATTTGTAAAAGCATATTTCCCAAAAATGTTTAGTACTGTATTCCCTCAAAATTATTAAATGCAAATGAGATCTACCTTTTCAAGATTTGGTTTTCTGGTACATATCTATAGACAGCTACTTGCAACCCCCAGGTTGAGAACAAATGATTTAAGGCACCCACTTTGTCCCCACAGCTGTGAAGGTCAAGAAGACCCTTAAGAACCTTAATGTGGTCCAGACTCAGGAGGCTGTGTTCAGCCTGGAGCTGACCCACAAAAATGTGAGGGGAGCGCAGTGGATCAAGAATGGTGTTGAGATCCAGCCCAGTGATAAATACGAGATTAGTATTGAAGACACAGTCCACACCCTGAAGATTAAGAACTGCACCACACAGGACGAATCTGTTTACTCTTTCAAACTGGGAAAACTGTCTGCAAATGCCAGGCTGAATGTTGAAAGTAAGAAATCACTGCTTTAAAATAATACCATTAATTTAAAGAATGAACAGTATAAATTTCAGATGTTTCAATCTGTCAAAATAAATACCAGATATATGGTACCACGGTGAACAGTAACACAACAAATTGTAAACTGTAATATATTTTCTGACAGCTATCAAGATCCTGAAGAAGCCAAAGGATGTGACATCGCTGTTGGGTGCAACAGCTGCATTTGAGGTTGGCATCTCTGAGGACAACATCCCAGTGAAATGGATGTTCAACAACATGGAGCTGAGGCCAAATGAACAGTACAACATTCTCTCTGAAAAGAAGAACCACAAACTGATTGTTCAGAATGTGGACAACAGCAAAGAGGGGGTGTATACTGCTGTGGTGGGCCACCTGCAGTGCAGTGCTCGCCTCACCGTTGAGTGTAAGTGTTATCACTGAGCGAAAGGTTAGCCATCTTTTAAGATAAAAAGCGTTAATAATAATGATTAACTTAAATTGTATTTTATTGATCAGAGATTTTGCAACTATCACCTGCCAGTAAATTTAAATGCTACCACTACTACCTTTTGGGGTGTTACAAACATCTTCAAAAATGCGAAAAAAAACCTGTAGGTTTTCGAAACAGTAGTTTCTTGTTTTCCACTGTATTGAGCCTTCTCATGAGTTTATTGGAGAAGACATTATGACTTTTTCAGGACATGCAAACTGAAGTTTTGGTCTGTTGACAATTGAAGATGTAAAAATAAACGTAATTTCTAGTTGGACAATTTTATAGACTTTCAGATGATCTTAAACTACTTTTGTGCTATAAACATGATTCGCATAAAATCTTTAGAAAATAATAAATTGTAGCATTGGTGCAGAGGACAACCTAAGCCTAGATTAAAACCATCTTGCACTTATTTTGGTTTTGATTTTATCCAACAAGTTTGATAGCATGTATCTTACGAGAGAGGTTTATATTAGGATTAATTATGTTGAGACTGACATTTTCTCTTTCCACTTTCTGCTCAGCTCTGCGAGTCACCAAACCCATGAAGAGTGTGGAGGTCCCAGAGACTCAAGTGGCCACGTTTGAGTGTGAAGTTTCGCACTTCAACGTACCGTCCACCTGGCTGAAGGACGGCGTAGAGATTGAAATGAGCGAGAAGTTCAGGATCGTGGTTCAAGGAAAATTCCACCAGCTGAAGATAATGAACACCAGCAAGGACGACTCTGCAGAGTACACCTTCGTCTGTGGGAATGACAGGGTCTCTGCAACACTCACTGTCAGCCGTAAGTTCCTCCCCTTTGCTACTGCAATTTGGACTTCTGATATTTGACCTTTCACCCTCAGATTTTTAAAGTAAATTAATTCATAATAAACGGAAAGTCGTTCAAACAGCTTTAAGCTGATAATTAGTCTGATAGCAATTCACTAGCCAACAACAAACCTTGAAAATTCTATTCATTACCCCTAAATTACCTCTGAAAACACACCACTCACCTTAATCTAAATTAAGGTGTTTGTGGCAGCCAGTCCCCGTTATTTGTCCATTAAACCCAAAACCCTTTATAAACATCTGAATTTCAAGAACCCTTAATTAACAGATTCAGTAAATTGTAAGGGGGGGCTGTCTTTCCCCTTAATTACAAATTCATTTTTATAAATCAACCAATATTAAGTATTCCAGTTCTCTTACCTTAGGAATTGCATGTGTAGAAATCCCATTAAAAACTGGTAAAATTGTATTCTATTAATATATCAATTCCTTCAGCCCAAACCTGGGTTAAATCTTATTAAGGCCTTTTGAAAATAAGGTTTTTTTTTAAGGGATTTAGATCTTCAAATTGCTAAACCAAACACTTTCATTTGAATGGAGGTAATTAGGCTTAAGGTATGTCTAGAGATGGCATGATATGTTGTTAATGTACGCACACAGCTCTGAGAGGAGGGGTGTAGACTTGTGCAACCCAAATCAAAATAAATGTGTAAAGCTCTGAAGACACAAAATAAACAGGGCAAACAGAGCAACCTTGATCTTCCAGGCTTTTGGGTAGAACTGAAATTACTCTTTAAAAAAATACTAGCTGATGCATTCTGTGGCTTAACAGGACAGATTACTTGACCAGAGAAACTAAGAAATTGCTTTTAATGTAGCTGTCTCATTAACATAACTTCAGGACACACTAGGTTTATAAAAAATGTATTGGCTGTCCTAAAATTTCATGGCACACTGAATCTTGTTTCACGGCACACGAGTTCAGAACTACTGGTCTATTAGCTAGATAACCACTGAGCCTAAACCAAATAATCTAAACTACTACATTGTCAACGTTAGTATGCAAACAAATTTCATCGGAGCTGATAAGAGCAAAACAGTGTAACCCACTCCTGGGTAAGTTCACCTCACTCTATGTTTGGAGGGAGCTAAGTTTGAGTGCAACAACAATGAAATAACTACAGTGAATTTGTTTAACCACAACTTTTGTTTGGTTATGAGCAGCAAAACAATTACGTTTACATGAATATAAAAATAAAAACTCGGCCCTGTAAACCTCAGAAAATTGTCTTTATATGTGACTTCCAAAACTGGACAAAGTCAACTTTGTTTGAGTTCAGATCACATGGACGTCTTATCTGTCAGAATGCACTCTGTAAGTAATATGTGTGCTGGACCTGGTACCAGTCCAGGTGTCTGGCACCATCATACCTTCAGGCAGATCCAGAGTTCATCCAGGTGTTTTATTGTAAATCCAGAAATTATGCTGAACATCTACTGGAATCACTGGATCTTCTTCACTGCATCGTCTCCCTCAGTAAAAGACCTGACCTGCATTAACAAACATTATTATAGGCTCTACTCTGCTTTCCTTTATAATTCATCTAATGTTTCTCTGTTGTACAATGTCAGACTGGATCTTAAGAGTGCACTGGATGTAAATACTTAACATATTAGATATTATTTTTTACTCTCTTTAGTTATATTACAATTATTTTTTTTCTAACAAAATATTGCAGCATATTGAAACAGTACAAATGCCACACATGCAATTCTATCTAAACCTTTCCAACTTAGCGAATATTTGTGTTACCAATGAAACACATATATCTTATATATTAAACATTAAACCTACAAACCTTACTGTCTCAGTGAAAGAAATTGTATTCTTCTATAGAAACACCGAACCTGTTTCACCACCTGAGTAAACACAGTAATTTTGATAAATTATGTTAGAAAGCGTAAAACTAAATTCTTTAGTTCACCATTTCTCATAAAAAACACTACCGACAAATCAAGAATCATCTCCAGCAGTATGAGGAGTCAGTGATTTAAAACTCCACAGTTTATTTCTCTTTCAGTAACACTGAATATTGCTATGAAGCATTTCAGACACTTAACAAACCACAGTTCAATGCTTGAATCGGTTTTACATGGAAACGGCTTCGTTGGTAACAGACAATAAAAATAGCATTAAAGAGCTGAGAAGCTAGCTTAACTGCGGCAGGTGAAGTGCAGCTGATTAAAATGAAAATGGCACTTCTGGTGGTCTCGTGGCTTCTGCAGATTAACCGTTTCACTGTTATCTGATAACTGCTCCACTTCAATTATTTTTCTCACTTAGTTCCTGCTGTTTCTCAGCCTTAGTGAAGCTCAGCATTGTTTCACTAAGCAGCCTCTTCCAACTCTCTGTAACACGGCCCCTCCCCTCCCCCACACAAAACACACTATAAAACTCCCTGTTAAATTTAGTAAGGGGAATGTCTCTCGCGTGGCGGCACATGATCTAGTAGTTCAATGTACATCTTGCAGCAAAAGTAGAAGGAGAAAAGACCTGTAATTTTGACATCATACCAGCAATATTACACCAAAACTGACACCTTCCCCTATAGTGTCTATATCTAGGCTGAATCTGAACATGTCATAGACATAAAAAAATAATAATAATAATAACTATTTTAGCAGCTGCATTTGGAGACAGTTGAGTTTTAGAAACATCAGAAATTAATTGAAAATTAAGAGGGATTCAAGTATCCTCCAAACTGGTGGAGGATGTGAGCCGGTGTAAGCACATACATGTATTTTTTGCAACAAGTCAGCAATGGTAGCCATAGTGCACACACTACGCATCCAGCCTAGTGTAACTCCACTGAAAAGCTGTGTGCAAAGATTGGAGTTTCCTCTGTTTTATGTTCCGCCAAAGCAAAAAAACGTTCCCCTCAAAGGTGAGGCGGGACAGGACAGATCTACTTGGTAACAAACAAACATGCGAAACACCCACCCCACAACAAGATGGGTACTAGTGACATGGCAGAAATTTTGGGGTGGCATCTTGGATGGCCAATCAGATTATAGCCACCCATTTAAAACTATGCATGATATGAAGGGCACTGTTAAGACCATTCATCCGTACTTTTGTCTCAAAGGGATTAAAGTTTTTGGTGTTCTTACCATCAGTTTTTTCATTTTCCAGCTATTCTGATCACAACAATGCTGGAGAACCTGAATGCTCAGGAGAAAGACACAGTTACATTTGAAGTGAACATTAACTACGAGGGAATCACATACAAATGGCTGAAGAATGGTGTGGAGATCCGGTCCACGGACAGATGCCAGACTCGCTGCAAACAGCTCACACACACTCTGAGCATCAGGAACGTTCACTTTGGAGACAGCGCAGAGTACACCTTCATGGCCGGCTCTGCAGTTACTAAAGCCAAACTTTATGTTGAGGGTAAGATGTTTTTTTATTTAACTATTTTTACTTTTAGTTCTCTTCCAACATTTGTGGGAAATATCTGGCTCTTTAGTACCTCAAGTATTTCCCCAGTGAGCACTATAACCCAGTGAAGAAACCCTGAAAATGCCATCTAGAGCCCCCTAAAGGACTTCTAGAACCTCTGCATTCATAACTAGGACCACTAATACCATCCCTAGTATGTCCTAAAAGACCATTAGAACCTCCCCAGTGACCAATGGCACTTAAAAGGAAGTCTAGAAGGAAACCACTTATTAGTACAGCCACTTACATGACACTAGAACCAGTTAAAGGATATCCATGAACTACCCAGTGACCACTTAAACCCCCTGAGAACCTCTTTAGTTACAACTAAAACCTCCCCTGTTACAACTGGAACCTCCAAATAAGCACCTCTCACAATGCACCACTAGAAACTTTTAATGACCCAATGTCCACTCATAGGACCTATACAACTTCCTAAAGACTTCCAGAATCTTCCCACTGACCACTAAAAGCTTCTAAAGGACCACAAGAACCTAATACAGGAACCTCCAAAAGGACATCTAGAACATCAACAATGACCACTAGACTCTCCTATATGACCCATGGAATCTCTCCAACAATATTATGACCACTAGAGGACCCCTAGAACCTGGACACCTAGAGTCTCCTGCATGTCATTCCCCTCTCTCTACCCCCTTTCCTGTCAGTCTCCACTGCACTATAATAAAGACACAACCCCCCCCCCCCCCTCTTTTTTTTTTCCACTGCAGCTCGTGTGGTTGAGTTTACGAAACACCTGAGGGATCTGAAGATAACAGAGAAGAAGAGGGCGACTTTTGAATGTGAAGTCTCTGAACCAAACGTCCAGGTTATGTGGATGAAAGACAGTCAGGAGCTGGAGATGTCCGACAGGTACAGTAGCTCATATTCAGGTTTTAAAAGACAAAATCTACCTAAATCATGAAAGCAAACAAAAAAAAGTCTGGACCACCTTTTTATGTGACTTTCTCCCTTGTGTGCAGATATAAAATGACCTCGGATGAATATGTGCACCGTCTGGTTCTGCCGTCCGTCCGTCTGTCAGATGCCGGAGAATATACCGCTGTGGCTGGATCCAGCATGTCCAAGGGCCACCTGGGAGTCGAGGGACGGGACATTAAAATTTCAGAGCCCACTAGCAGGGACATCACTGTGAGTTCACATACTTTCTGTATCTATGTACACAGTTTTAATTGTTATGGCTTCATCATTTTACTTTGCATCAATTATAGGGTTGAAGACTTTCCCTGTCTTTAAAATTATCATTTGGGTTAACTTAAAAAAATTAAACTAAACTAAAAAAAAATACATTGCCAAACCTTTGATTTGTTGAAAATAAAATGTTCCAACAGGTTCCTGCAGGCTTTTCTCAGTTTCTTTCTCAAATGTAAGAATCTCAATTCCCAGGATTCAACCCTACCAATCTCCTGTTTTTGCAGGTCGTTGAGAAACAAAGAGCAACCTTCGAGTTTGAGGTGGATGAGGACGATGTGGAGGGTCGGTGGATGAGGAATGGGGTGGAGATCCAGTTCTTGGTTGAGGAAAGGTTCCACTACGCCACCATAAGGAAGCTCCACCGCCTCACCATCTCGGAGACCTACAGGAGTGACGCTGGGGAGTACACCTTTTTAGCTGGCAGAAACAAGAGCAGCACAAATCTTCATGTCAGATGTAAGAACTCTAAACTGCAATCACATAAACAGATCAGTCTACTCTCACTTTACCTGGACCAGACTCAACACTGCCACGACAGTTACACTCTTGTTTTTTACCTTATGTATTTATTGGTGCTAATTCATGACACTTTCTGAACATGAATATTTACATTTATATAGCATGTGATTCTTCACTTCTGCTGATGGCTCATTAGAAAATGAATAATGAATAAATTCATTAATTACAGCTTACACCTTTTATAAATGATGCAGTTACTGCTACGTGCAAAGTACTGCTGATAGATCAAGCAATAAAAAGTTCATCATACCTTTACTATTTAAATTTTTGTATTATTAATCTAGTATTTCCACTCAAAATCACCTTTTGTGTCATTAAGACACACATGATACTTCAATAATGTTGTATTCACATCTTAAAAAACACTGTTCTTTATTACCTTTTTTGACTAATGGTCAATTTCAGCGTTTTTAGTGATAGAAAACTATTAAAAATAATTAATTTAATCTTTCTAATTATTGACAGTCTGTTATTGAAATAATTTTAACTATATAATTTAACATTAATCAAGCACAAGGCAGAAAAAGCAATACCTTTAATTAACTTTAAACAATTTTACAGGGCCATAAATTCCAAATTATTTTCTAATTGTTTTCAGAATTTTGTGACCGGGTCATATAGTAATGTACGGAGCACTAAAGTGACAACTAGGCAGAGATTTACTTACTTTCATCAGCAATAGTGACAAACTTTGTAAAGTACTTTTTTCGTTTATAATTTTCCCGGTGCTATATCCTGAGACTTGGGAAAAGTTGATTTACATTCCTCTCTGTTTTCTCTCTTCAGTGCCAGAGCCTCCTCAGATTGTTCGCCACATGGAGCCACAGACAGCAATGTCAGGTAGATCAATTCGCTTCTCGGTGCAGGTGAGCGGCCTCCCTCAGCCTCAAGTGTCCTGGTACAAGGACTCCCAGGCTCTGTCCACCAGCTACAAGTGCAAATTCCTCCGTGATGAAGACGAGCACACGCTGCTGCTGCTGGAAGTCTTCCCCGAGGACGCCACCGTCTACAGCTGCACAGCCAAGAACGACTATGGGGAAGCGACAAGCTCTGCCCCTCTCACTGTGGAAGGTAAGTTATTTTCTTTCAGCTTACTTGACCTTTTGAAGTGGTTTCTTTAAGAAAATGTACTTTTGATTATTTATAGCTAATAGGGATTTAAAGGGATCTGTTTTCCTCTGTTTTGTCTATTCAGTGTTAATATTTCCATGGAAAGCAGTTACAGTTTCTGCTACTTATGTCAGCTTGATCTGGAGTTAGCCAAGGTGTTATCATGATTGGATGTAGCTACAGCCTCCTTTAGTTATTTGATGGTAAACTGTCACTGATACCAGTGTTTTGGTTCATCACTTTTACATATATTTATATATATAGAATGTACATATATATATTTTACAAATACAGATTGAAGCTTCTTCTAGAGAAAAAGTCACTTAATTTAACTTAAGCTAAGACTAGCTGCAAAAATCTGCATATATTATGAATCAGAGTGCAGTTATAGAGGATTGGTTTTTAGCCCTGTTTTGTAATTTCAATGTTTTGTTCATAGGAATAGCAACAAGTAACGTTTTTATATTTTATATGATCAAAATGGCAAAAGTCATGATACATTCATACATACATACATTCCAAACAAAATGCAATATTTTGGTTTTGTAGGGAAAAGTCATTTTTGGGTTCTGTTATTTGTTCTAATGTCAAAAAAAGACAAATGTCTATCATAGGTTATGAGAGCCCAAAGTCTTGTCTTCAAATTATTTATTTAAAGAGAGTTTATTTTGAAAAGGGGAAAAGCAGCAAATTTGGAAGCTGGAACCAGACAATCTTTAGTATTTGATGAATAAATTGATTGATTGTCAGAATTGTTATTAATCATTTTTCTGATCTTGTTTTACAGTTCCTGAGGTGATCGAAGCTGTGGCTCAGGTCTCTGCCCCGGTTCTCATTACTCCCATACAGGACATCCTGATTGCAGAGGGACAACCTGCCCAGTTCCAGTGCACCGTCTCTGGGGAAGGTAGTGACCACTGCTCACCTTCCCATGGCAGTTATTTTCCATAATCTTACCGAACTGCAAAGAGATACAGGCATTTATCTTAGAGGCAGTAAAAGATAGTGAGAGGTGATAGTTTGATGTGTTTCATGGGGATCAACCCTACCTGTGCTGTTCAGTATTATTTGCATTGAATGTATAATAAAACACAGATATGGTCCAGATGATTCTGACTGTAAATTCTGACTGTGTCTCCAGATCTGCAGATTTCGTGGTTCTGTCGTGACAGAGAAATCAGACAGTCAGACATCTTCAGGATGTCTCATTATGGTGACACCTGCCAGCTGGAGATTTCCAGAGTTCTCCCAGAACATGAAGGAGAGTTCTCATGTGTTGCCACAAACTCGGCAGGAATGGTCACATGTGCTGCAACCTTGAATATTGATGGTGAGTTTTTTAAGGTGTTCATGTGCTAATGACATTCAGATAAAACACTGTCACTGACAGACCTTTACACACCACATGTGCTTCAACACTGAAATTGAGACATTCTCTGGCAGCATGTTCCTGGGTTAACCAGTCCTGTTTACTGGGGATGCTCTGATTAAAATGTTGAATCTAATATGTGGCAATAAGAACCTCTTATACATCCACAAAATGCTTTTTAAGTCTGTGATCATTTAGCAAGCACCTGGGAGCAACAAAGGCACTGATTATTGAGAACTAATAAGCCAGGTATTATCCCAGTCACTGAGTTGATTACAATGATTATGAGCTCATGCTGACTGGTACTCCATCAGTCAGAGTATCCCTGCCTGTAACTACAGCACAATCTGACCAGACAGATGTGCTTTTAGTTGTCAGAGTCTACTCCGTCCCTCCAGGACTAAAGCTAGCATGAGCCACACTCATCTTGTCTAAAATAAAATGAAGCATCTATTAGCCAAAGAAGCAATACCTTTATTGAACCAATAGAAAGCTGCATGGTTCACTGCAGGGAAGTGGCAAGGTTTCAAGCATGTGTGTCTGTAATACAAAGGTCAGACTTTACCTGCTACTGGTTGCACAAAGAGTTTGGGTGGCAGCATTTTGTGAAATCCTCTGATTAACTGTCAGTTGTTTCAGATCAATATTGGTTCCATCTGTGTTTATCTTAGTTTAGCGCAAGCAGGGGTAAACTGTTAGCTTTGCCAAAACTGAAAAGAGGTAGAAACTCTCCAGCATCATGATGTAAAATGTTTATTCTGGATATTCAAAATTACTTAATTCTTAAATCTTGAACTAATTTTAGATACTCATGAGCTAAAATTAGTTAGCTTTGATGAACAAGACGGCCAATGTGAGCAAGCTGTCACCTTAGCTCCTTAGTTAACATGAAACCAAGTGATATATTAAAGGAACATTTCAGCTTGTAAGAAAGATGGACATCAGTTTAATCTCTGTGTGTCCAGTACAGGACATGTAAACCTAGCTTAGCACAGAGACTGGAAGCAGGTGAAGGGGTGGGTGGGGCAACTGCTAGCATTGCTCTGAAAAAAAAACAAGCTAGTGACATTTTCAATAACCTTTTCAAATTCTAATGTAACTGCCAAGTATGATAGCCACTCCATTATGGTACATATAATATCCATTAAGTATGGAGGCAAGTTATGCAAACATGAGCAAGCTAATATTAATTTTTGAGCTCCTTTTATGGCAAATTGTATTCTGGCAGTCTGTTTTAAGTATATCCCCAATAAGTCAATAATTTTATTAATCTCTACAGACATGTCAACAACATATTTGTGCAGCCAGCCCGTTATAGCAACTTGCCAGCTCAGCCTTCAGAAACTCTTTTATATTTTAATTATGATAATGGGATAAACAATTTAACTGACTGTAGTTATTTGTTTTGTGAGCATGCAAGACATATATTTTAAATCAGTGAGTTGCCCTGTACTGTATTTGTTTTCATCCTCACTGTGGACACAGGTGATAATGTTGATGCATCACGTCTTCTCTCCCTACATGAATGGCTCTTAAGGTTTGTCTTTATTCTGAGACATGCATCCTTATTTAAGAGGAATGCAGCATGGACAAAACAGAGCTGAACTTTGGAAATCTAGCTTTCCTGGTTCTTCGCACTCAAGCTCGGACATAATCCATAGCTTTATTTTTTCATTGTTGTAGCGTAAGTTTTAGCACCAGTCAAACCTGCATGATTGACAGCGGAAACGAGCCACTGTCCACTACCTCACTGATCCTGACTGATTCTCAACACTCACCTCCAACTGCACTCTTGGCAAACAAGCTGTGACACAAGTAACCTGAGGAAGTCACCAGAATGATGTGTTGACCTAATTCTTCTACTCTTTCTTACTGCCCAGATAAAAAAGCCTTAGCTAGTGTGTGGAGCACTGAGGCTGAGACTAAGCTAAGTCAGAGGCTGGAGGCTCAGACGGAGAGTTTCAGCTCTCTGTCCGTGGGACAAACAGCCCACAGTGTTGAGTTTTCTGAGACAGTCTCTGAGAGTTCCTCCGTGTCTTGGAGGACAGTTGATATTCAGATGGAGAGTGTAAGCTCAGTGGAGATGAACTCTGAGTGCAGCTTTGATACCAAACTCTCATCCAGCCCCAAACTTCTGATGGAAATGACCGACATCTGGGTGAGAAGTGGTGAGATGGCCAAGTTCAACTGCTCGTTCGATGGGCAGCCCTTCACTGGGGTGGTATGGGATCATAATGGCCAGAGTCTGGCAGACACAGAGCGGGTGAGGAGCTCTCAGAGAGGGGGGTTGTTGTCCCTGGTCATCCACGGTGTTGGTGTGGCAGACCAGGGCTTGTACCGCTGCACCGCCACCAACCAACATGGCCAGAACAGCTCCTCCGCTCAGCTCACTGTTGAAGGTGGTTTATCTTTCTTTTTTTTTTTATCAGTCTGTCTCACCATCTGGTCCATCCCACCTCTCCACTGCTCCTGCTTTGTCCCCTCCTCTCATAATTTGATATTTCCTTTTAGTCTGTAACCTGTTAGAGTGTAATTGAATAACAAGCTTTGTAGTCTAGTTTATCTTCTTCCTGCTGTTGCCAGCTTTGCCTCGCTAATCTCATCATTCATCCTACTAACTCCTATAGTGTTTGGAGTCATAGTCTTATACTCTCTGACCCCTAATTACTCTCCCTAACTTTATTCTCACCCAGCTAAAGAAGCAAATCTCAAAGCAGAAACCCCCATCCCTACCGATTCTGTGCATAAAGTGTCTCAGACAGACAGGGAGACCCCTAGAGATCCCCCTGACCAAGACAAGCAGGAGGCAGTGGAGAAGCTGGGACTGTCACCTCCATCTTCCCAGAGACCTTACAGCTTCATCAGCCACCTGCATTTCCCTGATGTCGTGCCTCATAACGAGCGAGGTCAACACTTCGCCAGCTGCCCTGAATTCCTGGTCAAACTCCCCCCTGAGCTGCTGATCCGAACCAGAGACAGTGGTTCCTTGTATTGCATTATGAAGGGGGTTCCCACTCCGTTTGTCATTTGGCTTTACAACCGGTTGAATGTTGAAGATTCTGTGTCTCACTCTCTAAAACATTATGGCCCCCTGTGCTGTGTAAATGTTAACAATGTGGGATCTGGACAAGGGGGCTCTTACACTTGCAAAAATGTCAATTCAGCCGGGGATTCAGAGTGCAGCACAGTGATGAAAGGTTGGCATCTGCATGCTTTTGGTCCTTCTGCTCACTTGGGCTGTGTTTGGCCCACCACTCATCCACACTGCTTTCCAACTACACAGCCAGCAGAGGCACACTTCTTCACAGGACGGTACCACCTCCTCAACAAGGTTTTAACCACTGTGTTTAGGTCACTGACCTTTGTGTCCTGCTTTACTGACTAAAAAATCTAAAGAAATAAAGAGGGAGGGACACTCATATCACTGAGCATTTTCTCAAAAGCCAGAGGTGCTGCACACTAAAGACCAACAGAAAGCATGCAAGAATGTCAGTCAAAAAAAAAAAAAAAAAAAAGAAAGAAATAAACAAATTGATGATATGGATGCACGACCTGTCACTGATTCTAACAGTCTTGCACCATATGAGACTTTATGTGCAGTTTCTGGAGTGTTTTTAACTTGGTAATGTTTGTGTCTTCACAGTAACTGCAGTAGAGAAGGAACCTATCATTCAGGAGGAACTGAAAGGTAAATATTTCATGTCAGCAGAAATGTCTGTCCATGTTTTTCTTTATGTTTGGTCATGGCATCACTGTAGCCAAGTAGATTCAATTCAGTTCAATTCAATTCAATTCAATTTTATTTGTATAGCGCCAAATCATAATACACATTATCTCAAGGCACTTTACGGGATCAGGTTGAGACTTGACTTTATTATAGAGAAAAACCCAACAGTTCCCACAAAGAGTAGCACCTGGCAACAGGGAGAAAACAGGAAGAAACCTCCAACAGAACTGGACTGAGGGTGGGGGTGGGGGTGGGGGGGGGGGTCTGCCTCGACCGATTGGTGTTGGGGGGGGGAGTCCAGGAACAGCTCTATACTGTATACTACAGGTAATGGTGTTATCAATAATAATAGGTCTCAGTGGCAATAATAGTAATAATGAGTAGTGGTACATCTGGATCCTGCTGCTCCAGAAACAGAGATACCTTCAGAATGAGGACAGAAGGAAGAGAAAGAGGAGAGGCACAAACTAAAAAAATACAAAGTTAATGACATAAAGTAGTATGATATAAAAGTGAAAGAAGGGGAAAGAGAGGGAGAGAGAGAGAGAGAAGGAGAGAGAGAGAGCTCAATGCATCATGGGAATCCCCCAGCAGTCTAGCTCTATAGCAGCAGCACTAAGGGTTATTCAGGACATACCTGAGCCAGCCCTAATTATAAGCTTTATCAAAAAAACGGATTTAGATGTTTTCATAGACAATGAATTTTCAATAACTTGATTTTGTCTTCAGGCTGGTGAAGTGAAAATATACTGTACATTTTCATTTTGATTTTAAAAAATATCTCAGCTCAAGCTTCACTTTTTCAATTTTTCTTACCAAAATCTTAAAACCTGACAGCATGTTTTTGAAAAAGAACAGTAGTGATATGAAGTAAAAGTAGCCTGTAGTAAATTGGCTGAAGCATCCAACCC
The DNA here is from genome assembly GCF_046630095.1 of Trachinotus anak. NCBI lineage: Eukaryota > Metazoa > Chordata > Actinopteri > Carangiformes > Carangidae > Trachinotus > Trachinotus anak. Next base: position 431,391 of record NW_027273890.1, read on the forward strand.
AGTATTGTTGTTTCATTGACCTTGCAGTCAAATATTACTTAAATGTATTGGAAGTCATTCTGTTTTCAGTGCAGGTGACTTTATTTTGGTTGCAGTGTGTGTCTCACTTTACTTCAAACTTTCATTATCCCGCTCAGCCTTCTCTAGCTCAACCATCACAGTGGAAGAAGAAACACAGGAGTCGTACTTCACTGGCTTAAAGTTAGCAGACAAAACCAGAACACTTGAACTCAAGCCAGAGTCTAAGCGCTACTCCAGCACTTTGGAGAAGAGAAAAGAAAAACCAGTTTTCCTTAGCAAACTTTCTCCTACAGTTGCAAGTGTTGGGGAAACGGCTATGTTTACTGTCAAAGTATCTGGTTTCCCTAAACCCAATGTTCAGTGGTCCCACAATGGGCAAACCATAACCAGTTCATCCGTTTATACATTCATTCACAAGCAAGATGAGTATAGCTTGGTGGTTAATAAAGTTCAAAGTGAGTTTGAAGGAGAGTACTCCTGTACAGTCAGCAATAGATTTGGCCAGTCGACTTGCACTTCTTATTTGCATGTTGAGCTGAATGAGCCAGAAACAAAAGAAAGAGCTGATGGGACAACATTTGTACCAACTAGGAAACCCCCAGAATTCACTAAAACAATAGAGTCTGTTCAGTTGTCCGAGGGAGGTCAAGCTTTCTTTAGGTACACTGTGACTGGAGATCCTCTCCCTGAGGTTCAGTGGCTCAGAGGCAGCTTCCACATTCAGCCTAGTGGGTTCTGTATCATTGTGAACAACCCAGATGGATCAGGTTTTCTTAACATTAAGAGTGTCAAACAAGAACACAGTGGCATCTACACCTGTAAGGCCTCCAACCAATATGGGGAAGCATCTTGTACTGCTGAGCTGCTGGTGGCCATGGAGAAAGTTCAGGAAGAGCACACATTGGTTAAGAAAACTAAAGGTTTGACGATATCTATGACTAAACAGTCAACAAAATCTAGCTTACACCAGGGAAGAACCCGGTCTGATCAGATGATTTATACTATTGGCACCGAAGACCGGCAAATTATTCCCAGTGAGGAGGTGGGAACCCTAAGAGAGCTCGATATCTCTGCTGCCACCCTTCATCGTGAGCAGCTTACCCACCAGGCAGCAGTACTGCAGTCTCATGAAATACAGGAGAGGGTTTCTTTGGCTCCCACCCATCCATGTCAGGCCTCAGCTGTTCCTATGAAACAGCTTCACATGGCGACTTTCTTATCATCAGTACAGGAGAGACATAAGATTACTGAGCAGCACTCTGAACGCATTCTCAGTCCTGAGGTAGTAGAACTTGAGTTAGCTAAAGAACAGCCATCCAAGCTCATGACGGCCACATCTGAAGAGGTCCTGCCACTCATCACAGTGAGAGCTGAGGCTTTGACGGACCAGGCTCCAGAGCACATGAAGACCTTGACTGAACCCAGGCAGCTTGTTAGCAGTCACCAAATAGAGTCCACTCTACCCATCCTTGATATAACTTCAAGCATCCTGCACAGACCAGAGGAAGAGAGAAGCTTCAGAATCACAGAGGGGGTTAAGCTTCTATACTCAGCTCAGTCTACAGGGCAACTTCCCATCACAGAAAGGCACTCTGAGTGTTTGCCAGCTTTAGATGCAGCTATCAAACCCCTCACTGAGATAGAGCAGTCTAAACCAGTGGTAGCACCAGTCAGCGAAACTAGAGTGACATTATCAAAAGAACAGAGATTTGAAATACACAGACCAGAGCAGGAGAGCATCACTCCATGCAAAGACATAGAATTTAGGTCAGCTATTGTTGCTGATGAAAAATATGAACTCCAGGCTGAACAGGCAAAACATGTGCCAGGTTTAGTGTCTTCTGTGAGTCTGCAGCCTCAGCAAGAGGGAGAAAGACTCCTGAACCTTCAGGTTATCAGTGATCAGGATGTTTTACAGTCTGAGGGCCTGTTCAGTTGTGAAAAACCCTGTACAGAGCAGGCAGAGGCAAGGAAGAGTCCAACTGTATTGCATTCAGTGACTCAAGAAGAGCAGAGAACTGTGGTTTGTGAGGCAACCTCAGAGTTTGCAACAAAGATTGACACCACATCAGTTCAGCCAAAGAAAGAGGTACCACCAACAAAATACCTTCAGTCAATTCATTCCTTACCAGTTCTACCAAAGGAAGGCTTACTTACCTTCACTAAACCCAATGAGCAGGTGGCGATACAGAAACAGGAGAAGGCTAGAAGACATGCAGCTACCTCAGAAGAAAGAAGAGGGATTACAGCAGATTATCACAAAGATCTTGATTTGACGGTGATTGGGGTTCAGTCGCAGCTTCGAACAGAGCCCAGACCTGCAAAGATCCTCATGGTCTCCTCCCAGCCCATGCAGCTGCCAAAGGAGACCCCCTTTATTGCTGATGTGAAGCAGCAGCGAGCACTGGTCCAAAAAGAGGATTACTGGAATATCACACACTCTTTGAATGTGACAGATACTCAGACTCTAGAGGAAGGTCACACCATTAGTCTTGAAACTGATGAGAAATTCAGGCCTGAGATGAAAACTGAGCCCAAGATCCCCAAAAAGCCTGTGTTCATAGAGGAGAAGGCAGTTGCCACAGAAAGCTGTACTATCTTAGAAGCTGCTGAGCAGGACTTTGCAGTCCAGATCCAAGAAGGCCAGTCAATCCGACAGTCAGTGTTGCTAGAAGAAAAGCAGGTAATCATTGGAGAACATTCAAGTGAGATACATAAATCTAAAGAATCATCTGTCAGTGTTACCATGCAGCCCAAAGGAGTTTTGTTTGTCCATGAGTCTCAGGACACTGAAACTCTACCTAAGGAACTCAACTTTGTCATCCAGATTCCCAAACCATCAACTCTGAATATACGGTGCCAGCTCAGAGATGCTCTTCGGTCTGCTGTGGCCAGTGACCAGCCTGTCTTACTAGCCGATGTTGTAGGAGGGTTAGAGGCTGTGGAGGTACAGGAGGTGAAGAATCAGAGAGAGCCCAAACAGGTCACAAATACGTATCTGATCACAGCACCAGGTGCTCCCATAGAGATCACACTGTCCTTTGAGGGTGAATACCCTCAGATTGCTGACCTCAGGTCTGAACTCCAGGTAGCCCTGCATGCTATGGTTTTCCAGGAGCAACAAAGTCTTACATTAGAGCAACCAGGCACCATGCAGATTGAAAAGCCTCAGAAAGCACTGGTCAGGTTGGCACCCTCTAAAGAGGTGTTGTCATCTGTGGTGGACACTGTGATCATGGCAGAGAGTGCAGTTGGGTTTCCTCCTGCCATGTCTCAGGCTGCAGCCATCAAAACTGAGGCCAGGGCATCCTTCTTAAGTGCAAAAGTTCAGAGTCAATCTGAGATCCATAAGTCTGGGCAGGTGAGCAGGAAGACAGTTAGGGTAGAAGGGGATGCCTCCACTGCTGAGGCAACCGCCACTGTCCCTATGGGCCAGGTTCCTGTTGAAGAATGCGTGGAGCTTTTTGTCCATAGAGAAACAAGAGAGGAGTATCTTTCAGAGGCAATCATGATCAGTGAGTCCTCAGACAGTCTGGTAGATTATCCTGTTGTTGTTGACTCTCTGGAAGAAGTTTGCGCTGAGGAAAACAGCAAAGCCATTTTTACTGCCACCATAAAGTATGTCACCAAAGTAAACTGGTTTTTCAATGGGCAACTGGTGAAATGTGGCAAAGAGTTCAAGTGTTCTAAAGACCATGACACATACACTCTAGTTATCAACAAAGTTGTCAAGGAGAAGCATCAAGGGGAGTATGTCTGTGAGGCTGAGAATGAAGTCGGCAAGACTACAACATCTTCAAGACTCACTGTGGTCTCAAGAGGTTTGATGATGGAAGATTCTTTGATATCATCATCAACTAACTTCACACATTGGTGAAATTTACATTCTGTTGTCTGCAAACCTCAATCATAACTCAAACTGCATATGAACCTGCATAATGCACATAAGGTTCCTTTGAGTGTTTTGCAAGTAAAACAAAATGTGCAGGTTTGAGGTTTATACCAGACAACAGTAAAATCCTCACAGCTCATCCATTACTCCACAAACACATTACCCCATATCCACTCCTTTTTTCTTCCAAGGAATCACCTTTGACTCATTTCTTTCAACATCCATCATTCCTCATTGCTGGTCCATTCTTCTTTGCATGCTTTCTCTCCTTTTCTTATCACAGAACTCCTGTTCATCACGTATTCAACCTAATCCTAATACCATCTTCCTCCTCCACAGTCACAACAGGATAACTTTGTGTTTGTCACTTTCCATCCCAGGTTCACTACATTACCACCTCCACTGCAAACATTCCTTTTTGCTTTCATTTCAACTTCTTCTGGTTATTTACGTTATCCACTTATCTTTCTTTCCCTCCTAAAAAACACAGTTAAACCTGTGTTTAGGCACAGGATTGTCCCTATGGAGATCAACACTGGCAACACAGCCAAGTTTGAATGTGAAACCGAAGACGCTCCAAATGTGAGCTTCAAGTGGTTCAAAGATGGACACCCCATCAAAGAGGGTGATAAGTACAGGATTATCAGTCGTTTCAGCACTTCCTCTCTGGAGCTACTGGCCCCTACCAAGGAGGACAGTGGTGAATACACCTGCAAGGCATCCAATCAGCACGGCAGTGATGAATGCTCCGCCTCTCTCAGTGTGACAGGTAAAAAGGATGCATGTTTCCTTCTTCTTTGCTGGTTCAGATTGGAGCCACTATTAGTGTTATTTTTTTTCCTACAAGGTATTAGTGTTGGTTGTACTCTGCTGGTCTTCTGGTGCTGGAGACTTTCTGTTTGCTTAAGTGTTTTTTCTAGTATTCTTGCTCTTCTGTTTTTTTTTTCTTTTGTCAGGTTTTGGTTAATGCAAATACACGGGGTATAACATATTACCACTAATGTGTTTCTCTTTTTCTTAATTCTTATAGAGCAATACCCACCTGCCTTTGTAACTAAACCCGACCCTCAGACTGTGTATGTTGGTAAGAGGGCAATGATACAGTGTGTAATAACAGGATCTGCTCCTCTGAATGTTGTCTGGCTCAAAGACAATCAGGCCTTACCCCAAGTGCCTACACACTACCAAACCTCTTGCGAGAAGAATAAACACACTCTTGAGATAACCAGACTTGAGGCAGCTGACAGGGGGCTCTATATTTGCAAAGCATCTAATAATGTTGGGACAGTTGAGTGCAGCATGGAGCTGCATGTCATTGACAAGCCCAACTTTGTAAAGCCCCTGGGTCCTGTTGCTGCTGTGGTTGGAGCTCCTCTGCACCTAGAGTGTCAGGTGGATGAGGATACTGGAGTAAATGTAACTTGGACCAGAGATGGTAGAAAAGTCCACCAGTCTCCTGAATGTAAACTGTCTTTTGAGGATAAGACAGTTACCCTTGATATCCTAAAGACCACACTAAAAGATTGTGGAAGTTTTGTGTGTACAGTGGCAAATGAAGCTGGGAGTGCAACTTGCTCAACTTTGGTGAAGGTACAAGGTAAGAGCTTTCTACTTAATTTTCATGGATACTGCAGCATTTGAAGCTGTTGCTAATCTGCAGTACTGAAAATTAACATAATGCTATTCTGAGGTGTCTGATGTATATTGTATGAATGCAGCTCCAGCTGTTCTTTTTTCAAATCTTAAACCTCTTCTCTTTCAATACTGGGTTGTTATTTTTTAAATGATTTGGCTCTTTCACCCACACACCTCTCCAGAGCCACCAGTCTTTGTAAAGAGGCTGGAAGCCACCACAGTCTGGAAGCAATGCAGCACCTCACGGCTGCAGTGCACAGTTAAAGGAGCCCCTGAACTTCACACCACCTGGTTCTTTAATAACAGTGAGCTGTCTGCTGGTGGCAGATACGGCATCAGTCTGAAGGATGGTGTGGCTACTCTTGAGATACAGGAAGTCATGTTGAGTGACAGTGGAAACTATACCTGTGAGGTTCTCAATGAGTCTGGCTGTGAAAGCTGTAGCACTAACGTAACAGTGAAAGGTATGTAGACTTTGGAAATATTTATTATAGAACCAAATTTTAATTTTCAGTCATAATAAGGATTCATCAAACTGAACCATACATTCCCCTTCAGAGCCGCCATCTTTCAAAAAAGAGCCGCTCTCTGTAGAGGCGGTGAGAGGATCCATGGCGGTGTTGGAGTGTGAACTTTCAGGCTCTGCACCGTTTGAGGTGGCTTGGAAAAAGAATAAGAAACGCTTGCACACAGATAAGAAGTATAGGATATTGTCACAGGGAGCCCTGACCTCTCTTGAGATCCACTCATTTGAGAGTGCTGACATTGGTGAATATGAATGTGTTGTATCAAATGAGGTTGGGTCAGTAACCTCAAAGTCTGTGGCTAAACAGAAAGGTTAGTGATGTACAATAAATTATACAACAGGGTTATTGTAATTATTGTATATACACTTGACTACTGTGTATATCATTATTTCTAATACTGTTATTTCAGAGCCACCTATGTTCTCAAAGAGAGTTGAGAGTGCTACAGCAGTGTTGGGAAATACAGTGAAGCTACAGGGAACTCTAAAGGGCTCAGCTCCCATCGCTATCAAATGGATGAAAGACTCTGAGCTGCTAAGAGATGATGATCCAAATGTCAAAATGATATTTGAGAACAACATCACAAGCATTTCCTTCTCATCTGTTGAGATAAAGCACAGCGGAAAGTACACTTGCCTTGCTGAAAATGAGGCAGGACAGCAAAAGTGTGAAGCTGTCTTAACAGTTCAAGGTTAGAACACATTCTTATTGATGGGAAATATTTTCAAAGTTCAGATGTCAATGTTTATAAAGTCTAAAACCTATGTTGTATTTTAGAACCTGCTAGGATCTTAGAGAAAGCTGCATCCATCAGTGTGACAACAGGGGATTCAGCCACACTGGAGTGCACCATCTCTGGAAGCCCAGAGCTCAAAGTGAAATGGTTTAAAGATGGGAAGGAGATGATCAGTGGTCGTAAATATAAGATGACAGTGAAGGAGAACATTGCCACATTAAAGGTCCTCACAGCAGAGAAAGGGGACACTGCAGAGTACAAGATGGAGGTGTCCAATAAAGTTGGAAAAGACCAGTGCACATGCTCAGTCACTGTCATAGGTTAGTTTACATCAGTAATAAGAACTGAAAGATTTGGTCTGTGATGACAGAGACATGATTGATGTACTTCCCTACACAGGTCGTGCAGTTCCACCATCCTTCACCAAAGTTCTAAAGAAAGTGGATGGGAGGATTGGTAGTAATGTTACCTTGGAATGCAGAGTTTCTGGATCTCAGCCAATGGTTGTTTCTTGGTACAAAGATGACAAAGAAATTCACAGTAATGACAAATATAAGCTTGATTTCAGTGGGAGTACAGCCTCTGTGCTGATAACTGGCCTGGATCTAAGTGATGGTGGAGTATACACCTGCAGGGCCTCTAATGACGCCGGGGAAAAAGACACCAGTGGTACTTTGTGCATCAAAGGTCAGAGGAGTTGAATGACTTCAGATTAAACAGGGACTTGGCAGACATTACAAATTATCAGAGGTTACTGATAGGCTTTGAACATGAATGCTGTTTGTTTTTCTAAATCACTCCAGAACCCCCGGTCTTCACGGTGAGACCTGAATCCCAGGACGCTTCACCAGGATCAAATGTTGTCATAAAATCAGCCTTTACAGGATCAGCTCCTCTGGTTGTCAAATGGTTCAGAGAGGAGAAAGAGATTTTCACTGGGGGTAAATGTTTCATAAAGAAACATGCCTCTTCAAGCTCCTTGGAGCTTCACTCTGTGAAACCTAGTGACTCTGCGAAATACACATGCCAGGTGTCCAATGATGCTGGGAGGGTGGACTGCACTGCATTACTCTTTGTAAAAGGTGCTGTTTCATACTTTCTTTTTAAAAAGTGATTAGTTGACTGATTTTTTTTTTACTTAACCTCTTGTTTTTATTGTAATTGTCACTGTTAATTTACAGAAGCCCCAACATTTTCAGTGAAGCTTGAGCCTTCACAGCTGCTGAGAACTGGACAGCCCTTAAAGTTGTCCTGCAAAGTGCAGGGCACCCCTGTTATTAGCATCACATGGTTTAAAAATGGTTCAGAAATCATGTCAGACCACAGACACATGATGTCCTTTGGCACCTCCATAGCAACTCTGGAGGTAAAGAACTGCTCCATAGAGGACAGTGGTGATTATGTCTGTGTGGCATCCAGCGAGGCCGGCAGAGACCAGTGCAGCAGCTCAGTAACAGTGAAAGGTTGGTTCAGTCTTCAGTAGTCTTCTTCTCTTAATACAGTTGGTACAAAACCTGGTCCACATTGTTCTTTAACATGTTAATTGCTGCCTACATTGACTGGGACATGGTGCAGCGATTAGATTCTTATATATCCCTGCAAAGACTTTGAGTTAGATTACTCATAGAGAGATTCAGCTACACAGTTGGTCATGTTTGTAGACAGGAAGCCTGTTATTTTTCACTCATGACTACTTCTAGTTCCTTGACCAAAAAGTTTAAGTTCACTGGTCACTCTAAATTGCCCGTAGATTTAAATGGTTGTCTGTCTCTGTATCAATCATGTGATTGGCTGGTGACCTGTCCAAGGTGTAGCCCACCTCTTGCCAGTTTTCAGTTGGGATTGGCTTCAGCCCTCCTCAACCCTCTAAAGAATAAGTGGGTATAGCCAATGGATGGATGGATAAGCTCCAACATAAACCCTTATACATATATATTACACCCTGCAGGTGTGGGAGAATATATGTTAGCCTACACAGAAAAGATTTTCATAACAAAACCAAACATCACAGAGGATCACAGATCAGCTGATTTGCATATCTCAAATCATGCAAAGTAATTGGTTTATTCAACTATGTCAGGACAGGAGTATCAAACTGAGAAGAAAAAATATAAATATTACACAACTTGTATGTACAATTATGAAAGAACTAGTAATGCAAGTGACACTGAATGGCCCCTTTTGCATAAGGTTGAACCTGAAAATAAGTGACAGTGATATATATTGTTTATCTACTCCAATTCACAAGGATCAGCCTCTGTTAATTAGTTTGGTAGTTTATTTTAAATTGTCAATGGTGTTTCAGTGATGAGAGAACAGTCTCAGCCTCAGAGTTAACTGTGAGAAAATTCAGTCTGAACTTATTGAGTAACTTTTTGGTTTCAGTCGTTTGCTGAAGTTCGCCTCCCTGCATGGACAAGACTGGCCTCGTGAGACTAGAACATACTCTCCAACCTCCTACTGCCATTAAATATAACATTCATTATCTCTTTTTTTATAGCGCCTCCAATGTTTGTGAGGCCTTTTGAATCAGCTGAGCTTGTGAAAGGATATGATATTATCTTGGAAGGAACCATTTCAGGTTCTGCTCCATTTGAAATAAGTTGTTTCCTCAATGATAAGCTGATGAGAAACAACACAAGGCATCAAATCAATGTGAAAAATGACACAGTCACTCTTCAGATTTCAAACTGTGTAACCGGAGATGCTGGGACATATCAGTGCACTGTTGCAAATGATGTTGGGGAGACATCTTGTTCCTGCCAGATTTCATTGAAAGGTTAGTCACAGGACAGTGTCAGATACTGTCATCTAAGGTTATCTCACTGCATGCTGCTCAAAGTCTTTATGAATGATGTTGATATGCAAATTTTCAGCAATTATATTTTGAGCAGAAATTTACTATATTAATGTGTATCAGTAAAAATATAAACAGGCTCCAGGCAACATGACATTCTTCATGACTAAAAGTTGTGTATTGTTGTAATTTACAGGCCGCTGCACATTGTTTTCCTATTTATGTAGCCAGTAGAAGGTTAAATCAGGGATCGTTATGTTTATGTAAATCCTTCTGCAGCCTGAAGTCTGATCTGTGGTCTTCTCTCACTAGAACCACCATCATTTGTTCAGAGACTAGAGGATATGTCCTGCATGGTGGGCTCTGAAATCTCTCTGAAGTGCATGTTGTCTGGATCACTTCCTATGACTTTCTCCTGGATCAAGGATGATCATGAGCTCACAGAAGACGAGCATGTTAAGATGTCCCATGAACCCAAAAGTGCCATTTTGAATTTGAAAAATGCTCAGTTATCTCATGCCGGGAAATATGTGTGTCAGGCACAGAACAAAGCCGGGACTCAGAGATGTGCCGCCGTGCTCATAGTGACAGGTTTGTGGGATGTTTCTGGCTCTTACATGTCTGTCGCTTTTATGTCAAGCTTGATGCTTTATCTGTCACAGAAACAGCTGACTCAGCTTTTGATCATTTTGTTATCCCAGAGCCAGCAAGTATTTCAGAACATGCAAAGTCCATCAGTGTAACCCAGGGTGACCCAGCCAGGCTTGAATGCAGATTCTCAGGTACCAAACCACTCAAGTCCAGATGGATGAAGGCAGGGAAGGAGCTGACCTCAGGCCAGATATACAAAATACAGAGTACAGACACCAGCTCTGTGCTCAAGATTATCAAAACAGAGGAAGGTGATAGCGGTGAATACACCTGTGAGGTTTCAAATGTTGCTGGGTACAGTTCTTGTGAAGCATCAGTTACTGTCTTAGGTCAGTTTATCCCAAAGTTTTTTTTGTTTTTTATTATGAGATCTTCTTATGCATCACATTAAAACAACCAACTTAACACTGTTTTGCACTTTGTATGTAATAGATCAGATTTTTAAACCATCTTTCACAAGAAAACTGAAGGAGACAGAAGGTATCAAAGGATCATTTGCTCATCTGGATTGTCTTGTATCTGGCTCCCTGCCAATAACCATACAGTGGTACAAAGATGAGACAGAGATCCAGACTGATGAGAAACACAAATGTACATTTTTTGATAATGTTGCATTCCTGGAAATCTCTTGTCTTAATAGTCATGACAGTGGCAGCTATACCTGTATGGCTAAAAACAAGGCAGGATCAGTTTGGTGCTCTGAGACTTTGTTTGTTAAAGGTCAGAATTCATTTAGCATCATCAGCACTTTGTTTCAGTTTCACACATAATCACATTGTGTATGTTGTGACTATGTCATAATTGCAGTATTGGGCTTTGTCCACCAACAGAACCACCATGTATTCTTGAGAAGCCTGAATCCATGAATGTTTTGCCTGGGTCACAAGTTAAGTTTAATGTTCGTGTTTCTGGCACACCACCATTGACCATCAAATGGTTTGCAAACAAGAGAGAGATTTTATCCAGTGCTGACTGTTCTGTGACCAAAGACAACACCTCAAGCTCAATGGAGCTCTTCTTTGCCAAAACCTCTGATTCTGGAGACTATGTGTGTGAAATACAGAATGATGTCGGCTCCATTTCATGCAAGGCAACACTCTATGTCAAAGGTTAATGTTGGTCTCTCACCTTTATCAGATTTCTTTACTTAGTAGTGATCACTATTCTCAAGTTACTGTATTCTGTATCAACGTGTTTTTCAGAACCCCCCTCTTTCATTGAAAAACCTGAGGGTGTGTCAGTAGTAAGAGCAGGAGTCAGGAAGGTGTTTGAGTGCAAGGTTGCTGGTACTCCTGAGATCTCTGTGCACTGGTTCAGAGACGGAGCTGAGATTAACCAAAGTGTCAAACACAAGATGTTGTTTGTCAGCTCTGTAGCCACTTTAGAGATTTGTCAAGTTAGTGAACCTGACTGCAGGAAATATTTCTGCGAGGCTTGCAACGAAGCAGGTACAGAGAGTTGCCCTGTTGAGCTAGAAGTGAAAGGTTGGTTTTCCTTTCAATGTTTACAACTTGTCAGTATTTAACTTAATGTCAAGATCAAGTTAAATATTACATCACTAACAGAAATCAAAGATTGTTTTGTTTTGTTTGATTTGCTTTGTTATTTCAGAGCCCCCTCTGTTTGTGGAAGAGCTGACATCTCTTGAAGTTGTTAAAGGTTCCACAGTAGCATTTGCCTGCACAGTGGCAGGAAGTACTCCGTTTAAAGTCACATGGTTCAAGGATAAAAAGACAATCAAATCCAACCATAAATATATCATTGTTGATGATGAAAAGGTGGGCTTGAAAATCCAGGACTGTAGAGAGCAAGATGTTGGTACTTATCAGTGCATGGTAGCCAATGAGGTTGGAAGTTGCATTGGTTTTGCAGCTTTGTCTCTGAAAGGTTGGCTCTACTGATGATTGAACACCGCACTGATATACATCAAGCACATAGTACTGTACATTTTCTGGTATTACATTACATTATTTTTGTTTGTATTAGAGCCTCCAACATTTGTAAAGAAGATAGAGAATGTCTCCACCATTCTGGGTGACGCTGCAGTCTTTTGCTGTGTGGTGGAAGGGTCTCTGCCCCTTTCTGTACAATGGCAAAAAGACGAGAACTGGATCCCTGAGGATCCAAATACTGAGAGAACATTTGAGAACTCAGCGGCCACTCTCAGGATTCCTGCCTGTGAGGCAACTCACAGCGGGAAATATACCTGCCAGATGGTAAATGAAGCTGGGCAGGACAAATGCTTTGCCACTCTTGTAGTGCAAGGTACCTCAGCTTCATGTATGATTATTATACCTAACATTATAGCTAGCTCTAACAGCTTTAACAAAGACACTAATCTCTTTGCCTTGTTGTGTTGTAGAACCACCTATGATCCAAGAGAAGCCAGAGGTAGTCACTGTGACTTGTGGAGATCCAGTTAGTCTTGAGTGCAGGGTAGCTGGAACTCCTCAGATCAGTGTAAGATGGAGCAAAGATGGCAAAGAGTTCCACTCAAGCAGAAAACATAATCTCTGCTATGAGAAAAACCTCAGCAGTCTTAACATACAGTCCTCTCAGCTGGAAGACGGTGGAGAGTACCTGTTTGAAGCTACAAACTCTGTTGGGACTTGCAGCAGTAAAGTCATGCTGGTTGTTTTAGGTTTGTAAAATACTCTTCAACAGAAATTATAACCTGTAGAACTGCTTTGTCTCCTCAACTCCAATTATGTTTTAATATTGTTTTAAACAGATGAGGTCAGTCCTCCAATGTTCATTAGGAAATTAACAAATATTCAAGCAGTTATGGGCTCAGTGGTTACAATGGAGTGCAAAGTGGCCGGATCTCTTCCATTATCAGTTGAATGGAGCAAAGGCAAACAAAAGATCACCAAGAGCTCCAAATATAAACTTCTGCACATTGAAAATACAATTTCACTGGAGTTAAAGCTGACTGAGAGCACTGATACAGGAGAGTACTTCTGTAAAGTTACCAACAAAGCAGGAAGCTGTGTGTGCAGTGGAGTTCTTACAGCTAAAGGTTAGCATTCAGAGGTCAACGTTATATTTTCAGCTCAAAGGTTGTTAGCCATGTGTTGTGATAAGCTTCTGTATGGGTTTCAGTGCCACCGACCTTTATAGCTGGGCATGAGTCTCAGGCTGTCACTGCAAAGTCTACTGTACTCTTCAGAAGTGTCTTTGAAGGAACACCTCCATTTACGATCAAATGGTTCAAGGATGATATCGAACTCATCACAGGGCCATCATGTACAATTAGGCTGGAGACATATTCTTCCTCCTTGGAGCTCTACTCAGTTGGGAGTCTGCAATGTGGGATTTATTCTTGCCATGTTAGCAACGACGCAGGAGCAGTGCAAAGTGCAGCAGAGTTGATGGTGAAAGGTTGGACTATTCTTTTTTTTTTTGTCCATCGCCATGCAGTTAATTCCATCTTTTTTCTCCATTTTCACAGCTTCTCTTTCTTCATTGTCATTTTCTCTGACTGCCCACCTGACCGTTTTTTTTTCTTTCCAGAAGTATCTATGTTGTTCTCAGAATCACCTGTTCACACCCTCTATACGTCACATTGATGCTCAAGTGTCGCTTTAGGCTCACGATGGTAACTTGATCGTTTTTTAACTTTGCAGAACCTCCTCAGTTTGTCCTGAAACTGCCTCCCACTACCTTTGTGAAGCAGTGTGAGGGACAACGTTTCAAATGCAAGGCCAAAAGCTCACACTCCCTGAATATGTGTTGGTACAAAAATGACCAAAAGATAACCGACGGAGGCAACTATAAAATAATGTCTATTGACTCGACTGAGTACCTCCAGCTGCACAGTGCAAGGTTTGAGGATAATGGGGTCTACACCTGTGAGGCTCATAACGATGCTGGCAGTGCAAGCTGCAGCACCATTCTCACAGTTCAAGGTCAGCTATTGAGTAGAAATACTGGCTGTATGTTGTTTTATAGATTCTGTCCCCTCTGGTTTGTGGATTTTGTCCTCTCTGTGGCATGGAAAAAACACAATGAAAATTCGCTGTGATGCAGATTTTGACATTACATCTTGAGTTTGACCTTCTTTGAGTGTTTTTGAACCCTGTCTGAAACCTTCAGCATGGAATCCACTGGCACCGCCTTTTGTCTCATTGGCAAATCTGATTCCTGTCCTCCAATGTGTCAGAAAGCATGAGTCTGAGTGGTACCTCTTTTTAAAACATGTTTTAGCTTATTTTTGCTGTAAAGGTATACAGTCTATCCTTGATTTCCCTTCCATGTTCATTTCTCTGGCCTCAACAAGATATGAACTACCCGCTTGTCATGGCATGAACATAAGCGAATGCTTCCATTCACTCTCTCATGATCTTTGTTCTTTTTTTCATTGTCTGGATGGATTCCTTTAGCATGGACTGAACTTCAGCATGACCCTCTGGATTTATATCCAGTTGATCAGTCCTGCAGAACTGCCTACAGTCAACACTTGACTTTTAGTTACTTCTGTTAATATATCTCAATGTATTTTACAGAGGCCCCATCCTTTATTAAAACTCCAAGCCCAGTGGAGAGCATTAAAGGGAAAGATGCCAGCCTGCACTGTGAGATGTATGGCACTCCACCTTTCCAGGTTAACTGGTACAAAGACAAAGGGCCACTAAAGGAGAGTAAGAAGTATAAGATGGTCAGTGAGGGCAGCTCTGCGACGCTTCGCATTATGAAACTAGAGCAAGATGATGCTGGTGTTTATGAGTGCAGGGTGTCAAACAATGTAGGAAATGAATCCTGTCGCACTACCATTACCTTTAAAGGTTAGTACAGAATCAGTGGCCATTTCATCAAATCTTAGTCCAAGTGTGATCACATCCGTCACTATGATCTTTCCATCACTATTCAGAACAACCAGCTTTTGTCAAGAAACTAGTGGACCAGTCTGTGAGAGTTGGTGAGCAGCTGACACTAACAGCTACAGTAAAAGGTTCTGAACCCTTGACTGCATCCTGGATTCAGGACAAAGATCACATCCTCAGAGATGGTGACAACAGGAAGATCACTTTTGAGAATAATGTGGTTACCCTTGTAGTGCCCACAGCTGACTCAGCCACAGCTGGTACATACACCTGCCATCTGAGGAATTACTGTGGAGTTGTGGAGTCTGTCTCTCAAGTGAATGTTCTAGGTTTGTAGAATGTTAGACATTATTTAATTACCACCAGCAACAGCATAAGAACGCGTGTGGCATAATATGTTCTTTGCTAATTTCTAGAACCTGCTGCTATTATGGATAGCCCAGAGTCCTTGAATGTGAAGTCAGGAGAAAATGCAGCTCTTGAGGTCACAGTGTCTGGCTCACCAGAACTGAAAATTAAGTGGTTCAAGGATAACAAAGACCTCTCTGCTGGTGCCAAGTATCAGATGTCCTTCACAAAGAAGGTTGCCACCCTGAAGATTCAATCTGCTGACAAAGCAGATGCTGGAGAATACAAATTAGAGGTTACAAATGATGTTGGTACAGCCTCTTGCAAAACTAAGCTATCTGTCTCAGGTTGGTGCCCATTGTGTACATGCAATTTCATGAACTTGTGAAATTTTGACCCTTTTAATTACTAGTCAGCTCAGAAATGCTCGATAATGTGCTGTTTTTCTTACAATAGATAAATTGATTCCACCAAGTTTCATAAGGAAGCTGAGAGACACCCACCTTGTTCTGGGTAAGCCTGGTGAGATGGAGTGTAAGGTTACTGGCTCTTCTCCTTTAACAACCTCGTGGTTCCACAATGGCCAGGAGATCAAAACTGGGCCAAACTATGACATTAGCTGCACTGACAATAACTGCAAACTAAGAGTTCCAACTATCAGGATGTCAGATACTGGCAAATACACATGTAAAGCTGTAAACACTGCAGGAACCAGTGAGACAAGTGCTTCAGTGACTGTAACAGGTCAGTAGATGCAAATAAAGCCAAAAACAAATATTTCAGGGATATTTTTTTTAGAATGGGATTAGGCTTAAATGTAATGATTTCCATCCATCTTTTTTATCTAAACCTAGAACCTCCATCTTTTGTGGAAACACCTGAGGCGAAGGAAGCTTTGCCTGGTCAAAATGTGTCTTTCTCAGCTAAAGTGAAAGGCAGTGCCCCCCTGAAAATGAAATGGTTCAGGGGAGCCAAGGAAATGCAGCACGGAAGAGGCTGTGAGATTGCCCTGAAGGACGATGTTGCCATTTTAGTGCTCAACAGAGTTGAAAAGTCCCATGCTGGAGAGTACAACTGCCAGATCATTAACAGTGCAGGGAAGGAAAGCTGCTCAGTTAACCTGTTTGTAAAAGGTTTGTTGACAGGATAGTTTTTTTTTTAACTGTCTGCACACTTCCAAAAATGAGTTTTATGTAACTGATCATGGAATTACCTCTCTCAGAACCAGTCCATTTTGTGAAGAAGTTGAGGGACATTTCCTCTGAAAAGGGCAAGCCTCTGAGGCTTGAGGTCACGTTCTCTGGAACCTCCAGGGTAAATGTGTCTTGGAAGAAGGATGGTAAACTCATCTGGGCCTCATATCAGTACAATATGATCACCACAGGCACCTCCTGCATCCTGGAGGTTCTTAACTCTGACAGGATGGAGGCAGCTGGTAGATATTCTTGCGAAGTAGACAACGGAGCTGGAAGTGATAGATGTGAAGCACAAGTTTCAATTCTAGGTAAAATTATTACAATGCATGAAATTCATGACCATTCATTTATTCAGTCATTCATTGATCCATTCTTTCATTTGTCCATCCACAACTCAACAGCTGTAGTCATACTAAATTATCATCATCATCTTTTACTTTAGAACAACCATACTTTGTTGAAAAACTGGAGCCAGCGGAGGTCACTATGGGTGAGCCAGTTATCCTGAAATGCTGTATTGCAGGAACTCCTGACATCTCTGTAGCTTGGTTCAAAGCTGATGGAAAGCTGCGCAAGTCCAACACTTGCTTAATGGACTTTGCTAATGGTGTTGCCACTTTACATCTGATCAAAACAACCAAGTTTGAGCATGGAGAATATATCTGCAAGGCTGAGAACCAGATTGGTTCAGCATCCACCAGCTGTATTGTGACAGTGAAAGGTGATGTTCATTTTCCATACTTCTTTATGTTGTCCTTCTATGTGAATGAATTCTACTGTGATTGTGAATCAAGTTTTAAGGGCACATTTTGTGCAACTGACTTCTACAATGAACAGTTATCAGTCAAGAACAAGCTGTAGATTAACAAGATCAAGATCGAGTAGATCAAGTTTTCAAGGATCCACTCTCTTTTAAGAAAGTGATTCATGCTATTTTAATTATACAGAAATAGTAAACATTACCCCGGGTACTAATGTAGCTTATACTAAGGTAACTTTCACTTCATAGTCCCTCAGTTACATCATCATCCATGATTGACATAGAAGCATAGAAATGCATGGCAACATAAAAGTGAGCACATTTTAACACCAGTGTTGCTTCTCTCAGAACATGTGCATTTTATCAAGAGGCTGGAGGACGTGACTTTGATAGTCAGTGAGCCACTGAAACTAGTCTGCACATACACCTTAAGCCAGAGGGTCTACGTCACATGGAAAAAAGATAACAAGCTGATTTGGGCCTCTTACCAGTATAATGTTAAAACTACTGGTTCAACCTGCATTCTGGAAGTCCTCAACAGTGACAGGCCTGAGGCAGCTGGAACGTACACTTGCGAAATTTCCAACGGAGTTGGAACAGATCTCTGCCATGCTCGTATCAGCCTAGGTATTTTAATTCATCAACTGTGTCAATAACATACACGGTCTACATTTGCGCAGTAGCCACAGTAGATTTTGGGAGTAAATAATGATCTCACTTACTTCACACCACTACATGCAACTAACCCAACCATTCCTCTTAGAACCGCCTTGTTTCATGCAAAAACTGGATGACACATATTTCAGACTCAATATGTTGGTAGGCAAAGAATGTGCCTGGAAGAAGGATGGCAAACTAATCTGGGTCTCATATAAATACAACATTAAGACCACCAATGATACCTGCATCCTAGAAGTCCTCAACAGTGACAGAGAAGATGCTGTCAGAAGATACACCTGAAGATACACCTGAATTTTCTAATACTAAAGGAATCAATATCTCCAATGGAAATGTTAAACTAGGTAAACCACCTTAGCAACGTACCTCATCGTTTCATTATAGGAATTCAAAAATCACTTAAATCACTTATACTTCTCTAAGATGACATACAATCAGCTTGTTTAAGAGGCTAAAAACCACAGTTTACATTATCTACCACCACTATTGCTATATTTCTTAGAACCCATTCGCTTTGTGAGAAAACTGAGAAATACCTTTTATAAATTTGGCCCTCCTTTGACGCTGGAGTGCACATTCACTGGCAGCCAGTGGATTTATGTCAGCTGGATGAAGGATGGAAAACCCATCAGGGCATCTTACAAATACAATGTCAAAACCACCAACTTGTCCACCACCCTGGAAGTTCTCAATATTGACAGTCAGGAAGTCATTGGGAAATACTCATTCAAGATTTCCAATTCAGAAAGCATTGAGATTTGCCATGCTGTGATGGGTTAAGATAGGTAAAGCCACTGCCAAACGTGCCTCACGAACATCGTTTCAGACTAGGTAACTCCACCTAACATACTCACTCACTGATTTGCTAACAGGTGAGGTAACATGACATGTTTAACACAAGTGTTGCTTCTCTCAGAACCAGTGTGTTTCGTGAAAACGCAACAAGACACATCATACCATCTAGGTGATCCATTGAGCCTGATGTGCATGTACACTGGCAGTCAGCAAGTACATGTGAGCTGAATGTAGCCAGAAAGCTGTTCAAGGCTTTGTACAAATACAATGTCAAGATGACCAAGTCATCTCATGTGTTTTGGAAGTACTCAGTAGTGATAGAGAAGAAGCTGCTGGGGTCTATTCTTGTCAAATTTCTAACACAGAAAGTTCTGCCATCTGTGATCCTTATGTCATTTGTAAAACCCCAAAGAAAGGTACAAGCATTCATCTCATTTACCAACACTGACCATCAAACATTTGCTAGTACATAGCTGTGGAAAGTAAAAGTTTCATCCTACTCCTGGATTACTTTTTGCTAAACAATTTTTAAGAGGGCCTCTTTTTTGGCCTTTAAGAAAAGCTGACAATGCACAAGGTTAGTTCTGTTTATACTGCACTGGGTGTCTGCAGAGGAGGATGTGTCCATTAGATTGCGGCTTGGCTTACACATTTGTTTGTGTCATGCAGCTATGTGGGTGCAGAAACTATCATTTGCAACTACAATAAGTAGAATCCAGGAACCATGGTAAAATAAATAAATAAAGCAGTCATGTTTTCAGAAGGACGATCAGAAGAAACGCCCCATGGGTAAAGACACTATGCAGTAGAGGCTATTGGAACAAAAGCTGTCCTGTCTATATTCTAACATACCTCATATAACAATTCAGTGAATTATAATAAGGGATTCATGACTGAATTCTTGTTACAACATCTGCTAGCTCACCATCACCTTTGTATCTAACAACCGACCGCTGACACTTAGAGTTGCATTCACCGGTAGCAAAAGAGTGAACGTGAACTGGAAGAAAAACGGCGAGCTGATCTGGGCCTCTTATCAGTACAACGTCAAGACCACAGACTGCAGCTGCATCTGGGATGACCTCAACAATGACATAGAAGAGGCTTGTGGAAGATATACTCGTGAAAATTCCAATGGCTCTGATATCTGCCAAGCTTATGTGAAGCTTACGTAATACTAACCAACAACACTGTGCTTCTGGTTCTCATTATTTACTTTATGCATGCATTTCATAATTCCTGAAGCTAACCGCTAATGACACTTACAGGGCCTGTCCACCTGTAATATTTCTAACCTTCATGTAAGGGTAAAGATAAAGGTAAAGATTCCTACATTCACATAGCCTCTCTTTCTGCCCATGAAATCATCCACGGACCTCTTTGGATACTATGCAGTCACATAGTCTTCCATCCTCCATGTGTAAAGATCAGTAGTTTCTATGACTGACTTCAACATTGCTTCTCTCAGAACCTGTACGATTTGTCAAGAAACTAGAGGACATCTACCATGAGCTGGGTAAATCCTTGAGGCTGGAGTTCACTTACACTGGCAGCCAGAGGGTCTACATGACATGGAAGAAAGACAACAAGCTGATCTGGGCTTCTTATCAGTACAACATCAAAACCACTGACTCCTCCTGCATTCTGGAAGTCCTCAACAGTGACAGGGCTGCAGCGGCGGAGCAGTACATTTGCGAAATTTCCAATGCAGAAAGAACTGACACCTATCATGCTATTGTTAAAATAGGTAACACACTAACACATTCCCTTCCATTTTAATTCATTCTACACATGTGATTGGAGTCACTGATGCTAACTTCCAGTGTAACTATTATTTCCCATGGTCCTGTGCGTGTAGGTTACAAGAAAGAACTTTGTAACATTTAAAAAGCCCTGGATTATGTTTTTGGTGTGTTTCAGGTTGGCTGGTCTTGTCTTTGTTAGGTTTGGAAAGGAGAAGAGTTTATTATGACCTACAGGGTCTCTGAGAGCACATTGTCTGTGTTGTTATGGTTGGGTCAGATAATATTTGCTTGCTTGAGAAAGGGATTCATAGGCAGGTAGAAGGATTTAATAGGGTCAATATTCTGTATTGTGTTGTAGGTCATGTTGATGTTGTCTACGTGGTGTGCCTCTTTGTTTCCCTGATGCTATGGTTAAGGCCCAGTGGCCTGGTGGATGATAGATTTGAATTTCGAACCATGTCACCATATCACAACACGGCCTGATTTTCTTCACTTTCTCCCTCACTAACAGAGCGCAAAGTCCCTCCAAACTTCCTCAAGAGGCCCTCCGAGTCCATGGTGGATTCAGTGGGTAAAACAGTGACAATGGAGGCTCGGGTGTCCGGTTCCCAGCCTTTGAACGTCACGTGGTACAAGGACAACAATGAAATCTCAGCTTCCAACAAATATGACATCAGCTTCAAGAACAACATTGCTGTGCTGTGTGTTCGAGACTCCACCAGCTCTGACAGTGGGGTGTACACCTGTGAGGTCTCCAATGAAGCTGGAAAAGCTTTGTGTGCGGTTTCTCTCACTATTTCAGGTATGAGTGTCAGTTTGTCATCATCATTTATTTAAAACTATTGATGATTGGGCATTTTTTTTGTTGTGTGTTCTTCTGCAAGTTAAATGACCTTCAGGTAAAATTGATTCCCAAAAATCCAAGGACCCAATCCATTTGGTCTACCTTAAATAGACCTGGGTTGCTACAAAATTTGGATGTAATTGAAATTTAGCTATGTGTCCTCATGAGGCAGCTGGTGCAAGAAGCTTTTCAGTCTTAATTTTTGAAGCATTTTGTCCAGAAAGCAACAATTTTCAGTTGACCAGGAAGTTTAGAATAAACAAGTTTAAATAAAAAAATTAAGGTCCAATTGTTTTTGAGCAGAGGTTTTTCCAGCTGGTTCAGAGCTAGATAACAGACCAAGAGCTCTAACAGAGACACAAATGGAAACAAACGTTGTTTGAACTTTGTATCTGTGTAGGGAAAGGCATGTACTCCATTTAAAGGTTTCTGACAAATTCTTCCAAAGAGTCCTGTCCATCATGTTACTGTTTGACAAGCAAGTACCTTTAGCTGCCCTGCTTCTCTTCCACCACTCCTTTAGAAACCGGCCAGGCTCCAAAGTTTGACAACCGTCTGGAGCCAGTGATGGTGAACGAGGGGGAAAAACTGAGCCTCAAATGCCATGTCAGTGGCTCTACTCCTCTGACCATCCAGTGGATGAAGGACAGGCGGGAGCTGAAGTCCAGTGGAAATACCAAAATCACCTTTGTTGGTGGGATGGCCTGTCTGGAGATCAGCTCAGTCTCAAAGAACAATACAGGGGATTACCTCTGCAAGGCCAGCAACACTACCGGCAGTGATTTCTGCAAGTCCAGGGTCACTGTGAAAGGTAACAAAATCAGTTTGTGTCATGAACAGTGATATTTCTTACATCATGTGTTTACTTTTTCATTTTCCACTCATTGCTACAGCACTCACCCTGTGTTTCTGGGCATTTTTCTATCCAACTGAGATACTTTTCATTTGTCTGGGCACGTAAAAATGGTTTCAGGTAACTTGTGAACAATTTAGGTGGCTTTACCCAACAAAAGGCTTGGCTGTATTCCAACATGGCTGCCCCTCTCTCCTCCAGTCATGTTTCAGATTGTCAGGGCAGGGTGTTTGATAAATTTGATCTGCAGCATTTAAATTCATTACAACAAGAAAATATTTTTTTTTCCCTTTTGAAACGATTCAGTTATACCTCTGTGATAAAAGCCTTGCTAAGGTTTACATCTGCTCATACAAAAGAAGACTTTTCACAATTGAATGTAAAATGATTCAATAGACTTTGTGGATATATTTGTCATTATTGTCATCATGGATTCAGGTTCACCTAATTACACTAACAGAAGCGTATCTTCAGCCACAGGACATACCTATATACTTGTATGTGAGATTGATGAAAATGGACTTTGGTGACTGTAATGGGTAGGTTAAAGGCTCTGATTGGGTTTCTTGGTTTCATTGAAGTGTGGCAATCCTACATTCTCCTCTATGATTTATTTACAGACAAAGGAGCCAAGGCTACACCCACTGAGGCTGCTGCCCCAGATGTAACTGCTCCAGTCAAAAGGCTTGACAACCTGTTCTTCATTGAGGAGCCCAAAAATGTTTCTGTCACAGAGAGTAAGTAAATTGTTGGAAGTTCCTTCTGGACCTCTGGCCAGTTGTCCTGAAAGCAATATGATACTACATGTTTGGTTTATTTTTTGCAGAGGGCACTGCAACCTTCATCGCCAAGATCGGAGGTGACCCAATCCCAAGCGTAAAGTGGATGAAGGGCAAATGGCGGCAGATCACTCCTGGTGGTCGTATCTCCATCGAGCAGAAGGGCGAGGATGCCAAACTGGAGATCAGAGAGGTGACCAAGTCCGACTCCGGTCACTACAGGTGTGTTGCCACCAACAAGCATGGAGAGATTGAATGCAGCGCTGAGGTGGAGGTCACCAAAAAGGAGGAAGTGGAGGGAATCGGAGACATGAGGACAAGACTGAAGAAGTAAGAGCTTTGATGAGTGTAGTTTGCAATAGATTTCTCTAGTTTTGTCTTCTTGAATAAGAGATACTCTTTTTATATTGGTCCTGGTGACAAGAAGACACCATCTCTGATTTTGTATTTGATTTTTGTGCCAGGACTCCCTCGAAGCAGAAGAGCCCCAAGAAAGATGAAGACATCGATATTGTGTCATTGCTCAGAGGTCATGACCCCAAAGACTATGAGAGGATCCTGCGTGAGCACGGAATCCATGACTACCGGGCCATCCTACAGGCTGTTGAGTTCCTGAAGAGGGAAAAGGAGATGGAGACTGGAAAAGCAGTGAGAGACAGAAAACTTAAGGACACATGACTGATTCAAATGATAATCAGTCTTTAGTGGTTTAGGTCAAGTTACGCAAATACTGAAAATATAGCTTCTAGAAGTAATTCAACTACTTTTAAGACTAAAATTCAGACTCAACGTGTACGTTCAGTTTAACAAAAAGCTGTTGACAGGGACATATTTACACTTCAGGAACTTAGAAACCATAACCTCAAGTTTTAAGAACCCATAAAGTCTTGGTTCTAGGTTCTGCTTTGTGCTTCCTCTGGTTCTTACAATCATAATATTTTAGATATATACCATTGAAAAGATGGCGCCATGTCGATCTGTGGAACAGACAATAGTGGACAAAGTGGACCTGATATTGACTTTGACGTCATTCACAGACAAGCTCCACCTGCAGAAGGGGATGATCAAAATGAATCACAGAGTGTTACGGGATTTCAGTCCTGAAATGATTTGTTGATTAATTGCGAGAAAATTAAACTGCAACAAGTGATTTTAAAAGAGAATATGGCAGTTCAGAAGCTGCAGCTTCTCAAGTGTGAATATTTGCTCTTTTTTTTCATCCTGGTCAAAACAAAACAACAACAACATTTGAAGCATTAACTAGGTTTAGGAAAATTATAATTTATATACCAAATTATTGATTGAGAAAATAAATGGCAGATTAATTAATAATAAAAATAGTTGCTGGGTGAGGCACTACGTGATTTTAAAAATACCTCTGGTACCTTCTCCTTCATACTGAGAAAACCTGGAACTGAGATCAGTATTACTTCCTGAGCAGAGCGCTCATTTACCTCCAGAAACTCAGACAAGGGTTACATGTAAAGTTACAGGTTTAGGGATTCCTGTGGAAGAAAAGATGTGACTGAAGGTCGAAACAGAGCAATGATTCAGATCTTTCTTCAACATTTCATCACACATCTGTGATGTAGAAAGAGATTTTGTTGTAGTTACTTTAATAGTCATCTTTCCCACTGCAGGAGGTGGAGCATGGTGGTCGGGTTGAGGAGGAGGACATGGCCCGACTCATCGAGCAGCTGGAGGGACGTGTTGGCACAGAGGTACCTTCACTGGAGAGCAGTGAATTTTTTTTTTTTTTTCAGACTGTCACATTCACTGATGAAGTTAACAATGAAGCCCCCAGAGTCTCAGGCTTTGATGAAATAATTCATAGTGATTTCAAACTCTCAGCCTATCTCTGTACTGGAGGACATCAGCGACCAGAAAACCAGTGAGAACCAGAGCGCAACCTTCGAGTGCCAGATAAGGATCAACTACCCAGAGATCACCCTGACCTGGTATAAGGGCACCCAAAAACTGGACAACAGCGACAAGTATGACATCAGTAGCGTGGGCAACCGCCATTCTCTGAAGATCAAGAACTGCCAGGTCCAAGATCAGGGCAACTACCGAGTGGTGTGTGGTCCTCACATCTCCAATGCCAAACTTACCGTCACAGGTAGGAGTTTTAATGTTTGAACTTCCTGTCTGCTGGACACCTACCTGTGTGTATGTCTGTCTGTTTGTCTGTCTGTCTGGAGCTGGTTACAGGTGAGCATTACAACTCCAGACTAACAAAGCTCAAACTGACCTCTTTGAACCCTCAGGGTTTTGATGCTGTTGTTTTTGTGTTTTGTGCATTCCTGTTCTTTGTGTTTCTCTTTAGTTGACACTATAAACACTTCGAACAGTTTTAATACGTAAATAATAACATCCAATCAATAAAATAATCGATGTTATAAACAATCAGATTAACTCTGATTATCTGGTTTTAGCCGAACAAATTCAGTTCACTAAATGCATCAGAAGCATCGAAGTCAATGAACGCCACTCTGCCACCTTCGAGTGTGAGTTGTCCTTCGACAACGCCACCGTCACGTGGTACAAAGAGTCATGGGAGCTTAAAGAGAGCCCAAAATATAACTTCAGGACTGAGGGCCGGCGGCACTTTATGACCATCCGCAACGTAACAGCAGATGATGAAGGTTTGTTAACAAACAGAAAACATGAAACTAAAAATATTCAAGCTGCATTTTACTATTTTGAAAGGATCCAGGGAAAGATGTTTTCTTCATGATTCTCAATATCATTGATTACAAAAGTAAAAGTATGGAACGATGGATGGACAACTAAATGAAATCATTATGTTAAATCTGAGATGTTAAACTTTAGGGCTGCACAAAAGTTGAACATTTAGTTTGGGGTCAAAAGATAAATTATGTTTTTGGGGTCTGTTGTAAAAGACACATAAGATAGCAGTAAAATCAGCAAACTGTATGTTATATAAAACACAGGTAACAATCACACATTTAATAAATAGAGTTGATAGTGTCACCTCCAGGTTCATTGAAGCTACTCAGTCAGAGGATAAACAGATACCTGGTTTAGACAGAGTCAAAGAGAGGACGACACTGTGTTTATTATACTGTCAAGTGACCAAGCCAACAAAGTTTCTCCAGTCTTCAATAAAACTCATTAAATGAAATGATGTAAAACTCCTGAGAAAACGTCAGGGGGGAAGTCAAACTGTCCAACATATAGAAAGTGACACTTTCAGGTGTGACTGGGGTTTTCTCATGTAGATTTTAGTCGAATGTTAGACAGCAGTATATGATGTAATCAGCATGAATGATGTCTCCATTCCATCAGGCGTTTATTCTGTGATCGCTCGTCTGGAGCCAATGGGAGAAGCTCGTAGCACAGCTGAGCTTTACCTCTCAGGCAAAGGTCTGTAAATTGTATCAGACGTTAAGTTACTAGAGTTAATGTTAGAGCCATCCAGAGCAGGTATAATAACATGCTGTACCTTGTCCTTTCACAGAAATTGAGTTAGGAAGGGTTCCTCAGGGTGAGTATTTTCAAACAGCGAACGGAAAATTAATGACAGTGAAACTGAACATTTCTCCACAACCATAAATTTGGGTCTGAAGCAGCAAGCAAAGGGACAAAGATCTGTAGTGTTTATTTCCAATTTAATTAAAGTGACAGTGAAATAGTATCCTGAGATTCATGGTCACTGGGAGAGCTATTATGTCACAGTATAATAAAACCACAAAAATGTATGACTAAGCTATTTAATGAGCAGATTACTTTATATTATTATTATTTCATTTGAAATGGAAGAAATGTTAAGTTTTGCTGCCACAACACGTTTTTATTATTATTATTATTTCCGTTAATTTCTATGTTAACTGAAGTTTTATTTGTGGCTAAAACTTTAGATGTCCCAGACACGTCAGTTCAAGTAACAGAGACAGAGTCTATGGTTGTTTACAGAGGTGAGTCTGGGACAGTTTTCACCAGTCAAACTTAACTTTCACTCCACATTGACTCGGCTTGTGTCATTTATAAATGTGTTTTTCTACCAAAAGATTCTTCTGAAGTTTATCACTACGAGGAAAGAACAGAAGTGAAAGGTACAAACATTTTGTGAATTATTAAATTCTGAAACGATGTTAACTATCATCACTTCGTCAACCATTTCCCTTCATCCTAAAATTTAACCATCGTCATCATCATCATCATCTGCCTTTAACTCGCATCCTAAATAATTGTGTGATCATTTTTAATATTAATTCAACCATCATCCCTCCTAATAACTCTAATATCTCCTCAACACATCACGTGTGCGACAATAATATCTGCACAAATTAACCTCAATAACAGCAAGTCACATTCTTTGTAGATTTCAAATTTAAGTAAATGGGAACAAATGCACAGAAGAGGATGTATATGAGAAAAAAATAATCATGTCATCATTAACCTCAGAATGTAGAAATAAAGGTCAGAATACAAAGAGTAAAGAATTTGAAAATTCACTCACAAATCTCATTTTTGAATTTAGATAAAAGCCAGAAATGGAATTTTAAATCAAATAATAATATCATTATACATATTAATACATATGCCATACATATTAAAAGTCTGCATATTAAAGTCTAAATCTTAACTTTAATCACATAATTCTCAAAATTTTAATTTATGAAGCTGAGATTCTAAATTCTTAGTTTCAAAGTCTGAATTCTTATTTTAATCTGAGTATAAAGTCAGAATTATGTCTTATCTATCAGAATTTTGAGATTAATCCCAGAATTTAAATTATTACTTCACACAATCCTCATCTGTACAAATGTAAACTCTGCAGTGATTAAATATTTGATTGAGATATCTCTAACAGCTGATTATCCTCTAATGGTCTACTGTAGCTTTTGAAAGTCTGACAGTTCAAGAAGAAACGGTGTCTGTTCGGTACTCCTCCATCACAGGTATCAATATCATTCTATTTTATAAAATAATTCCCATCATCAATATAAAGACTGTCATCACACTGTCGGTCACACCTTTTTATTTTTATTGTTTTTGTCTTTTTTATGTTATTCTTACATGTCATTTACCATTGTCTTCATGTTTCTTCATTGGTTGTTTATTTGGAGTGAATCCCTTTTATCTCGTCCGTAATAACTTGGGATAATTAAAGAACTGAACGGTTCTCACATGTCAGAGTCAGGTTGTTTTTCTAAGTTCACTTTTCTCATTCACCAGAAGAGAAAAAACCTGTTGAAGAAATTGTTGAGAGGACTCAGTTCGGGATGATAGAAGAAATCCCTAAAGGTATACAGTCAAACAGGCTTGTGGCTGTTCAACAAAGCTTATGGCTGTAACGTAACAAAGCCGCTGATCTGCAAACTGCCATATTTGTCCATCCACGTGGTTTACACGTAAAAAGCTTAAAACGCCACGTGCTGCTTATAGAAGTTTGTCTTTCCCTACTGCTGTAATTTCATGTTTTTACAGTTTTGGTGTTGGTGATCTTGTCTGTCTTCTACTTTCATGTTTGTCCCTCTTATTCATGTTTGTGTGTCCCGTTCTTTACTCTTGTTCACCCTGACTTGCCTCTCCTATGCACTTATTAATCCTCATTAGAGCTTTCTGTTATGTAGATGGCATAAAGTAGAGAGTAGAGTTTGGCTTCGTAGTTCTAATGTGAACTTTCTTGATATTTTAAGTCCCTGAGGTGTACAGGAGACCAGAGGAGAAACCCTCTGAGCCTGCAGCTCCAACTTCAGCTCCAGTCAAAGGTATCTACAAATACCTCCACTTTTTTATGTTTTCTCTACATTTTTACCACTTACATAATTCCTTCTTATTCATGTACCTTGTGTTTTGTATTGCAGCCATTCACTGTAGACCTTTCTTGATCAGTCCCATTGTTCGTTCTTTTCTTTGTTTACTTCTTTCTCTCTTAAAAACAAATAATAATAAATGATCTTAACGTTAACATTTTCCATGCTCAGAAAACTGAATCAATGATAATGTTTTAAAGTACCTGAAGTAAAGAAGCCACAGCCTGAGGCACCTGTCGCTGTTCTGCCTTGTAGGGAGGAACCTGCAGCCCCAAAAGGTATCATTTTCATCATCATTTAAAAAAAAAAAACATTGAATGTTTGTGTCTTACAGAGTCTACATTGGCTCGCATTCTTAATTCTTAATATGAAACACAAAAACAGATTAAACCTTTACAACACAGAATATTTTTCATGAGGTATATTCTTGTAGATATGATAGGTGTAAATTCTTTACAATATTTTAAACAGGTTTTGTAATACAATATTTCTTTACATTTTTAATACTTGAAATGCAAAAAAAAAAAGTTGAACATGAAAAGCCTCTGAATTTGTATGAAAAATTATATCAATTCAAAATTTTCAAAATTCATACATGTTGAATTTTTGGATTTCTTTAAATTTTTACAATTTAGTATGAACAATATCTACATTCTTACATTATTAATTAGATGTGTAAAGCAAATGCAAAACGAAGGCAAATATTTGTACATATGGAAGATACTGTATATTTACACATATTTCATAATTGTCATTTTAGCATGAAATTTTAGAGGAATCTCATT
Source organism: Trachinotus anak (assembly GCF_046630095.1). Taxonomy (NCBI): domain Eukaryota; kingdom Metazoa; phylum Chordata; class Actinopteri; order Carangiformes; family Carangidae; genus Trachinotus; species Trachinotus anak. Next base: position 461,039 of record NW_027273890.1, read on the forward strand.
TTATACTTAACTGGTAAAATCAGATTATCTTAACCATAATCTCTTTATAGATTTAAAAAATGTTGTCACTTTTACCTCGGTTTTATATTCATACACAACATAATTTATAAAGTATATTCTCTATATATTTATCATTTATTTATCAATTTTTATAATTAGATTGCAAATTCACAAATTTGAAAGGCTACACATTTTTTAACTGTCAAAAAAACATAAGATGAAGTTCACCTTAACATTTTCTCTTGAGTGCTGTCTACAACTTAATGTTGTTAAAGTTCCTTTTCTTAGTTGTTGTCAGCTTTCTTACAGTGCAAAAAGAGCATTGTGCTCTTGCTGTCTGTCTGTTTTATATATGTTTGTGTTTTGTGTGTTATCTTTTTCTTCTTTTACTTCCCTCAACTCTTAAGGCAGTGTGTGACTCTGTTGACTCAGTAATGTTTTTCTTGTTAACCTTGAAAAACCTTCAGTATACACCAAACCAGAACCTGAAGCAGAGATAGTTCCCAGAGAGGTCACTCCTGAACCCTATCAACCCAAGCCAATGACAGCAGAGCCAAAAATGGTTCCTCGTGAGCCTAAAGTGATGCCGCAGAAACCAGCAGCACCTGAGCCCAAAGTGGCCAAAATAAAGCCTGAACCCACAGCACCAAAAGTTGAAACTGTCAAGAAAGCACCAGAAGCTCCTAAACCGAGAGGTAAAGTAGTAAACAGTGTGCAACTTAAAATAAATTTTGTTATAAAGTATGTCTTTCTTGTTGTTTTGTCTCGTCTTGCAATAATCTACATGTTTTTTTTAACACATTTGTGTAAATCTCAAATGTTCTAAGACATTTGTCACCACTAACCTCTTGATCTGGATCTTTTAAAATTAACATTGTCTAATGTATTTGGAGTTGACCACACACAAATTTAGGATGTTCAAATGCAGCTTTTTATATAATCCTTCTACACACTAACTCTAGAAATGAATGTCATCGCTTGAGTGATAGTGAAAGTGACAGTGAAGCTCACACTGTGTTCCTCAAATGACCTCACAAAAACAGAGTAAAAATTGAACTTTTTAATGTTCTCCAAAGAAACAGCTATAGCCAAACAAGAGGAAGCCATAGCTCAGCCACTTGCTGCCAAGATTACTCCATCAAAGACTGAAGATATTGTGGTAAAAGGTGCGGGAACTCTTTAATGTTGTGTGTTTTATGTGCTTTGATTACTCCATGTGTCTTTTTTAAATTAAAATTTTTTTTTTTTTTTTGGCTCTAAGCACTCGTTAGAGTGGACTGTAATGTTGACGCCTTAGTCGTTACCAGGTTACTGAACATGTATAATGTTCTTTAAAGTACCAAAATCAGAAACACCAAAGCCAGAAGAACCTGAAGTTCAACAAACTGCAGCCAAGGTTACTCCTTCAACACCAGAATGTCTTCCAACTAAAGGTATTAATAGTTGACCATTGAATTTTCAGTTGTTCTGCTTCATTTCCTGTCATGCCTTCTTTCATCCTCTGAATTCACTCATTAAGAGTTTGATCTTTGATTCGATGTTAGCTTTGGTCATTACCTAAAAGTTAAGCAATTCATAATGTTCTCTTAAGTGCAAGATGTACCCTCACCAGAAGAACGTGTAGTTCAAACACCTGCACCAGAGGTTACTCCACTCAAGGCTGAAGCTGTTCCAACTAAAGGTAATCTCAATAGTTGCTTTGTTGTATTTCTGTGTTTTATGTTTGTGTTGTTTCTTATGTTTTAAATTTGTTTTATTATATTTTATAGTTTTGCTTTTAGAACTATTTTTATGTATCACATGGAGAGCAATCTTTATAAAATATCTTCCATGAATATCTTCAAGCATGCCAAGCACTCGTTAGAGTGTGACTTTCACTTTTGGGTTTTTCTTTCAAAATATACAGTAGTTAACAATATCATCATCTTATAAATAAATATTCTTCTAAGCTGTCTCAGGACAAAAGACACCTGAACCTCCAAGAAAACCACATCTACTGGCTGGTACACCTGAGCCAGATGTACCAAGGTATATCCCAGATACAAAACCAGAAGAACCAAAGAGGGTTCTGGAAGAAACACAGACGTTTGCCAAGGTGCCAAAGAAGGTTCCAGAAATGCCAAAGAGGGTTCCAGAAGAACCAAAACTGGTCATGGAAGAAACAAAGAAGGTGCCTGAAGCCCAAAAGAAGATTCCAGAAACACAAAAGAAGGTTCCAGAAACACAAAAGAAGGTTCCTGAAGCTCCAAAGAAGGTTCCAGAAACACCTAAGATAGTTCCAGAGGCATCAAAGAAGGTTCCAGAACTACCCAAAAAGCTTGCGGAAGAAGTAAAGAAGATTCCTGACGCTCTAAAGAAAGTTCCAGAAACACCAAAATTAGTTCTAGAGGCACCAAAGAGGGTTCCTGAAGTCCCAGAAACATCTAAAATTGCTCCAAAGGCACCAAGCAAGGTTCCAGAAGAACCCCCTCCAGGGGCACGCAAAATTGTTCCAGAACTACCAACAGAGCCAAAGAAACTGGCAGAGGTTCCAAAATTAGTAACAGAGGAACCAGTGCCACACCACCAAGAACCAACACCACTACAAGATGTGGAAACACCAAAACAAATTCTTCCGGCTACAAAGCCTCAGCAGCAAGGTAGATATGTCTGTAAATTTAACTTACAAATTTAATTTAAGCTTGAAAATCTTATTAACTAACTCATCTTGATCTTGTAATACAGTATATCTTTTAATCTGAGATGCTTTCAGCTAAATCTTTTGTACTAATGACTGTACTGTCATGTGTGTTAACTGTTTGTGGCATTATATCAATTACCAAAACAGTAAAACAGAGGGAGATACTACAGGAAACAACATCACTAGCTAAACCAAAGCTGGAGGCGCTTACACCGAAGAAAGGTATGGTTAATCTTAAAAATGTTTCTTGGGTACAGTCAGTACAAATCTCCCTCAGTTTTTTGGAGTTTGACTAGTTGTGTTTATTTGTCCCTGAAACAAGATGAGGTTATTCCTTCTGGAAAAGTAGAAGAAATCCACCCAAAGCATAAAGAAACTCCACAGCAGAGAGATAGTGATTCATAATACTTGTAGTTTAGCTGTAAAATGAGGATCACAGTAGAATGTATACTGCACTGAAATCTGTGAAATCTTTTTGTGTCTTGATGAGTTTTGTTTTGTGTCATTTTCCTCTTGGCCACCGTTCCATGGTGCAATTCTTCAATCTTGGGTGATATCTTAAAAATTATCCCAGTTCCCTTGAACACTGATCTTACGGAAACAGTAGTTGAAGACAGAAACGAGGTTTGCCTCAAGAAGGATTGTGGAGAAAGGATTTCTGAAACTGGACACAAGCAAGTCAGGACATATGAAAGGGAAGTGAAGCTCAAAGGGTCAGTTGTGACAGAAGAAATCTCTTTGAAAACAGAGAGAAGACAACAAATGGTTCTTGAAAAGGAAGAGCAGGAGGTATCTACATGGTACAGTGAAGATCAGCAAGTTGAAGATACTGAGCCACTAGAGGACACTGAGCCAGCATACATAGAATATGAGGAGGATGACCTTTGTGAGGAAAAAGCTGTGGACCGTTGTGAAGAAATGTCTTTGAGGTCTGCATCTCCACCTCTAAAGAAAGTTGTTCCTCTCTCATCAAAAATACACATAACACCTCCATCTCAAATGATTCACCCTACAGAGAAAAAAGTTTCTCCCCCTCCCACTGGAATCACATTCAAAAAAGAGGCTTGCAAGAAAACTACACAAAGAAGCAAACTCAAGGAAGCATTTAATACAGAACAGAGAGAAGTAACTCGTGAAGAACCTGAAGAAGCAGCTTTGTTTCCATTGGAGGATCTAGATAAACCTAAAATCTCTGTTATACCTAAAATAGTCAATGTTTCGGATAAGTCTAGAGTACCTAAGGATGTCACTCTTTTGAAGCAAGTTGATTCTGTTAGAATGGAAGAAGTTCCATCTGACAAATCGATGTTTCCACCTCATAGAGAAACTTTTTTGCCCTCATCCAAACAAGACTTAACCAGAATCCTTCCCAAAACCACTCTTTCTCATCCTATGACTACGATTCCTCCTAAGATAGAAGCAATGCTGCCCAAGTCTCCAACAGAAGAAATCACAAGAACTTCCAAAGCTGCAGAAAAAATGTATCTTGAGAAACCAACTGCTGTGCCACAAGTACTGTCTTTTGAAGAAGAACTTGTCCAAGTAACAAGATCTGTCCCAGCAAGTAGGAAAGTGTCATCGCCAGATCCAGCTCAGATTCCTTCACCTGAGAAAACAATCTGTCTGGAGGAGGAAATTTCACTACTAGAGGAAACCGAATCAAGGAAGACCTCTCCCGCACTTCCCAAAGCAGTTGTTGAGGACTTTCCCTCTGAAGAATTGACCCTGTCAAAGAAACCTATCCTTAAAGACAGGGTTCCTAAAAAATCTCATCTTCCACCACAGAAAAAACCTTTTCCCCCTGAGCAAGAAACTCCTCCACCCAAGAAACCTGCTTCTTATACACCAAAAGGAATCACCCCTGACACTGATTCCTCTGAGGTAGCAAGAACCACTGCAACTAAACCTCCAACAACAAGAGACGATGACAAGAAACTAAAGAAGGAAACCCAGGGGATTGATCAACAAACTCTTCAGAAAGGTATTCTTTCATACTTGAGCCTCATAGGCTCATGATCGCCATAAGATCAACCCCTCTTCTTTTGAGATTTAACATCTCACATTTACTGTACTCACACATCTTCCAATATTGTCTTCAATAACAGCAAAAGATGGTACATTTTCCACTTATCTTCACATTCTTACATTGTGTCTGTTGATTGTCTTCGAAACACATTTTATATCACTACTCTGTAAGGTATGCCATGCACTAAGGAACCCCTCTTGGTCAATTAACATCTTTCACTGTCAAGTTTTGTTTTTCTTTCATCAGTTCACATTTTTTCACATCTTCATTCCTTTTATTTCTTCTGTTTGTTTGTGTTGTTTGGAGTAACTAATGTCTTAATCATCTTTCATCATTAATAAGTCTTGTTTGACCACATTGTTGTCTTGGTCATGATCTTGGCCTCTTGTATTCCCAAAGAATCTCCTCCAAAGGAGAAGAAACCATCTGCACCCTCACCAAAGCCTTCACCTCCTCCTCCTCCTCCTCCTCCTCATGCTCCTGCACAGAAAGTTGCTCCACCTGCAGGTAGTCTGTGCAGTTTGTACACTTCTTGTCTTTTCTGACTCAGTCATTTTGTTATACTTTTTGCCCATTTGTTTTTTGGGTTCTCTTTATTGCCTCATTTATCTTTAGATCTTTGTGATTTTTAACTGTGTCATGAATTTTAGGCCAAACGTATTGTCTTCTTGGTTATGACCTTGGCATCTTGTATTTCCAAAGTATCTCCTCCAGAGGAGAAGAAGCCGTCTGCACCAATACCAAAGCCTGTAGCTGCTCCTCCTGCTCCTGCAGAGAAAGTTGCCACCCCTGCAGGTAGTTTCTTGACCTGTTTTTGTATGTTGTTGTAAACTGGATTTCTATCTGTTTACTGTTTTGTTTTCTTTACTGGCTGATCAAAAGGTATGCTCATGGTTGCCATTTCACTTGCTCTCTATTGTGTCACCAGTCTTGCATTTTTTCAGTACAACTGTCTATTTCCTAATTGACAATGTTGTTGTCTTGGTTGTGATCTTGGCATCTCGTATTTTGAAGTGTCTCCTCCAGAGGAGAGGACGCCATCTGTACCTACACCAAAGCCTTCACCTCCTCCTCCTCCTCCTCCTGCACAGAAAGTTGCTCCTCCTGCAGGTAGTCTGTTCAGTTTGTACATTCCTTGTCTTTGCTGACGCATCAACAGTCAGTCGTGTTGTTTTATTTTTTTGCCAATTTGTTTTTTGGGTTGTCTTTATTGTCTCATTTGTCTTTAGATCTTTGTGTTTTTTAACTGTGTTACTCATGATGTTTAGACCAAACTTATTGTCTTCTTGGTCATGACCTTGGCGTCTTGTATTCCCAAAGTATCTCCTCCAGAGGAGGAGAAGCAATCTGCACCAATACCAAAGACTGTACCTGCTCCTCCTGCTCCTGCAGAGAAAGTTGCTCCCCCTGCAGGTAGTTTCTTGAGTTGTTTTTGTATGTTGTTGTAAACTGGATGTCTATGTGTTCACTGTTTTGTTTTCTTCACTTATGATTGCCATTTCACTTGTTCTCTATTGTGTCCCCAGTCTTGCATTGTTTCAGTGCAACTGTCTATTTCATGATTGACCATGTTGTTGTCTTGGTCATGATCTTGGCATCTTGTATTTTGAACTGTCTCCTCCAGTGGAGAAGAAGCCATCTGCACCAATACCAAAGCCTTCAGTTCCTGTTGTCCCTGCAGTCAAAGGTGCTCCTTCCACAGGTAGTTTTTTTCACTTTGTTTTTCACTTAAAAACACTGTCCTGTATTTGTGTCAGTATGTTTTTTGAAAATAGACAACCTCCTTAACCTGTCCTGTGTTTGCTTTAATGTGTTGTCATTTTAATATCTTCTATCTTTTGGTCATGATTTTTGGTATTTTGTACTCCCAAGTTTCTCCTCCAGAGGAAAAGAAACCATCTCCACAGGCACCAAAGCCTCCAGCAGAAAAAGTCATTCCTCCTGCAGGTAGTTTCTTCTGTTTGTCATTCATGTTGTTTAACTCCTTGTTTGTCCCACCTCAAATGAATCTCTTGAGTCTTGTTCAAGTATATGTTGGTTGTTTGCTTTTGATCCTTGCACATGATTTAATCAAGTTGGCATTCTTGTAGCTCAAGTTGCAGCAGTGGAAAAGAAACCCTCTCCACCAGCCATAAAGGCTGAACCCTTTCCTGTTTCAGAGGAAATCTCTCTACCTGAAGGTAACATCTCTTCTGTAATTTACATTCATGTTGTTCTTTTATGTTGTCTTCCACTTTGAAGCATTTCTTATGTGATGGCTTCAGTCTTCATACAAAGCAACATGAGCTTTTATTTCAGAAATGCCTTTGCTGTCTATTTCTGTCTAAATCTGATGGTCTGATGTTTGTATTCTTTCATTTAACAGTATCTGCTGAATGAGGCCAAATAACCTTATAAATACTTTTGCAAAAATCTCTTGGTACATCCACAGTTACTTTACTGTAACTTTGTTCACTTGGAAAGAGGAAAAATCCATGCTGAACATCTGATAAAGCCATGGTTTCAGAGCTAACATTCAGTGCAAATTATTCTGGAAACAGAAAATTCAAAAATAAGCACATAAATTTTCATGTTTTGTCTTTGATTTAGCCTATACTCAAACAGTTTGTATTGTGTATGCTTAAGTTGACCTTATTGAAATTCTTGCAGACAAGGAACCAGTTTCAGCACCTGGACCAACTAAAGGTATACCAAATATTTACTTCTTTATTTTATAAAGGCAATAATCTTAATACATATTGCTATGTTGGCTATTGTCTCATAAACTACAAACTTCATTTACATGTTTATAAAGTTGTGTGAGTCCTGTGTTGTTAAAGATGAAATGTTGAGTTTCCTGTATGTCTGTACATGAATGTTATAAAAGGTGTATTTACTGTGTCAACCACAGTGCCACATCTTAAGCAAAAGGGTAAGGTTCCTGTTCAGGAGGCAAAAACACCCGAATCACCTAAGCTGAAGAGTAAATTTACCAGAATACCTAAAGAGAAAGAACCAGAACCAGAGGTCATTCAGCTGAAGAAAGTTCCAGTGAAAGCTCCAGAGCCTGAGAAACAAGTTGTAACTCATAAAGCTCAAGTGATAAGGCATCAAGATCCAGAACTAATGGTTCATGGACTTCATGACAGAGAAGATCGAGAGATAATAACACTTGGAAGAACAGATCGAGTCTTCACTGCAGAGGAGGAGACAGTTCAGTTACGCCAATTTGAGGAAGCTGAAAAGGTTGCAGTTGTACAGAAAACAGAGAAAGAAGGTTGGACAAGAACTCCAAAACCACAGAAAGAGGAGGAACCAGAGGCACCAAGTGTAGATAAAAAGAAAATAACTAAACTACCAAAGACAGATGAGGAGAAAGAATCAGTTAAATTAAAACCATTTGACAAATCATTAAAACCAGAAGAAGAACCAGAAAAGATCAAACTGAAGAAGATGCCTACTAAGCCTAAAGAGCCTGAGAAGGAAGTCTTAATTCATAAGATTGATGTGATGAGACATTATGATACAGAACTAACAGCTCAGAAGCTTTGGGATAAAGTGGATCGAGAGGTGATAACATTTGGTAGAACTGAACGAGTCTTCACTGCAGCTGAAGAGGCATCTGAAATGGAATCTGTGGAAGGACCTGAACAGCTAGAGGCAGAAGATGAGAAATCAAGATGGATAAGAACCCCTAAAGTGCCAAAAGATGAAGAACCTGAGCCAGATTTGACTAAAAAGAAAATAAAGAAGTTGCCAAAGAAAGAGGAGGAGCAAGAAGTAGTCACATTGAAACCATTTGAAAAACCTCAGAAACCTGAGCCTCCAAAAGCTAAGAAAGAAAGTGAAGCAAAGAGAGATACTGAGCATATTCCATTCAAGAGAGGTGAGATGCCTCAGAGAGACCAACCCAGTGCTGCTATGAAACACAGAAGAGATGAAGATGTTCCCTTGACAAGTCCAGAAGTAATTCCTGATGTCAGCAAAGACCAGACAGAGGTCCCACAGAAGAAAAAGATTGATCAGGTACCCAAGGATAAGGAACCTACAGCTGCTGACAAGCTTCGTGGAAAACCTAAAACTATCTCCACACAAGATAAAGAGAAAGAGCAGGTTGTGTTGAAGCCTTTCACCAAAGATGCCAAGACTGAGGAAAAGCCAGAAAAAACACCTGAAGAGGAGAAAAGGAGGCCTGTGGACCCAAAAATACCCAATCAAACCCCAAAAGATGAAAGTCCTAAAGAGTTGAAAGAACAGCAGCTCAAAAAAATTGAAAAGACTGCAACACCCAAAAAAGAGGATGAGAAACCTCAGGAGAAAGAACCAGCTGTTCCACCCAAGAAACCCAGTCCACCAGAAGACAAAGACATGATCCAGCAGAAAGAAGAAAAGAAAAAGCTCCCACAAAAACAAACAGAAGCTTTGACAAAAGGTGTTGAACTGAAAAAGACTCCATCACCTAGAGTCGATAAAGACAGGGTAGAAGAAGAGAAGGCCCCCAAACCTCTTGAGCAGCTCAAGAAGGTTGAGCTTAAAAAGACACCATCACCAAAAGCTGATAAACCAAAGCCTAAGGAAGTGGAACAAGTCCCCATTGAGAAGAAGCTAAGTGCTGAAAAGGTCAAGAGGATTCCCAAAACTGTTTCACCCAAAGACTCTATTGAAGCTGTAACACTCAAAAAGGTCCCCAAGAAACCGTCACCAGAGGTGGTTTCAGAACCAGAAAAGTCTGGTAAGGTGAGGGTCCCCCTGGTGAAGGAGGTTTCTCCTGGAGCCGTGCAGATGAAGAAGGTGCCCACCCAGCCAGAGGAGGAGGTTTTCGAAGAGGAGGGAGAAGAAATGAAGGGCAAGGAAGAAGAGGAGGCCTGGGGCTGGGAGCTCGTTCCTCCAGAAGACTGGGAAGGTGAAGGGGTTGATGGGGCACTGGAGACTCCAGGCATGCCTGGTGGTAAACGAGGTGAGACGAAGGCCAACAGACTCTCCCAGATGATGATTCTGCAGTCCCCTCATCCCATCTAAGATGACTCATCTAATCCTCATCACCATCTTTAATTATCTGATCCCTTCATTCACCTAGAGCTCATGTATTCATCTCTCTGTCCATCTGTCCATCCACTATCTATCCACTATAATGTTCACATGGTCCATCATATTGTGTCTGACATCAAATGTGTCTTCATCAAATGTCTTCCATATCAGCCATTCAGTGTTTGTCTTCAGTGTTCATTTCTTTCACTACTCCCTCATCATCTTCCATCCATTTATGTCCCTTTGATCATCTCGTCCATCACTGATCCATTTGTTAAACACTCCATCTTCATCCTCTTCATCATGTGCCATGTGACGTCCCTTCTGTGTTCTCATGTGATGTGATGATCTTTTATTTTGCATGTCTGCTGTTCGCAAAAGCTAACTGTTTCTCTTGGTTTCTGCTGGTATATTTACATAAACGGTGAGCTCTTACAGAGAAACTTGAGACTCATCTTATTGTGTCTTGTCCAGATGGAAAACCAACAGATGAGGCACCAAAAGGCAGAGGCCGAGGATTTGGGGGTGAGAATACGCTGACATTAGCATTTAGGTGCACGGTTTTGGTCTTTGTGCTGGATAATGTTTGAAGCTGTTTCACCAGCTCCATTCACAATTCTTGTAACATGTAAGTTGTCTTCTTTTCTTGTTCTTTCCAATAAAATCTTTAATCTGAGCCTAGAAGGTTTGTGATGGTCAACGACAGGGCCAGGTAACAAACCTGTAGATTTTTGGTCCTAAATGTTTCAAAATCTTTCAAGTACTGAAAGACTTGTAATCTTGTTGGCTTGTTTTTTACTTACATATTTTTATCAATTTTTTAATTTTCCAATTTCACACAAAACATATTGTTTGTATAGTAGTATTGAAAAAATTCAAACCACACCCAGCAGAAAATGAGATTCACAGTGTCACCAGCCAATATGAGTACACATCATATGATCTTTGTAAAGTAATCACAAAGATATTTGATTTTTTTTTTTTTTTGCTTTAGTTTACTTTCTCTCTGTGTGCATTGGAAGCTCATACAGAGACTGCATGATTCTTAGTCTTAACAGAAAATAGATTTGTAATAAATGTGAGGTTACATCAACTGATAGATGTGTGAAACCTGGTGGGACCAAGATCTTGAAAACTTCCCATTGTCCAGTGTCTGATAACGCTCTTCACTCATTATCATTATCACAGTGACTTGATAAATTTTTGTATTTGATGTTACAGCAAGACAAACCCCATCACCTGGTGATGGTGGCAGGGGTCGGGGCCTGAGGCCTGGTGGAAAGGGCCCATCACCTCCAGAGGAACCCTTCGGAGGATTCAAGCTCAAAGCTGTCCCTCTGAAGTTCATTAAGAAGCTTCAGGACATTGTGCTGACAGAAGCCGAGTCTATTGGCTCATCTGCTGTGTTTGAGTGTCAGGTCTCACCTTCCACCGCCATCACTTCATGGATGAAAGATGGCAGCAACCTTCGTGAGGGCCCCAAGCACAAGTTCACCTCTGACGGCAAGGATCGCAAATTGAACATTATTGATGTCCAGCTGTCCGACACTGGTGAATACACCTGTGTGGCCAAGAACGCTGGCAAAGAAATAACATGCACAGCCAAGCTCATTGTTGAAGGTAAACTGAGTTTTTTCTTATCCTACATAAACATTTCCATAACATTAAAAGTTTGACTTTAATTAAAAAAAACAAGCTCTTTGTAGGCATCAAAAAGTACACAAACTCAGGTATGGTATTGGCACCAGAAAGGAAAATTTTCAAATAGTACCAATACTTTATTGTATTAGAAATTCTGTTTTTAAATGACTTTATCTCTCCTTGCAGAACTGCCTGTGAAATGGCTGAAGGAGCTGGAACCAGAGACATCATGCATGAAGGGTCAGCCTATGTACCTGACCTGTGAGCTGAACAAAGAGAGAGATGTGATCTGGAAGCGTAATGGCACAGTCCTGAAGACACAGGCTGGAAAAGTGGCCATTAATGTCATTGGCTTGCAGCACGCTGTGACCATTCAGAACGCGACTGATGACGATGCTGGTGACTACACATGCGAGGTGGATGGACAGGAGGACATCAAGACTACAACCAACGTCAAAGTGATTGGTAAGCTGCCAGCAGTATGTAGATGAACAGACTCACCTGATATTCAAAGGCACATCATCAGGATAGGCAAACCAAATAAATGCTGAGGTCTGTAACCAGGCTCAGACCTCAGTGTCGACTTTGTTTTTAATAAATTGAACTCTCTATCCTCAGAAATCATCAAAGACTGGCTGGTGAAGCCTCTGAGAGATCAGCATGTGAAACCAAAGGCCAAGGCCACGTTCAAATGTGAGCTCTTCAAGGATACTCCCAACTGGAAGTGGTTCAAAGGAGACAACGAGCTCACTCCTTCTGACAAGGTCGAGATCAACAAAGATGGAAAGGACGTGACACTGACCATCAAAAACTGCCAGCCTGACGATGTATCGGATTATACCATTGAGGTTGAGGATCGCAGATACACAGCGAAACTGACACTTGGAGGTTGGTGTAACATATATACGAATCCACGTCAGAAATCATGAGGATCGTGTCCAAACACCTAAAATTTCTCTACAATTTCAGAGCGTGAAGCTGAGATCCTGAAGCCTCTCTCCAGCATGGAGGTGGTCGAGAAGGAAGAAGCCAACTTTGACACTGAAATATCTGAGGATGATGTAGCTGGTGAATGGAAACTAAAAGGCCAGGTGTTGACCAGATCTCCGGTAAGAATCTCAGAATAAATTGGTCTTACTTCCAGAGACAGAAGCTATGAAATAGCTTTACCTGCTACACAATTGCACTGGTGAAATGGGAAAGTCTGGTTATAGTTAGTCTTGTTTATTTATTCTTTCATCAGATTCTTCCTGATTTAAATCAGAATTATGATAATTTTTGATTAGATTTTGTGGTTGACGTTAAAACTTCTCAGGAAGTGTAGTTTCCATGTTGTTTCCAAAACTTGATTAGTGTATCATCAATATATTTCAAGCCCATGTTTGTTTGGACTTTGGTTTCAGACCTGCGACATTAAAGCTGAGGGCAGAAAACGTTTCCTCACCTTGAAAAATGTGCAGCTGGATCAGGCTGGTGAAGTGTCGTATCAGGCCCTGAACGCCATTACCAGCGCCATGCTCAACGTCAAAGGTACAAACCTATCACAGATAAACCTGTCTTTGTTTTTTGTTGTCTGTTGCAAGTCGCTGCGTTTGTCAGTCTAAAAAAACAGAGGTATTGCACGAAAGACATAGTAAGAAAAGTGATGGCTGTGTCTTTGTCTGTGAATAACTGCCGCATTATTCGCACCTCCCAGAGATTGAAATGGGCTTTGTTGACCCGTTGAAGGACATTTCTGTGCCTGAAAAGAAACAGGCTAAATTTGAATGCACCATCACCAAGGATGTGCCAAAGGTCATGTGGTTTAGGGGGGCAGAAATCATCACCCCAAGCCCTAAATATGAAATTATTGATGATGGAAAGAAACACATGCTGATCATAAACAACTGTGAGTTTGACGATGAGGTTCAGTACACAATTGAAGTGTTGGGCCAAAAATCAACCGCTCAGCTGATGGTGGAAGGTAAGTGGCAGACAGAAAACCTTCATGTTGCTCATGTTCTCTCTGTGTTGTCATTGATGTTTTTGGCTTTGAAGTTGCAACAAACTGCCCTGTCTGTGTGCACTGACCTGATGTATTCCAGGCATGAGGCTCAAATTTGTCCAGCAGCTTCAGGACCAGATAGTCAAAGAAGGTAAAACGGCACACTTTGAGCTTGAGCTGACCCATGAGAACGTGCCGGTGGTTTGGTACCGAAACGAAGTCAAACTCCATGTGAGCCGAACGGTGCTCACACATGTGGAAGGAAAGAAACACACTCTAGAAATGAGGATGTTGTGTCTAGATGATACCTGCCAGATTAAGGCAGAGGCCAAAGGAATTTACTCGATGGCCAAATTGACTGTTATAGGTAACAACACACTCTCCTTTTCTCTCTCTAGCACTGCACAGTGTGTGGGATACCCGACATTGGGCAAAAATATCATTGATAAATATGTTAATATTTCTCAGTTAATATGTAATGTATGTATGAATATGATATGATATGATATATATATGATATGAGGGAGTAGACTTGATGCTTTTGACTGGATTTTTCCTCTTAATAATAATTAAACTAGTTACACACACACATGGCTTAAAGAATAATTCTGGTTTATTTCAACTTGGCTTTAATATTTCTTTTCTTTATGACAGGCAGTGGTTATACTGTAAATGAGAATTTATACAGACTATACACACTATTTCCAAACACAGAACTTCCACAATTTCCCCATTAACATTATTTGCATTACTGATCAGTAGTAGCAGTGTCTTGATCTTGTTGGATCTTCTGACTGCTGATGTCTCATGATGACTTGTCTGACGTCTTTTTCTTTCTAACTATGAAAATAAGACCCAGCTGTAATTAACCAGAATTATGCTTATAATACAAAAATAATAATAATGTATTGAAATCTGCTGAAATGACAATGATCAGTTCTCAGTAACATGCCTGTTCAGGTTTCTTGGAGAAACTGTTCTGTATTGAATGCAAACATTAGACTCTGAAGTAAACTGTGTGACTGTATTTACCTGAGGCCGACTGACACTTGATCCTGGATCTGTTCCAGAGGGAGACCCTATCTTTGTGGTGAAGCTGCAGGACTACACTGCAACAGAGAAAGACGAGGTGACCCTGGACTGTGAACTGAACAAGGACGTCCCCGTCGTTTGGTATCATGAGGAAAAGGAGATCATCGCCTCCAAGATGGTTGTCATGAGGTGTGAGGGAGCACGCAGGTCTCTGGTCCTGAAGAAAGTGGAGCAGAGCGATAAAGGGAAATATGTATGTGACTGTGGAACAGACAAGACTTCAGCCAACATCAATATTGAAGGTAAAGATAGTGAAAAAAAATCAGTTATATTCTACTGAAACTGCAAACGTAGAATCTGTTGAAATCTGCAGAACAGACAGGCCTGTGTTCTCCAAGACTTAGACAGGATGGTCACAAGAAAAACATCAGTTCGGAGACTGACAGGTCATCATTTAAGAGAAAAGAGAAGAAAAGAGAGAAAATGACTCAGAGGGGAAAAAAACGTAAAGAAGCTTTCAGTAAGTTTTGCTATTGCTACATAGCATAGCATAATATTAGCATTAGCAGCTGTTTACTCACCAGTCAAGAAGAAATGTGGTGAGTTTAGCATCAAACTTCATCTTTTACTCACCAACATCTGTCTCCAGAAGTGGAGACAAACACCAGTGCTAACTCTTGTCTCTGTCACTTCTTTTCTTTTATTGAAGTTAGCATGCTAACCAGCTAGCCCTGGCCCATCTCATCACTTCCTGATAGCAACTCACTGCAGCCTCTAGTCTGTCCTGACCACATTCAGCAGCAGAGAAAACTTTAAAAATCTGACCTGAAAGATTCCGATTTTCTCACAAGCTGATAATTTTTTTTAAACATAAAAATAAATGTTCAATAAATGTTTCAAGTCCAACATAATTTTTTTTTCAGTAAGCACATCTAATGTGTTTTTCTGCAGTGCTGAGGTTGTTTTCAGTATTCTTCATGGGAAAGAAAGGTCATGTATTTCATCGAGTTCTGCTTAAGAAAACGTTGACAATTATTTTTGAAAAAAATTCAAAGTCAAACTTTTGATTAAAATGAAAATTCAGAGTAAAATACTTTCTTCTCAATTCTGATTTTCTAACCCTAACTCTTTCAACATAAGCACTCTGTCATGTACAGGTGAAAAAATGTCAGCACTAAATGTAATCTCTTGTTCATGAGCACTTTCACAAACATACCAAAATAGGCTAAATTAATGCACAGTCATTTTTTGATTCATCTGTTTTTAATCTTTAGTTTTTTCCAAAATTTTAAACCCACTAGCTCGTGACATCAAAGTCGTTCGACCGATTTACGGCGTAGAGCTGTTTGATGGAGAGACGGCTCGTTTCGAGGTGGAGATCTCAGAGGACGATGTCCACGGCCAGTGGAAACTGAATGGAGAAGTCCTCAGTCCCTCTTCTGTGAGCATTTTCATCAGTCTCATCATATCTGCAGATTAATCCCAAACATTCTATTGTCCTTGTATTGACTTGAGCTTCCAACTTATTAATCACTGTAATAATTTAACAGGATGTTGACATCATCGAGGAGGGAGGAAAGCACACTCTTATCCTGTACAACTGCAAAGTGTCCATGACTGGCGAGGTGGCGTACGCCGCTGCTAATGCCAAATGTTCTGCCAACCTGAAGGTCAAAGGTAAAAACAGTAAAGTTACTTGATTTAAAAAATGAAAAACAATCCTCAAATCCGAAAAAGCTTCACCACGTAGGATGAGCCGGTTGAGGAGCACAGTTCAGCTCAGATATCTGTTTTTTTTTTACAACAAATCATTTTCCAGATACCTTTTTTATTATTAACTCAATTTATTGTATAGTAACAGCAAAAGTAGCCCCTAAGTAAATTCAGCCTCCTTTTAAGATGTTTGGTTGTTGTGGTATTTCTGCCACATGCGACAAAGCTGTTGTAGCTTCTGGAAAAACTGGTCTGAACAAACGAAGCTAAATCTGTCATCTTTAGACACTGAAAATGTTCCTGTGAAATAAACTAGTACCTACAGTGACAGTATTTTTTTTATTAACATCAAACCCTCACACACCCGTCAGTATCAAAAATCATATAATCAAGTAAAAACCTTTCTTGCTGTTTTCCCTCAGAACTTCCTCTGAACTTCCTCACACAACTGAGTGATGTTCAGGTGTATGAGAAAGACGAAGCAAGGTTCGAGCTCGAGGTGTCGAGAGCTCCGAAGGTTTTCCGCTGGCTGAAGGGCTCGCAGGAGCTGCAGAGCGATGACAAGTATGAGATGATCCAGGAGGGAAACATGTATGTTCTGCTGATCCGATCGGCCGCCTATGATGACGAGGCCAAGTATATGTTTGAGGCCGAGGACAAGAGGACAACCGGCAAACTCATCATACAGGGTAACTTCACGGTTCCACATGACACCCTGTGGCCCCATTCATTTCAAACTGGAAAACCATCATTGATTAAAACGCATCAAATTGTTCACATTCATTAAAAAAAAAATTTTAATGGCTCTTGAATCCTTAATGCCAGATAAATTATAGTTTCATTTATACTAATTATATTTTAAAAAATACATGTTAAATTTCACAAGGCTAAATGTTTGCCTGGGGCAGGTATTCGTCTGGAGTTTGTCAAGCCAATTAAGGATGTCACAGTGAAGGAGCGGGAAACGGCCGAATTCAGTGTCGAACTCTCACACGACAAGATCCCGGTGGTCTGGTATAAAAACGACATCCGTCTGCATCCCAGTAAGGTGGTGCACATGTCGGATCAAGGGAAGATCCACACGCTGGCCTTCAAGGAGGTCACCATAGACGACACATCCATGATTAAGGTGGAGGCGATGGACAAGACTGTGACTGCCATGCTGAACGTCATTGGTCAGTGTCACATTGCCAAATTTAAAGGCTGAATTTTTAAGCCTTAAACTTATTTAATTAAAGATGATTTAAAGTAGATTTTTAACATGAAACCATCTTGTTTCTCTGCAGAGGGTGATCTGTATTTCACCACCAAGCTGCAGAACTACACCGCAGTGGAGAAAGATGAGGTGAAGTTGGTATGTGAGCTGAGCAAGGCCATCGCCGATGTCAAGTGGTTCAAGGATGGGAAGGAGATCACTCCCTCCAAAAACATTGCCATCAGCACTGATGGCAAGAAGCGCATCCTGATGGTCAGGAAGGCGGAGAAGGCAAACATCGGAGCGTACACCTGCGACTGTGGCTCAGATAAAACTACAGCCAACCTAAACATTGAAGGTAAAACCTCTGAAGATGCACAACAACAATATTGGTAGAAGGATTTTATTTGATAGTAAAGTCAAGTTTTATTTTTCCCAAAACTCACAAATTTGTGACAGCTTTACAGCGTTGTTATTTACAATCTGTAATCTTGATTTAAACATAAAAATGCTCATATTTTCTAGTTTTAGTCAAAATTCTTGCAGCAGTTTTCTGAACCGTAGACTTTTATTAGGAGGTCATGGCAGTACAGAAAATGTAAAATTGTATGTTAAACTTGACAGTAACTCTGGACGAAACTGAAGTCTGTCTGAAGGCAGATTTAAGTTGAAGAAAATGTTGAAAATGTTATGTATCTAGTTTTTTTATGCAGCCTGTCAAAGCCTCTCCAAAAATGTTCATTACACAGTTCAGTACCTGCTTTTTCAAATTAAAACTGCATATTTTAAAGAGGCCTTTTATTGTGACCAGCCTGGGGCACACCTGTGCAGGAATCATGATATGTAATCAGCTTCTGGATATGCCACAGCTGTCAGGTGGACTTGAGCATGTGTGAAGAAAATTTAAGAAACAGAGAAAAAGATCTTGAATTGAAAAACGAAAGTGTTGCCTTTTTATTATTTGTTCAGCGTATTTTGTCTAAGAACCAATTATGTGCACTGTTAAAGCCCTTTACATTGTTTACATTAAGAAGATGTTCTTCTTTGATATTCAGTTCTTGGTTCTATCAAGATCATTGCATCTGGTCTGGATGACACAGACAGGGACACAGGTGTATGATCAGTAATTTTAAAATGTGTAGCGGGATCAACAGTGACGGATTTCTGGGTGTCAGATCTGACATAGTCCAAAGTTACTGGGACTGATGGTGATTTTTTTCTAACTGTCCTGCAGAGCGCGACATCAAGGTCATTCGTCCACTGTACAGTGTTGAGGTCACAGAGACAGAGACAGCCAAGTTTGAGACGGAGATTTCAGAGGAGGACGTTCACGGAAACTGGAAACTTAAGGGAGAAGCTCTGCACCAGTCTTCTGTGAGTCTGGTTTCCTCTGTAAACCACACTGAGTTTGTTTCAGTAAAGTCGAGGACTTAACTGTGAAATGTTCTGTTTTCTTTCAGGATGTTGAGATTAAGGAGGAGGGAACCAAACATGTGCTGATCCTCTATAATGTGCGTATGGACATGGCAGGAGGTGTTGACTTCTCAGCGGCCAACGCCAAATCCAACGCTCAGCTCAGAGTGAAAGGTGAGTTTCTTTACAGGTCAATGCTGTTCATGTCTTCAGGCCTCTGGGTTCTGAATGCTGTTCCCACACATACTGACAGTTTTCCAAGAACTATGGAAACACATCGTAAGTTTTTTGTTTTTGACAAAGTCTTTCACTTTGACATCTAAGCTGTGTTGTTATCGCCTCTTTTTGATGAAGTTCTCAGCTTGTTGATAAGATAATGTGAACAGTGTTTGAATCATTTATTGCTTTGAATGAAGTGGGATCCATGTCTTTTGTTTCTGCGAGAGTTCTCCACGTCCTGAGACAGAAAGAGCTCATATGCATTTGTTTATTTGATTATTTATTTAACCAAACTGTTCGATTTTTATAAGTTTAACGTTAGAAAAAAGGAAAAAAATCCCACACTCTTAAAAAAGCAGGAAACAATTCATGTAAACTGGTAAAGATATTTCAAAAAGGGGATAAATTCTTCTCTATACAGCCAAAAAAGCCCAAAACATGCAAAAGTTGACAGTTCTATTTAAATGATTTTTAGCTGTGGCCATCCTTCAGTTTTTTTGCCACTTCAGATCGGATGTTGATGTAGTTTTGGAGGAACCTGTGGACAACACTGAAGTGTTTAATCACCTCATGTTCCAGAGCTCATCTGGAAACTTTGCATTTAAACCAAAGACAACAACAAAACAGGAAACAAGATATTCTGTCACATACCACAGTGTCATGTGTCTCCCAGTCTTCAACCAACCAGCTACTTTGGTTATTTTTGACCTCTCTTATCTGAAGTTGAGAGGCTGCTCTCTGATTGGAGGAGCCAAAAAACACTTCTGCTGCTCCACAAACCTCCTGACATGACACAAACCTCAGATCAGCTCCAGGCATCCAGTGGTGCAACAGGTGCCTGCTGGTCCAGTTAACCATGTCCTTGTCTTCTCCTTGTTCTTCTTCAGCTCGGTCCATTGGCCTGATGCGTCCTCTGAAGGATGTGACTGTGACGGCTGGAGAAACAGCGACCTTCGAGTGCGAGTTGTCGTACGAAGGCATCGTAGTAGAGTGGTTCCTGGGAGGACAGAAGATGGAGGCCAGTGACCGGGTGAGTCACATCATGTCATGATTTAACTTGTGAATGTTTCTACAAAACCTCATAGAAAAAAAAGTGTCATTTTTGGTTTATTACCTTGTGAAATTTTAAAATGTGTATTAATACTCTGACTATTCTGACATAAAGTCACCTCACTGACAGTTTGACTTTTCTTTTATAAGAAAACTGAATTTCAGGAAACAAAAATACACAAAATGACCCATAAAGGTGGATATTTTTTTGCAGTGCATGGATTTCATTTAATGTGTTCAGTTATAATGGAACTTGCTTCCACTCTCAACAGTTTTACGGTAAATGAAGATGACAAAAAATATAGCTCAGTCAGACCAAGGATTCAGAGACTATAAGAGCACTGTAAGAAATCCAGAAAGTCCAGAAAGTTTATTTGATGTGAAAAACCATTGACTTGTTATTGTTTTCCATAATCCTGTGTCATCTTTTTGATTTTAAAGCAGCATGCTCTCTTTTTTAGTTCTGTGTCAAGATTTTGGCACAAATTTCTTGAAAACTCCTCAAACAAGTTCATTAGTGTTTTTCCCATTCTAACAAAACTTTTTTTTTTCTTTTTTTGCAGTGTGTGGATTTTCAGTTAATGTATTGAGTTATAAGAAACCATGTTGTTTTCTAGGTTCTCTTTTAGTTACAATCAGTGAGGTAGATTTTTTTTTTTCATCTGTTGTTTCAAGACGTTTTCAGATTAAAGGTCATTTTCTTTTTCCACTGCAGTGATTTGATTTTGTCAGCTGTGTTTTAAAATAATGGTCGTCGTTTTCTGGAAACATGGAGTCAACTCACCACAGTGGCTGAAGTTTTTCTGTTTTTTAAGAAAAATATGAAAGAGCTTGAAGATTTATTGTGAGACTGAGTCACTGTGTTTTTACAGTGTTGGGCCTGAGACTGTGCTGCAGTTAAAAATAACCAGAGATATGAGAGCAGCTGCTGTTATCTGTAACACACAAACACACATTGAAACCACAGCCTTATATGTAGAAAGATCCACAGGTAGCATGAGACTGCAAACATTTACCAACCAGCTGTTTACTGTGACTGATGAGCTCCTAAGGCTCAGAACACGAGGTTCCTCTAACATAATTAAACCATTCTGTTTATTTTACATGACACATTTCTATGTCTGTGTTTAATTTTTTTCACTGGTAAAGTCTTAAAAAGTAATGACATACATTATCTTTTATTGATTATTTTTGCACCAGTGTCTGAAAAATGAAGATGAAATGAATATGTTGATTTTTGTAGTAAAAGAAACAGAAAAATAGGCAAAACGGGTCCAGGACATCAGTTGTCTGCAGACCCAGTGTAAGAAAGGTATTAGGTATTAAAGTCAATCAATACAAAGTAAAACAACCCCTGGCATGAGCAGGGTCACAGGAAGGAGGATGGAAGACCTGTCAAAGCTGATATTCAACTTCTGTAGTGACACAAATGATGTGGAATAAATCTGGGGCTTCTGGGACTCCTGAGGGTCCCCAATTGGTAATCCCGCCTTGGTGCCTGCCCTTAAAGAGACTATAAAAACGCAATAATAAACAAAAGGGACTTGATAGAAGGGATATTTTTTACAGTGTAGGTCTGTAGGTCTAGGTGATTTCCTAGTTTAGTGATTGAATGAAGTCAGATTATTGAGCTGATTAGTTGGGTTTTTCTCTGTCCCTGCAGGTAAAGACTCGTGTAGTGGGTCGGGATCACACTTTGACGGTCAGAGATGTGAAACTGTCAGAGGCTGGCAAAGTCAAACTGACCGCTAAAGACTTCCACACTGAGGCTCAGCTCATTGTCAGAGGTGAGACACTGAAATGCACCAGGGACAGTAGACACATCGATACCTTGAACAGGAGGTGTATATGCAGTCATTACCTGATACATAACCTTTGTTTTCTCGTGTGCTTTCAGAGCCGCCAGTGGAATTCACAAAGCCTCTGGAGGACCAGATGGTGGAGGAGGAAGCCACCGCCACACTCGAGTGTGAAGTTTCCAGAGAGAACGCAGAAGTACGATGGTTCAGAGAAGGACAGGAGATCAGAAAGACCAAGAAGTATGACTTGATCGTCAATGGACGCAAGAGAGCGCTGGTCATCCACAACTGCTCTCCAGATGATGCCAAGATGTACACATGTGACGCCAAAGAGTTCAAGACTTCCTGTTTCCTGGAGGTTACACGTAAGGACAACATCTTTCTTTTATTTATCCTTTGTATTCAAAGTCACAGGTACTGTCATATCCTCTGAGTTGAACTTTAAAAATAAATTTATAATCTGTAAAACAGAATCAGTGAGTTTAGAACCTGAACCCGCAACAACCTGAAATTTTGTGATTACTTAGTAACAATTAACAATTAATATCACATTAAGATGTTTAATTTAAATAAAAAATAGTACCAGTACCTTTGTCATAAGTTATGATTTATTCAAATAAAATCTCCACTGAGTTCCTTATTAGATTATAAAGTAAATAATTCTAATATTGACATATTTTTAAGGCTAACATGTCGCAATGCACAGAAATTTTTATTTGTATAATTAATTTGCATTATTAGTATGGAATTAGAATAGAATTTCTTTATAATTAAAGAATATTTTAAACAAAATATATAATGTTTTAAATACATTTTTACTTACTAAATCACAATTTTTTGTCACTTGCTAAGGTTTGTTGTCACAGTAGTGTCTAAATTATCAGTTTAGATGAACATAAATCAGATTAGATGCTTGTTGGCTTCACTTGCTGCCTGTGTATTACAACAGTGTTGTTTTTGTGTCCACAGCTCCTCATGTGGAGTTTACAAAGCCACTGCAGGACGTTGAGGTGAGAGAGAAGGAATCTGCCAAGTTTGAATGTGAAGTGTCCCGTGAGTCCGCCAAGGTGAGACCAGATCACAGTCAGTCAGACCAGATCACTCTCTGTTCTTTTACTTTAAGATAAAATCTAAATTCTCTCTCACCAGGTGCGTTGGTTCAAGGATGGAAGCGAGATCAGGAAAGGAAAGAAGTATGAGATCATTGCCAAGGGAGTCCAGAGGATCCTCATCGTCCACAAGTCAGTGTTTGATGATGAGGCTGAATACGAATGTGATGCCAGAACCTCCAAGACCTCCGGCATGCTCACTGTCATCGGTGAGCAACGTTTTTATTTTATTCTTTCTTTTGAAAATAGTACTTCCAACATTTGACTGTAAATTACCGGGAAAACTGCACAAAAACTGGAGAAAAGAGGAGACAAAATGGCACCTCTTGTCTTAAGAGCTTTTTAGGAAGTCAGTTAAAAAAAATTAAACTTTAACAACACAACTACTTCAACACAAAAGAAAAGAAAACAGTCCACACAAATACTTTGGGTATACGCAAGCAGCAGAGAATGCCTGAGAGTTTCAGGGCAGGATTTCACCCCCTCTTTGCCCTCATTAACCCCTGCTGCTGTACTCTATCACAGAGGAGGCAGCCAGGTTCACCAAGAACCTGTCCAACGTGGAGGGGACAGAGACAGACAGTGTGAAGATGATCTGTGAGGTGTCAAAGGCCAACGCCGATGTCACCTGGTACCGAGGAGACGAGGAGCTGCCGGAGGGCGGCCGCTATGACCAGATCATGGATGGACGCAAGAGAATCCTGATCATCCAAGATCTTAGGATGGAGGATGCCGGAGAGTACAACTGTAGGCTGAGTCCCACTGTCAAGACATCTGCCACACTCAAACTCAACGGTAAGAAAACATAGCAAAGATCAGAAATCATTATGTTCTGATCACAGAAAGTTAAAGAATCCCTGTAAGAACATCATCACATAAAGCAACCCTTTCCATACAGCTTCATCATTTGAACTTAATAACACTTAACCACTTTCTCCTCCTGTCCTTTTCTTCTTCCCAGAACTGGCGGCAGAGTTCATTGCCCGTCCTCAGAACCAAGAAGTGGTGGAGGGCGAGAAAGCCGAGTTTGCCTGCTCCGTCTCCAAAGAAACATATGAGGTGAAATGGTTTAGAGGTGACAAGGAGGTCGATGCCGGGGACAAGTATACCATCATCAGCGAAGGAAAGAGAAGGGCTCTTATTGTGAAAAACTGTGGGCTGAAGGATGAAGGCGGCTATGTTGCTCACATTGGCAGCGTTAAAGCTTCAGCTGATCTGTGTGTGATTGGTAAGACTCTTATTTTCTTTATCCACATCTTTTTTCTTGCTTACGTCAAGGGTTTGGTTTTAATACGTTTGTATTTTATACCAGAAAAACTGAGGATCATTACACCAATTAAAGACACAGAGGTGAAGGAGGGAAGTGAGATCGTCTTCAACTGTGAGACGAACACAGAGGGAGCGAAGGCCAAGTGGCTGAAGAATGAGGAGACTATATTCGAGACCAGTAAGTACATGATGGCTCAAAGGGACAATGTCTTCTCCCTGAGGATCAGAGATGCCCAGAAGGCTGACGAGGCCAGCTACACCATAAACCTGACCAATCAGAGAGGAGAGCAGGCCAAGTGCACCGCCAGCGCTAAAGTCACAGGTAAACGTCATTTTCCTCACTATTTATTCCATTTCAGCTCATTAGTAACAGAACAACATTCAAGTGGTTGTTTTCATTTAATTAATGGAATATTCCCCCTGTGACTCCACAGAGGAGAAGCTGAAGTTCCTGGAGCCCATCGAGGACATTGAGACTCAGGAGAAGAAGACCATCAGTTTCATCTGTAAGGTGAATCGGCCTGAGCTGACGGTGAGGTGGATGAAGGCTGGCCAGGAGGTGACGCTCAGCAAACGCATCGTCTACAGAGCTGATGGCCTCAGACACACTCTGACTATCAAGGACTGTGTCATGGATGACGAGGGAGAGTACACTGCCATGGTTGGAGACGACAAGTGTGCGGCTGAGCTGATCATCAGCGAGGCGCCTACAGACTTCATCGCACAGCTCAAAGACCAGACCATCACTGAGTTTGAGGACGCTGAGTTCACTTGCAAGCTGAGCAAGGAGAAAGCCGTCGTCAAGTGGTACAGGAACGGACGAGAGATCCGAGAAGGACCCAGGTACTGCAGTTGACCAATTTCACCAAAAAAATGTTTTTACATGTTTTGTTAAAACAGCAAATAACACATTCAAATTAGAAGAGATGCACATTATAACACACAAGTACCTGCTGTGATTTTCTGATGATTTTTATTGTACCCTTGTCCTGTTTTTTTCAGATATCATATGGAAAAAGAAGGCAAGATGTGCAGACTGATCATCAAGGTCTGCAGACCTGATGATGAAAGTGAATACGCCTGTGGTGTAGATGAGAGGAGGACCAGAGCAAGGCTATTTGTTGAAGGTAAACTCTTCATATCTCTTGTCTCATGTCTTCTTTCAAAAACCACAGAGGTATACTGAAGTTTCACATGTGATGGCTGTCTGTCCTGCAGAGACCCCAGTGGAGATCATCAGACCTCCTCAGGACATGTTTGAACCTCCGGGCTCAGACATTGTGTTCGAGGTGGAGCTCAACAAGGACAGAGTGGAGGTGAAGTGGATGAGGAACAACATGATAATTGTCCAAGGAGACAAATATCAGATGATTAGTGAGGGTAAAGTCCACAGACTGCAGGTCTGTGAGATCAGACCCCGAGACCAGGGCGAGTACAGGATTGTGGCCAAAGACAAAGACGCCAGAGCCAAGCTGGAACTGGCAGGTGAGTCAACATGGAGAAACTAGTCACACAAATTTACCCTGTGATTGATTTATGAAGGTTGTCCGGTTTTCTGAGGAGAAGCTGAAAGATGTGATGAAATATAATTGATACAGTGCTTTTCATGATACTCGAAAGACACTGTACATGACAAATGCGCCGCATGAATGAATATGAATGAAAAGCTAAATGAAAAACCTGTCCCCATAAATTCTTTTATCTCCACTGCAGCTGTTCCCAAGATCAAAACCACCGACCAGAATCTGATGACAGATGCTGGTAAACCCTTCATCATGAGTGTGCCCTACGATGCTTACCCTCGTGCCGACGCCGAGTGGTTCTTCAAAGGCACTAGTCTGCCTGTCCAGAACATCGACACCTCTGCTGACAAAACTGAGTACCGCCTTAAGAGCCCCAGCAAGGGGGATCAGGGTCGGTACAAAGTGGTCATCAAGAACAAGCATGGTGAAGGAGAAGCGTTCATCAACCTGGAGGTGATTGGTAAGTTTGGGGGTTAAATCAGTGATAGGTGTTTGATGGGTGTTAGACTCTATATGTGGGGTATGTCTTTAGATGTCAGAAGAGTTTCTATATGTCATGTTGGTGGTTTTCAGATGTCCCTGGACCTGTCAAGAACCTGAGGGTGGTCGACACAGCTGATGGTGAGGTCAGTTTGGCCTGGGAGGAGCCTGAGAGTGATGGTGGAAGCAAGATCATTGCCTATGCTGTGGAAAGACGTGATGTGAAGCGTAAGACCTGGACTCTGGCAACAGATCGTGCTGATGCTCCAGAGTACTGTGTCAGTGGCCTCCACAAGGACTCCATGTACCTGTTCAGAGTCTGTGCCCGAAACAGAGTTGGCAGCGGACCCACTGTTGCCACAGAAGATGCTGTCCAGGCCAAGAACAAGTTTGGTAAGCAATGTCCAAAGATTCCCACTTATATTAACATACCTTCTCCACATTTTAATTCAAATCAAATCCTTAATGTGTTTCTTTTCAACCATCAGATGTTCCTGATGCGCCAGAAAACGTTGAAGTAGCCAGTGTGAACAAGTTTGGTGCCACTGTCACCTGGGAGCCTCCCAAGTTCAATGGTGGCTCTGAGATCACCGCCTATGTGATTGAGCTCCGTGACAGGACCTCTGTGAAGTGGGAGGCAGCCTTGGTATGCGGTGCCGACAACCGCTCGGCAGTGCTAAATGACGTGGTGGAGAACAAGGAATATATCTTCAGAGTCCGAGCCGAGAATAAGGCCGGTATCGGCAGGCCAAGTGCCGCCACAAACCCTGTCAAGATCATGGATCCCATCGGTGAGTGAAAACCAGCAATTAAAGTGTTTATACTCTAATACCTGTATAATAAAAATTATGTAATTTCATTGGACCTGTTGTCGCTGTAGAGAGGCCAAGCCCACCATTGAACCTGAACTTCAGCGACCAAATCAAGTCTGCTGTCACGCTGACCTGGGAGACGCCCACCAGCAATGGTGGCAGCATGATTACTGGTTACATCATAGAGAAATGCGATGAAGGCACTGACAAGTGGCTCCGCTGCAATGCCAGGCTGTGCCCAGACCTCTCCTACCGGGTACAGTGTTTACTCAAGAGTTGAACCTTTTTCTGACATTTATATTCTCTTATTATTCTGCTTTGTTTAGTTTTATTTACTTGTTTACATATGTCTTTCTCATCTTAATTCCTTTCCTTGATGGATTTTATTTTCTATGTGTTTTATGAAGCCCTGTTTCCCATTTTTCCCCTTTTTATCTCATAGCTCTGAGTTTTCAGTGGTTCATTTGAGCTGACTATTGACTGTTGATGTTGCTGTTGTTTTGTTCTCGTTAGGTGTCTGGTTTGAAACCTGGTCAGAAGTACCTCTACAGAGTCTGTGCAGAGAATGCCGCAGGTGTCTCCGATCCAGCGGAGCAACTCGGTCCAATGCTTGCCGACGACCCTCATGGTACGATACAAACAGTAGAATCAAACATGGATGTATAAAGGAGACCTGGATACAGATGGTGTCACCTTCATTGCTTGGGACACACGAAAATGTCTGCCATGTTTGACCATGTGCCTCACACTTATCCAGTAGAGCTGACTGCTCATGCAACTGTATTACAGGCGTTCCTTTTCCATTTTTTGTTTAAAGCACTAGTAACAGAGTTAGACCACTACACCAAAATTCCTTCACAGACCAGCACTATTCCTGTGGGCTTGGAATCAGCAGTAGAATGTAGAGTTGAAAACTTAATTCAACTGTTGTTTGAATCAGTAGAACTTTATTTTAAGTTGCATCCAAAATCCCAGATTATCAAAGATAGAAAATTTTCTGTCATGAAGTGACACAATGATGTGTCTACACAAAAAAAATGATGAAATCTACAATGATGGCACCATAAATAAACAAAGCATCTTGGGTTTGAATACTGCACTTTATACTTATATACTGTGTAATTGTCATTGTCTTGGTTTTAATTGTAATTAATTGTTGGAAAAAACTTGATTGGTTTACTCTCAAGTAGATCATTGATAAATTACAGATCCTTGAGATAAAGAGGTCCAACAAGCTGGAATTTTCAAAAGCTAAAGAAAAAGAGCAAAAGAATTTTCTAAACTGAAACAAAACCAAGATTCTTTCTTTCTTACTTGCTTTGTCAGCATTAATTATTGTTTGATTCCTTTGAAGCACCTAGCCGGTCCATTAGATGGCAGTATAAACTGTTAACCAGCCTCTTTTTGTGCAAAATTCTCTCTAAATGATGCCATAATCTAAAACATTTTTCTTTCTCTCCAGTTGGTCCAACCTTTGACCTGAGTGCCTTTAGGAACGGTCTGGAGGTGATCGTCCCTCATCCTCTCACCATCAGAGTCCCAATCACCGGATACCCGACCCCCATTGCCACATGGACCTTTGGAGAGAAGGAGCTGACCACTGCAGACGAGCGTGTCTCCTTGGTGACGAAGCCCACATACACGGAGCTGACAGTCACGCCCAGTGTCCGTCCAGACAAAGGCATCTACACCCTGCAGCTGGAGAATGACATCTCTTCTGTCTCTGGAGAGATCGAGGTCAACGTCATCGGTAAAAAATTTCTCTGCCCCTTGATATATAAACATCGTAATTATATGTAGTTAAAGTAAATATGGAATGTTTTTGTGTTTTTTAGGTGTAAAAAGACTTTTAATTTCTTCTTTTGTGCCTTTATTTTCCCAGCATGCCCTAGTGCTCCCAAGGACTTTAAAGTGGCCGAAGTGACCCGACACCATGTCCACCTGATGTGGGAGGCTCCAGAGCACGATGGGGGAAGTCCAGTTACCCATTACCAGATCGAGAAAAGAGAAGTGTCTCGCAAGACCTGGGCCAAGGTATATCAGAATGTTTACCTTTGTAGTGTTTGTAGCTGTTAGAGAATTTATGTGATTGAACCTTTACAGATTCCTCAGCACAGTCCTTTTATTGTAGAACCTCTGGCTAAGGCTAAAATCATGTTCAAACAGAATACACAGTGACCTCAAACAGCAGCATGATTGTATATAAAGTCAAAAGTAGGAAAACAATAAAATTTTTTTTGGAGATCCTATTGAATTCTGCAAATATTTACCAGTCCTTTGATTTGATCTGCAGCTCGACTTCCAGTGCAGAAACAAATCAACAATAACTACAGCTCTTTTGGTCATAGTTGACGAATCAGCAGATCTTTGGAAGTTATAAGGCTATAAATACAACATATCAGATGGGGGCAAAAACACCCCAAAACAATTCTCCAGCACCCAAATAAAGCATGGCAGAAATTGTCCTTGCACCTGTGTGGCCTCATATTGCCGCCTTGAGCAAAATGCCTAAAAAAACAAGAACATCAAAAACAAACAAAAACACACTGAAGCAAGCCTTTGACAAGGACAAGCAGCAATCAAATAGGAAGTTTAAGTTAATCAATACAGTGTCTCCTAACCACTGTGATGATGTATTTTCTAGGTTGCTACTGGCATCCTGGACCTGGAGCACACTGTTACAGATGTAATTGAAGGAAAGGAGTATCTGTTCAGTGTTACTGCCTGCAACAAGTGTGGACCAGGAGAGCCGGCATACATTGACGAGCCCATTAATGTCTCCTCTCCTGCCAGTGAGTAGTTTAACTTACAGTGAAACCACCCTCAACAAGAACATATGTCTCCTTTAAAAATTTGCTTGTGGACATTTGAAGTTTTCACCTGACAAAGGTATTTTCACACATATCCAGAATCTCATGTACATTATATGTTTTTTTGCAGCTGTACCTGATCCTCCAGAGAACTTGAAGTGGCGCGATAAGAGTGCCAAGACCATCTTCCTTTCCTGGGAACCTCCAAAGTATGACGGAGGTGCCCCAATCAAAGGCTATGTGGTGGACAAGTGTCAGCGTGGTACTGACAAGTGGGAACCCTGTAGCGACCCCATTCCTGAACTGAAGTAAGTCCTAACAGTTTACCAGTGAAAATGGTGAAATGTTACAATTTCTAGTTTTCAGTTTTCTTGGGTCCATTTGTTATTTGTGTCCTTTTGTATATTGTAGACAGTTGTATGTAAGATATGTTTTGTGCTCACAGGTTCCAGGTGACCGGCCTGACTGAGGGTCAGTGGTATGCCTACAGAGTCAGAGCTGTCAACAAGTTGGGAGCCAGCCGACCCTGCAGGGCCACTGATGAGATCCAAGCTGTGGATGCTAAAGGTAGGCCAGCCTGTACTCATTGTGACGACCCTCTCTATGCAGGCCTCTCCCTGCAGGAGCCTGATGGAAAGAGTTTGGTTGTCAGGATTCAGCTCACCTGGACTGCTGCTCTATATAAGATGGTGGTAGTCAGCCAGTCTCTCTTTCCTCCATGGCTTTCACCCTGTTTGATTTTGGTGTATTTGGGTATCTTTAAATTAATTTCCTTAGTAGTTGTGTAAAATAAACTTATGTTTAGTTATAACTCATGTGTGATCTTCCCTCCTTTGTCACAACCTGGCTCAGGGTTGGACAAAGGTGGGACTTGTCCGGGATGCTGAAGTAGTTTGGTAAGCTGAAGCTTAGAGGCTTGACGACCACAGCAGCAATCCTGATGGTCTGGAGTTTGACTAGAGCAACATTACTTTATTTTTATTAGGTGAACATTAGGTGAATTTTTGCATTTAACTTCTTCAAACCTATTCTACTGATACTGTAAGTGATGTCCTGCATATAAACAGCAACTATCAGAAAAATATGAAAAGTATGAAGTAAGGAATAAAAGACTACCAGGATCGGTTAGATTGGGTGTAAGAGTAAGGAGATCTTTAGTAGTGAGAATAGTAAGTAGTAAGAATATTGCAACTGTGAGGTTTATGGTATCCGTATTAGAAGTAATAGAATTAGGGATATGAGTAACTGGATCAGGAGTAAGAGTAATGAGATTAGGTGTAGGAATAATTTAATCTGGGGTATGAGTCTGACAGTTTAATTTTATATTTCCAACAGAACCTCCAGAGATCCAGCTAGACGTGAAGTTGCTGGCTGGTCTGACCACCAGAGCTGGTACCAAGATCGAGCTTCCCGCTGAAGTCAAAGGAAAGCCAGATCCCCGTGTGAAGTGGACCAAGGCCGACCTGGTCCTGCGGGCTGACAATCGCATCACCATTGACACGGAGCCAGGACACTCCAAGCTTTCCATCGCCGAAACCACTAGAGGGGACACTGCCACCTACATCATTGAGGCAGTTAACACCTGCGGACGTGCCACTGCCACAATTGATGTCAACATCCTTGGTAAAGAGGCTCATTTATTATCCCACCTTAGATACCTACGCTATAGCCACAACAGTACCCAGGTTATCTAAATACTAGGTGTGTATCATTCAATTCATGACTCAATTTTTTTTTTTTTTGTCATGGTGTTCTGGTCACACCTCATAAGAATTGATGGAAGGTACAAAAGCTAGATGTACCCTCCAAGTTCTAGTTAGGTGTTAGGATGCTAGCAAGTCATCTCAAGTCAGAAAACCAATTTGCCTCCTTCTTGGTTAAAGAGCTAAACAAGTTATACAAACAACATACTTAGAGGTGGAGGTGTAGGTTACTTAAAGCACAAATATATCAGGAGACATGCTTTTGGATATAAAATTAAACAAACTTTACATACTAGATCAAACAACTATAAAAGTTTGTTTGACCAAATTCAGTGTGTCCAGCTTATATTAGCTCATGCCAGTGGTCTGCTCCTGAAAAAGAGACATTATCAACCTGGGCGTAAGTTTTGAGTAACTTACATGTTTTGTCCCCTCCTCTTCAGATAAACCCGGCCCTCCAGCTGCCTTTGATATCTCTGAGATCACCAATGAGTCATGTGTTTTGGCGTGGAACCCTCCGAGGGATGATGGTGGCTCGCCCATCACCAACTACATCGTGGAGAGCCGTCAGACGGACAAAGAGGAGTGGGTGAAGCTGTCAGCCACGGTGAAACATACCACCTTCAAAGCCTGCAAGCTCACACCCATGAAGGAGTACATCTTCAGGATCAGCGCTGAGAACCAGTATGGCATCGGTGAACCTGCAGAGCATGTGCCAATCATTGCAAAGTATTCCTTTGGTAAGTGGTTTTACACTATCATCTAACCATCAATTAAAAATAGCCCCTTTTGAAAACTGAATGAATAACCAATGACAAATCACATTATTTTCCATCTGTTTCAGATCCTCCTGGTCCTCCAACCAGAGTTACTCCCTCTGACATTGCCAAGGACGCTGTGACTCTGACCTGGTTCGAGCCAGATGAGGATGGCGGCAGTCCCATTACTGGATACTGGGTTGAGAAGTTTGATCCAGAGAGCGACAAGTGGATCAGATGCAACAAACTGCCCATCAAGGACACAACCTTCCGGTAAATTATCACAAATGTCAAATTACAGCAATAATGATGAAAAATCATTAGCCAACAAGGTGAAGGACCTTTATTTTTGACGAAATGGTGTAGAATATTTTTTCTGACTGCATGTCTGTGTGGCTGCAGGGTGAAGGGACTCCCCACCAAGAAGAAGTACCGCTTCCGTGTTCTGGCTGAGAATCTGGCTGGGCCTGGAAAACCCAGCGTTGAGACAGATCCAGTCCTCATCAAAGATCCCATCGGTATGTCACGTTATACAGTACTGTTACTCTGGTTCAGTTAAAAAGTGCTGTAATCAGTGTATTGGCAACTATTTTTCAAGCTTTGTCATATCAAGATTGCATATCATAAAAGTAAGAGGATTGGGAGTAAGAGTCATTGGATCAGGAGTGGGAATATGAGTAATTGGGTGATTATGATAACACCACGCTCTTCTTCAGATCCTCCATGGGCTCCTGGTAAACCTGTCATCAGGGACATCGCCAAGACCTCAGCCCTGTTGGCATGGACCCGGCCAGAGCATGATGGTGGGGCTAAGATTGAAGGCTACATCATTGAGTTCCAGAAGACTGGAAGCGAGGAGTGGGTCCGGATTGCGGAGGACATTCCGCAGACCGAGCACCAGCTGCAGGGTCTGATGGAGAAGCAAGAGTACTCCTTCAGGGTTAAGGCTGTCAACAAAGCTGGAGAGAGTGAACCCAGTGAGCCCAGCGACCCTGTGGTCTGCAAGGAGAGACTTTGTAAGTACAGCTAAGGGGTGGTCAAGGGTGGGTAGCAGAACACTGTTTTTCTTAGGTTATTAAAGTTTGTGGAAAAAAAAAATCAAAAAGATTTTTTTTAATAATCATGTAACCTTGAATTTAGGGTTTTAAGGTTCTGATTCAGGATCTCCCATAGGCAATAAGAAATAAAGAACCAATACTCTTTGTGTTCCATTTGACAGACCCTCCATCAGCTCCTCAGTGGCTGGAGGTGACCAACATCACCAAGATCAACGCTGACCTGAAGTGGCAGGCTCCCAGCAGTGATGGAGGCTCACCCATCACAAACTATGTGGTGGAGAAGAGGGACGTGAGGCGAAAGGCCTGGCAGGCAGTTGACACCACCGTCAAGGACCTCAAGTATACTGTGACTCCTCTCAACGAAGGATCACTGTATGTGTTCCGTGTTGCCGCTGAGAACGCCATCGGGACAAGTGAATTCTGTGAATTGGAGGACGCTGTGCTCGCCAAGGACACTTTCAGTAAGTTCTCAATAATTATGTGTCATTGTTTTTGCCCTTTTAATTGACTCCTTAGTTAAAACTTGGCAACCAGTTTAGCTTGAATAGGACTGTATCAGTGTCTTCAACAGTTTAGATCAGATTTTTTTTTCTGTATACAGTAACATAATTTATCAATTATTCATCAGACTTTTAGGAATTTTAATGTGGATGTTAATGAGTTAAGTGACCCAGTGGCTTTTCCTTCTACTGCCACCATCTGGACAAAATTTTACCCTTGACAAATATATTTGACATCACATAAGCTAATGTCAGGATTTCCAAGAAATGTCCCTATCCCATTTCTACAATTACCCTGTGACCTTTTTTCTAGTGCCACTCTGTGGAACATTTTTAAGACCCTGAGTATGGTTGCAAAGAAATGTAGCAGTCTAGTATGCAAATTAATATTTGTCATATTCTCTGCAGCAACCCCTGGACCTCCTTATGCACTGACAGTGGTCGAGGTCACTAAGAGACACGTAGAGCTGAAATGGGAAGCTCCCAAGAGCAATGGTGGAAGACCTATAACCAAGTAAGATGGAAAAACTGCAGTGAAACTGCTGTATACTTTGCCAGAGTAACTGAAATGAAGTGACACTGAAATAATGTGCCTATTAGAGATCTTCTGTGTAAAAATTGAGACAATCCCACTAAAAAAAACCTATAAAAAGAATTGTGGTTTTCCTTTACTGTTTATGATGCCAAAGGCAACTGAAAAAAATATTCAACAAGATAATCACCCTTTGCTTCCCAGGTATGTGATTGAGAAGAAAGAGAAGGTGGGAACCCGTTGGCTGAAGTGCTGCAAGACTCCAGACAAACAGACTCAGTTTAAGGTGACAGATGTGGATGAAGGGTCAGAGGTTCAGTTCCAGGTCAGAGCTGAGAACGAGGCTGGTGTTGGTGATCCAAGTGAACCGACCGAGATCCTCACCATTGAGGATGCAACAAGTAAGAGACTATCAAATATTCATTGTAAATGCAGGAATTAGTTGTGTATATAAGAACTTTAAGTACTGGGATGGTCCTTGACTAAACAAATTCTAGCAGGATATAGTTTTCTGTTTATTAACTAATAAATCAAATTGTTTCTCCAATACTATCAGTGTACGGCAGATGAATACAGTAAATGACTTAATATTATAAATAAAGAATACAATTCATATGCATTAACAAATGTCCTTTTCTCTCTCCAGGTGCTCCATCTCCTCCTCTTGAAGTGACCATCCCTGATGCCAGCAGGGAGCATATCAACGTCACCTGGAAGCCACCAGCCAAGGACGGTGGCTGCCCAATCACCGGCTACCACATTGAGGTGGCAGAGGCCCGCCCAGAGCTGAAGTGGCTCAGGGTCAACAGCAGACCCATCAAGGAGCTCAAGTTTAGGATTGATGAGGGAATCAAACCAGAGAAGAAGTATGTCATCAGAGTTCGTGCCATCAACTCTGTTGGTGTTAGTGATCCCTCCGAGATCTCCGACAAGATCTTCACCAAGGATCCCGACTGTAAGCATTCACAAGTCTCTGTTTATTGACATTGTGATAAATCAAATCAGAACACTGATAATTAAGCCTAAATAATAATCCCGTTCTCTGGTTTCAAGGTGCTCCAACTATGGATTTGGAGGCACAGGACGTGGTCGTGGTTGAGGGTGAGAAGCTGCACCTAAACATCCCCTATAGGGCGATCCCAACGCCCAAGATGGTGTGGCAGAAGGACACAGTGGAGTGTAAGGCCGATGACCGCCTGTCAATGACAGTAGAGATGAACAGCGCTCACCTGGAGCTACTCAAGTGCACACACACTGATGCTGGTGCCTATGCCATCACCCTGGAGAACAGTCTGGGAACTGCCACCGGAACTGTCAATGTCAAAGTCATTGGTAGGTTGATCACGTTCTTTTGTGAAACTAATAAAAATAATGAAACCTCCCCGTCCATATTATGGGACACTCTTAAAGCTTACATAAGGGGTAGAATTATATCGTTCACATCTTATGCAAATAAGTTGTGCAGATCTTGACAGAAAGAGCTGGAGGAAGCCATCGCAGATATAGATAATAAATTATCGTCCGCAAATACACCAGAGTTATATAAAGAAAGAATAAGACTCCAAACAGAACTTGATCTCCTTCTCACTTCTGAAGCTGAACAGCTTCACCTTCACTCTCGGGGGTTGGTGTACGAACATGGAGATAAAGCTGGACGTCTCTTGGCTCATCAGCTGAAGGCAAGAACAGCATCGAATCAAATTACTCAGATAACAGATGAATCAGGCGTAATAACCTCTGACCTGGACAAAATAAATAATACCTTTAGGTCATTCTTTTCCCAACTCTATGCCTCAGAGTCCCTCACAAATGAAAACCAACTAAACAACTTTTTTGAAAAATTGGACGTACCTAAGGTCTCACCACAGGACAATCTAAGACTAGACGCTGCTCTTACTCTCTCAGAAATTAAAGGAGCGATACAGTCAATGAACAGTGGCAAATCCCCAGGCCCTGACGGATGCCCGGTCGAGTTCTATAAAAAATCTTCACATCAGTTAGCTCCGTTATTACTCGACATGTTTAATCACTCATTTAGACAGGGCACCCTGCCACCAACACTTATGCAAGCTTCCATCTCTCTAATTTTTGAGAAGGGTAAGGACACACTGAACTGCGCATCTTATCGACCAATATCACTGCTACCGGTGGATGTTAAAATACTTGCAAAAATACTAGCTCGGCGATTGGAGTCTGTCATGCCCCTGATCATTTCAGAAGACCAGACGGGATTTATAAAGGGAAGACACTCTTATTCTAACATAAGGAGGCTTCTTAACGTCATTCTCTCTCTATCTTCTTCTAATGTCCCAGAAGTCATAATATCTCTTGATGCTGAGAAGGCTTTTGACAGGGTGGAGTGGGCCTTTCTCCTCTTTTCCCCGAGACAGTTTGGTTTGAATACTAACTTCATTTCATGGGTCAGATTACTCCTCTCCCTGCGCTTCAGTATGTACAAATAATCAACGCTCGGCTCCATTCCCACTCTTTCGGGGTGCCAAAATTGTGGTGGCAAAAAATATTACCTTGTTCAATAATTGAAAAAGAAGATCTTCACGCGTCAGCTGTCTTTCCTGAGTTTAATAAACATTCATGAATGGAGTCATACAAACACAACCGAACAGCAGTACAGTCAGTGAGTGAGTGGCCTGAAAATGTTACCCAGGGCCACAGTCTTATAGTTCCAAAAACACATTCCACAAAGACAAAATACGATCCTCTCTCACAACTGATTGCCCCTTTGTAAACCCAATGTCACCGTAACTCACAACTCTGTTTCCTCCGAGGTCAAATGAGCTTCCCTTATCATGAACGGAAGGCAGATTCCACACATATTGTGTGTTATGTTTTTATCATGGGGAGACAGGCAAGGGCATCCAGATATACTGTCTCCATGTGCTTATCCTCAACTCACCCAGAGGTCTCTTTTATTGCCTCAAAAGGGTGTACAAAGGTTACTTCAAAACTTTATTAGAAATATCCACACAGTTTTTGCATAGTCACACATGAGTTATACCAAAATTTCCCATTACAGCGACAGGGGTGCCCGCTATCCCCGTTATTATTTGGCTAGCAATCGAACCATTATCAGCGGCTCTAAAACTGGAGGGGGGACTTGGGGGGATTGAAAGGTGGGGCATAAAACATCAGGTGTCGTTGTACGCGGATGATCTGCTTCTCTATGTAAGTGATCCTTTGGCAAGCATCCCACGCATCCTGACATTATTAAATTCTTTCGGTCGTTTATCTGGATACAAGCTAAACATCTCTAAAAGCGAATACCTACCAATCAACCAATTGGCCACGGACATACTGCCATTGACTATACCCTTTAAAACAGCCAACACAGGATTTAAATATCTTGGCATTACAATTACAGGATCTTTGCGTACAATACAAGAGCAAAATCTTACTTCATTAACAACGGTTAAGTCCGATTTACAAAGATGGAATTACCTGCCGCTGTTATAAAAATGAATGTGTTACCAAGATACTTGTATGTTTTTCAGTGCCTGCCTATTTTCCTTCCCAAATCCTTTTTCACAGCTATAAATAACATTATTTCATCATTCATCTGGGCTGGCAAACGGCCAAGGGCAAGTCGTGCACTACTTTGTAGGGATAGATCGGCTGGGGGACTGGGTCTACCCAATTTAATCAGCTACTATTGGGCAGCCAACGTGCATAAGATAATATCTTGGTTTACTTCCCCTCAATCCAGCTGGTGCCAGAGTGAATCAGCCTCCTGCTCCTTGTCGCTGCTGGCTTTAACATGCAGTACCTTGCCCTTCTCCCCATCAAGTTTTACCTTTAACCCGGTTGTTGTTGGAACACTAAAAATTTGGACACAAATAAGACACCACTTCGGATGGCTCACCCTCCCTCTAGCAACTCCCATTTGCAATAATCACCTGTTCATTCCAGCAAAGATCGACCCACGATTCTCCACCTTAGAAAACAAAGGGCTATGTAGTTTGGGAGACTTGTACATTGACGGTATTTTTGCGAGTTTCAACCAATTAATCTCCACCTTTAATCTACACAAATCAGACTTTTTTCGGTACTTCCAGCTGCGGGACTCTGTAAAAACGTATACTACGTCATTCCCACAGATGCCAACACTCAGTGGGATTGACCTAGCTCTCAAGGCTAAAACCCTGTCAAAAGGCCATATCTCCTATTTTTATAATCTGCTGTCCTCAACCAGTGAATCCATTTTACATAAGATCAAGATGAATTGGGAATCAGAACTCCAATTGAGTTTCTCTGAGATCTTCTGGGAGGGGGCTATGGGGACTGTTAACTCGACATCCAGTTGCGCTAGACTTTCACTAATACAATTTTAAGTCTTCCACAGGCTTCACTATAGCAAGGAAAAACTATCAAAGCTTTATCCAGACAAATTTGATAAGAAATGTAGTAGATGCTTGCAGACTCCATGCAACCTCACCCACATGTTTTGGTCATGCCCCCAGTTGTCTAACTTCTGGCAACTATTTTTTAAAACAATTTCAGATATATTATAGATCTAAGGCATAGATCTAAGTCCAACCCCACATATTGCTATCTTCGGCAAGCCCCCAGACGACCTCCGTACCACAGCCATTCAAAATAATGTTATTGCCTTTGCTTCCCTTATTGCTCGTAAGAGAATTCTTTCACTGTGGAAGTCTCCTCAACCACCATCAATCAAAGTCTGGTTACATGATATTTTAGGTCTTCTGAAACTGGAGAAGATCAAATTCTCACTTAGAGGCTCATCTGACAGGTTTTATACTCATTGGAAACGACTACTTAACTATCTAGATGATCTGCCAGCTCGGGAAGTTTCTTTGTAAAAACCCATTGTATGGCTATGTATGAACTCACCCCTCTGTGCCGCCAGAAGCAGATAGCTTTGATGACAGAGGAGTAAGCAGCCACTGACTTTTACTTTGTACATTTAATGGTCAGCACTAGCACAAACTTTTTTTTTTTTTTTTTGTTAGTGTATTATTTAGTTAATTATTTACTGGTTTTCTAACTATTAATTTATTATTATTTCACATGTGTGTAACTATAGAATATACATTTGTATTATACCTTAATTGTGTAAGTAGACCATGGGGAAGGGGGGAGGGGGATTGTTCATTCAAGTTCTTAAAATGTTTGAAAAAAAAAAGAGGAAAGAAATTGTATTTTTGCATGCACTGTCAGCGCAAGTCTTTGTCTTACATTTCATAAATAAAAGTTATTAAAAAATTTTTTTTTAAAGTAATTGGTTGGGTGTCCTCCATATAAAAGTGCTTGGGAAATATAAGACCTTGCTTTGTTCACATAATGAACTTGTGCCATCCAGTAATGATGTGCTTTTGTAAACCAGTACAAATGTTAGTTTCCCACAAAGACTTTTCAGTCCCATTTTTGAGTGTGGTGTCTGATCAATTCTTGGACTGGAGGATGTCATGTATTTCTAAAAATCTCCCTGTAGCTGTTTTAAGCACTGTTTCCAGTTATATTTCACTAGAAACAGACAAACCCCAGCCATCCTCTAACAAATTTTTGAACCCTGCAGGACTCCCCGGTCAGTGTAAAAACATCACATCCAGTGACGTCACCAAGAACTCTTGCAAGATCAGCTGGGAAGCCCCAGAGGATGACGGTGGCACCCCTATCGTCAGCTACACTCTGGAACGTCGTGAGGCATCCAAGAAAACCTATATGCCTGTTATGTCTGGAGAGAACATCCTGACTCACACTGTTAAAGAGCTCTTCGTCAATTGTGAGTACTACTTCCGAGTGAAGGCTGTCAACAAGGTCGGAGCTGGAGAATATCTGGAGCTACGCAACCCGGTCATCATAGAGGAAATCAAACGTAAGTACTGTATTCAGCTTGATAATATTAAAGGACTGATCTGTGTTGTTATTGTGAACATGTTAGCATTGCGATATTAACATATACCTCAAATACAGCTTCACACAGCCACTAGACTCTAGTTATTCTGTACAATTGGATAAATATTTTAAAGACCATGAGCACAAAACATTGAAATGGACCTGATGTAACACCAAATTATCTTTGGTGCCTTATTTTCAAATCTATCCAAAAAACTGCCTGCTGAGCCATTTTCAGATCAACCAACATGGGGTCCACAGAAACAACGTGACTGTACCTCTTGATCCTGTGAATAAAATTAGATAACACCTAGTACATATACTCTAGGATTATAGTAAAGCTGATGGTCTTGGCTGTGGAGGCAGCTCAGACATTTACTGTCAGTGGCTAATATCGATTCCACAGAGAAACCAGACCCACCCATCCAGGTTGAGGCTCACGACCCAACATCCAAGTCCATCACAGTCACGTGGAAGGCTCCGGACTATGATGGTGGCTGTCCCATCCAGGGCTACATCGTGGAGAAGATTGAAAAGGATGGCGACCGCTATGAGAGGGTTACCCCAAGCTTGGTTCCTGGTTTCTCCTACGTGATAATGGGCCTGAAAGAGGACATGGAGTATCAGTTCAGGGTCCGCGCTGAGAACGCCGCTGGAGTGAGTGAGCCATCACGAAGCACACCTCTTGTCAAGGCTGCTGACCCTGTTGGTATGAAAAACTACAAAACACCTTAAATTATTTATTAGTGTATTTAGCTTTAAACCATAAATAAGAACAAGCTCGATTTCAAAACTCTTATTTCATTTGCAGAAAAACCAATGGTCACCCTCCACGCCCGGGTACAGTCTGGTGTCTGCATTAAGAAGGGTGAGGAGATCCGCATTGATGCCTACATCTCTGGGTCTCCATATCCCAAAGTCACCTGGTTGAAGAACGATGAGGACGTCACCAAAGAGCCAACCAAAAAGATTGTTCCTTTGGTCAAGAAGAGGAAAACCAAGGCCAAGGTTTGTGTCCTCACACAGACACCTGAAAGTCTGAATCCTTTTCTACATATCTTAAAGATTTTTTTTTATTTTTACATCCCTGCAGGTTCCAGAACCAGAGGAGGAGTTTGTGACTCCACTGCGTGAGCGTCTGGGTCTGGATCAGACCAAGAAGGGCCGGTCTGCTCTGATGATCCGCGACGCAGTCAGAGCCGACCACGGAAACTTCACCATCAAGGTGGAGAACACTCATGGTGTTGCCACCGCCTCCTGCATCGTCAACGTCCTTGGTAACACAGTTTACAAGTTTATTTATTTATTATGAGTTTCTATCATAATACCTGAACCTCTTTGGGGTCCTCAGTTAGTTTTAATTATTGGAAACTGGTCCTCAGTTATACATAAAGAATTACAAACTCAACTGCTGAAAATAATACAGAGGAAAAAATGCTTTGAATCAAATTAACTGCAGCTGTTTTTATAAATCAAGGTACAATATTATCACAAATTTCAAATCAGTAACTTATTATGATATCTTTCTATTTTACAATTATGTTGTGAAACTTTCACTTCACTTAAAGAAATTTAATTTGGAAGTTCTATAATTTTTATATTGTTTGGTATTTGGTATCATGAAAGAAAACCGTCTTGTCAAATACAAAATGTAAACTTTAATCATTTAAATGCTGACCCGACACCTGTCCCGCAGACAAACCTAGCGCTCCGATCAACTTCACCTTCGATGAGATAAGGAACACCTCGGTCATCTGTAACTGGGAGCCTCCTGAAGACGATGGTGGCAGCGAGATCCTTAACTACATCCTGGAGAAGAAGGACAACAAGAACGACGAGATCGGTTGGATCACCATCACCTCCACCCTGAAGGGCACCAGCTGCCCGGTCACCAAACTCATCGAGGGGAAGGAGTACATTTTCAGAGTTACCGCTGAGAACAAGTATGGCTGTGGGCCGCCGTGCATCTCTGAGCCCCTGGTCGCCAAGAACCAGTTCAGTAAGTAACAGCATGAGAATAATAAAGAAATCCATGAAGGAAAATTTAAAACTAATTTCAGCTTTTCAGTCTGAGTTACCTGACCTTATTTGACAGGCTAAAAGCTCCAAGTGACTCTGCAAAACATAATATGTACATAAATTTAATAAATACAGTAAAAATCCTGAATATTTTTTATCATGCAGTAGAATCCATTGTCATGCTAATGATTTTTTTAAATGAAAGTATACATGAAATTATTTGTATATTTTTAAAAAGCTTACTCACTTTCCAATCATCACAAGAGAAAAACTCCACACAAATTGTGTGAAATTTTGTATCTCTAAATGTAATTTATTAATATTTACAATGATTTGCAACATACACATTCTGAAAACAAGATTTTATTTTTATTTTTTTAATTTTTACACTTTGGCACCACCTGATGGTCATATTAGCAACAACACTGAAGTAGACAGCAATGAACACCACATCCCCCCATTTCATTAATGTATAAAGGCTGTTGAGTCACTCACTTTTTTCCTCCCCCCTTAGATCCTCCTGATGCTCCCAACACTCCCAGAGTCCATGAGGTGACAGCGAGCACCGCCCACATATCCTGGCACGAGCCAAAGGACAACGGCAGCCCGATCCTGGGCTACTGGATCGAGAGGAAGGAGGTGAACAGCAAACACTGGACCCGAGTGAACCGGGCCCTCCTCAACTCTCTGGATGTGAAGGTTACTGGCCTTATGGAGGGACTCACCTACATCTTCCGAGTGTGTGCTGAGAACCTGGCTGGGCCTGGGCCCTTCAGTGAGCCCACAGACCGCATCATCACCATGGATGCCATCCGTAAGTTGTTGTTTTTTTTGTGTTGACTCCATTCTGCTTTCTCTCCCTGCTCTCTCTCTCTGCTGAGATTTTAAAATCTAAGAAGAGGTATAAATTGATTACATGTATGGAATTACAGACATTTCCAGTGAGAGGACGTTTGTTCCAATGCTTCACTTCACTGTCCATTAATGTACTGTAAAT
Organism: Trachinotus anak; assembly: GCF_046630095.1. Classification (NCBI taxonomy): domain Eukaryota; kingdom Metazoa; phylum Chordata; class Actinopteri; order Carangiformes; family Carangidae; genus Trachinotus; species Trachinotus anak. The sequence continues at coordinate 504,242 of NW_027273890.1, forward strand.
ATACCATAAAACCCAGTCCTATCAGAATTAGAAACTACTTCTTCTGTAGTTGTTACCATTACCACCACCATCTGAATCCAAAAATGTAAATTTAGCCATACAGCCCACATGCCCTGAGTTCAGTTGTAGCACATCTCTTAATTTAAATTTGATGGGATTTTTTCTGTCAATAAATAACTTCACATACATAACTTAACGTAACAATACTTACATACACCAATTGCATGTTTACCAATTATCATAACTGTACTGTTAAGACCAGCGTGGTTAAATCTCATCCTTAAGATGATGTCCTCTTCTTTTTTAGTTCTGCTAGTTTCTCTCATTTCTCCTTCTTTTTCAATGCTGTAGTATTGACTACCTTTAGTTTCCCATGCCTCCTGCCATTTAAAAAAAAGATTAAACTAATGCTAGCTACTAGTTCTTCTCTTCTAGTTTTACTGGCATGGCAGAGTACCAACATTAAAGGTGAATGCCAACACCTGCTGTACCAAAGTGTGTAAAATCATTACTTTTAAAAAAGTCACTTGAACCTGTAATTGTTTGCAAAATTTCAGAAACTAGTAATAATAATAATTAATAATAATAACTTTAATTATTTGCTGAGATTAAATTTAGGTGTGTTTTAGATCATAGATGGACAGTGACAGACTTGTTAAAGCAAATATTGAAGGAACAAACCAATATTTGTGCATCTTTTAGCCCATTTAACACTTATGTCCGTTAATTTTCTCCGAATTACCATATACGTCTCCGATCCCCCTCAGTGCCTCCTGGCCCCCCTACTCCATGGATCGTGGACACTGGGAAGGACTCTGTCATCGTGGCCTGGAGGCCACCGCTGTACAATGGTGGAGGAGACATCTTGGGATACCACGTTGAGAAGGTACAGAAAACAAACACGGCAACATTACATTACATTCCCAAAATTACATCTGAAGCTATAGGTCTCTATGTCATTTGAGCATCAGCAAAACAGAAATCATCAGTGTTTGACTTCAATCTTCAATCTTGTTTTCTGGTAACAGGTTTTGGCTGGCGAGAAGGACTGGACTCGGAGCACAGAGTTCAGGTGCAAAGAGCTGACATACACCGTGACAGGCCTGACAGAGGGAGCAGATTATTATATCCGTGTCATTGCCGTCAACGATGCCGGTCCCGGAGCGCCTGGAGTTACAGAACCCGTCACCGTGAAAGAGCCTCAAGGTAAGAACAGTTTTATTATTCAACTGTGTAGGAAATACAGGAAAGATACTTTACCTCAATGTATTTTATGTGGAATTGATTGTTTAGTTGAAAATAAAGTTTAGCACTTCCATCAGCTGTTTAACATTTCATACTAAATGTTTCCGAGTTGTTTATGAAATTTAAGTACTTCATTTATAAAATTTCAAGGCAGAACTAACAGTTCACACTGTGTTTGCCACCCAGAACCTCCTGCTGTGGACTTTGATGACTCTGTGAAGAATGGTGTCATGATCAAAGCAGGCGAGTCTTTGAGACTTCCTGCTGTGGTGACTGGCAGACCCCAGCCAGAGGTCAAGTGGGCTAAAGATGAGGCTGAAATTGACAAAGAGAGGATGATCGTGGAAACGGAGGGCAAGAACAGCACACTGTTCATCAAGAAGGCTGTGAGGGCAGATCACGGAAAGTACAAGATCTCTGGCACCAACAGCAGTGGAACCAAGACTGCTGAGACCAGAGTGGATGTTATGGGTCAGTGTTCGATAAATACAACTCAGCAACCATTTGTACTTACAAACACAACCTAAATCCTGTTAATACAACCCCTGAAGTAGTCAGTTACTGATTAGTTTTCTGAAAAAATAATTCTGATGTTTGTTTTAGAAACTTAAGAATTAACAATCAAGAAATGGAAACATTTTCCTCAGACCACATTTGTCATGTTTTTATTCTTTTGTAATGCAGAAGAATACAGGGTTGTTGTGATCTTTAGTTTTACCTTCGGTTAAAAGTGCAGATTTTGCTTGTTGTAACACACCAGGTAAACAATGATGAAACGAACAAGGTGATTCTTTATCGTACTGGAGAAACTCAAAAACCTAAAGTTGACACAAAATGTCCTTCAATAGTGGACATTTTACTGGTCTGTGTTTCTGTAGATGTACCTGGACCAGTGGTTGACCTGAAAACGGTCATGGTGACCAGGAAGAACATCACCCTCACCTGGTCCGACCCCTTGGACAACGGTGGCAGCGACATAGTCGGCTATGAGGTGCTGAGGAAGGATGCCAAGATGAAACTCTTCCGCCAGCCCATTGAGGTGGCGTCCTGTAAGTGTGACATCCAGGGTCTGCTGGCTGGCGAGGAATATGACTTTAGGGTTATTGCAAGGAACAAGTACGGTGATGGAGCTCCAGCTGACCTGGGTCCCATCTTGGCAGAGGATCCCAAAGGTAAGCCCATGGAAATATGTTTGCTGATATTTTATGGGCTTTTCTGGAACAGAAGATCTAGTGGCCTGCTGAAAGAATTGTCTTTTCAAATGTCTGTCTAGTCTTGACCAAACTTCCTGATAATGTTTCAGGTACTCCATCTGCCCCTGAGAAGTTGCACCACACTGATAGAAGTAAGACCACCATCACTCTAGCCTGGCAGCCGCCTCGCTCTGATGGAGGCAGCCCCATCAGAGGGTACTACGTGGAGAAGATGAGGTCTGATAGCACTGAGTTTGATGTGGCCAACCGCAAGATCTTCACTGAGTGCTGTGGGACGATTGAGAACCTATCAGAGAACCAGGAATACCAGTTCCGTGTCAAAGCTGTGAACGAGGTTGGGGATGGAGATCCATCCAAGCCAATCACTGCCAAGATCCAGGATGATGAAAGTACGAAACTCTCGATTGAAATCTTAATATTAAAATGTTACATGTCGGATCAGTTTGGATGAGTCTCTCCAGAGTAAAATTTTAGAGGGACATGAGCAACAGCAAATGAGAACTATGCACAAGGCAAAAAATTAACAAATGCTTTTTGTTCACAGTTGCTCCTATTATTACAATCCTGAAGTTCTTTAAGAGCAATGCCATCATCGTGAGGAAAGGCTCAGCCATTGACATCCCAGCAGAGGTGAAGGGACTTCCTCTGCCAATGATCCAATGGATGAAGGATGACGTGGTGATTGAGAAGCCTGATGAGGAGATGACACTGGAGACTGAGGAGGTGAAAACTGATTCATTAGATCATGGACTTTTGCTTAGTCTGTGTGTCCAACAATGTGGTCCAGATAACAATGCATTGTTGCACTGAATAATTCACTACATTCCCACGATCCACCATCCATTCATAAAGCCCCTACTGACCCAGTACTTTGCTTGACTGGTTGCCACCTTCCTGCTAGTCACTTGTCTTTTACTAAACTCATTGCCCTGTCCTCTCAGTGTCTCAAATTGCATTTCTTCAAGTGGATTGATGAATTATGAATTGTTTATCTTGAACTATTTAATTTATTTTAAGTAATTTGAACTTTATTCTATTATGCCTTGGAACTGCAGCTTTTCATTTGATTTAGTAGCAAAGTTCTATCATTTAAAAGGACAAAATCTTGTGACTCTTGTTTCCTTTTCCCACTTTTTTTTCTTATTTGATGATTTATGAATTGATGGCTTTTGCCAGTTGTTGCCCATTTACCCTGAGACGCTCAGGCACGTGTAACCATTCAGTATTTCATTCAGAGTTTACGTGTAAAGATGAACATTTTAGATTTTACTGACCTGGTGACCTTTCCTCTTTCACAACCCATGGGGCAAACTTTACTTTTAATTCAAGAAATAGTTAAATGACCAGTAATATGATTTTTTCTGCTCAGCTGCAGTCAGGTTTGTTTGACAAGAAGATAACAAACCAAATGTTTTTTAATCTTCAGGTTAACCGGACAACTCTGAAAACAAAGATCACCATCCCAGAAACCATCAGGCAGGACAAGGGCAACTACAAGCTAGTGGCTGAAAACTGCTATGGAAAAGCTCAGCACATCATCAGAGTCGTGATCCTTGGTAAGAATAAATCTTGCCCAAGAAACTTCTCATGTTTTTTCCCCTATTGATTCATTCTTTGATATCTAACAGAGCTGCATTTTTGTGAGATTAAAATTTATTAGGAATTGTTTGAAAATCCTTTTAATTTCTACATAATTAGCATTTTATTAACCCAAACCTGCATTTTCAGACCGTCCCCTTCCTCCAAGGAATATCGTGGTCTCAGACATCAAGGCAGACTCATGCTACCTGACCTGGGACGCACCAGAGGACAATGGAGGCAGTGAGATCACCAACTACATCGTTGAGCGCAGGGACGCAAGCAAGAAGAAGTCGGACTTCGATGTTCTCACTATCAACCTCATTGACAGGAGATATGGAGTGAGTCAAGGCTGCTGGGACTGAAAAATAAACTGCAATGTACTGCTGTAATTTAATATTGATAAAAAAGCAAGTGTTAAATGATAAAAAAAAACCTTTTCTGATATTCAACCCCTTCATTTCCCCATTGATTTAGGGTGAGTAATGTAAATATAAATCTGTTAGTACAATGATTGTTTCCAGTTAATTAATTACAATTAATGGCTAAGCTCAGTCAAGTAGCCAACCCATGAAATAAAACATTAGCAAAATTGTATCAATTAAGTTATAACATTTGCATAATTGTTCTATGCAATCATCATGTATTAGATTCTGTATTCAACAAAAACTTGTTCCACTTCTTCAGGTCTACAAACTGGACTTGAATGGTTCCTACCAGTTCAGGATCAAAGCTGAGAACAAGTATGGCGTCAGTGACGGCTGTGACTCAGAGAAAGTCCAGTTGAGGGATCCATTTGGCCTCCCTGGACCACCACGTAACCCCAGAATCATTGCCGCCACAGCGACCACTATGACTCTGACCTGGGAACCTCCTCTGGATAACGGTGGCTCCACCATCCAGGGATACTGGCTGGAGAAGAGGGAGCGTGGCGCTGTGTACTGGGGTCGTGTCAATCGAGCTCCAGTCACCAAACCAGCGGTGAAGGGCCTGCAGTACACTGTGCTCAGACTTATTGAAGGAACAGAGTACCAGTTCAGGATTGCAGCCAGCAATGCTGCAGGGGTTGGACCGCCCAGTGAGGCCACTGAATGCCGTTTCGCTGTCGATCCATGCAGTGAGTGTCAACCCAGAATCTGCAAGTGTGGCAGATTTTGGCTGCTTATTTCTACATTCATAACATTTTGAGAACCTGTTGCAATTAAGCATCTTCAGACTCAAAAAAAAAACATTGCTTTCTGTTGTGTTCTACATCGATGTTTCCCAGCAGTCAATGAGGAGATGTATATTTTTTATACTTAATGAAATATTGACATTTTTCGGCAATTTAGTTTATGCACAAATGTTGACCCCCTCTATGCTCTTCTCTTAGACCCTCCAAGCTCACCTGGATCCCCTGAGGTTAAAGACAAGACCAAGAGCAGTATCATTCTCAGCTGGAGTCCACCCGACAAAGATGGTGGCAGTCCCATCAAGGGTTACATTATTGAGATCCATGAGGAAGGTTCTCCTGACTGGAGGAGGGTGAACCCCACCGACAAACTACACCAATCCACCGAAATTACCGTCCCTGACCTCAAGGAGGGCAAAAAGTGCAAGTTCAGGATCTATGCTGTGAATGCCGCCGGCAACTCGGAGCCTGCCAGGACGTCCGACATCCTAGTTCAGGACATTTTAAGTAAGAGTCACACAGATGAATAATACTTCAGCCACAACAGCTTTAGACCTGTTCATAGCACAATTACTGCTTCTGTTGATGCTAATACTTATTTTTATCAAGCCACTGTCCATTGGTTTTAATGCTTCTGCTTAAAGCTGATAAAAAAATCACATCTTTCTGGTTCAGATTGTTGATGTTTTCAAATCAAATCTTTGATAAAGGTGCAGCTTTGCCATGTCAGTCTCTATTTCCATGACCCAGTCTTCTTTTGATGACCTCCACACCTCTTTTATTCATCTGAAACCTGTTCTAAGATACAAAGGTCGAGACAATTGTCTTGACCTTGGAACAGTGTTTCACAAGGGCATGGTGGTTTAATATTCCTACTCTGATCTGTACTGTTAATGGAAATCAAACAGATTCAGGGCATCATTATTGTCTTGCAAATTCACCTTGAACATTATGCTCAAAAACAAAAACATTCAAACTGGATTCTGCTAGTGCTGCATCTTGTGATTCTGTTTGTATTGCTCTCAGCACACTAACATCTCAATGTCAGTGAAGTTTAACATGAACATATCATGTTGCATGCTGGTTCAAAAAAAGTTGTTTTTGTGTGTGTGTTTGTTCTACAGTCGAGCCAACTGTAACTCTGGATGTAAGCGCTCATGACCTGCTGAACTGCAGAGCAGGAACAACCATCAGGATTCCTGCCACCATCACTGGAAGACCCACTCCCAAAGTTACCTGGACCTTCGATGGAACCGCAGAGACTGAGAAGAAGAATGAACTTCACACACTACCCGTCGAGTCAGAGGTAAGATGTTGACGTGTAACAGATTGAGAATTACAGATTAGTCTTTGTTTCACCTGCAAATGAGAATTCCAACTACTGAGAAAGTTTTTGGCTCTGTTAGTGCATTTTTACAACCCATTGAGTGAAAAGATAATTCAACCACAAATTTTTGAATTTGAATTTTGCCTCAACTAAGTCATCTAAGACTACTTTTAAAATTATGAAATAAGTGAATATAATTCAATACATTAAATTATGACTCGTGTTTTCTAACGTCAGATTGCCGTTTTTTTCTCAGATCCATTCCACGGACACAACCTCAGTGGTCGTGATTCCAGTTAGCAAACTGAACCACAGCGGCCGATACATCATCAACGCCGAGAGCCCCGCAGGACACAAGGTGGTCAAAGTCAGAGTCAATGTGCTTGGTACGTAAAGATTGAAAGACTGTGCTAAAAAGACTATGGTATAATGAAGAAGAATAATTAGATCACAATTAAAATTAGAATTACCATAAATCTACCGAGTCCTATAGCCTTAAATTTCTTGTTTTGTGGATGCACAGACCTGCCTGGACCTCCTAGAGATCTGAAGGTGAGTGACGTGACAAGGGGAACCTGCAGACTTACCTGGAAAGCCCCAGAGTGTGATGGAGGTGACAGGGTGAAGAGCTACTTCATTGAGAAGAAGACAGTGGAGGGCAAAGCCTGGACCAAGGTACAACCCCACACCTATGGCACAACACCCTCTGAGCGGTGTGGTTATTGTAAAATAACACACTGTTGCTGCTCACATGCTAAGTCAGACCCTGATCTTGCTCTTTTAGGTGAACACAGCCTGTGCTGCTCAGTCTCTGGTGGTTCCAGACCTGATAGATGGGCAGGAATACATGTTCCGTATCCGTGCTGAGAACCGCTTCGGGTTTGGCCCCTTCATTGAGACCATCCAGAGAACCAAAGCCAGAGATCCAATCCGTATGTGTCTTTTCTCTTCATTATTGTCAGTGATAAACAGAGTTTATTACAATTCTCATATTGAATACAAAACCTGCATTGTGTTTATTTATTACATTTTTGTAAAGAATATTCACATCTATTTAGGATTGTGTGTTGTTTTACAAAGGCTTAAATTTACTAACTCAACCAAAATAATGTCATATACACATCAAACAAATTCAGAACGTTTTACAGCCTCACTCCACAGACTGAACAAATTGTTGCTAAATACAACTAAATCTTATACAAGGACAGGACATGGCTGCAGAAAGTTAATCACACATAAGTAACCTATAAACATTTTTTACCAGTGTGTGAACTTAAATTTATCCATTGTGTCTGCAGATCCTCCTGATCCTCCCACAAGACTGAAGATCCAGAGTGTGAGGAAGGGCACTGTGATTCTGAATTGGAAGGCTCCAAAGAACGATGGTGGTTCACCAGTCACCCACTACAGTGTCGATCTGCTCTGCTGGGCTGCTAGCAGCACCCAGAAGGAGTCCTGGAGGAGGTAACGCTTCAGTCGAGAGGCCTGCTTTTGTCCACTTAGGAACTGCAACTCAGTCTGAGAACTGAGTCATGCCAGATCCAAAGTTAAATACTACTGCATTTTGCATCAGGTCTAATCTTCTTCAAGTTCACTTCAGAGTGTGATCCAGTCTCTCCACCATGTTTCCTGCCTTCCTCTCTACTGCTGACTGTCAGATAAAGGAAAAAAACAGAAACATAATCTTTAAAAATGCACATCTGCCTGACTTTTTTCATTTTAGTTTTGTGAACACAAAATATGAACCCGTATATAAACCTGAAAGTAAAAGTGAAAACAGAATAAATTCTGTATGAGATATATTTGTCAATGCAAACCAATAGAGAGCTGAGTCTTTTATGAGCACAGAGTCTTTCTGTTCCTGTGTTACCTGCAGTTAAATCCTCTGTGGTGTTTCATGCAGGTGCAACAGGAGAGATGTGGACACCACGACCTTCAAGGTGGAGGATCTGACAGAGGGAGATGAGTATGAGTTCAGGGTGGTGGCGTGGAATGAGGCTGGAGCCAGCCGACCTTCAACCACCGCTGGACCCATCCTCATCCAGGACCAGACCTGTAAGACCAGCACTCTGAGCAGTTTCATGAAAGGCACTATAGAGTTGCATTATAGGAAATGTCAAGGTTAATAATCTCAAGGTTTAAGCAAAGTTTTTACTTTGATTTCTATAGGTTTCTAATCAAAGGTCTTAATTTTGATTAATCATAATATTTGCTTTTATTCAGTTATTCTGAACAGGGTTTTTTAAAACAGAAGAAGACCATAAAGTTCCTTATTCTCTGATTTGTCTTGCAGGTGCTCCGTCCATTGAGCTGAAGCAGTTCATGGAGGTTGAGCAGGGCAGCGACATCAGCATCATGGCCAAGATCCGTGGCTGTCCATTCCCCACGCTCACCTGGTACAAAGCCCCGCCCCACAAGTCTGATGACAAAGTGGAGGTTCAGTATGATGAGCACATCAACAAGATTGTGTCAGATGACAGCTGTACACTGCTCATCCAGCAGGGCAAACGTCCTGACACCGGCCTGTACACGCTGGTGGCCTCCAACAGCCTTGGCAAGGCCTCCAAGGAGATGAGGCTAAACGTGCTGGGTATGAATATTTAATCATCAGTATCATTAAATCAATTAAAATCATTGTTTATGTCTGTGAGATAATATCAGCAATCATCTCAGTGTATTAGTAATTAATTATTTATTTTATTTCTATTTTTAAGTTTTTATTTTATAACCTGTCATTAGGTTATTTTCCCTCATTTATTTGACTTAACCATGACAATAATCAGAATGAAATAAACATATCACTTAAAAACTTAAAAACATGGATAGTGGTGCGAATACATATCATTAAAAAGACACTTAAACATGACTATAAATCATAGTAATTACAGTTGTGAGTCACCCCAAGGATTTCTGTCCATTTCTAAATGTATTGCTCTTCTGTATGACTACAGGCCGGCCCGGTCCTCCCTCTGCTCCCATTAAGTTTGAGGAGATCGGAGCTGAGAAGATCACGCTCTCCTGGCTGCCACCAAAGGATGACGGCGGCTCCAAAGTCACAAATTACGTTATCTGGAAGCGGGTTGCCAACAGGAAGACCTGGGTGCCTGTCACCAGTGAGCCCAAAGACCGGATCTGGACAGTGGAGAACCTGATGGAGGGACACGAATACGTGTTCCGCATCATGGCCCAGAACAAGTATGGAGTTGGAGAGCCACTGGACAGCGAACCTGAGGTGGCTCGAAACCTCTACAGTGAGTGGAGCTGTTTGTAACTCATTTATTAACTCCAATAACATCCACTATGATCCTACCATACCCTAATTGGTCAACCTATACACCGATATAACACTCATAAATATATCAAACATATCTTCTATTTCTTTAGACATTTACTTCTTTACATTACTGTTTTGGTGATTTAACACAATGGTCTGTCTGAATAAAAACCGACAGCAGTCTAACGCGATCAGACCTGTAACTCAAGTCTGATCTATTGCTGTTTCGTTACTGTGAGGACTACAGCAACACAAGCTCACACAGGCAGACAGAAAGAAAAATTAAATACATGTCTTGTTCACCAAATAAAAAATTACTGTTATAAATGAACAACTATCATCTCCTCTGCTCACAGTTCAATAAACTATGAAACACTGTAAATGAGACAATGGGTTTAAGGTTCTACTTAAGTTCAATTTAAAGACCTTAACATTGTTCTGTATATGACTATACTAAGTGAGTAAGTTGCTGATCCATTAAGAATTACTATATGATTAACTGAGGATGGGGTATGACATGCATCACAGGTCTTAGGCCTGAACTGAATCAGAACTGTTACAGTTGTAGGGTATTCTACACCCTCTATTTTACAGCAAATATTCTAACCTTTGGTACTTTCTGTCCATCCTCCTGCAGCTGTCCCTGGTCAGTGTGAGAAGCCGACAGTCACCAGTGTCACCATGGACTCCATGACCGTTAACTGGGAGGAGCCTGAGGATGATGGAGGCACGCCAATCACTGGGTACTGGCTGGAGCGCAAGGAGACGACAGGCAAACGCTGGGCCCGTGTCACCCGCGACCCCATCCGTCCCATGGGCCTGGGCGAGTCATTTGTGGTGAGCGGACTCATTGAGGGCTCCCAGTACCTGTTCAGAGTGTCCGCTATCAATGCTGCGGGACCCGGACTTGCCAGCCCCCCCACAGACCCCATCTTTGCCAGAGACCCCATCTGTAAGAGCTACATTCTGAAATTATACAAGTTTGTTTTTTTTAATTCACAGAGAAAGACGTTAACCACCTGTCATCCTCTCCCATAGCTCCGCCTTCTCCGCCAACCCCCAAGGTCTATGATTGGACAAGGTCCACGGTGGACCTGGAGTGGATCCCTCCTCTGAAGGATGGAGGCTCCAAGATCCTGGGCTACTGGGTGGAGTACAAGGAGGAGGGCACAGAAGCCTGGGTCAAGGTGAGAGGAAATACCCCACCTGACATGGTTTTATTATCCTACAAAATAAAAGTCTGATAACCTGTCGAGGCAGACAGCCGCCCACCCTGAGCCCGGTTCTGTTGGAGGTTTCTTCCTGTTAAAAGAGAGTTTTTCCTCCCCCCTGTTGCCAAGTGCTTGCTCTTTGTGGGAACTGTTTGGTTTTTCTCTATAACAAAGTAAGGTCTCGGCCTGACCCTGTAAAGTGCCTTAAGATAATGTATATTATGATTTGGCGCTATACAAATAAAATTGAATTGAATTGAATAATATTAGTTTAATAATATAAGTAAAATAAGTGCAAATTTAGCAACAAAGGCAGGACTCCTGGAGCTGTGGCTATTGTTTTAATCATTTCTAAAGGCTAAATCATCATCTTGACAACTCTTTCTTTGAAACCACAAGGCCTCACCATTCTATCAGGGTAAACCATTTTAAGATAAAAAATCAATGCGACCACAGTTGCTCATTTTATAACACAACTGCAAACAAAACGGGACAGCACAAGACAAATTAACTGAAAAGAACCTTACAGTTCTACCATGTTTGTGATTTTGTACATTTGTTTCAGTATCACTTAGACTGAGTTTGACCTAAAGATCGTGGCTTACTCAAAAGAGTTGAAGAGCAATCACCATTTTTGGGGGGTTTGTTATTCTTGTGCACAAAAAGTAATCAATTAATAGTTCTTTCTTAATAAATCAAATGGTGCTCATATGAATTTTTTTAATGTTATCCCAATATAAGGGTTGACCAATCTGATAATGTTTAATTATTTAATATTGTATTGCATAACTCACTCTAATGTTTATTTAGTAGTTTAGTTCAGATAACAAGCTAAATTGACTGGGTAACGTGAACGCAAATGTGAGTAATTACTGAGGAAGATTAATCAATAGTTCCGGAACAACTCTAAATTGAGCACCACATAGTGGACAATAATGAATTACAAGAGAACAGACTGGAAGATGCTATATTAATCAATCATTAGGTAGTGAGTTATTCAGGAACTACTCATTATTGATTCATTAATTGTTATTCAAAGATAAAAGCCTCCAAAACTTGAACTAAGATTTTCTCATCCATGTCCCCTGTGGGCTTACGTAGAAATCAAAAGCTGGTTAAAAAATTTTAGGTTGAAGAAATAGTGGAACTTTATTGTTTAAAAGGTTGGTTTGTTTTGCGTTTGGTTGGTGGTTGGTATTAATTCAATTCAATTTCAATTCAATTTTATTTGTATAGCGCCAAATCATAATATACATTATCTCAAGGCACTTTACAGGGTCAGGTCAAGACCTTACTTTGTTACAGAGAAAAAACCCAACAGTTCCCACAACAAGCAAGTGCTTGGCGACAGGGGGGAGGAAAAACTCCCTTTTAACAGGAAGAAACCTCCAACAGAACCGGGCTCAGGGTGGGCGGCCGTCTGCCTCGACCGGTTGGGTTTAGGAGAAGATAAAAAGAGGGGGTGGGGGGAGGAGAGAGGAGAGAAGAGGGAGAGAGAGAGACCAGGAACAGCTGTGTAGGATATATATATATATGTTTCTCCCTAATCTTTAGATTTAGAACAAAACTATTTCCCTCAATGAACTGAACATGAATCTGGTATATCTTCAATGTACTCAGCCTGTGTAGATTGCCTATTTATATCATTGACCCAGGGAAAGAACTTGATTGTAAACTGAATGTTTGTGTTTTTCAGGCTAAGGAGACTGAAATCCGTGGCACCCGATTTGTGATCACTGGTCTGAAGACTGGCAGTCAGTACAGGTTCAGGGTAATTGCCTTCAATGCTGCCGGTAACGGCGAGCCAGGCGAAGTCCCAGAGGTGCTTGAGGTCAACGACAGAACCAGTGAGTTGGTCTGAAAGTCTAAGGGGGTGAAAAATTTCCCTCTTGACAATGACTTTATAGAATTTTTGTGATCAAGGAACCCATCATTCAAGCCATTTTAGAACAAGCAGACTGTAATGTTGAGTTTCTATCCCTCAGTTGCTCCTGAGGTTGACCTGGATGCCTCAGTGAAGGAGAGGATGGTGGTCCATGCTGGTGGTGTGATCCGCATCATTGCCTATGTGTCAGGCCAGCCGTCCCCAGAGGTTACCTGGAGCAGAGATGGAGCTGCACTGCCTCCTGAGGCTAAAGTGGAGACGACGGCCATCAGCTCGTCTCTGATCATCAAGCCCTGCGCCAGGAGACACCTTGGCGTCTACACTCTGACTGCCAAGAACGCTGTGGGGGAAAAGAAGAAGAACATCACAGTGGAAGTTCTGGGTAAGTCATTAAAATAAATCTCTTTAGAGATATGAAAACAATGTAAAATTTTTATTTCTTTTTATCAAACCTGGTTGTGTCTTCCCTCAGACGTTCCTGGGCCTGTTGGTATCCCCTTCACCACGGAGAACCTGAGCAATGATTCCTGCAAGCTGAACTGGTTCTTCCCTGAGAATGATGGTGGCTCTCCCATCAGTAACTACATTGTTGAGAAGCGGGAGGCGGAGCGTAAGGCTTGGACCTCAGTCTCCTTCACCGCCAGCAGACAGAATGCCATGGTTCACGGCCTCACCCTAGGAAAGTCCTACTTCTTCAGGGTGGCTGCTGAGAACGCCATCGGCATTGGACCCTTTGTGGAGACCGCAGCCGAAATCGTGGTCAAGGAACCCATCAGTGAGTTTAGTTAATCAAGCATGGTGACCATTGATCTCTTCACTTATAACTGATATGAAGATATCAGATTTTAAGGAGTCGGAGTCCTGAGAATTCAGTTAAGACATATATATATAATATATATATATATATATAGATAGATAGATAGATAGATAGATAGATAGATAGATAATAAAATAAAATTTGAACCAAAAATTACAAAACCCATTAATCACATAACAAGTTCCCTTCTTCAGAAAAAAAAAACTGTGTGTCTGTGTGTTTGCATTTCTGTCAGATGTGCCAGACCGCCCTGAGGAGCTGGAGGTCACCAAGGTCACCAAGGATTTGATCAGCGTAACCTGGAAGGCACCCAAGTATGACGGCGGCTCAGAGATCACCATGTATATCTTAGAGGCACGTATGATTGGCAAAGACAAGTTCACCAGACTGACGAAGGAGAAGTTGATGGACAGGAAATACACCTACGATGGTCTGAGGGAAGGTGAGACCTACGAGTTAAGGGCCATTGCTGTCAATGAGGTTGGACCCAGCAAACCATCATTCTGCACCAAACCAATCACCTGCAAGGACGAACTGGGTGAGAACTTATTAACATGGCCAGCTGTCTTGTCTGTTTTAATCAGTTTTTAGATTGATTGACAACAACTGGTTGCAGTTTATTTCTTGGAAAAAAACTATTGACCCACAGAGACTGAAGTTCTGCTGTTCTGTTTCATTGGAAACATTTGGAGTGCGGATGTTGCCTCAGAAATGCACAACTGAAAGTGTTTTTATTTGACAGAAACAAGCAGGGATCATCAGCAAAAAATAAGATGTAGGTAGATGCAGGGGTGCAGAAGCTAAATCACTGATTCAGACGAGGAATGGGAGAAGACTTAAAATAGACCCCTGTGGTGCACCACAAGTATTTCTTAGCATACCAGGGCTTAATTCAGTTACTGTATATTTACAAATTGTTTCCAGTAAGAAATACAAGTAGAAAGGCATTGGTAAGTCAGTCCATGAACTCCATAATTTGTTTGTGTAATAAGCATTCCTCTACTACAAAAATACACCAAAACCATATTCATTATTTTTCAAAACAGTATGCATTTTTCCTTATTTATATAACAGTCAAAGTTGATTGAATTAAAATAGGGAAAAATAGAAACACCAAGAAGAACTGTGTGACACATCATCTGACTCTGTCTTCATTTTTCATTTTTACAGAGCCACCAACCATTGAGCTGGATTTCCGCGATAGGATCATCATCCGTGTGGGTGAAAGCTGCCTGCTGCAGGGCCGTTACACCGGCAAACCTTCTCCATCCATTGTGTGGTACAGAGACGACAAGGAGCTGAAGGCCGACAAACATATCATGTTCAAGAACACGCTAACCACCATGTCACTGGGCCTTATGAAGGCACAGCGTGAGCACAGCGGCAGATATGTGGTGGTAGTGGAGAACAGCACTGGATCCAGGAAGGGACTCTCCAATGTTACAGTTGTCGGTATGTAGTCGGAAGTTATGGAGAAAATTGTGGCTAACACAAGCTAGTATCATCAACAATATACATACCATTTAAGATCCAGCAACTAAATCACAGCATCGCAGATTCCTTATTTTGAGACCTTTTTATTTCTTTCTTCCTTGCAGACCGTCCGACTCCTCCTGTTGGTCCAGTCGTGTTTGAGGAGGTGCACAGGGAGTACATGGTCATTTCCTGGAAGCCTCCTCTGGACAGCGGCGGTGTGGAAATCTCCAACTACATTATCGAGAAGAGAGACACCAACAGAGACATCTGGACCACAGTGACGTCTGCCACAACCAAGACCACATGCAAGGTGGGTCCAGATAGTTTGTCAACTGAACTTAGTCTGCTGTCATGGTATCAGATCTTCAGAGGTCCAAAAATTCATACCTGACCCAAAAGAACCAATTTTATATTGGAAGTGGTTTGCTGAAGTTCAGAGATTAAGTTAAGATTTGTTATTTTCTTCACAGATCCCCAAGCTGACAGAGGGCAGGGAGTACATCATGAGAATCTCTGCTGAGAACATGTATGGCATCAGCGACCCACTGGAGTCTGAGGAGATGAGAGCCAAAGATCTCTTCAGTATGTTCTTCTCACACTGTGTTAAGACACATTTACTTTTTTACCTCTAAGTTCATTTAAAATACATTTCTGAATTCAATTAATAGTTTTTTTCAAGAATCTATCATGTCTTGAATGCACCAAAAAGGTTTATAGAGTATTGCAAAGACTGCATCATTCTATACATATTCTTTCTGCATTGGAAATAGATCCTGAAAAAGCCCTCATAACCTAGTTTTTGCCCCTGTGGCTCCCCCGCAGGAGTCCCTGAGGCCCCAGAGATGCCAACGGTCAGGGAAGTGTACGCCACCAATGCTCTGGTGCTATGGAACCGCCCTCGTGACGGAGGGAAGCCCATTACCAACTACATCCTGGAGAGAAAGGAGACCACAGCCAAGAGGTGGTCCAGAGCCACAAGAGACCCACTGTACCCTGCCACTCAATACCGAGTCCAGGACCTTGTGGAGGGCTGCGAGTATGAGTTCAGGGTGATGGCTGAGAACGAGCTGGGCACCGGAGACCCCAGTGTCCCCTCCAAACCTATTCTTGCAAAAGATCCTATTGGTCAGTCCAACACAACCTTATAAAAAATATGGTTATTATTACTATTTTCATTATTATCCTTATTTATATTATTAAGTTCTATATCTTGTTTCCAAATTAATGTTTTTATACTTGGTTTCCCTTGTGCATAAAAAGATTATATTCAGATGAAGTATTAGTATTTTTTTTTTACTTTTTACCATTACCATTATGTGATGACAGTTATAGCTTCTTTTAACTATATTAGCATAGCCTAGTACATTTACATTTTATGTTCAGATATTTCTATGTCTTTATAATTGCAGTACATACAAGATACAATTCAGATATCTATATATTCAAACATTTAAAAACCCAATTCCAACACTGTTGTTCATACACAAAAATATACAATGAAACTAATACTTATACTATATAAAAAAACCCAACTATAATACTAAATGAAGAAAACATCCAACTTCCAAAAAAGTTTGACATTTGAGGTCAAATATTGCTTGTGTCCATCTTTTCTATAGTGGTTAAGATGGTTCAATTCAATTTTTAATTGCCTGTATTTTATATTTTCCATTCACAGTGCACCCCAGCCCTCCAGTCACCCCTGAGGCCTATGATAAGACCAAGGACTCTGTCAGCCTGAAGTGGCAGATGCCCCGCCATGATGGCAAGGGCCGCATCTTTGGGTACATCGTTGAGTACCAGAAGCCTGGCGCTGTGGAGTGGATTCAGGCCAACGAGACCCCAGAGCAATGCCCCAACCTCCACTATGTAGTGATGGGCCTGACTGATGGACAGGAGTATGCCTTCAGGATCTTCACTGTCAACGCTGCTGGCAGATCTGACCCTGCCTATGTCAAACAACCCATCAAAGTCCACGACAGACTGGGTAAAGGTTCAATTTTTAACTCTTCTGTTCTTATCTGTTATCCAGTACATTCAAACTCCATGGTATCAGTTTTTGAATCACAGTGAAGATTTTTAAGTTTAGCCCATCATAATGGGTTTTGAGAAACATTTCCAAACACTATCATTTTTACTTATACTGTGCTGAATTCATTTCAGTGTAGTTTTGATTAGGTCTTACAAATACATTTTCTTGCAAAAATAAAAACTTAAAATTGATGAATAACTGTATAACATTTTTATACATAATTTATATACATAATTCTATTCTAGCACTGTCTGGTGTCTGGAGTGCTGTCAAAGTGAATTTTGTTAGCTAATTAGTTTTTGGTTTGGCAGTTTGGTTTTTAATGTAAACTGTGTTAATGCTCACCGTTTTCATAGACAAAGTGACTGCAGAGTTTCCACAATAACAAAAAACCTGGTGCTTTCTCTGTTGTTATTACCTCAAACACTGCACCAAATATACCTCATTTATCTACTAAATTTATTGAATTTCTGTCCACAGAGGAACCAGAATTGTTGCTGGATGCTAACATGGCACGTGACCACCTGGCAATGCTGGGCACTGACATCACCCTGAGTGCCACTATTAAAGGTGTGCCGACACCCTCCGTTAGCTGGAAGAAGAATGATGGAGATGTTCCTTCTCACATCACCGTTGCCATCACTGCCACCGGCAGCAAAGTCTTCATTCCAAAGTGCGTCCGTGCAGACTCCGGCAACTACACAATCACCGTGGAGAATGCTGCTGGAAAGAAATCAGCAACTGTTGCTGTGCTTGTGCTGAGTAAGTGAAACATCCACCAGCTCAAATATAGGGTATCTTGAGTTTTTAACAAAAAACTATTTGTGTGAAGACTAATGTAGTTTGTATTTATAGTATTATACAAGTTATGCCTTTAAAAAAAACATATCTGATTTTAGAATATATGTGAATTTCACTCATCCACTTTTGTTTCCACCAGATAAGCCTTCTCCTCCCAGAGACCTGGTGGTCTCTGAGGTGACCAGCGAGTCTGCCTACCTGACGTGGAAGGCTCCTGAGGACAATGGTGGTGCTGTCATTTCGCACTATGTTGTACAGAAGAAGGATGTGGCTGCAGAGCAGTGGGTTCCTGTCGCACCAGCCAATAAGAAGCTGAGTCTGATGGCCATGTACCTAATGGAAGGAATCCAGTACCTGTTCAGGGTGGCTGCTGAGAACCAGTTTGGCAGAAGTGACTTTGTGTTGACCAAGACACCCATCAAGGCAATTGATCCGCTCTGTGAGTAAAACTTATTCTTACATATGTTGTCTAATTTTATTTTGAAAATACAGATCTTTCATATATTTTGTGTAAATTCAATTCAATTCAATTCAATTTTATTTGTATAGCGCCAAATCATAATATACATTATCTCAAGGCACTTTACAGGGTAAGGTCAAGACCTTACTTTCAATTTGTTACAGAGAAAAACCCAGAGAAAAACTCCCTTTTAACCAGAAGAGACCTCCAACAGAACCGGGCTCAGGGTAGGCGGCTGTCTGCCTCGACCGGTTGGGTTTAGGAGGAGATAAAAAAGGGGGGGTGGGGGGAGGAGAGAGGAGAAAAGAGAGAGAGAAAGACCAGGAACAGCTGTATAGGTAATGGTGTTATCAATAATGATGACAGATAACAGTGGTTAATAGTAATGATGAGTCGTGGTGGATCTGGATCCTGCTGCTCCAGGGGCAGAGAGACCTGCAGAATGAGGACAGAGAGAGGGAGAGAGAGGAGAAGCACAAACTACGGGAGAGAAAAAAATACAAAGTTAATGGCATAAAGTAATTGAGAGAGAGCGAGCGAGAGAGAGAGAGAGCCCAGTGAATCATGGGAATCCCCCAGCAGTCTAGCTCTATAGCAGCATAACTAAGGGATGGGTCGGGACATACCCGAGCCAGCCCTAACTATAAGCTTTACTAAACAGGACAGTTTTAATTCTGATCTTAAAGGTAGAGAGGGGGTCTGCCTCCCGAACCCACACTGGGAGCTGGTTCCACAGGAGAGGAGCCTGATAGCTGAAGGCTCTGCCCCCCATTCTACTCTTACAAACTCTGGTAACCACAAGTAGACCTGCATTTAGAGAGCGAAGTGTCCTATTGGGAAAATAGGGAAGTATAAGCTCTCCAAGATATGATGGTGCCTGACCATTAATGGCTTTGTAGGTGAGAAAGAGGATTTTAAATTCTATCCTGGATTTTACAGGGAGCCAATGGAGAGAAGCTAACACAGGAGAGATGTGATCTTGTTTCCTAGTTCCTGTCAGTACTCGTGCTGCTGCATTTTGGATCAATTGGAGGCTTTACTGCATTTTTGGGACATCCTGACAATAAAGAATTACAGTAGTCCAGTCTTGAGGTAACAAATGCATGAACTAGCTTTTCAGCATCCTTTAGACACAGAATGGGTCTGATTTTTGCAATATTTGCGCAGGTGGAAGAAGGCTGTCCTAGAGACTTGCTTTATATGTGAAGTAAAGGACAAGTCCTGGTCAAAAATGACACCAAGGTTTCTGACTGTAGCACTGGAGGCCAAGGTAATGTCATCCAGAGCCAGTATATTATCACATAGTGTATCTCTGAGGTGTTTTGGGCCAATTATGTTATTTTGTCTGAGTTTAAGAGTAAGAGATTACTGGTCATCCAGGTTTTTATGTCCTTAAGACACACCTGAAGCTTGGCTACCTGGTTAGTCTCACCTGGCTTCATGGATAAGTACAGCTGGGTGTCATCTGTGTAACAATGGAAATTTATCTGGTGCCTCCTAATAATATTTCCGAGAGGAAGCATATATAGAGTGAAAAGTATTGGTCCTAGCACAGAACCTTATGGAACTCCATGACTGACTTTAGTGTTGATAGAAGAGTCATTATTAACATGAACAAACTGGAGTCTATCTGACAGATATGACTTAAACCAGCTTAGTGCGGTTCCTTTAATGCCGCCCATATGCTCTAGTCTCTGTAATAGAATCTTATGATCGATGGTGTCAAATGCGGCACTAAGATCTAGCAGGACAAGTAAAGAGACAAGTCCATTGTCTGAAGCTATGAGGAGATCATTGGTAACCTTAACCAGAGCTGTTTCTGTGCTATGATGGACTCTAAAACCTGACTGAAAATCTTCAAATAAACCATTTCTGTGCAGATAATCACATAACTGGTTTGCTACGACCTTCTCAAGGATTTTGGAAATAAAGGGGAGGTTGGATATAGGTCTATAATTGGCTAAAACATCAGGATCAAGAGTAGGCTTTTTAAGTAGAGGTTTAATTACTGCAACTTTAAAAGCCTGTGGTACATAACCAGTTGATAAAGATAAGTTAATCAGACTTGATATAGAGGTGTTGATTAAAGGAAAAACTTCTTTGAACAGCCTTGTTGGAACGGGGTCAAGAAGACAAGTCGATGGTTTAGATGAAGAAACTGTTGAAGCGAGCTCAGAGAGATGTACAGGAGAGAAACAGTCAAAATATAAACCAGTTACAGTGGACTCTGAGGCTGCTGAACTGGACAGTACATCTGAGCCAGCTGTGGGGAGGAGATGGTGAATTTTTTCTCTAACAGAGACAATTTTATTTGTAAAGAAGCTCATGAAGTCATTACAACTGAGGGCTAAAGGTATAGATGGATCAACAGAGCTGTGGCTGTCTGTCAGCCTGGCTACAGTGCTGAACAGAAACCTGGGATTATTCTTGTTTTCTTCTATCAATGGTGAATAATAGGATGTTCTGGCTATACGGAGACTATTTTATACGCCAATAGGCTGTCTTTCCAAGCCTTTAGAGATTCTTCCAGGTTAGTAGAACGCCACCTTCTTTCTAGCTTCCTTGAATTTTGCTTTAAAGCTCGTGTTTCTGAGTTGTACCATGGAGCTAGCCTTCTCTGACTCACTACCTTCTTCCTCAGAGGGGCTACTGTATCTAGAGTTGCACGCAGTGAGGGTACAGTACTGTCAACAAGATCATCAACCTGTGTGGATGTGAAGTTAAGAGGGCTGTTCCCTACTGCATTGATACATGGCAGTGGGCTAAGTACTGATGGGATTCTTTCTTTAAATTTGCTAATGGTATTGTCAGAGAGACACCTGCTGTAATGGACTTTTTTTTCCAGATGCTGTGTAGTCCATGACTGAAAATTCAAGTGGTAACAGAAAATGGTCAGATAAAAGAGGGTTTCTGGGAAATACTGTTAGATATTCAATGTCAATCCCACAAGTCAGAACCAGATCAAGGGTATGGTTAAAAGAGTGAGTGGGTTCATTGACATGCTGAGAGAAGCCAATTGAGTCTAATAATGAATTAAATACAATACTCAGGCTGTCACTTTCAACATCTACATGAATGTTAAAATCACCCACTATGATAACTTTATCTGTGCTGAGAACTAACTCAGATAAAAAGTCTGAGGAAGAGAAGGAGAGAGCTAAGAGTGATCGAACAGAAGTTCGACAGTACAACAGATAATTAGCAGTTGTATACAAAAATACATTAGGATCAGCTGAATTCAACACCACCAACAACCGGAAGTGACACAATACGCTTACCGCAGCACGTCGCAGCACCTTGAAATTCTGAAAGCTCCACTCTCATTGGCTATTTAAATGTGTATCTACTCTAGCAAATACTTGTCACAATAAAAGAAAAAATGGATGTGAGAAAGTTAATCCATAGTTCTCTGCCATCTCGTCTCCGGAAAACATTCGGCATTTTAGAAATATCAGTAAGTTCATAATTTAAATCCACCTATAATCAACAATTGTCCTTTCCTCTATGTCTTTCAGATCCTCCTGGCCCACCCAAGAACCTGCACCACACTGATGCAGACAAGACAGAGGTGTGGTTGGCATGGGAGTGGCCTGACCGCACTGGTGGAAGTGAAATCACTGGCTTCATCGTGGAGCACCAGGAAGAGGGCAAGACTGACTGGGTCACCTTCAAGACCGTGAGTAATAACCATGCCCATGTCACCGCTCTGGAGGAGGGCAAGACTTACCGCTTTAGGGTGAAGGCCCAGAATGCCATTGGTGTCAGCCGTCCTGACACTAGCATCCCCATCACTTGCCAGGAGAAGACATGTAAGACACGTGATTCTTATGGAGTTGTTTCTAATTGCATATGCTGCTTCTGTTTTCATTTACAAACCAAAAAACATTCTAATACTGTCACTGTTTTGTTATCTTTCAGTGCCACCAACTATTGAAGTTGATGTGAAGCTTATAGAGGGTCTTGTTGTCAAAGCTGGCAGCACTGTTGTCCTTCCTGCAAAGATGACAGGCATTCCCATTCCCACTGCTAAGTGGATGACAGATGGCAATGAGATTGCATCAGAAGGCCGCTATCACATTGAGTCTGCTGGATCCTCAACCACTCTAAGTATCCCTGAGTGCCAGAGAGGAGACACTGGAGAGTACATACTCACTGTGTCTAATCCTGCAGGCAGCAAGACTGTCGCCCTACATGTCACTGTGCTGGATCTTCCAGGTCCACCCATCGGACCTATCAATATCTTAGAGGTCACCCCTGATTACATGATGATCCAATGGAGGGCGCCCAAGGATGATGGTGGGACACCCATCACCAACTATGTAGTGGAAAAGAAGGATGTGAAGAAGCCATGGGAGCCCTGGTCTGTTGTTAGCTCCAGCGGCACCAGTACCAAGGCCAAGGTGTCCAGGCTGGAGAAGGGCCGTGAGTACATTGTTCGTGTCCGAGCAGAGAATAAGATTGGCATTGGTGCTGGGCTTGAGAGTCCTCCCACTATTGCCAAGCACATGTTCAACCCTCCTGGTCCACCAGGCCTGCCAGAATGTTCTGATATCACAGAAAATGCTGTGACAGTGGAATGGACCCTTCCCGAATATGATGGAGGAAGCCCCATCAGTGGCTATGTGATTGAACGCAGAGAAATGACAGGGAAGTGGATCCGTGTCAACAAAACTCCTGTGCTGGACCTCAGATACAGAGTTTCAGGCCTATTTGAAGGCAACAGCTATGAGTTCAGAGTTTTTGCTGAGAACATTGCTGGTATCAGTGAGCCTTCTCCCACCTCTGACCCCATTAAGGCCACTCGTGCTATTACCAAACCTGGACCCCCTGGTAATCCTAAACTGAAGGACTGGAGCAAATCCTATGCTGACATCTGCTGGACCAAGCCCACAAGAGATGGTGGCAGTCCCATTCTTGGTTACGTGGTCGAGGCTCAGAAGACAGGAACTGCCCAGTGGGACAGAATCAACAAGGATCTCATCAAGATGTGTGCTTACAGAGTGCCAGGCCTCATTGAAGGAATGGAGTACAAAATTCGCATCAGGGCCACCAACAAGGTTGGTGACAGTGAACCCAGAGAACTGCCACAGACCATCTTGGCAAAGGACATCCTGGTGCCTCCTGAAGTTGTTGTTGACGTGTCTTGCCGCGACTCTCTGACAGTCAGGGCAGGTCAGATCATCAGTTTGATCACTAGGGTGAAAGGCAGACCAGATCCAGAGATCACATGGACCAAGGATGCCAGAGCCTTGTCCCGGGATAAACGCACTGAAATTAACAACAACTACCCTCTGTGTGAACTGGTAATCAATGAGGCAGTCAGGTCAGACTATGGTAAATATGCAATTGTTGCCAAAAACAGTAGTGGACAGGCACAGGCCACAATTCTTGTCA
The DNA here is from genome assembly GCF_046630095.1 of Trachinotus anak. Lineage (NCBI taxonomy): Eukaryota > Metazoa > Chordata > Actinopteri > Carangiformes > Carangidae > Trachinotus > Trachinotus anak. Next base: position 528,127 of record NW_027273890.1, read on the forward strand.
ATGTGCTGGACACACCAGGAGCTTGTCAGAACCTGAAAGTGGCCTATGTGACCAAGAACTCCTGCATGGTGTCCTGGGAGAACCCTGAGGACAATGGAGGCACTGAGATCACTCAGTACATTATTGAGTGCCGTCAGCCCAGCCAGAGAGGTTGGACTGTCGTCTCCAATGACTGCACCAAGCGTCTGATAAAGGCTCCTCTTACTGAAGGTTGTGAGTACTTCTTCCGTGTCAGTGCAGAGAACAAGATTGGTGCTGGTCCACCTACTGAGACCAAGACACCTGTGCTGGCAGTTGATCCAATTGAAAAGCCTGGTGAACCCATTGACTTCCATATCTCTGAGATTGGCAAGACCTTCTGCTTCCTCAAGTGGAAGAAGCCAGACTACGATGGCGGTAGCCGCAACCTGGGTTATCATGTTGAGAAAAAACCAAAGGAGGCTGAGGAGTGGGAAAGGCTCCACAAGGGTGCCATTAAGGAGACTTACTTCATGGCTGACAGGTGCATTGAAAACCAGATCTACCAATTTAGAGTTCAGACTAAGAATGAGGGAGGTGAGAGCAACTGGGTCACCACAGGTGAGGTCCTGGTTAAGGAACTGCTTGTGGAGCCTGAAATCAACATTAAACTGGATGGAACCCTTGTGGTCAAGGCAGGAGATTCCATTCCTATTGAGGCAACAGTGAAGGGCAAACCCCAGCCTGATGTCAAATGGACCAAGGATGAGAGCACAGAAGAGATTAAAAAGGGCCCCAGGCTTCAGATTGAAACTGGTGCTGACTTCTCAAAGCTGCTGCTTACTGGTGCCAGGCGCACTGACAGTGGAAAATATGTTGTCACTGCCATCAACATTGCAGGAACCTGCTCTGCTCATGCCAAGGTCAATGTACTGGATAGACCCGGCCCCATCAGGGATCTCAAGGTGTCTGGTATTACCACCGACAGGTGCCATCTGGCCTGGGAAACCCCAGAGGATGATGGTGGCTGTGATATCTACAACTACATTATTGAGAAATGTGAGACCAAGAGGGGAGTCTGGTCAGTCCACTCCAATGCTGTCATCACCAACAAAGCTAAAGTTACTCGCCTTATTGAAGGTAATGAGTATATCTTCAGAGTTCGTGCTGAGAATAAGATGGGTCCTGGTCCTGCAGTGCAGAGTGAGGCCATTGTTGCAGGAACCCAGTTCAGTGTTCCTGATGCTCCTGAAGCACCAGAAGTCACCAAAATTGCCAAGGAGGAGATGACTGTGCAGTGGTCAGAGCCTGAGAGAAATGGAGGCAAGCCAATCACAGGTTATCTTTTGGAGAAAAGGGAGGAGCATGCCGTTAGATGGTCTCCTGTCAACAAAGATCCAATCCCTGGAACCCGTTTCACAGTTACTGGACTCCTGCCTCTCCATGACTACCAGTATAGAGTCAAGGCTGTCAATGAAATTGGCATCGGCAATCCAAGCAAGCCATCACGTGCCATCACTGCCAAGGATGCAGTTGGTTTGTAACAAATTATAATATTTACACTGTCTTTGTTATTTGTTAAATGTAATTCATATGGGATTGCAGTGGACACAATCCATAGCTTCATGTTCACACAATTTTATGTCTTCTTACAGAACCTCCAGCACCTCCTACCAACCTGAAGGTCCTGGACAGCACCAAGTCAACTGTCAGCCTGGGCTGGACGAAGCCTGTATCTGATGGTGGAGCTCCTATCATTGGATATGTTGTGGAGATGAGAGTGCAGGGAACTGCAAAGAAAGGAGATGATGGTTGGAAGAGGTGCAATGTAGCAGCTCAGCTAGTCGTATGTGAGTTCACAGTTACAAGTCTCGATGAGAAGCTTGTGTATGAATTCAGAGTGTCAGCTCAGAACCAGGTGGGCATGAGCCTGCCCTGCGACCTGGAAGGTGCTGTGATCCCCAGAGAGATTCTAGGTGAGAACTTAATCAAACTTAAGTTTCTTTTATTTAAACTAGATGGCACCTTGGGTTTACCTGGAGTGTCTGTGATGATGTCGTCATGTGTAACAACTATCAGATAACATTAAAAAGTTATCTGTACTTTCGACATCAAGCTGACACCTGCACCATTTCTTCCAACAGAGGCACCAGAGATTGACTTGGATGCTAACCTGAAGCAGGGACTGACAGTGAGAGCTGGCTGTCCCATCAGGCTTTGTGCCACCATCAGAGGCAGACCACCTCCTAAGGTAACTTGGAGGAGGATGGGCATTGACAACGTGGTCAGGAAAGGAAAAGTTGACATTATTGACACCATGACCTTCCTGGTCATCCCCGACAGCACACGTGACGACTCTGGCAAATATTGCCTGACTCTGCAAAGCCGTGCTGGAGAGAAGGCTGTGTTTGTCAATGTTCAGGTTCTGGGTAAGTCCTGATTTTCTATGAGTGACACATACAAGCATACAAGTTGAACTTTTTTGCAGCCAACAATCACAAAAAAGTGCATAAAATGCAATTTTCATTTCCATCAAAAGGGATAACAAGCAAAAATAATCTGGTTTTCCTGACAGACACTCCTGGACCTGTCATGAATCTGGAAGCTACAGACATCAAACAGACATCAGCCATGTTGTCCTGGAGTCCTCCAGAGAACAATGGTGGCAAAGAAGTCACTCATTACATTGTTGAGAAGCGTGAGATTGACCGCAAAACATGGGCAACTGTCAAGGCCGAAGTTGAGAAGGATAAGATTCCCTTCAAAGTTAGTGGTCTGATGCCAGGGACCGAATACTACTTCAGAGTCACAGCTGTCAATGAGTATGGTTCTGGGGTTCCCAGAGTGACGCCCACTTCTTATCTGGCCTCTGATCCTGTCAGTACGTATCATCTCTTAATCACAGAATGTGACATCAGATTTAATACACAGCTTACATTTGCTCACTATGCTCTGTTGTTTCCTTTTTCATCTGTCATCAGAAATACTTGAGTACACCTATCTGATTTTCTTTTTCAGGCAAGCCAGATCCCTGTGAAAAGATTGAGGTTCTGGAGATTACTAAGAACAGTGCCACAGTTGGCTGGGTGAAGCCTCTGAGAGATGGTGGTGCCAAGATCGATGGTTATGTGATTGAATACATAGAGGTCAAACCTCCTCCACAGCCGCCAGCACCTGTGGAGGTTTGTCATGTGATTTAAAAAAAACCCAACCACATAGCCATTTTAAAAATATTTATGCTCTTATACAATTTTTTAGAGTTCAGATGCTGTTTTTATTATTGAGTAAACTTGAAAAGTATGAATCATTGATCTACAATGCCCAACTTGCCACAGGTTCCAGAAGGAGAGGAATCTCCACCACCACCACCTCCACCTCCAGTGGTAGTGGAGGAAGAAGAGGTAGAGCCTGAAAAGGAAGTGTGGAATGCCTACACCACAGTGAAAGGTTTGACAATCAGCATCAGTGGCCTGAAGGAGCACAAGAGGTACAAGTTCAGAGTGGCTGCCAAGAACATCATGGGCATGAGCTCATTCACCGAGACGAGGGAGCCAGTCGAGATCAAAGAACAAATGTGTAAGCTGTTACATCAGATTAATGACACATCATTAAGATGTAATTGAACTTTTATCCAATGATGGCTAGTTTTTTTGAATTCTTGTTTTGTCTAGCTATCTCATGATCATGACTCAACTGTTGTATAATTTTGAAATAAACAGTGATGAGTGAAATACATTATTTTAAGATCCAGGGCTAGCACTTAATATGATCAACATTTGCCCTCTCAGGGCTGCTCTCAGCTTACCTAGATGGTTTCTCAAATTCTTATGTCCTCACCTGCAGTGGAACCGAAGATTGTTATGCCAGAGGCAGTGAGCGCCAGAGCTGGAGCCAAGCTCAGAGTAGAGGCACTGGTTTCTGGAAAACCTGCCCCAACCTGCAAGTGGATGCGTGGTGAGGACACAGTAGTCCCATCCAGTCGTCTGGCTGTGCACCAGTCTGGCAATCTATGTGTCCTGATCATCAAAGATGTGTCAAGGACTGACAGTGGAGAGTACAGCCTGGTGGCTGAGAATAGCTCTGCAAAGGTGGTCCAGGCCCTGAGGATTGTCATCAGAGGTCATTGTCACTCACAATACAATAATGTGAAAAAATTTAAATACATGTACATTTTGTGACTCAGCAACTGAGAAAATAACTCAGCTTATTTCTCCATGCTTTTCAGACATCCCTGGTCCTCCTGAGGGCCCAGTGGAGATCAGCGACATTGACTCTGATGCCTGTTCCCTGTCCTGGAACAAACCACTGGAGGACGGAGGCAGCAATATTACCAATTACGTGGTGGAGAAATGCGACGTGACTAGAGGTGACTGGGTAACGGCCGTTTCATCCTGCTCAAAGACCAGTTGCAGACTTGGAAAGCTCATTCCTGGAAAGGAGTATGTATTCCGCATCCGTGCTGAGAACCGCTTCGGTGTGTCAGATCCCATTCAGTCTGACAGGATGGTCGCCAAGTTCCCCTTCGGTATGTTCAACTGAAATATGTCCCCAGGGCAGGTCTTGATAAGTTTCAGATGCAGGTTTCTGTCTAAAGTTGGCAGTTTTTTCCATTACAGTGTTCATTTTGTTTTTTGTTGTCACCAGATGTTCCTGGCGAGCCCCTTAATTGCCGCATCAACAAGACCAACAAGGACTGTATGTTTGTGGCCTGGGATAAGCCTGAGACAGATGGCGGCAGTCCCATCACAGGTTACTACATTGAGCGTAAGGAGAGGAACAGTCTGCTGTGGGTGAAGGCCAATGACACAGTTGTCCGCACCACTGAGTACCCATGTGCTGGCCTCATCGAGGGCCTGGAATACACCTTTAGAGTGTCCGCCATCAACCGTGCTGGCCAGGGCAAACCAAGCAAGAAGACTGACTTTGTCACTGCCAGAACACCCGTTGGTATGTTTATTGCCAGCATATATGGAACAATCTTATTTTATTAATTTAACCTGTTCCCTTACTTCTGCTTATTTGTCTCTTTGTGTCACAGACACTCCAGGTAAACCTGAGATCCTGGATGTAACCAAGAACTCTGTCACTTTGGTTTGGACCCGTCCCAAGAATGACGGTGGAAGCAAGATCATTGGCTACTACGTTGAGGCCATGCGGGTGCCAGGAGATACTTGGATACGCTGCAACACCAGTAGCCAGAATGTCCCAAGGGAAGAGTATACAGTCACTGGCTTGGAGAGAGACCTGCAGTACAAGTTCAGAGTTATCGCCAAAACTGCTGTCAACATGAGCAAACCCTCCGAGCCCACAGACCCTGTCTTGGTCTGTGCTGAGAATGGTGAGGTTTTGATTTAACACTCTTATGACTAGGCCAATAGACAAGTCACTGTAATAACAATTTCACTGTGTTTTCAGTTTAACTAACATAAGCTTCTGACTTTGAAAGAAAATAGAAGGAGTGGAGTATCTCACAGACCTGAGCATAACACTTATTTATCTCATCTTCATTAAACACAGTTCCTCCGAGAGTGGAGCTCAATGCCAGGATGCAGAAGGGTATAAAGGTGAAGGCCGGAACCACAGTACTCCTGGAAGCTGAGGTATTCGGTAAGCCCATGCCCAGAGTGACCTGGAAGAGAAGTGACGATAGCCTGAAGTCAGGTGAAGGCCAGGTCATCACCCAGCAGAGGCATCACTTCCAGCTGGAGATGACAGAAGTCACCAAGGAGCACACAGGAACCTACACCATCCTTGCCGAGAATGCCAGTGGCAGCAAGACTGCTGAGATCCAGGTCAATGTTCTGGGTGAGTATTTAAATTTTTTCTTTAGGTATGTCTTCTGAAACTCTACCAAGATACAAGTTGTAGATTTTTCACAGCTTGTACACTGTATTCACATTATATTCTATATGATGTACCCACAGCCTCACCAATTAACATGTTATGCTCAGTTGGCTGATACTCTAACATTTTTTGTGTCTTTAGATGTGCCTGGACCTCCTGCAAGTGTCAAATTCCTTGATGTGTTTGCCACCAATATCAAGCTGTCCTGGGAGCCTCCCCTGAAGGATGGTGGTGCCCCCATCAGCAGTTATATTGTGGACAAGCGTGAGACAAGCAGAGCTAACTGGGCCCAGGTCTGCGCCAAGATCAAGGGTGACATCCTTGAGTTCAACGTGGAGAGGCTGATCGAGGGTCACGAGTACCAGTTCCGAATTCGTGCTGAAAACATGTGGGGAGTTGGAGACCCCCTCATCGCTAACCCCGTCATTGCCAAAAACCCATTCAGTGAGTCATTACCAGTATTTTGTCTGGGTTTATACATTACACAACAACATTACTGACAATAAAGAAGCTTACCAAGTAATACTACAGTTTAAATTTGATCTAAAATTGTGTGACATAAATCAAACAAGTGCAACATCAAACCAATTCACTGTTACATCACATATTCTGTCAACACCTATAGTTTCTTGTCACACTGAGTCCAGATTTCCCTGCTCAAGTAAATGAAAAAGTGATCTCAGACTTTTGGAACCCATTGTTTATTTTTAATATCCACACTAAAACCTTAACTCTGATGTCACTTATAGCTGTCCCTGGCCCTTGTGAGGCCCCAGTGATCACCAATGTGACCAAAGACCGTATGACTGTGAGCTGGAAGGAGCCTGCTGATGATGGAAAGTCCACAATCCTAGGCTACATGCTGGAAAAGAAAGAGGCCAAAGAATTGAACTGGACCAAGCTGAACAGGAAGCCTCTGACAGAAAGGACCCTTGATGTTACAGGCCTCACAGAGGGAACTGAGTACGAGTTCAGAGTCATTGCCATCAATGTTGCAGGGCTTGGCAAACCGAGCGAGCCCTCTGCTGGCACCTACGCACAAAATCCCATCAGTAAGTCCTATGACTTCTTTCCTGAAAACATTGCAAAGTTATTTCTCTTGATATTATATGTACTATTACATAACTCAAACGCATGCGATATGCACCTACAGCTGTAGCAACACAATTTTGTTGTGTATGTGAGCCTGTGCAATGACAATACTCTTCACCAGCTCCTCCTGGCCCAGTTGTGAAACCCGGTGTAACAGACACCACCCATAGCACTATCAGTCTTACCTGGACTGCCCCTGCCAACAATGGTGGAAGCCCCATCATTGGATACTTGGTGGAGTGCAAGAGGACTGACACTGCAGACTGGATCCGCTGTAATGTCCCCAGGAACCTGCAGGAGACCAACTATGTCATCCAGAACCTTATTGACAAGGCCGAGTACCAGTGCCGCATCACTGCTGTCAACAAGGTTGGCTTCAGTGAGCCAGCTGAAGTACCCGGCAAACATGTTGCCAAGGACATCATTGGTATGTATAATTTTGATGTCACAAACTGAATTATTTTATTCTGAAGGACAGTGGGTGAAAATAGAATACAGTATCATCAACATAACAGAGTATACAAGATACAAATATGGGAAGGTGCTCCTTATTCATAGCTGGATTATGACAAAGCATGGATGAAAATTAACAGGATTATTTAAGATTGCTAACATAATGTTAGCCTGGACCACTAATGACATGTTCTTATAAAAGGGCCCAGGGTCATTTCAATTTCACTTGACAACCTAGACTGGAGGACTAGTTAGTGTATACCTATCATAGTCCTCATCAAAATGTTGTTTTTTATCATCGATATTTATAACTAAAGTACACAAAATTAGCAGGATACTTCTCTGTATGTACAACATTAGGGGTTTACACCATAATACAACGGTAACATTGTTTCCTCAAACTGTTGCTCATAAAACTGTTCCCTGTGTGTTCATGTAGTACCTCCCGAGGCAGAGCTGAGTGCACAGCTAAAGGAGGGCCTGGAGCTGCATGCCGGCAGCACCATGAGGCTGCAGGCCACCATCAAGGGCCGTCCCAATCCCAAGATCACCTGGGCAAAGATGAACACCAACATCAAGGACCGCCAAGGCATCATCATCAAATCCACCAACACTGACACCATGGTAATGGTGGAGAATGTCAACAGATATGATGCTGGCAAATACATTCTGAACCTGGAGAGCCTCGCTGGCATGAAGATGTACACGATCACTGTCAAGGTTTTTGGTGCGTAAAGGACTTATTACTCATTTACTTTGCTAACGCAATGATCTTAGTCTGTTTTAAATAATTGTGCTCTGTACAGACTTACTGACTGAGATCACCCATGGACTTGTCAAAAAAACAAATAAGTTTATAAAAATATAATAATCTTTTTTTTTTTTTTAGCTTTAGGTTCATATTTTAAGAAACACTATGACCAAGTGTTGTTGTATCTCTCCAGACACTCCTGGACCGCCAGTTAACCTGATGGTGAAGGAGACATCCAAAGACAGCGCCTCCATCTACTGGGATGCTCCTCTGATTGATGGTGGCTATGAAGTCACCCACTACATTGTGGAGAAGCGTGATACTGAGAGGAAGGCCTGGTCCATTGTCTCCAGCAACTGCACCAAGACAGCATTCAAGGTACCAGACCTGGATGCCGGACGGTCATACTGCTTCAGAGTATCAGCCGTTAACCAGCTTGGTGCTGGAGAGTGCTGTGAGACAGCTGATTCAGTCAGAGCATCAGGTGAGCTTGGTAAAAACAGATTTCGTGGGTACCCTTGCTTTGTTTGTTATTGTTGCAAATTTTAGACTCACTGCATACATAATTACTTTTTCAGAGGAGCCTGGGCCTGTTATGGACTTCAAGACCCTGTTGGTTACCAAGGACTCTTGCACTCTAAGCTGGAAGAAACCACTCACAGATGGTGGCAGCCGCATCATCTGCTACGTCCTGGAGGTTCTCAACGGTGAGGACAAGTACAAGGAGCTAATGAGGTCCAAGAACATGCAATACAGTGCCAAGGACCTGGTGGAGGGCAGAGAGTACAATTACAGAGTCAAGGCTGTCAATGACTCGGGAGAGAGTGCTGCCAAGGAACTGACTGTGGTGGCAAAGGACCAAATCAGTAAGCATCCATATTTATAAAACTTTTATACAAAAATGTGTAAAGTGTTCAAAGTAGAGTTTTAGAATATTTTTCCTTCCCTCTGCAGTTCATCCAACCTGTGACTTGAGAGAGCTGCCCAACATGTGCTACATTGCCAAAGAGGGCAGCACTGTCCGTCTGAAGATCCCAATCATTGGCAAACCTACTCCTAAGGTTTCCTGGAAGAAGGGAGATGATGAAGACTTGACAGATACCGGCCGAGTGTGTGCCGAGTCCTCTGCAGTCAACACCACCCTCCTGATCAGAGACTGCCAGAGGAGTGATGCTTCCAAGTACACCATCACCTTAAGGAACAGTGCTGGAAGCAAGGAGTCCACCATCTTCATCAGGTAGGACTCAAATTGTACAAGGGCATGATATTTCATAAATACAACATAAAGAATATTTTCCTCAAAATGGATCCAAATATTCTAGTTTCAGTCATATGCAACATAATAACAGAGGTTATTACGTTGCCAGAAAATAAGTAACAAAGGTAAAAAATTAATCTCTGCTGTCTCCTTTTAGGGTTGTAGGTAAACCTGGCATCCCTGTGGGACCCATTAAGTTCAAAGATGTTACTGCCGATGGTGCTACACTGAGGTGGGGTGCTCCAAAGGATGATGGGGGCTCAGAGATCACCAACTACATCTTGGAAAAGAGGGACTCCATCACCAACATGTGGGTGTCTGTGTCCTCCACTGTGGAGACCAACACCATGAGGGTGACCGGTCTCCATGAGGGCACAGAATACATCTTCAGAGTTTGTGCTGAGAACAAGTATGGCGTTGGAGAAGGACTCAAGTCTGAACCCATCATTGCTAAACATCCATTCAGTGAGTGACTGTAACTTATACTGTATATCATGGTATATCTAACTTGTATAAAGCTAAGGGTGTTTAAGTGTTGAACTTGAAATTGAGCTTTTGAGTACTTCATCACTGTTTTCCTACAGATGTTCCTGATGCTCCTCCACCTCCTCAAATCATGAGCATGCGTCATGACTCTGCATACCTGACCTGGTCTGACCCCAGGAAGACTGGAGGATCTCCCATCACAGGTGTTGTCAGCTTGAACACTTAAACTACCTACTGTCAAACATCTTGTTATTTCTTGATACAGCACCAGTCAAAAGACTAAATAATCTGTATGTGAATTGTGAACTTAACGTGGACCCCCCCCTCCTTTGGTACTACATTCAGGCTACCATGTTGAGTTCAAGGAGAGGAACAGTATGTTGTGGAAGAGGGCAAGCCCAGCTGCCTTGAGGATGAAGGAACACAAGGTGACTGGGCTGACTGAAGGCCTGGAGTACGAGTTCAGAGTCATGGCAATCAACCTGGCTGGCATTGGCAGACCGAGTGCTCCCACTGATCCACAGGTGGCCCTGGATCCCATTGGTATGTGGCAACAAGTATAAAAAAATACTAATGATATGAAGCTACAACGCTAATTCATATTTTTTTAAATATCTGTATCATTAGATGCCCCTGGTAAACCTGATGTGGTCAGCATCACAAGGAGCACAGTGACCCTCCAGTGGACTGAGCCACAGTTTGATGGTGGCCACAGGCTGACTGGCTATATAGTTGAGAGGCGCGACCTACCATCGAAGATCTGGGTTAAGGCTAACAGTGTGAATGTTGTTGAGCCTGCATTCACTGTCACTGACCTGCAGGAGGGTTGCAAATATGAGTTCAGGATCAGGGCAAAGAATGCTGCTGGTGCTCTCAGCCCGCCCTCTGAGCAGACAGACACCATCATCTGCAGAGATGAATATGGTGAGATGAGAATATAAAACAGTGTTGTTCAGTAAGACAATATAACATTGAGGTAGAGACTTGGCATACTGCACAATAAATTAAATGTTTTCTATTTCCTCCAACAGCTGCACCAACCATTATTATTGACGCTCAAGTGATGGAGGGTCTGACCGTCCGAGCCGGTGATACCATTGTCATTACTGCCACAAGCATTTTAGGCAAACCTGTGCCAACTTCATGCTGGTCAAAGGGAGGAAAGTACTTAAAACCCTCTGACCTTGTTCATATTGAGACAACTGCAACTTCCTCTACTCTATCCATCAAATATGCTGGTAGGAAGGACTCTGGAGAGTACACCATAACTGCCAGCAACCCCTTTGGTGTAAAGGAGGAAACTGTTAAGGTCAAAGTTCTGGATGTTCCTGGTGCTCCTGGCCCCATTGAATGCAGTGGTGTCTCCTCTGAAAAAGTTACTCTTACATGGACAGCACCTACTGAGGATGGAGGTTCGCCTATCAAATATTACACCCTTGAGAAGAGGGAGACCAGCCGCCTGCTGTGGACTATTCTGGAAGAGAAGGTCATCGACTGTCACTATGTGGCCAACAAGCTCATCCAGGGAAATGAGTACTTCTTCAGAGTCTCTGCTGTTAATCATTATGGTGCCAGTGAGCCATCTCACTCTGAGGCGGTCAAGATGGTTGATAGATTTGGTGTGTACAGTTACTTTATGTTCTTCATTGCACTTTACATCCTGCATTTATGCTTCATTTAAAAAATATATATATAAATAAAATACCTCTGGAAGAAGACTACAGACTACTAAGATTCATAAATATGTTCCATTTATCTATTTGTTTAGGTCCTCCTGGTCCACCATCCAAACCAGAGGTTGAGAAAGTGGATGGACACTCAGTCACTGTAACCTGGAGGAGACCAGCTGAGGATGGAGGAAGTGATATCATAGGTTACTGTGTCGAGAAGAAGGAGAAAAAGGCTATGAGATGGGTCAGGGCATCCAAGAAATCCATTGCTGAGCTTAGCTATGAAGTCACTGGTCTCACTGAGGGTGTGGAGTATGAGTTCCGTGTTCTTGCTGAGAATAAAGCTGGCTTTGGAGATCCGAGTGAACCATCTATGCCTGTCAGAACAATAGTTGTTGCCTGTAAGTAAAACTAAGTGTTTCAGGAAACACAAACGGGCCACAAAACACCAATATTACATTATTTTAGTATATTAAGGTTCTTGAATGAAATCAACAGTTTTTACAGAATACTGTATTTAATTTTTAAAGACACTAACAACTTCTTTTATGTCTGGCAGATGTGCCTGGACCTCCAGTCAATCCAAGAGTCACAGACACAACCAAGACCACTGCCACATTGAACTGGGGAAAACCTCTTGATAATGGCGGACTTGAAGTCACTGGGTATGTGATTGAACACAAGAAAGATGGAACAGAAGAATGGATTAAGGATACCCCTTCATATCCACTTAGGATCACAGAATTTGTTGTCCCTGAGCTGCAAACTAGTGCAAAATACCACTTCAGAATTAGTGCTGTGAATGCTAAGGGGGCAGGTGAACCAGCTGAAACTCAAGAACTGGTTGAGATTGTTGAGCGTTCAGCTGAGCCAGATTTAGAGCTGGATGTTGAGCTGAGAAGAACCCTTGTCGTCAGGGCGGGCTGCTCCATACGTCTCTTTGTGCCAATCAAGGGACGTCCTACACCTACAGTCATCTGGACTAAGGAGGGTGGTCCTGTTCCACGTGCAGTCATTGACAGCACTGAGTCATTTACAATGCTGCTCATTCCTGAGAGTTCAAGGATTGATGCAGGCAAGTATGAACTTACCCTCGAAAACCCAGCCGGAAAGAAGAGTGCTAGTATACATGTGAGAGTTCTGGATTCACCTGGACCTCCACTTAACCTTAAACCCTTGAAGATTGATAAAGAAAGCATTACTCTTAAGTGGGAGATGCCTCTTATTGATGGTGGATCCAAGATCACAAACTATGTAATTGAGAAGAGAGAATCAACACGCAAGGCTTTCGCTACTGCTGTTACAAATTGCCCGAATACTTCAGTCAGAATTTGTGATTTGGGTGAAGGTTGTGAGTACTATTTCAGAGTGTCTGCCGAGAATGAGTATGGCATTGGTGAGGCCGTTGAAACTACAGATCCAATTCGTGCATCCCAGGCACCGACTCCTCCAGAAAGTATTATTCCTACTGATATCACCAAGACCTCTGTAAGCCTGGCTTGGACCAAACCCAAGCATGATGGTGGAAGTAGAATAACAGGATATGTCCTGGAAGCCCAGAAGAAAGGAACTGATCAGTGGGCCCATGTAACAACAGTCAAGACTATGGATTTCACTGTGAAAAATCTAAATGAGAATGAGGAGTACATTTTCCGTGTAATGGCTGTCAACCTGTCAGGTAGAAGTGCTCCTCGTGAGAGCAAACCTATCATTGTTAAGGATTCTACTTCATTGCCTGAGTTTGACCTGCGTGGTGTATGTCAGAAGACTGTCATTGCCAAGGCAGGAGATGACATCAAGGTTGAAATCCCAGTTATGGGACGTCCTAGACCAACCATCTCCTGGCTGAAAGATGGCGCAGCCCTGAAGCTCACACAGAGAACCAATGTGGAAACTACTGCTGCTACTGTTGTTCTCAGCATCAATGAATGCAACCGAACTGACAGTGGTGTCTACACCATGACAGGAAAGAACATTGTTGGTTCTGTGACAGATAACATCATCTTCAAAGTACATGATGTGCCTGGGCCACCCAAGGGACCAGTTAAGATTGTGGAGATATCTCGAACCTATTGCATCTTTGCATGGGACGCTCCTGATAATGACGGAGGTGTTCCAATCAATAATTACGTGGTTGAGATCAGAGACACCACTTCCCAAACATGGACAGAGCTGTCTTCTTCTGTCATCCGTACCATGTTCAAAGCCATTCGGTTAAACACTGGATCAGAGTACCAGTTCAGAGTAAAGGCTAAGAACAGGTATGGTGTTGGACCTCCCATCACCTCAGCAGCAGTGGTGGCTGCCTATCCTTTTAAAGTCCCTGGACCTCCTGGCACTCCTAGTGTTGTTGCATTTACGAAAGACTCTATAACAATTGGCTGGAATGAGCCTGTGTCTGATGGTGGAAATGAAGTCATTGGTTATCATGTTGAAAGGAAAGAAAGAAGCAGTATTATTTGGCATAAAATCAGTAAGGGTCTTGTGAAAGGAAACATCTTTAAATCCACCGGGCTTGAAGATGGTGTTGCCTATGAGTTCCGCGTCATGGCTGAAAACATGGCTGGAATTGGTAAGCCCAGCAAGGCCTCAGAAGCAATATTGGCCTTGGACCCTGTAGATCCACCAGGCCAGCCTGTGCCAATATTTGTCAACAAGAATGTCATCACTATTCAGTGGACAAAGCCTGAGTATGACGGGGGCTTCAAAATCACTGGCTACACAGTTGAGAAGAGGGAACTACCTGCTGGTCGCTGGATCAGAGCCAACTTTACCAACATCATTGAGACAACATTCACTGTCAGTGGACTGACACAAGATGCCTCTTATGAGTTCCGTGTCATAGCCAGAAACTCAGCAGGTGCTGTAAGCATGCCCTCTGAGCCCTCAGACCCAATTATCTGCAAAGATGACATTATCGAGCCACGCATTATGGTTGATGCCATCTTTAAGGATGTTGTTCTGCTGAAGGCAGGAGAGTCCTTCAAGCTTGATGCTGACATTGCTGGTCAACCAACCCCATCTATGGTTTGGACCAAGAATGGAAAGGAGGTTGAGAACACAATGAAACTGGAGGTTAAGTTTACTGAACTTACAACCACTCTGACAAACAAGGACTCTATCAGATCTGATGGAGGAGAATTTGTTTTGACTGCCACTAATGTTGGTGGATTTGCTAAACACATCTTTAATGTTAAAGTGCTTGACAGACCTGGACCACCAGTTGGACCTCTTAAGGTGTCTGATGTCACAGCTGACAACTGTGTACTGACCTGGGCTCCACCTGCAGATGATGGCGGTGCCAAGATTGAAGGATATGTGGTTGAGAAGCGTGAGTCGAGCAGACTGGTTTGGACCAATGTGGTTTCAGACCTACAAGTTACGCAATATAAGGTGACCAAATTGCTCAAAGGAAATGAATACATCTTCAGAGTTATGGCGGTAAACAAATATGGAGTTGGTGAGTCTCTTGAATCAGAACCCACGATTGCAGACAACCCATATGTGGTTCCAGATCCTCCAGAGAATCCTGAGGTGACAGCTATTACTAAAGATTCAATGGTTGTTATGTGGCAAGCACCTAAGAGTGATGGCGGAACTCCCATCACCAACTACAATATTGAAAAGAAAGACAGAATAGGCCTCCGCTGGGTCAAATGCAACAAGAGGAAGGTCAAAGACCTTCAGTTCAAGGTAGCAGGCCTTGTTGTTGGACATGAATATGAATTCAGAGTAATTGCTGAGAATGCTGCTGGAGTGAGTGCACCAAGTGTTTCCAGTCCATTCTACAAGGCAACTGATGGACTGTACAAGCCAGGGGCTCCATGCAACCCTAGAATCTTGGACACAACCAAGTCCTCAATTACTGTCGCCTGGAACAAACCTGTATATGATGGTGGTTCTGACATCACTGGTTACATTGTAGAAACCTGTATCCCATCTGAAAAGGAAGATGAGGAGGAATGGACCATTGTGACTCCCAAAGAAGGTCTCCTTGCTACCTCATTCACCATTATTAACCTGAAGGAGTCCCAGGAGTACAAGATCAACATCTCAGCTGTCAACAGTGAAGGAATTGGAGAGGCAGCATCTGTACCTGGGAATGCCAAGGCAGAGGACAGGCTCCTCCCACCTGAGATTGATTTGGATGCTGAGCTTCGTAAGGTTGTCAGTCTTAGAGCTTGCTGCTCACTTAGACTGTTTGTACCTATCAGAGGCAGACCAGCTCCTCAGGCTAAATGGACCAAAGGAGATGGTGAGCCTATTGAGAGGGCAACCATTGACAGCACAACATCATACACATTACTTGTAATTGAAAATGTCAACAGATTTGACAGTGGAAAGTATAATCTTACAGTTGAAAACAACTCTGGCTCCAAGACCGTTACAGTCCAAGTCAGGGTGCTTGACACACCAGGTGCTCCACAGAATCTGAAGATTACAAATGTAACAAATGAAGCTGTCACTCTGACTTGGGATCCACCAGTGAATGATGGAGGAGTTAAGATTAAGAACTATATTGTTGAAAAACGTGAGTCCACAAGGAAAGCATATGCCACAGTCAATGCTCTCTGCCATCATACTACCTTCACAATTGGCCAGCTCCTGGAAGGATGCAACTACTACTTCAGAGTTTTGGCTGAGAATGAATATGGCATTGGCTTGCCCATTGAGACTGGTGAATCAGTTAAAGTGTCTGAGAAACCACAGCCACCTGGCAAAATCACTCTTAAGGATGTTACCAAAAACAGTGTCACCCTCTCCTGGGAGAAGCCAGAGCATGATGGTGGCAGCAGAGTAGGCTGTTATGTTGTTGAGATCCAGCCTAAAGGTGTTGACAAATGGACCCAGGCTGTGATTGTAAAAGAAACAGAAGCTACAATTAGTGGACTTAATGCAGGTGAAGAATACATGTTCCGTGTAGCGGCAAGAAATGAGAAGGGAACAAGTGACCCACGTCAAATTGGTGTGCCTGTGATTGTAAAAGATCTTGTGATTGCACCTGTTACCAAAATGCTGTTTAACACATTCAGTGTGTTGGCTGGAGAAGACCTGACAGTGGAGGTTCCATATGTTGCACGTCCCAAAGCAGCTGTCTCCTGGGTAAAGGATGGTCAGCCTCTGAAAAGAACTACAAGAGTAAACTTTGGTGCAACAGACACAATGCTGAACCTCAACATAAAAGAGGCTTCTAAAGATGATGTTGGACACTACCTCATTACACTCACCAACACAGCAGGAGAGACAACTTCAGACATTGGCATAGTTGTCCTTGACAAACCTGGCCAACCAGGTGGTCCAGTTAAAGTGGAGGAGGTCACTTCTGACAGTGTAACCATCTCCTGGAACCCACCTGAGTATGATGGTGGTTGCACCATCAAAAACTACATTGTGGAAAAGAGAGACACATCTACAACAAACTGGATGATTGTATCTTCTAACCTTGCAAGGACCAAAATCAAAGCAGGCAGACTGAAGACTGGCGCTGAGTATCAGTTTAGAATCACAGCAGAAAACAGATATGGAAAAGGCCTAATTCTTGCATCAGAGTGTATTGTGGCTCAATACCCATACAAGCTTCCAGGACCCCCAGGAACACCATCCATTGCAGCCTGCACCAAGGACAGCATGGTAGTGGCCTGGAATGAACCTGTGAATGATGGTGGAAGTGCCATCTTGGGATATCATCTTGAACGCAAAGAGAGAAACAGCATCCTGTGGGTCAAACTTAACAAGTCCCTTATCACTGACCAAACCTTCAAGACCACTGGCTTGGAACCAGGAATGGAGTATGAATATCGGGTGTATGCTGAAAACATTGTCGGAATAGGCAAAGTAAGCAAAGTGTCTGAGGGTCATATTGCTAGAGATCCATGCGATCCTCCTGGCACTCCAGAGGCAACAAAGATCACAAAGGACTCTGTGACCATTGTTTGGACCAAGCCTGAGTATGATGGTGGTGCAAAGGTTACAGGTTACATTGTGGAGAAGAAGGAGCTTCCTGAAGGTCGTTGGCAGAAGGCTAACTTTACTAACATCATTGAGACAGAATATGTGGCAACTGGACTTGTGCAGGACAATCAGTATGAGTTCCGTGTCATTGCCAGAAATGCTGCTGGTGTTTTCAGTATGCCCTCTTACAGCACTGGTCCCATCACTGCCAGGGATGAGATTGACCCACCACGAATCAGCATTGACCCAGAGTACACACAGACCATTACTGTTAATGCTGGAGACAACTTCAAGATTGATGCAGATGTTCATGGCAAACCATTGCCCTCTATCCACTGGATGAAAGGAGAGCAGGAACTGGGCAACACTATTCATAGAGAAATTAAGAACACACCCACCAAAGCTTATATATCTGTCAAGGAAGCAAAACTTTCTGATGGAGGCCAATACACTCTGCTGTTGAAAAATCCAGGGGGTGAAAAGGCTGTACAGGTCAATGTGGTTGTTCTAGATAAACCTGGAGAACCACAAGGACCTCTTGTCATTACAGGAATAACCAAAGACAAATGCTGCCTTGCATGGAAACCTCCAACACAAGATGGTGGCAGTAAAATCTCTCACTACACTGTGGAGAGGAGAGAGACAAGCAGACTAGTTTGGACTGTTGTTGACCCAAAAGTGGAGAATATTTGTCTGAAGGTCACTAAGCTCCTCGAGGGAAATGAGTACATCTTTAGAGTCCATGCTGTCAACCAGTTTGGAGTGGGTCCACCACTTGAGTCTACTGCTGTCATAATCAAAGATCCGTATATGCCCCCTGGGTCACCCAAGAACTTAGAAGTTTCAGATGTTAAAAAAGATTCAATGGTGCTCACCTGGGAGGCTCCGTCTGAAGATGGAGGCAGTCCTATTACTGGATACATCATTGAGAAACATGACAAAGAGGGTGTAAGATGGACCAGATGCAACAGACAAACTGTCACTGGTTTGACTTTCAAGGTCACTGGACTCTTGGAGAGCCATATTTATGAATTCAGAATTGCTGCTGAGAATGCTGTTGGTGCTGGTGAGCCAACCTCCCCAACTGTATTCTACAAAGCTCTTGATCCCATCTTCAGGCCTGGTCCACCACACAATCCAAAAGTTACTGACACAACTAAAACCTCTGTATTCCTGTCATGGGGTAAACCTGTGTGTGATGGAGGCTGTGAGATTCAGGGATACATTGTTGAGTGTTGCACTACCACAATTCCAGCAGTATCAGTTGAGGCTCCTGCTGAAGCCCAGGCTGAAGTGGCAGCTGCCACAGATGGTGCATCTGCTGAGGAATGGATAATGTGTACACCATCAACAGGTGTCAAGAAAACAAAGTTTGAAGTTGTAAACCTGAAGGAAAACCAGGCATACAAATTTAGAGTATGTGCTATCAATAAAGTTGGAGTTGGTGAGCATGCTGATGTCTCTGGAGCTGTTGTTGCCCAGGACAGGGCAGAAGAGCCAGACCTTGACATTGACCCAGAACTGAGAAAGATTGTGACCATTAAAGCCGGGGCTTCCCTTAGGCTGTTTATCCCCATCAAAGGAAGGCCCACTCCTACCATCAAGTGGGACAAGGATGAAGCTGCCCTGAAAGAGACTGCTCAAGTTGAGGTGACTAGCAGTTACACATCCCTTGTAATTGACAAGATGAGCAGAAATGACAGTGGAAAATATACAGTCACTGCAGAGAACTTGAGTGGAACAAAATCAGCATTTGTTGTTGTCCGTGTTCTTGACACACCTAGTGCTCCTGTTAACCTCAAAGTGAAAGAAATTACAAACCAGTCAGTGACACTGGCATGGGAAGCACCACTGTTGGATGGTGGATCCAAGATCAAGAACTACATTGTTGAAAAGAGAGAAAGCACACGCAAAACATATGCAGCTGTTGTAACAAATTGTCATGCTCTTTCATGGAAGATTGAGCCACTCCAGGAGGGTTGTAGTTACTACTTCCGAGTGGTTGCTGAGAATACACATGGTGTTGGCCTGCCTGCATCAACTGTTGACCCTCTTAAGGTCTCAGAGGTGCCTCAGTCTCCAAAGAACTTAATTGTTACAGACCAAACCAAAACAAGTATCTCTTTGGCCTGGGAGAAGCCCGAGTATGATGGTGGTAGCAGAGTCATGCAGTACCTGCTTGAGGTGCAGCTTAAGGGCCAGGAGAAGTGGTCTGGTGTTAATACATTTAAGACAATGGAAGCTACTGTTTCCAATCTGAACCCAGGTGAGGAGTATCTGTTCAGAGTTACAGCAATCAATGATAAGGGAAAGAGTGATCCCAAAGTCCTTGCTGGTCCAGTTATGACCAAGGACTTGGTCTTTGAGCCTGATGTTCGACCAGCATTCAGCAGCTACAGTGTCCATGTGGGCAAAGACATGAATATTGACATTCCCATCTTTGGACGTCCTAAGCCAACAGTCACATGGACTAAAGATGGAGCTCCTTTGAAGTTCACCACAAGAGTCAACATTCTCAATACACCAACATATACAACACTCAGCATTAAGGAGGCAGCAGGTGATGATGGTGGCATGTACAGTATAAATGTTTCTAACTCAGCTGGAAAGAAGGATACAACAGTGGAAATCATTGTACTTGACAAGCCTGGCCCTCCATCTGGCCCTGTGAGATTCAATAAAATTACAACACAGAGTGTCACTCTTTCATGGGACCCACCAAAACACAATGGTGGCTGCCAGATTTCAAACTACATTGTGCAAAAGAGAGATACTACTACAACAACATGGGAAAATGTCAGCATCAACTGTGCCAGAACCACCATTAAAGTCCCTAGACTGAAGACTGGAGCTGAGTACCAGTTCAGAATCATTGCTCAGAACCGCTATGGCAAGAGTCATGGCCTGGATTCATCTGCTGTGGTTGCTCAGTACCCATACAGAGAGCCAGGCCCCCCAGGCACTCCTTTCATCTCCTCTCTCTCTAGGGACCACCAGATTGTTGAGTGGCATGAGCCTGTCACAGATGGTGGCAGCCCTGTTCTTGGCTACCATATTGAAAGGAAAGAAAGAAATAGTATTCTCTGGGTCAAGATCAACAAGACACTTATTCACGAGACTAGTTTCAAGAGTCACCCCTTGGAGGAGGGTGTTGAGTATGAATATAGGGTTTATGCTGAAAATATTGTTGGAATTGGCAGGTGCAGTAAAGTCTCAGAGGGCTGCATTGCCCGTGACCCATGTGACCCTCCTGGCACACCAGAGGCCATCCATGTGACTAAAGATACCATTGTCATTCAGTGGACTAAACCAGAGTATGATGGTGGCAGTAATATAACTGGCTATACTGTGGAGAGGCGTGATCTGCCAGAGGGCCGGTGGGTAAGAGCAAACTTCACTAATGTGATTGAGACCCAATTTACTGTGACTGGGCTGACTGAAAATGCACAGTATGACTTCAGAGTCATTGCTAAAAATGCTGTTGGCACCATCAGCAAGCCATCCTTCAACAGTGGACCAATCACTGCAAGTGATAAGGTGGAGGCACCCAAATTTTCCATTGACCCCGCATTCACCAAGACTATTATCATCAATGCTGGAGAGACATTTAAGCTAGATGCTGATGTTCGTGGAAAGCCACTTCCTACAATCCAGTGGTTCAAGGATGAAAAGCCAATTGAGAATACTCTCAGACTAGAGATCAAAAACACAGAAAACCATGCAATGATTGTTATTAAGGACTCTGTTAGAATTGATAGTGGTGTTTACATGCTCCAGCTGACGAATGAGGCTGGCATTGAAACTGTGCCATTTAGGGTTGTGGTCCTGGACAGGCCTAGTGCATGTGAAGGACCCCTACACATCACTGGAATAGCTGAAGATAGATGTACACTGGTATGGCGTGCCCCTCTACATGATGGAGGTAGTCCTATTACACATTATATCATTGAGAGGAGAGAGACCAGCCGTCTAGCTTGGACTGTTGTTTCTAACAACTGTGAGACAACATGCTACAAAGTTACCAAATTATTGGAAGGTAATGAGTATATGTTCCGTGTCATGGCAGTTAACAGTTATGGTGTCAGTGAGCCACTGGGGTCTGGTGGAGTGATTATGAAGACTCCATTTGTTCCTCCTGGTCCACCTCACATTGAGGATGTATCCAACATTGCGCATGATGGGATGACCATCACTTGGTCTGCCCCTGAGACTGATGGTGGCAGTGAGATTACCAACTACATAATTGAAAAGAAGGACAGAGTTGGAATAAAATGGACTAGATGCAATAGGCAAAAGGTCACTGACTTCTCCTTCAGAGTCACAGGCCTAACCACTGGCCATGAGTATGAATTCAGAGTGGCTGCTGAAAACTTAGTTGGAGTGGGAGAGCCAAGCCTCCCAACTTCATACTACAAGGCCTGTGATCCCAAATACAAACCTGGTGCCCCAGCATATGTGCATGTAATTGACTCCTCAAAGAGTTCGATTACAGTGTCATGGGGTAAGCCTCTGTCTGATGGTGGCAGTGCCATTCAAGGATACATAGTTGAAGTTTGCAAGGCTGAGGAGGAGGAGTGGACCATGGTTACGCCCCCCACTGGCCTGCGTGTCAACAAATATGAAATTACCAAACTTACTGAGGGTCAGGAGTACAGGATCCAGGTGTGTGCTCTTAACAAACTGGGAGTTGGTGAACCAGCAGCTCTCTCTGGAACAGCTAAGCCAGAGGAAAGGGTGGACGCACCACAGATCCACCTTGACTCTGAGCTAAGGAAGGGCATCACTGTGAAAGCTGGTGGATCTGTTAGAATCCATATTCCATTTAAGGGGAGACCAACACCTGAAATTAAGTGGACTAAGGATGAGGGAGACCTGACTGAAAAGGCAATAGTTGAGAAGGCTCTCAACTTCACACAGCTGTCCATTGACTCATGTGACAGAAGTGATTCAGGAAAATACATCCTAAGCCTGACCAACAGCAGTGGCTCTGTGTCTGAATTTGTCGCTGTTAAAGTCCTGGATACACCTGGAGCCCCACAGAATCTTGTGGTCAAAGATGTCAAAAAGGACTCTGTCACCCTTGTATGGGATGCCCCACTGATTGATGGAGGTTCTAAAATCAAGAACTATGTCATTGACAAACGTGAATCAACCAGAAAAGCATATGCAAATGTTTCCACTAAATGCACAAAAACAACATACAAAGTTGAGAACTTGATTGAGGGTGCTATGTACTACTTCAGAGTCATGGCTGAGAATGACTGTGGAATTGGCCAAGCTGTTGAAACTAAGACGGCTTCAAAGGCCTCTGAGGTACCACTGCCTGTTGGAAAAGTCTTCCTCACTGATGTCACCAAGGCCAGTGCCTCACTGGCCTGGGAAAAACCTGAGCATGATGGAGGCAGCAGAATTGGTGGTTACCTAATTGAGATGCAGCCCAAGGGTACAGATAAGTGGGGAGTTGCAGCAAATACAAAGACATGCGAGGGCACTGTCAAAGGACTCACAGCTGGAACAGAATACTTATTCCGGATCATTGCTTTCAACGAGAAGGGAAAGAGTGAGCCAAAGGCACTTGCTGCACCAGTTATTGCCAGTGACATGACCCTGGAGCCAAGCATTAAGATTCAATTCAATACTTACAGTGTATTAGCTGGAAAGGATATTAAGTTGGAGTTCCCTGTGCTTGGCAGGCCCAAACCTAAAGTCACTTGGACCAAGGATGGTCAGCCTTTGAAGGTGACATCCAGAGTCAATGTGTTAAACACTCCAGCAGCAACTACAATTCAAATCACTGAGGCATGCAAAGAAGACTTTGGTAAATACACCATTACAGCATCCAATACTGCTGGCACAATCACTGAGGATGTGGCTGTCATAATCCTTGACAAGCCTGGTCCACCAACAGGTCCAGTCAAAATTGTTGAAGTGAGCAACACCTTTGTCCATCTTGCTTGGGAGCCCCCAGAGTACACGGGTGGATGCCAGGTGAAGAACTATATAGTGGAGAAGAGAGATACCACCACAACAACATGGCAGTCAGTAACCACACAGCTTGCTAGAACAGCTTTCAAGGTCACCAAGCTAAAGACTGGTGCAGAATACCAGTTCAGAATTATAGCTGAAAACAGATATGGAAAGGGTGTGCCTCTGGACTCCAAGGCCATTGTTGTGCAATATCCATACAAACCACCAGGGCCTCCAGGAACACCATATGTCAAGTCTGCAACAAAGGAAATGATGATCATTGAATGGAATGAGCCAGTCAATGATGGTGGCAATACAGTTATTGGTTACCATCTGGAAAGCAAAGAGAGAAGCAGCATTCTGTGGAACAAGCTGAACAAGACTCTCATCACTGATACTCAGTTCAAGATCTGCAATCTTGAGGAGGGTATTGGATATGAATTCAGAGTTTATGCTGAAAATATTGTTGGTATTGGTAGATGCAGTAAAGTGTCTGAGTCCTTTGTTGCTCGGGACCCATGTGATCCTCCTGGTGCTCCTGAAGCAGTATCTATTTCTAAGAATCAAATTAAGATTCAGTGGACCAAGCCTCAGTATGATGGTGGCAGCAAAGTGAATGGATATATTGTGGAAAGGAAAGATCTTTCCTCCCCTGATGGGCGCTGGGTAAGAGCTAACTTCACCAATATCATTGAGACTGAGTATACCATCACTGGTCTGACAGAGAGTGAGCAGTATGAATTTAGAGTTATTGCAAGAAATGCAGCTGGAGTCTTCAGTGAGCCATCTGACAGCTCTGGACCTATTACTGCTACTGATGAAATTGAACCACCAAGGGCCTCAATGGACCCCAAATACAAGGATGTCATTGTTATCAATGCTGGAGAACACTTGGTTCTTGATGCAGACATTTATGGAAAACCAATTCCTGATGTTGTCTGGCTAAAAGAGGGCAAGGAAATAGACAAAGCCCTGCGTATTGAAGTGAAAAATACGGAGAAGCGCGCTGCCATAACCATTAAGGATGTAACCAAGCTTGACAGTGGCCACTATGACCTTGTCCTAAAAAATCTGGGTGGTACAAAAACCTTCCCTATCACCGTCAAAGTTCTTGATAAACCAGGTTCACCAACTGGACCCATGAGAGTGACAGGAGTTATGGCTGATAGGTGCATCCTTTCCTGGTCTGAGCCAACTCTGGATGGTGGTGCCAATATCACTCACTATGTCTTAGAGAAGAGAGAGACTAGCAGGTTGTCTTGGACAGTGGCTGCACCAAATATCAAAGGTCTGTTCCATAAACTAACAAATTTGCTTCCTGGAAATGAATACATTTTCAGAGTCAGGGCAGTGAACAAATATGGTGTTGGTGATTATCTTGAGAGTGAACCAATCATTGCACGAAATCCATACAAGCCACCTAGTGCTCCTGGAACTCCAGAAGCCAGCCAGATCACAAAGGACTCTATGGTTCTGTCATGGACTGTTCCAGAACAGACTGGTGGAGCTGACATTGAAGGTTACCACCTTGAAAAACGTGACAAAGATAGTGTGAGATGGACAAAATGCAACAGACAAAAGCTGACTGACACCCACTTCAAGGTCACAGGTCTGATGACAGATCACTTTTATGAGTTCCGTGTTGCTGCTGAGAATGAGGCTGGAATGGGAGACCTCAGTGAATTGTCCTTGTTCTACAGAGCATGTGATGCTACAACAGCACCTGGGCCACCACGCCATCCTAAGGTGACAGACTACACAAAGTCTTCTGTGTCTTTGTCATGGGGCAAACCTGACTTTGATGGTGGTGCATATGTTAAGGGCTACATTGTTGAAATGAGGGAGTATACACCAGTGCCTGAATCAACAGAGGAGGCAGAAGAAGCACCAGCAGTAGAGGGACTAGTTGAAAAAGAATGGACCATGTGCACTCCACCCACTGGTATTCAGTCCACTAAACTCACTATCACAGACCTGAAGGAGGGTGGCGAGTTCCAGTTCCGCATCTGTGCAATCAATTCTGAGGGGGTAGGGGAGGCTGTTAATGTCCATGGCACAGTGGTTACTTCTGATAGAGTAGAAGCACCAGAGATCGAGCTGGATGCTGATCTCAGAAAGGTTGTGTCTGTCCGTGCTGGTGGAACTCTGCGTCTCTTTGTCACTATCAGAGGAAGGCCTGAACCTGCTGTGAAATGGGAAAAGGTTGAAGGTACTCTCACAGAGCGTGCTGCTATTGATACCACCAGTTCATTCACTATGCTTGTCATTGACAATGTCAACCGCTTTGACAGTGGAAAATACTCATTAACATTAGAGAACAGCAGTGGTACAAAATCTGCTATTGTTGCAGTAAGAATTTTGGATACGCCAAGTGCACCACAAAACTTTGCTGTAAAGGAGCTCAAGAAAGATTCAGTGACTCTTGCCTGGGATTCTCCACTCACTGATGGTGGTTCTAAAATCACAAACTACATTGTAGAGAAGAGAGAGTCTGTCAGGAAGGCCTTTACTACTGTTACCAGCAACTGCACTTCTAACTCATTCAAGATTGAAGAGCTGCCTGAAGGTGGCATGTTCTACTTCAGAGTCTGTGCAGTTAATGAATATGGTCAAGGACAGATGGTTGAAACTAAAGAAATCAAAGTATCTGAGGTACCTCTGCCCCCAAGCAAGGTTACCCTTGTAGATTTGACAAAGACCAGTGTGTCTCTGGCATGGGACAAACCTGCTCATGATGGGGGAAGCAAAGTAATATGCTATAATGTAGAATTTAAGCCTAAGAGTGGAGATAAATGGGGCACAGCATGCACAGTCAAGGTGCCTGAAGCAACTATTCCTAATCTGACACCTAATGAAGTCTATTTATTCAGAGTTGTTGCAATCAATGAGAAAGGAAAGAGTGAGCCAAAGGATCTTGGCTTGCCTGTTGTTGCAAAGGATGTCGCAATTGAACCATCTGTCAGTTTACTGTTTACTACATATAGTGTGAAGGCTGGAAATGACCTAACTCTAGAGATTCCAGTAAGAGGCAGACCAAAGCCTGTTGTATCCTGGAAGAAGGATGGTCTTCCTTTAAAGCAAACATCATCAGTGACTATCTTAAACACTGCAACCTCATCCAAAATACTCATCAAAGAGGCTAGCAGAGAACATGTTGGCAAGTATGAGATCACCCTGGCCAACACAGCAGGAACTGTTGCAACAGATATTGGAGTTGTTGTCCTTGATAAACCAGGTCCACCTAAAAGTATTAAAGTGGATACTGTGACCTCAGACAGCATCACATTGTCCTGGTCACCACCAGATTATGATGGTGGCTGCTCCATTAGTAACTATATTGTGGAGAAGAGAGACACAAACACACAAGAATGGCAGATGGCAGCAAGTAATGTTGCCAGGACATGTTTCAAGGCTGGCCGTCTGACACATGGAGCAGAGTACCAGTTCCGCATCTATGCAGTCAACCGTTATGGAAAGAGTACCTATCTGGATTCACCTGGAATTACTGCTCAGTATAACTTCAAACAACCTGGACCTCCTTCCACCCCTATAGTGAAGTTGGCCACCAAGTCTTACATGTTCGTGACTTGGAATGAGCCAGTCAGTGATGGCGGTAGTCCTGTTCTGGGATACCATCTGGAGAGGAAGGAACGTTCTAGCATTCTTTGGACAAAGATGAACAGAGGAATGATCAAAGATACAGAATACAAAGTCAATGGAATTGAAGAGGGCATGATGTATGAGTACCGTGTCTATGCTGAAAATATTGCTGGTATTGGTAAATGCAGCAAAGCTTGTGAAGCAGTAGCAGCAAGAGATCCATGTGATCCTCCAGGTCCACCTGTCGTCAATGCTGTTACTAGAACATCTGTCTCCTTGTCTTGGGATAAACCAGAGTATGATGGGGGAGCCAAGGTTTCTGGCTACATCATTGAGCGCAGAGACCTTCCTGAAGGACGCTGGACAAGGTGCAACTTTACCAATGTGCCTGAGACCCACTATGATGTAACAGGCCTTACAGAAAACAGCCAGTATGATTTCCGTGTCATTGCTAAGAATGCAGCTGGTTTGTTCAGTGAACCATCTGACAACACTGGCCCCATCACTGTCAAGGATGATGTGGATCCACCACGCATCATGATGGATGTTAAGTTTAGAGAGACAGTGTTTGTGAAAGCAGGTGAAACTCTGAAAATCAATGCTGACCTTGCTGGACGGCCTGCTCCTGTCATTTCCTGGACCAAAGATGGCAAAGAGATTGAGCTGAGAGCTAGAATACAGATTGTTTCAACAGATACCAGCACCTCTGTTATTGTCAAGGACTGTATCAGAAGAGATTCTGGACAATATGCTCTGACTCTGCAGAACATTGCTGGAACAGTTACCATGCCAATAAACTGTGTGATACTTGATAAGCCAGGACCTTCAGCAGGACCTCTGCAGATCACAGGTCTCACAGCTGAGGAGTGCACTCTGTCATGGGGTCCTCCTCAGGAGACTGGTGGTGCTGACATCACTCATTATGTTGTTGAGAAGCGTGAGACCAGCCGCTTGGCATGGACACTGGTGAAGGGAGACATCACAAGAACATACTTAAAAGTCACAGGACTGCTTAAAGACAATGAATATATCTTCAGAGTTTTGGCTGTCAACAAGCATGGACTTGGTGAGGCTCTGGAGAGTGATGCTATAAAGGTTACAGATCCGTACACATTCGCCACTGCCCCAGCTAGTGTTGATGTCACTGCCATAACTGGAGATTCAATGACCCTCACCTGGTGCAAGCCAGCCAGTGATGGAGGCAGCCCCATTACTGGGTATGTAATTGAGCGCCGTGAGAAGACAGGTATGCGCTGGGTCCGTGTAAACAGAGATCCAGTTGTTGAATGTACCACAGTAGCAACCAAACTGCGCAAGGGGTGTGAGTATGACTTCAGAGTCTATGCTGAAAATGCTGCTGGTCTAAGCCCCCCAAGTGAACCATCTGCAACCTTCAGAGCAATGGATCCTCTGGTCGTTTCTTCTCGCCCAACCAAGCCAAAAATTGTCAGTTCAACCAACGACAGTGTGTCCATTGTCTGGAAACCACCAACAGATGATGGTGGTGCTCCCATCCTTGGATACAGTGTAGAATACAGAGATTACATCCACAAATCAGAGCCAGAGGTCAAGGAAGAAGAGGAAGAATATGAGGAGGACGAGGAAGAGGAGGTACTTGAATCACCTGAAGAACTAGCAAGATGGGTTGAAGCAATCCCTCTTACCAAGAGCTTGGAATTCACAATCAAAGGACTAAAGACAGATGCAGAATATGAATTCTGTGTCAAAGCAATAAACAAAGTTGGCAGCAGTGTGCGTAGCTCATATTCAGATGCAGTTGCAGCAAGAGACAGAACTGCAGAGCCATCATTTGATGTTGACATTGAGATGCGGAAAGTACATATTGTTAAACATAGCACAGCATTTACTCTAAATGTACCATTCAAGGGCAAACCTGTACCATCAGTGGAATGGACCAAGGAGGGTATTGATCTAAAGGTCAGAGGAACCATTGAATCAACAGATTCCAGCACTTCACTGACTGTTGAGAAGGCAACTAGAAATGACTCTGGAGAGTACTGCGTCACTTTAGAATCACCACTAGGAAAAGCAACATTGCCCATGGTTGTCAAGGTGCTCGACTCTCCTGGACCCCCTGTCAATGTTAAAGTTTCAGCAGTGACTAGGGATTCTGCAACCCTCAGTTGGGAGGCTCCAGAGAATGATGGTGGTGATGCGGTGAAGGCCTACCATGTTGAAAAACGTGAGGCCAGTAAGAAGGCCTGGGTGTGTGTGACCAGCAACTGCCACATGCTTACTTACAAGGTGGAAGACTTGCAGGAGGGAGCCATCTATTACTTCAGAGTTATTGGAGAAAATGAGTATGGAGTGGGTGTCCCCCAGGAGGCCAAGGCTGGAACTAAGATAACAGGTAACATATTAATTTACTATCTGTAAATTAGATTTTACACCTTTCGTCATTTCAATCAAACATGCTTGATAAAACTTCCCACTGTCTGTTACAGAGGTACCAAGTGCACCAATGAAACTTGGAGTTGCAAATGTTACCAAGGACAGCATTACGATTGCCTGGACAAGACCAGAATACGATGGTGGTAGCAGAGTTACTGGTTACCTTATTGATGCCCTGGAGAAGGGACAGTCCAAGTGGGTGAAGTGTGCCACTGTGAGGACCATGACTCACACCATCAAAAGCCTGAGGGAGGGTGCTGAGTACTTCTTTAGAGTTCGTGCTGAGAACCATGCTGGACTCAGTGAACCCAAGGAGATGATCGTACCTGTTATTGTCAAGGAAATACAAGGTATTATCTCTAGTTTTACTGTGACATTTTGATGTTGGTTACACTATTCACATTTTGTTATTATCCCTAGGAAACAGGACACCATGCAAAATCTGAAGTTAATATATATCTACAGCTGGATTTTTTTTAATCAAATGAAATACAGTGTAAAATAATTGACTGGAAATTCAAAATTTACATGTAATGAACAGTGATGGGGGTACTAGTTTTAAAGTGATATTACTTATCACAGTCCTGTCTTATTTTTTCAACAGAGGCTCCGGAGTTTGACCTGAAGAACTACCCCAAGAATACAGTTTATGTGAGAGCAGGATGTGACCTGACCTTTGAGATACCTCTAACTGGCAGGCCCATGCCTAAGGTGGTTATGTCCAAGAACAATGTTATCATCAAGGGATCCAAAAGGCTGCTGACAGAAGTAACACCAGACAGCTTAATCATCACTCTAAATGAAAGCATTTCAAGTGATGCTGGCAAATATGAAGTCACTGCCTCAAATGCGGGAGGTACCACAAAGATCTTCATTATCTTCGTTGTGCTGGACAGACCAGGACCTCCTGTGGGTCCAGTTGAGATTGGAGAGGTCGGTGAGACGACAGTGTGTCTGAAATGGGTTCCCCCAGAGTATGATGGTGGCAGTCCTGTTACCAACTACATTGTTCTTAAACGTGAAACCAGCACTCCTACTTGGGAAGAGGTGTCAACAAGCATTGCCAGAAGTGCAATCAAGGTTACTAAGCTGACCAAG
Source organism: Trachinotus anak (assembly GCF_046630095.1). Lineage (NCBI taxonomy): Eukaryota > Metazoa > Chordata > Actinopteri > Carangiformes > Carangidae > Trachinotus > Trachinotus anak. The sequence goes on from NW_027273890.1 coordinate 558,668, forward strand.
GGAGAGGAGTATCAGTTCAGGATCAAGGCTGAGAATCGCTATGGTGTCAGTGACCACATTGACAGCAAATCAGTCATGATAAAGCTTCCATACAGTAAGTCGGGCCATTTGATTACATTCTCATTTAGCTTTAATTATCCTGTTCCTTAAATGAACATGTTTTACCAAATTTTTTGATGATTACAGATTGCCATAGTGTACTCCCATGTCCTAATACAACTTTTGTTTCATGGATGATGAATTGTTTGGAATAAACATTTACATGATTGCTGTCCATTACAGCCATCCCAGGACCTCCATCCACACCATGGGTCAGCTATGTATCTAGAGAGAGCCTGACAGTCTGCTGGAATGAGCCAGTTAATGATGGTGGAAACCCTGTGATAGGATATCATCTTCAGATGAAGGAGAGGAGCAGTATCCTCTGGCAGAAGGTCAATAAGACAGCAATCCCAGGAAACCAGTGGCGAGTTACAAACATCTGCCCTGGCCTCATCTATGAATTCAAGGTTGCAGCCGAAAATGCTGCTGGTATTGGAAAGATGAGCAAGACCTCTGAAGAGGTGCTTGCTATTGATGCCTGCGGTAAGTGCTTTTAATTTGGATCTCTATCTCTAATTTTAAGGTTACCCACAGCCTAAAATAACAAGACCTTGCACTAAGAATCCTCTTTACTGTTGTTTCATTAAATTAGCTTCTTTCTTACTTTAATGTTATAGAGCCCCCAGCAAACATCCGTATCACAGAAGTCACCAAGAACTCAGTCAGCCTGGCCTGGCAGAGGCCTCCATATGATGGTGGTAGCAAGATTACTGGCTACAGTGTTGAGAGGAGAGAAGCTCCCAATGGAAGATGGGTGAAGGCCAACTTTACAAACATCATTGAGCTGGGCTTCAATGTATCTGGACTCACCCAGGATGAGTCTTATGAATTCAGAGTATATGCCAAGAATGCTGTTGGGTCTGTCAGCAATCCATCTTTCATTGTTGGCCCAGTCACTTGTATTGACGCATGTGGTGAGTTTTTGATTTATATCTATGGTTATATTTGTTGTTTATTTTTATTGGATTTATTTATACATTACCTATATTAATATCTCATGTCCCACAGGTGCACCAGCCATTGACCTACCACCGGAGTATCTGGATGTGGTTCAGTACAAGGCTGGAATGTCAGTTAAACTCAGAGTTGGAATCATCGCCAAGCCTCTGCCAACCATCGAGTGGCTCAAGAATGGAAAGGAGCTGGTGGCAACCTCCACTGTGTCTGTTGAAAATACATCAGACTCTTCTGCTGTTCTGATCAAGGATGCAACTCGCCTTGATACAGGCTCATATGAGGTCAAGATCAAGAATGTTCTGGGATCAGCATCTGCAACCATCAGGATTGAAATCCTGGGTATTAAGAAATTCTTGCCTCACTCTGACATTATGACAATTCTAAATTCCTTATCAGCTTGAATTGAGATCATCTTATTTTGTGCAGCTTAACATAGTTTATGTTTTTGACGTTCGTATGCTCTTCCTTTTTTTCCTACCCTTAGACAAACCTGGACCCCCAGCCGGCATCATTAATTTCAACTCCATCACAGCAGATAGGATCATCTTCTCCTGGGAACCTGTTCCTGAGTCTGACCAGGGAGGTTCCACGGTGACCCATTACATTGTTGAGCGGCGCGAAACCAGCCGAGTAGTCTGGTCAATAGTTTCAGACAAGCACGAACAGACACATGTCACTGTTGGCAAGCTGGTGCGTGGAAATGAATATGTGTTCCGTGTCATGGGTGTTAATAAGTTTGGAGTTGGAGAACCACTGGAGTCAGAGCCTGTCATCGCTAAGAACGCTTTTGGTAAGTTTTGCGGCTGAAGAGTGCTGAATATGATGGTAAAAATTTGTCATATCATGTGACATGAAGGCTAGTCATTTCCTGCTTAGTGAACACCATATAATTAGTCTGCAGCAGCTGTCATTGGTCTTCTTGATTTTTCTTAAATTTTTATCACAATTGTTCCTAAATATCTTGACCTTTTCATTTCCTTAACATATTTGTTGTCCATTTGTATAGTAACTCCTGGCCAGCCTCATACTCCAGAGGTGAACATCATCACCAAGTCCACCATGGTGGTAGAATGGGACAAACCGGGAGTAGATGGAGGTAGCACAGTGACTGGCTACTACCTGGAGAGACGTGACAAGAAGAGCTTGCGTTGGATCAGAATTTACAAAGACCCTATCACTGACATCAAACAGACTGTCTACCACTTGACAGAAGGAAATGAGTACCAATATCGTGTCTGTGCCATTAACAAGGCTGGAGAGGGACCATTCTCTGATGCATCAGATTACTACAAGGCTGCTGACCCAGTTGGTAAGTTGTCACAGATCACAATAACAGATTTCCAAAAAACAAAAAAGATAAATGTACAGCCCTACTAACAAATATTTTATTTACAGATCCACCAGATGAGCCTTGCAGGCTGAAAGTGGTGGACTCCACCAAGACATCCATCACCTTGGGTTGGTCCAAGCCAGAATGGGATGGAGGCAGTGAGGTCACCAGCTACATGTTGGAGAAGCTTGTTGAGGGAGAGAAAGAATGGGCTATGATTACCTCCAAGGGAGAGGTCAAGACAACAGAGTACACAGTTCATGATCTAAAACCAGATGTCAACTACTTCTTCAGAGTTTCTGCTGTTAACCCTGCTGGTCGTGGAGAGCCTCTGGAGATGACTGAACCTGTACAGGCTAAGGATATCTTGGGTAAATTGTCATTGATATTGAAAATATGAAGTGTGTTTACAACACTGTCTTGTTTTGTTCTTATCTCCCTCACATATAGCAGTCCCTGTGTGACCTTGAATATTTTTCATCATTTCCACAGAGGAGGCCCAGATTGACTCAGACGTGGCCATGAGAACTCACTACATTGTGAAAGCTGGCAAGGATGTCGAGCTCTCTGTTCCTTTGAAGGGCAGACCTGCTCCCACTGCTTCATGGAGCAAGGGAGAAGAATGTATTGATCGCAACCCCAAATATGAGTTTCACCACTCAGATACAACCACAGTCCTTGTTATGCGTGAAGTGACCAGGCTTGACACTGGAAAGTACACAGTCAAGATAGAGAATGGTGTGGGAGAGCCCAAGACACTGACCCTGTCCGTGAAAGTACAGGATACCCCAGCTCAGTGCAGAAACCTAGTCCTAAAGGATGTGTCCCGAGGAAAGGTTACTCTCTGCTGGGAACCTCCACTCCTTGACGGTGGTGCTGAGATCACAAATTACATTGTTGAGAAGAGGGACTCCTCAAAGAGATCCTATTCTGCAGTGACAAGCAAATGTACAGACACAACATACACCATTGAAGATCTCTCTGAGAAGACATCCTTTTTCTTCCGTGTGTTAGCAGAGAATGAGAATGGTGTTGGGGATCCATGTGACACACTTGAGCCGGTGAAGGCCACAGAGACTCCAGGACCAGTCAAGGAGGTCTCTATGAAGGATTCATCAAAGACGTCTGTCACTTTGCAGTGGCTGAAACCTGATTATGATGGCGGCAGTATCATCTCTGATTACATCATTGAGAAGAAGCTTAAGGATGAGGAATGGTCACTGGGAGGAACCAGCAGACAATGTGAGTTTGAGGTCAAGAAACTCAAGGAGCACTCAGATATGTTCTTCAGAGTTGCCGCCAGGAATGAGAAGGGACAGGGCGACTTTGTTGAAATTGGGCCCATCAAGGTCATTGACTACATAATCACACCTGAGGCAAGCCTTGCAGAGTACCCAGATGGAAACATCAGTGTTCGCCTGGGTCACAATGTGCACATTGAGCTGCCATACAAAGGCAAACCCAGACCTACTGTTCTGTGGCTGAAGGACAACCTGCCCCTGAAGGAGAGTGACCAAGTACGCTTCAAGAAGACAGAAAACAAAGCCACTCTAATGATTAAGAATGTGAAGAAGGAAAATGAGGGTAAATACACCCTGACCCTTGACAATAAGGTCAACAGGAGATCCTTCCACATCCGCGTCATCACACTAGGACCACCATCAAAGCCTGTCGGACCCATCCGATTGGATGAAGTGAGAGCTGAGAGCATCATGATCTCTTGGGATGAACCCAATGATGATGGCGGTGGAGATATCACCTGCTACACTGTGGAGAAGCATGACACCTCCCAGCCTGGCTGGAAGATGGCCTGTTCCAGTGTAGAGGGTACTCAGTTCAAGGTCCCCAACCTGATAAAGGGTGTCCAGTACCAGTTCAGAGTGTGTGCTGAAAATAGATATGGTGTCAGTGAGCCTCTTATCTCACAGATGGTCATTGCCAAGCACCAGTTCAGGCCTCCAGGCCCACCGGGCAAGCCTGTTGTGTACAATATCACCAACGATGGCATGACCATCCGGTGGGAGAAGCCGATCTACGACGGTGGCACCCCCATTCAGGGCTTCCATGTGGAGAAGAAGGAAAAGAACAGCATCATGTGGCAAAAGGTGAACACTATGCTAATCAAGGAAACAGAATACAGGATTTCAGAACTCATTGAGGGCCTTGAGTACTCCTTCAGAGTCTACGCCCAGAATGATGCTGGCTTCAGCCGAATGAGTGATGAGAGCAAGCCAACTATGGCTGTCAGTCCTGTTGGTGAGTGCATAGTTCAGACAATTACATTATTCTCTTTGATTACACTTCAACCATACATATTTATAACAAAATCCATTCAATTATAAAACCTGACTAAAATGTAGTTAATGAAAGCACTTTGGCAAAAATAAGTTTAAATATCTTACTCATGTCTTTCAGATCCTCCGGGCCAGCCAGACTACACCGATGTGACTAGTGACTCAGTGACACTGAAATGGGATGCACCCAAACGTGACGGTGGTAGCAAGATTACTGGCTACACCATTGAGAAACGCCAAGGACATGGTCGCTGGTTCAAGGCCAACTTGACCGACGTACATGAGTGCCAGCACACTGTCACTGGGTTGACAACAAATGAACGCTATGAGTTCAGAGTCATCGCCAGAAATGCCATTGGCGTTGTGAGTCCTCCTTCCAACTCATCTGGCCTGATTGTAGTCAGAAGTGAGAATGGTGAGTAATGACAGGACAGCAAGAGCCTAAGGTGTCATAACAATAAAATTTAGAACTGATAGGTAAATAATGTAATCAATGAACATTGCTTTCGTTGCCCTTTAATAACTGCTCTTTGGCTAAAAGTAAAAGGCAGCGCAAACCACACTTCTCAGCTCAGCTTTCTTAAAATTACATTGTTAAAGCTCAGTAATGCTAAACACTCTTAATTAACACCTCTCATGTTTCTTAAAACCAGCTACTCCAAATATTGAGTTTGGCCCAGAGTACTTCGAGGGTTTGACAGTCAAGGCAGGAGACAACATCAGGCTGAAGGTAACCATCACTGGACGCCCAGTTCCAAAGGTCATCTGGTACAGGGATGGTGTGGAGGTTACCAAAAAGATGATGGACATTATCAATGTAGCTGGATCCAGCACCTTGTTTGTCAGGGACGCCGACCGTACACACCGTGGCCTCTACACTGTGGAGGCTACCAATGGATCTGGAAGCAAGAAGGAGAGCATCCTTGTTCAAGTCCAAGGTACTTAGTTTAGGCATTTTTCTATTTATATTACAGTACAATCGTTTACACCATCATATTTATTTGTTCATGTTGTAACATCAATTTCATACATATACGTGATGCAGACACACCAGGGGAGCCAGTGGGACCCATCACTTTCAGTAACATCTCAGAGGGCAAGTGCACCCTGTCTTGGAGCCCACCAGAGAACGACGGCTGCTCTGAGATTTCACATTACATAATTGAGAAGCGCGAGACTGCCAAGATCTCCTGGGCCTTGGTGTCTGATGAATGTAAAGACTGCACTTTCAATGCAACCAAGCTCATTAAGACCAACGAGTACCAGTTCAGGGTGTCTGCTGTTAATAAATTTGGAGTTGGCAGACCTTTAGAATCTAGCCCGATCATTGCACAGCTACAATACAGTAAGTGGAAAGATTTAAAGGTTTTCTATTTAATATTTCAGAAAAAAGGGAGATTTGATTTCCAACATATCTAAATTTGGTCAATACAAACATTGCACTTATCTATGAAAATTGTTTCCCGCAGCTACTCCTGATGCTCCAGGCACTCCTGACGCCACTGAGGTGACAGGAGAGAGCATCACCCTCTCCTGGGCTCCTCCAACATCTGATGGAGGAAACCCCATTCAATACTACATCTTGGAAAAACGAGAAAAGAAGACTGTCCGCTTCTACAAGGTGATTACCAAGAAGCCCATTGTTGAATGTGCTCACAAGGTGCTTCACCTGACAGAAGACATGGAATATGAGTTCCGTGTCATGGCTGTCAATGATGCTGGTGTTGGAGCTCCTAGCAACATTTCTATGCCTATCAAAGCTGCTGAGCCAAAGGATATCCCTTGTGCTCCATCTGTGGTCTGTGTATCTGATTCCACCAATACCTCCATCAGTCTGGAATGGAGCAAGCCCGCAGATGATGGAGGCATGGAGATCCTGGGGTACATTATTGAGATGGTGAAGGGAGAAGAAACAGAATGGAAGAGAGTAAATGAGGAGCTGGTGGCAGAAACAAATTATGTGGTAACTGGTCTAGAGACAGGCGCTGAGTACAAGTTCCATATTGCAGGTGTCAATCATGTAGGTAGAGGCGAAGAAAAGGAGACTCCAGAGCCTGCACAAGCTATAGACAGGCTAACACCACCACAGGTGGATATTGATGCCACCTTCAAGCAGACACACATTGTCAAAGCTGGAGGTTCAGTGTGTCTGGGTATCCACTACAGAGGAAAACCCATTCCCTCTGCCACCTGGATGAAAGAGGAAGGAGAGCTGGGTGTTATGTCAGAGATCACAACTACAGATGGCTATAGTTCTCTAAGTATTGAAAACTGCTCTAGAGCTGATACAGGCAAATATACTGTTAACCTGGAGAATGCCAGCGGCAGCAAGGCCATTACATTCACTGTAAAGGTGATGGACACTCCTGGACCTCCACAGGCTGTTGCCTTCAAAGAGGTATCCAGAGGCACAGTGACACTTACCTGGAAGCCTCCTCTCAATGACGGTGGGGCCCGAATCCATCACTATATCATTGAGAGACGTGAGGCTAGCCGCCGCACTTGGCAGCAGTCTGGTGGCAAGTGCACACAGCACATCCTGAAGATCCAGGACCTACTTGAGGGAGTGCCATACTTCTTCAGAGTTTCAGCTGAGAACCAGCATGGTATTGGTGAAGCGTTTGAGTTGACAGAGCCTGTCATCGCCACTGCAGAGCCAGCATCTCCAAAGAGAATGGACATCCTGGACACCACAGACAACTCTGTGTCACTGGGCTGGCTGAAACCTGAGCATGATGGTGGCAGCCGCATCCAATGTTACGTCATTGAGGCAAAGCCAAAGGGTACAGACAAATGGGTTGTGGTTGGCAACACCAAGAATCTCACTTATGTGGTTGAAAAGCTCAACAAGGGTGATGAGTATGACTTCCGTGTGAAGGCTAGGAATGAAGCGGGCTACAGCAAGCCTAGAGAAACTCTGGCTCCTGTGCTGGTCAAAGAGCCTCACATTGAACCTGCTGCCGACCTTAGTGAAATCACCAATCAACTGATCACATGCAGGTCTGGCAGCACCTTCACCATTGAGGTTCCAATCAGTGGTAGACCTGCTCCTAAAGTCACTTGGAAGCTGGAGGAGATGAGACTGAAGAGCTCAGACAGAGTCTCCATCAAAGTAACTAAGGACCGAACCAGCATCTCAGTCAAGGAGGCCATGAGAGGAGATGGTGGTAAATACTACCTGACTCTGGAAAATGCGGCAGGAACCAAGACCTTCACTATTGAAGTTAATGTCACAGGTAGACCTAGTCCCCCAACTGGGCCCATTGAAATCTCATCCATCACCTCAGAGTCCTGCATTGTTAACTGGCAACCACCAGAGGATGACGGTGGAACTGACATTACCAACTACATTGTGGAGAAGCGCGAGTCTGGGTCCACAGCCTGGCAGTTGATCAATTCTAGCGTAAAGCGCACATCTCTCCACGTCAGTCACCTGACCAAATATATGCAGTACACATTCAGGGTCTCTGCTGAGAATAGATTTGGTGTCAGCAAGTCCACAGAGTCTGAGACAATTGTTGCAGAGCATCCTTTCAGTAAGTACTACTCCTTAACTTTTATGACTTATTCATTAATTTAATGTAATGTGAATAAAAAGAAATTGTTGGTTTTAATTATTTTTTGGACTATTAAAGTAAAAATGCATGCTTTCTATTGAATCAGGCTGTAACTGATGTGACTACTATCAATAAAAAATCTAATTTTTTTTATCACAGCACCTCCTGGCCCACCAACAAGGCCTTCAGTCTTCAATGTCACTGCTAACACAATGACCTTGAAATGGGAAGAGCCCTACCATGATGGCGGAAGCAAGGTGACAGGTTACTGGATCGAGAAGAAGGAGAGGAACAATATCCTGTGGGTGAGGGAGAATAAGATCCCTTGCTTTGAGTGCTACTATAAGGCGGAAGCTCTAGTTGAAGGCCTGGAGTACCAGTTCAGGGTTTATGCCATGAACAGTGCCGGTCTGAGCAAAGCCAGCGAGGCTTCCAAGGGAGCAGTTGCTCAAAATCCTGTTGGTGAGTTCTGACATATCTTAGTATCTTAGTATCACACTATCCAGTGTCTTACTTAATATTTCATTGCTCTGTCTCTGACTAAAAAAATTGATCTGTTATGTAGATCCACCAAGTAAACCAGAAGTCACAAATGTCACAAGAACCACAGTCTCCCTCAAATGGTCAGCTCCACTGAATGATGGTGGCAGTCCCATTGTGGGTTACATCATTGAGCGTAAGCCGTACACTTTGACTGGTGAGGGCCGCTGGCTGAAGTGTAACTACACAAATGTGACAGACAATTTCTACACTGTTACTGCCCTGGGAGAAGGAGAGCCCTATGAGTTCAGGGTCATTGCCAAGAATGCCAACCAGGTCTTCAGTATACCCTCAGAGTCAACTGGGTCTGTGCAGTGCAAGACTGACTTTGGTAAGAACTTCATCTGTGACTGGGATGCAATACCATCAATACAGCATACTTTCACACTTCTGACCTTAACACATCTTAAATAAAATAGTAGTAAGATCAAACTGTCTTATGTTTTCTGTTACATCAGTTTGAGCAAAGTAAACCTGTAGATTTCATTGAATGTGAATATATTACAGAGGGGTGTTGTACTTTCAAGAAGTTGTTTTATAACCATGTACTTTGTATCCACTCAACAGAACCTCCAAAAGCCCAGCTGGACAGTAAACTTTTGTCTGAAACTGTAATGGTCAGAGCTGGTTCTGATCTGGTTCTGGATGCTGCAGTAGGAGGCAGGCCTGACCCCAAGGCTTCATGGTCCAAGGGCAAGAGGGAGCTTGAGTTGTGCGAAAAGTACCACCTGCAGTACACCCCCACTAGGGCAATGGCCATCATCAAATTCTGTGACAGAGATGACACTGGAAAGTACATCCTCACAGTCAGGAATGTAAGCGGAACCAAAACTGCTGAGGTCAATGTCAAAGTGCTAGGTAAGAAGCTTTTTATTTTTCACCAGTTTCATTCAGTGCATTTCTAATTCAATGCAGTTAGCCAAAGCAGTGTACCATAAATACATGTGTTTCTTCCAGACACACCTGGAGTGTGTGAAGGCAGCATTGAGATCAGCAAAATCACTGAAGAGTCATGCACCTTGAGCTGGAAGCCTCCTGTTGAGGATGGTGGCGACGAGGTCTCCCACTACATCGTGGAGAGGCGCGACACCAACAGGCTCAATTGGGTCATCATGCATGCTGAGTGCAAGGAGCTGACCTGCAACATCACTGGGCTATTTAAGAACACAGAATACCTGTTCAGGGTCCGGGGAGTCAACAAATACGGAGTTGGGGTCCACCTACAGTCAGAGCCCATGGTTGCCAGAAACACTTTCAGTAAGTGCTTTAAAAAGCATTATTTCCCAAAAATCTATAATAATAATAATAATAATTCCCTGCTCCTTAAGAATCTCTTTTAAATGAAAGCCAGATAAATCTTACTAAAACCTGTCATTCATCGCAAAGTATTGAATTGACTGTGAAAATGAAACTCGTCAATTAAATCTTTATAACCTCTAACACTCAACTGCTCTTGTATTTTGTCTTCCTTCAGCTGTACCAACTCCACCTGGTGCTCCAGAGATCTTGGCATCAGGAAAAGACTTTGCCACCATTGAGTGGCTGAAGCCAGAGAGTGATGGTGGCAGTCCGTTGACCCACTACCTGGTGGAGAGGCGTGAGAGAAAGAGTGCCCGGTGGGTGAAGGTGAACAGGGATGGAGCACACCTGGACACCACATTGAAGGTGTCTGGTTTGACCGAAGGCAACATTTACCAATTCAGAGTGACAGCCATCAACAAGGCCGGAGAGAGTGAACCCAGCGAGGTTTCTCTGTATGTTGTTTGCAGAGTGCCAACATGTAAGTCCTGTTTACTCAAGTCTAAATAGCTAACATTACATGCAACTGACTAATGACATTAACAAATGAGTAAACATTTTTACAATATCACAGATCTATTGATCTTAATTCCTGCATCTCCCCTTAAGGCACCCCTGCTCCTCCTTCTATCCCCCGTATAAGCGACACTCATGCTGACAGCATCAGCTTGGCTTGGTCCCGCCCCGTGGAGGATGGAGGAGCTGATGTGATCGGCTACATCCTGGAGATGCAAGAAGCTGGAGCAGAGGAATGGAGTAAGGCCCATGAAAAGACGTTGCGTACTACAGAGTATGTGGTGACTGGACTTTCTGCAGGCAAGAAGTACTGCTTCAGAGTGGCTGGCATCAACATCAATGGTACAGGAGACTTCAGTGAACCCTGTGCTGAGACTGAGCCAGTGGAAAGAATAGGTAAGTTGTCTGGTAAAATATGAAGTGAATGCAAATACTGCAACTAAGTTTAGCACATGACAAGAACATGATATACAAAAAATGCAAACTTCTTCATTCACACATTAAAATCACTTGAGATGTAAATTAGGTTTCATTTGTTCTTATAGTATAGTAAATTTCATTTGCAAGTATTTCATGGCATTTAAGTTCTTGTATCAATGACATTACAAGCTATATATTAATTCTCCCAACCTCACATAGAAACTCCTGACTTTGAGCTCCATGATGACCTAAAGAAGACTATCTGCCTACGTGCTGGTGGCTCCCTCCGCCTATTTGTCAATGTCACTGGTCGTCCTACTCCTGCTATCACCTGGAGCAAGCCAGGAGTTGATCTCCACAACAGAGGCTTCATCGAGGTCACCAACACATCCACCACGCTCATCATTGATAAGGTCCACCGCTACGATGCTGGCAAGTACACGCTAGTTGCCGAAAACTCTGCAGGGAAACAGGAAGTCAACATTCTGGTCAAGGTCTATGGTAAGTTGATGAAAATGGCTGTGAATTATAACACTTCACCAGCACACACTAAATTACATACCAGTAGATCTACATAGGGAAATACTGTTTAAAAGTTAACTCTACTAGAACATTTATTATGCCATTGAATTGATTTTATATGATGATTTTATATATTAACTAGAGTTTATATTTTAACTACAATAAATTTTTATTGTTAGATACTCCTGGACCAACTGGACCAATCAAGATGAAGGAGCTGACCAAAGATTCAGCCACCATATCTTGGGAAGCCCCAGCTGTAGATGGCGGTGCTCCTGTCAACAACTACATCATTGAGAGACGTGAGGCCTCAATGAGAGCCTACAAGACCGTCACCTCCAAGTGCAGCAAGACATCCTACAAGATTGAAGGCCTGATGGAGGGCATGCTGTACTACTTCCGGGTCCTCCCTGAGAATATTTATGGAATTGGAGAGCCCTGTGAGACACCTGATGTGATCCTGGTTTGTGAGGTGCCTTTGCCACCACACAAACTGGAGGTGATCGACGTCACCAAGAGCACTGTTACCCTGGGGTGGGAGAAGCCTGAGCATGATGGTGGCAGCAGATTGACAGGCTATGTCATTGAGGCCTGCAAGTTTGGCACTGACAAGTGGATGAAGGTGGCCACACTGAAGCTCACAGACTTTGAGCACACCATTGAGAAGCTGAATGAGAAGGAACAGTATTTGTTCAGAATCAGAGCAATCAACAGCAGAGGAGCCAGCGAGCCCAAAGAACTTGTTACAGCCATCACTGTACAGGAACAGAGAGGTAACAGACTTGGGCAAAAGCATGAAATAAATGCATTCTGTCTGCATTTTTGACCAAAAGGGTTTGGAAGAGAAAAGAGTTAAAAATACAACGAGGTTGATTTTCTTGAATCCGTAAACAGAACATGCTGAAGATTTTCAGCTTAGCAGTAACTATCAGTTTCATTAGCTAAGTTCACAATCTATTTCCCAACTGTTGATGTAAAGTGTCTGGTTACATTATTTTTGTATCTCTTCTTTTCCTTTCCAGTGATGCCCATGGTGGACTTCTCCAGTATTCCTCAGAAGGTTATCAATATCCTGGCTGGCAAGACTCTGGAGTTGGACCTGCCCATCATTGGCAGGCCTCCTCCTGTCTGCTCCTGGTACTTCCATGACAACAAGATAAAAATCACAGACCGTGTCAAGATTAAGAGCACTGGCAAGTTCTCCAAACTGACTGTGTCTGACACCACCATTGACGACACAGGTGACTACACCCTGGAGGTGAAGAATGCCGTTGGTGTCATCACAGAGGTCATCAAGGTCATCATCCTCTGTAAGAAACCATCTCTCATTTGTTGTTTTTGTTTCATATTTTATTGTTGATGCTTATAAATAGTAGTTACAGTGAAGTAAATTAAGCTCTAGATTGACAATGACATTTACCTTTCAGTCCATCAAATTGACTGTAATAATTTATTTCATTAATCCCCCTTTATTAGCTAAACCTGATGAACCAAGTGGATCCATCAGCTTTGATGAGATTGATGCAACATCCGTCACCTGCAGCTGGGATCCTCCAGTAAGAGACGGTGGAGCTCCCATCAGTGGCTATGTAGTGGAGCAGCGTGATGCTCACAGACCTGGCTGGATGCCTGTCAGTGACGCTGTTAGCCGACCAACCTTCAAGTTTGTGAACCTGACTGAAGGAGATGAATATGTCTTCCGTGTAGCTGCCGTGAATCGCTATGGCACCGGAGAGTTCCTACAGTCTGAGATTGTCACCTGCAGGAGCTTGAAGAGTAAGGCTTCTGGTGTTTTTCTTAAGAATACAGATTCAGCAGATATTACTATACAGGCAGAACAACATGACTACGACAGAATTATGTAACATATTTCCCCACATTTACAGATGTGCCTGGACCACCTGGCCGTCCAACCATCTTTGATGTTTCTCGTGATGGCATGACTGTGGCCTGGAATCCACCAGATGAAGATGGCGGCCTTGAAGTTTCTGGATATATAATTGAGCGCAAAGAAGTGAGGTCTGACAGATGGGTGCGTGCCAATAAGAACCCCATCACTATGACCAGATACAGGTCAACAGAGCTAATCGAGGGCCTGGAGTACGAACACAGAATCACTGCCATCAATGCCAGAGGACTGAGCAAACCAAGTCTGCCTTCCAAGCCAGCAGTGGCAACAGATCGCATCGGTAGGAGAAAAATTTGAGGGAAAGCTTTGTTTTATATATGTGTATGTTGTTTTAAGTTTCAAGTTAATACTGTGAATTCATAATTACAGTGGGTGACAGCTAAAGTCTTGAAAGAGCAAGTGCAGACTCCTGTCTTCTAAAGCTGGAAATATTGACATGCTTTTCTTTCTTACTTAGATCCACCTGGTTGTCCTCAGAACCCAAGGATCACTGATACCACCAAGTCCTCTGTGTCATTGGCTTGGAGTCCCCCTGATGATGAGGGAGATGCAAGAGTGGACGGTTACCTGATTGAGATGCAGAAGGTGGGCACTATGGCTTGGATCAAGTGCAACACCACACCATCTCTGATCTGCGAGTACACACTGACCAACATGCCACAAGGAGAGGAGTTCAAATTCCATGTGATGGCCTGCAATGCTGGTGGCTCTGGAGAGCCTGCTGAAGTGCCTGGAACTGTCACTGTGACTGAGATGCTTGGTAAGGACACAGTGATTACAGTAACTACACTCGCACTTAAATAATTTGTGTATGTTTAACACTAATATAGAATAAAACTGACTTTTTGTAATGACCATCTTTCTCCAGAATCTCCTGACTATGACCTGGAGGTGAAATACAAAGATGTGTACATTGTCCGCCAGGGAGGAGTGGTTAGACTGTCTGTACCCATCAAGGGTAAACCTCACCCAATCTGCAAGTGGTCGAAGGATAGCAGTCCAGTCTCCACCAAGGCCATGATTGCCTCCACCGAGGACACCAGTGAGCTGGTGATCAAGGGAGCTGAGAGGAGTGATTCTGGTGTGTATGACCTCTTGCTGGAGAATAAGGTTGGCAAGAAGAAGGCCCAAATCAAGGTGAAGGTCATTGGACGTCCAAATGCTCCAGAGGGACCAATGGTCTTTGAGGAGATCCAGGCCAACTCTGTTAAGGTGTCCTGGAAGACACCCACTGATGATGGTGGCTCAGAGATCCTGGGTTACATTGTGGAGAGACGTGAGGCAGCCAGAAATGCCTGGTACACCGTGGACTCCAGAGTGACTGACACACATCTGGTTGTTAAGGGCCTGAAGGAGGGAACAGAGTACCACTTCAAGGTCACAGCTGAAAACTCCTTCGGTATTAGTGCCTCTCTAAAGTCAGAGCAGCCACTGGTGCCCAAGACTCCTCTTTGTAAGTAATCCAATTCTTCACTCTTAAGTTTCTTTTACTTCAAAGTTTCTTTCTGTGATAACTCAAAAAAATCATCTGTGTTTTTAAAACCAGGTCCACCTGAACCTTCAAGCACCCCACCAGAGATCATGGATGTCACCAAGAGCTCTGTGGCATTGGCCTGGTCCAGACCAAAGGATGATGGTGGTTCTGCCATTTCTGGCTACTTTGTTGAATACAAGGTAGTGTCCACTGAGACTTGGTCTCGCTACCAGACCAAGATCACCTCTACCATGTTTACTCTGCCTGGACTCACCCCTGACACAGATTACCAGTTCCGCATTGTTGCTGTCAATGACATTGGTGAGAGTGAGGCTGGTCCTATGTCTGACCTAGTCATGTGCAAGGATCCATTCGGTGAGTCCGTTCTCCTATAATAAAATGTAATTACTGATAATCAATAGCACTGTAATTACTATAGTTGATGGGATTTTAATAGCCATGGGACAATCAGATGTCAGTAATATTTCACAGTAGACCCATGTGAAAAAGATTTGGTGGTTATTGTTGGTGTCCATAAGACACAAAAGCAGCTGTTCATTTAACTAACTTGTTTTTGTTTCTTTTCTTCCAGACAAGCCAAGCCAACCAGGTGAGATCGACACTGTGAACGTAACAAATAACTTCATCACCATCCGCTGGCAAGCTCCAGAGTGCGACGGTGGAAAGGAGGTCCTGGGCTATTGGGTGGAGTACAGGAAATCAATTGAGAGCACATGGAAGAAATGCAACAAGCAGAGGCTGAAAGAAAAGGAGTTCACCATGCCCGGACTGGCCGAGGCCACAGAGTATGAGTTCAGAGTGTTTGCTGAAAATGAGACAGGAATGAGCAGACCTCGTAGGACTACCACATGCATCAAGACCAAACTGAGTGGTGAGTATACTGAATTATACAGTGTGAAAATTATTTGTAGCCATTTACCCGACTTGCTTTTCTAGAGAGACTTTACAAAATAAATAACTACCTTTTTGTTTTGTATAATAGTTGAAACTAAACCAAGCCTGAGAAAGGAAATGGATGAAGTAACTGCCAAGCTCGGCCAGCCTGCTGTCATGAAGTGCCAGATTATTGGCAGACCTGTTCCTGAAATCAAGTGGTATCATGCAGGCAAGGAGATTGTTGAGTCTCGCAAGTATGAGATGAGCTCTGACGGTCGCAACCACTCCCTGTCCATCATGACTGACCAGCAGGAAGATGAGGGAGAGTACACCTGCAAGGCCATCAACGATGCCGGAGATGCCGAGACCACAGGCATCCTGGTGTTGGAGGCTGCTCCATCCTTCCACCCAGACTACCCATTGAAGGAAACCTACTATGCTGGCCTGGGAACCACTTTACGCATACATGCCGTCTACATTGGCCGTCCTGAGCCAAAGATCATGTGGCTACATGGGGCAAAGACCCTGGAAAATACAGAAGATGTCACCATTGAGACCACTGAGCATTACACACACCTGGTCATTAAGAATGTGCAGCGCAGAGTCCATGGAGGAAAATACAGGATCAGACTACACAACCACTTTGGCAGGGCTGACACTGCATTCAATGTTGAAATCTATGGTATGCTCATGTAAAATGTTGTAGAAATTATTTCAGTGAGAGCACCAACGCATGCATTTATAATAGTGATATTATCAGATTCATAATTAAATAATCTAATATATTTTTCATCATCATCACTATTAACATTTTACTGCAACATTGACAACTTTTTCCAGACAAACCTGACCTACCTCAGGGTCCCATTGTCCTGGACGCCCTCCTGAAGAACTCTGTCATCATTAGCTGGAAGCCTCCCAAAGATGACGGGGGCTGCATGATCACCAACTACATCGTTGAGAAGCGTGAAGACAAGGAAGGCACAGAATGGGAACTGGTCTCATCATCCATTAATGGAACATCTTGCCGTGTGCCTAACCTCATCGACAGTGCTGGATACTTCTTCCGTGTGTACGCCCAGAATCACTATGGCAACAGTGAGGGATTGGAGATCACTTCACCTATTCTTATCAAGAGCCAACTGGGTAAGTTTAATCCAATATCAATTTATGTTTCTAAGTACTTCATATATGCATGTCTTGGAATGTAAGCATAGAACTGTAACACATCATATCACATTGCTTGTAAATAGAATAGAATAGAATAGATAAAGGGATAACCAGGTACCCTGTGCAAAAGTACTGACAATGGCTTCTGATTTACATATTCCTGTCTACAGAGAAACCATCACCACCTCTGTCACCAGTTGTGTCTGGAATCACCAAGGATTCCTGCGTTGTTTCCTGGAAGCCTCCACTCAGCGATGGTGGCTCCAAGATCAAGAGCTATTGCCTTGAGAAGAAGCACAAGAAGGACAAAAAAGAATGGACCGAATGGACTCCAGTGACCACGGATGAGATCAAACAGACAGTGTTCTCTGTCAAGCGTCTGACTGAGGGCATCGAGTACATCTTCCGTGTCAAGTGCGAGAACCTTGGAGGACAGAGTGACTACAGCGAGGAGACCACTCCCATTGTTCCAGCCACAGCCATAGAGATCCGTGCTCCTGCTTTTAAGGAGGAGCTGAGGAACATGAGCGTCAAGTACAAAAGCAATGCTACCCTTGTCTGCAAGATCACAGGACAGCCCAAACCTGTGATTAAATGGTTCAGACGAGGAAAGGAGATCCATTCTGATGGAAAGAAGATTAAGATCCAGGAGTTCAAGGGAGGTTACCACCAGTTGGTCATCACAGAGGCTGATGATGAAGATTCCACTGTGTACCAGATCAGAGCCACTAACCAGGGAGGATCCATCTGTGCTACAGTCTCTCTGGATGTAGAAAGTAAGTTTACAGATACCTGATTTCTCCAACTATCATAAAAACTGACTTGTGCAAAACAAACATAAGCATATTAAACTATTTTTAAAATTCAAATAAAATGTGATATTTCACTTAAGTACTTTCTTTCATTTTTAGTCCCTGCAAAGATACACTTGCCGAAGAACCTGAAGGACAAGGAAGCCATCCCTGCCCTGCGAGGAGAGGTGGTCAATATCAAGATTCCTTTCAGTGGAAAACCAGATCCTGTCATTACGTGGCAGAAGGGACAAGATCTCATTGACAGCAATGGCCACTACCAGGTCATTGTCACCAGGTCATTTACTTCTTTGGTATTCCCCAATGGAGTGGAGAAGAAGGACGCTGGTTTCTACATTGTTTGTGCCAAGAACAGATTTGGCATTGACCAACAGACAGTTGAGCTGGATGTGGCTGATGTGCCTGATCCCCCACGTGGTATCAAAGCCAGTGATGTCTCCAGAGACTCAGTCACACTGAACTGGGTGGCCCCAGCAAATGATGGCGGCAGCAAGGTCATTAGCTACATCATTGAGAAGTGCCCTACCACTGCTGAGAGGTGGGAGCGTGTTGCCCAGTCCCGTGACACCCACTACACTGTAATCAATCTGTTTGGAGGAACCAGCTATCAGTTCAGAGTTATTGCTGAGAACAAGTTTGGACAGAGTGCTCCATCCGAGACAAGTGGACCTGTCATGACAAAGGAGGACAAATCCAGAGTTCTGCTCTATGACAGGGAGGTTGATGATACTGGACATGTCCCCAAGGGCAAGGCTCAAAACTCTGATGCCAAGAATCTGCACAACAAATATGCCATTGCTGAGGAACTGGGCAGAGGTCAATTTGGCATTGTCCATCGCTGTGTTGACATCAGCTCTGAGAAGACATACATGGCTAAATTTGTCAAAGTGAGAGGTGCTGATCAAGCAGTAGTCAAGAAGGAAATTGCAACACTGAACCTGGCCAAACACAATAACTTCCTTCTCCTCCATGAGTCTTTTGACAGTCCTGAGGAGCTGGTGATGATCTATGACTTCATCTCTGGTGGTGACATCTTTGAGCGCCTCAGCACAACTGAGTTTGAGCTTAATGAGTGTGAGATTGTTAACTACATCAGACAGATCTGCTCAGCTCTTGAGTTCCTGCATGCTCAGAGCTATGGACACTTTGATATTAGACCAGAGAACATTGTGTATACAACCAGAACCAGCTCTAATGTGAAGATTATTGAGTTGGGCCAGTCCAGACACCTGACTCCTGGAGACCAAATCAAGATTCAGTATATCACTGCAGAGTATGCTGCCCCTGAGATCCACCAGTGTGATATGGTCAGCACTGTCACTGACATGTGGTCGGTTGGAGTCCTTGCTTATGTACTCCTCAGTGGACTTAATCCATTCACAGCTGAAACCAACCAACAGATGATTGACAACATCTCCAATGCAGCCTACAGCTATGATGATGAGTCCTTCATGCAGGTCAGTGTTGAAGCATTAGACTTTACAGACCGCCTAATGACAAAGGAACGCAAACATCGTATGGCTGCTGCTGAGGCCGTGGCGCATCCTTGGCTCACCAAGCCTTTGGAGGAGATTAGCAGGAGAGCAATCCCAACCGGCAGGCATAAAAGATACTACCAGACATTCGTAAGGAAAGAGTGGAGCACTGTTATCTCTGCAGCCCGTGTGGCCAGCGGTGGCTCCATTAGGTCCCAGCGTGGCGTCTTTGTTGCCAAGGTGAAGATAGCTCCATTTGAACATGGTCCTCTTGCAGGCCAGATTTCCCATGCTGTGGTGAATGAGGGAGATAATGTTAAATTCATCTGCAACATTGACAACTATGATAGCACTACTGAAGTGACATGGTACTGTGGTGTCAGGCAGCTTGAAGCTGGTGACAAATATGAAATTGAATATGAGGATGGCCTGGCTGTAATCACCATCAACAAGGTCACAAGAGCAGATGATGGCACTTACAGATGCAAGGTTGTAAATGAGTATGGTGAGGACAGTGCCTATGCAGAGCTGTTTATCAGTGGTGTTAGATCTTACCGCGACTTCTTCACCACTCGTGTGGTCAAGAGAACAAAGCGCAGAGTTGACACTGCCAGAATGCTTCAGAAACCACCAGAGTTCACCCTTCCTCTGGTCAACCGTACAGCCTACATTGGTGAGGATGTGCGCTTTGGCGTCACCATTACTGTTCACCCTGAGCCTCGTGTCATCTGGCACAAATCAGGACAGAAACTTATCCCTGGACATGATGACAGGAAATATACTTTCATAAGTGACAAGGGTCTGTACCAGCTGATTATCCATGACCTCAACAATGAAGATGATGCTGAATACAGTGTCGTGGCCCGTAACAGGTACGGTGATGACAGCTGCAAGGCTCGTCTCACTGTTGTTCCCCGACCTAAACCAGCAGACCTCACCCTGAGGCCCATGTTCAAACGCCTGCTAGCAAATGTAGAGTGCAGGGAGGGCCAGAACGTGCGCTTTGAGATAAGAGTATCAGGCCATCCCACACTGAAATGGGAGAAGGATGGCACACCTCTAGCCTTTGGACCATCTATTGAGGTTGTCCATGAGGGTCTGGATTACTTCATCCTTCATCTGAGAGACACTCTTCCTGAGGACTCTGGCGTATACAGAGTCACTGCTACCAACTCTGCTGGATCTGCCAGTTGTCAGGCCACACTCAAAGTAGAGCGTGTCACTCATGTAAAGAAGGATTATGAGACCAGTGAAAAGGAGAAGGAAAGGGTATCTGGAAAGGAGGAATTAGACAAAAAGGTGAGGCTGTCTCAGATTTTGGCTGGCACCATTGTTACTCCTCTACCACCTGCAGCAGTACAAGCTGTAAGGGAGGCAGCCACCATGTTCAAACCTGCTGTAACAACTAAAAAGTGTGAGAAGACTGAGGCTGAGATACAGAAAGAACAGGAGGAGAGGAAAAAGCGTGCAGATGAGAAGAGGTTGCGTATGCCCTATGTCGTTCCCACTCCTCGTGTCATTAACCCAGCTGTTCTTGAGGAGGATGTGGAAATTAAACACTTCAAGCCACTCTCTGACATGAAATGGTACAAGAAGCTGCGGGATCAGTATGAGTTCCCTGAGCCTATGGAGAAAATCAAGCAGAAGAGGATGAAGCGTATTCGCCTCTCCAGATGGGAGCAGTTCTACGAGGTGCCAATCAGGATCAAGGACCAGTATAAGCCCAAGTGGCGCATCTCAGCCATGACTCAGGATGACTTGGAGACTGTGAGGCCTGCAAGGCACCGCACTCCTTCCCCTGAGATGGAGGCTTACCGCAGAATCAGGAGGAGGTCCCTGGGTGACCTGTCAGACGAGGAACTGCTGCTGCCTGTGAATGAATATCTGTCCATGAAGAGAACTGAGGAGGAGAGGCTTCGTCTGGAGGAAGAGCTGGAGCTTGGCTACTCTGCTTCTCCACCTAGCCTCAGCCCAGTTCGCTTTGAGCTGTCTGCCCTGCGTCCTTCATCTCCTAGAAGACTCTACAGTGAAGATGAAGAGGGAGAGGAGGTCCACAGATATGACTCCTACCGAATTCCATCTAAATATGAGGCTGGCCCAAGTTTTGTTGAGCTCCGCCAGCGTCACGACAAAGCCACATACAAACCTCCAAGACAGAAGCAGAGGGTTTATGAAGAGAGAGAAGATCAGGAGCTGCTGCGCCCACACACAACTGCTCAGAGAATCTCCTCTTACAAGAGTGAACTCAAACGCATGGAGTTTGAGGAGAAGACGCAAACCTCAAAAAAGGAAACAACTGTCACTGTTGCAACAGTCTCTGAGGGCATTGAATCCGAGCACCTGACAGCCTTTACCTCAGAATATATTCCTAAACCAATTAAGAAGCTCCCAATGGCTGAACCTGAAAGGAGAAGATCTCCTACCCCAGGAAAGGCTGTGAAGACAGATATAGTCCTTCCTAGAGTTGACTTTGCCTCTAGATATGAGGAGAGGAAACAGGCTTTGAGATCAGAGAGAAGATCAGTTGAAAGGAAGGTTGAGGTGGTGACACAGGCTCCTTTCAGCCTTGACCATGCCCCACGTATTACCATCAGGATGCGATCCCATCGTGTACCCTATGGCTCCAACACAAGGTTCACCCTAAATGTCCAGGCCAAACCAGAGCCAGAAGTCAAGTGGTTCCACAATGGAAAAGAGATTCATCAGAGCAGCAAATACCACATGACCAATATCAGTGGAGTTCTGACCCTCCAGATCATAAACTGTGTGACTGAAGATGCTGGCACTTACCGTGTTGTCTGCAAGAACACCAAAGGAGAGACCTCTGACTATGCCACATTAGATGTAGCAGGAGCAGAATATGCTGCCTTCTCTTCACTCCGCAAAGATGAGGAGCCTCCATCCTCCCACCTACCAGAAATGACCAGAACAGAGGTGTATCACGTCTCCTCCTCTAAAACAACAGTGAAGGAAACTGTGACAGAAACTTTGGAAGAGACCGCCACTGTTGTTGAGAAGCCAAGGGAGAAGCCTAGTGTTCCTGCCAAGATCCTGACCAAACCACAGTCTCTGACTGTAGAGGAGGGAGACCTTGCCAGATTTGAGTGTGATGTGGCTGGTGAACCTGCACCTTATATCACCTGGATGCATGAAGGAGCAGTTGTTGGTTCCACAGCCCGTCACCACATTGTCTCCACTCAATACAACTCCTCCTTTGAGATCTCTGCTGTTGAGATGTCGGATGAAGGCAGCTACACTCTGCAGGTGGAAAATGCTGGAGGCAAACAAGAGGCCCATTTCACTCTTACAATCCGTAAATCTGAGTCCAAGGACAAAGTAGTTGCCCCTCCCAGAATCACCTCTCCAGAGGCAAAGTCTCCTCTTGCCAAATCCCCTGAACCAGTCAAGTCTCCTCAGAGAGTCAAGTCTCCTGAGCCAATAAAATCACCTCAGAGAGTGAAGAGTCCAGCCTCACCAAAATCCCCTACTCCAAAGTCCCCAACTCCATCTGAGAAGGAACGAGTGACTTCTCCAATCAAGACACCAAAGAGAGTTATGTCACCAACTCTTGAAAAGAGACCAACCTTCTCTGTTGGTCTGAGTGATGTCACTGCAACTTCTGACTCTATTGTCAAACTGTCAGTGAAGGTGACAGGAGAGCCCAAACCTGCAATCTCATGGTTGAAGAACGGAAAGGTAACATTCTAATACATTACCTATTCCACTGTTAATTTCCAATTATTTATAGATAAAATAAGACATAAAAAGTGACATATCCTCATTGCATTGTGACTGAAAAATATTTTAATGATTGACAGGTTCTGTCTCAGGGTGGCAAGTATGAAATCTTTGAGGAGTATGGCTCAGCTTACCTTGAGATCTATGAAACAGAAGTCTCTGATAGCGGGGAGTACAAGTGCACTGTAGCTAACAATGCTGGAGTAGTATCAACAACCTGCACAGTCACTGTACAAGGTAAGATAACATCTGCTTGTGCAAACAATTGTCCTCCATTGACCTGCAGCAACAAACGTTCAAACTGTATCTCATCTTAAACTCTCCAATTTATTTCTGTTTTAGGCTCAAAAAGCTCCAAAACAAAAGCTGAAATCTCCAAGGGAGTTGTTAAAAAGGAAATGGCCCATGAGGTCCTGTCCTCTATGAGGGAGGTCAAGTCCTCCCACAGCCAAATGTCCTTCACAGAGGGCCAGTCTCTGACTCTGAGGGCCAACATCCCTGGGGGCTCTGACATTAGGTGGATCCTGAATGGGGTTGAACTGGCCAACTCAGAGCAATACAGATATGGAGTGTCTGGAAATGACCAGACCCTGACCATCAGATCGGTCAGCCAGAGTGAGCAAGGGATCATCACATGTCAGGCTCAAACACAGCAAGGCCTGGTCCGGTGTCAGTTTGATACTGTGGTTACAGCCAAGCGCTCAGATGCACCCCACTTTGTGGTGCAGCCCAGGTCCCAAAATGTGAACGAGGGACAAAATGTCAAATTAATTTGTGAAATTGCAGGAGAGCCTTCACCTGAAGTGGAGTGGCTGAAAGACAACATGACTGTGAGTAGTTTTCTCTAGAAAGTTATTTGTTTTGTAATCAAGACAAAGTGTTAGCTGCAGTTGTCTGTTTTAGGGTGAATTACACAATCAAAACCTGTGCAGCTGATGTAACACAACATTCTCTCTCTCTTTGCAGATATCTATCACATCAAACATTAGACTGAGCCGCTCCAAAAATGTGTACACTCTGGAGGTATGTGAAGCCACAGTTGCAGACAGTGGGAAATACACGATAAAAGCCAAAAATCAGTTTGGACAGTGCTCTGCAACAACGTCCCTCAACGTCTTCAGTAAGTTTCCACTGCATTTCAACTAACACAATTAAACACACTGTGTCTCAGCGTGTTTATTTTGCTTGGATACTGAAATTTGAGACTTGAGACTTGGATTGCACCAAATTGTACCAAAGCAAACATCTTGAATCTAATTCAACATTCAAATCCTAGGGGATCTTTAGCACCCCAGCTTACACTCTGTGACAACACTGTATACACAGTTGCATACAGTATACTGTGCTTGTGGACATTGTGATATGAGCCATGTGCTTGTCATTTGCATTCTCACAGCTTTTGTTGAAGAACCAACAAAAATGATTTTTGTGGAGCAAAGAGCTTCTACTGATGCTGCTGCCAGCATGCAGAAAACTTTCTCAGCCTCGCAAGTTCATATGGAGACAGCTTCCATGCAGGGCAGCAGTCACAGCAGCTCTGCTGCTGCCGAGTATTCAGTTGAGAGCATGTCTGCGACTAGCATGTCTGCCATGATGGCTGGGTCACTGGTTTCCATTAGCTCCAGCAGCCAAACGATGGAAATGTCTGCTCACTCGCATGTTGAGGCCTCATCCTCACTGAGGGCCCTAACCACCGGGGTGAAAAGAGGTGAGATGTATTTTATAAGTTGCTTAAATCAGTTGGTAACTTGCACTTATAGCATAACAGGAGGTGGGCCTTGAATGATCTGAGCATCTTTGTGAGTAAAGAATGCAAAGGAATGGAATGTAAAGACGAATGTGATGTGAGAAGTCCCACTTGGTTAAAGAAAAGTTCCTCTCATGTAATCATCAGTTGACATGTAAAAGTTTAACATTAATGTTTACATTGCAGTCACAAGAAATAAGCTGCTGTTTTCATAAAAATTAAAAGCTGTGTTTTGGAAACCTTTAAACCTTCTTCTATACTGCCTGTGTGAAAACAATCAGTCAGTGGCAGTAAAGTAAAAAACATAGGTAGCCAGCTTGGCAGGCTACTGTGGCTGAATAGCACTGGTATGGTTCAGGCTAGTTAGCATGTTAGTTGTTAGCTTGCAAGCTACATTAGCCTGCCAACAAACCAACAATCAAATGAATTTCAATGTGCCACTTCTTTTGTGATGGGGCACTAAACCTTCAAAATCACCAAACCTGGAAATGCAAAGTTTTGACTTGGCAGTGATGAAAGGGAAAAGAAGAGCCCCATTGCATATGAAACTTTTAAATAATAGTAAATACCACAAATAAAGTCAATGACTTTGATAAGGAAACATTAGTTCTCTACTCCAGTTCTCCAGCTGTCTCACCTAACAATAAATATGTAAGGATATCAAAAATCATCAAACTGCTCCCACTGTTTTCAAACAACCTACTCTATTTTTGACTTGTACGTACTTATTTCAGTGAATACAATGTTAACATCAGTTAAGGTATGAAAATGTCAAAACACTGACTAAATGAGAGAAACTAGCCTGTAATTTTCACAAGTGTAAAACTTCCATCACTGACCTTGTCCCTCTTTGTTAACAGGCACTCCACCAAAGATCGAAGCCCTTCCACAGAACATTAGTGTTGAGCCAGGAAAGTCCCTGACATTGTCAGGGGTGTTCTCTGGAGACCCTGCCCCGTCCGTCCAGTGGGTCCGCTCTGGTCGGACCCTTCCCAACGGGGACGAGCGGTATCATGTGGAGAGCACCGCTGACCTCTCCACCCTTGTGATTTCTGCAGTGAAGGAGGATGACGCCGGAGCATACACACTCCGACTGTCCAACGAGCTTGGCTCTGACTCTGCAACTGTCAACGTTCACATTCGGTCCATGTAAAAAAAAAAAAAAAGAAAAGAAAAAAAGAAAAAAAAGAAAATTTATGTCCCCCGTTTCCCTGATCCAGAACCTTTTTATTTAGTGAATTAGCAACAATAATCTACTTGATAAAGATCTGGGTTTCTGTTCTTGTAAATATGAACTATTTTTGTACCAATCTTGACATTAATTTATGCCAAACTAGACTAAAGTCTAAAGTTGTTATAAAATGTGCCATATTGGACAATTATGACTTAGGATTTTTGAACCACGTTTCTGTGACATGTACATAATGTATATAGCCGAATTTAACGGTTATGGGAAATGTATGCATTGTTATTTATGACAATAATATGAACTGAAACAAAATGAAACTAAATGTAGTTTAACAGGAGAAAGTTTCACCTGGAACGAATACCCTGTCAAACCAAGAAACTAAACTCTGTGCCTCAACAATAAGTTGAAGTCTTTAAGATTGCCTCAACAGGTAGAGAGGCTCCCTGTTGATGTTATGAACCAGAAACAGAAAGACAAAGTTATTGTTTTGGACACGCATCTGTGCGTGTGATATTACAGTTTCCTATGAGTTGTACCATGAGCATAAGACCCTGAGTGCTGTTTGCATAACCCTCATGTAAGCAGCATGAACTCGCCTTGTGCTCAGACTGACTGAGTCACACCACCACGATTTGATGACCTGCTGAGAGTGCGAGCGGCCTGCACTCTCAGTGTTTAGATCATTTTAATAAGGAGCGCTGTGTCTGTCACAGCACGGCCGGATTGGCTTTTCAAAATGTAACTTCTCCTGGCCATGAATGAAGAGAAAGTCATAGCCGGCTCTGCTGTGCAGAAGCAGCGCTGTCTCTTGGAGGATAGTTAGGTAACATGTTTGTGTGGTTGAGTGTGAGTGTTTTTAGCTTGTAGTTGTTTCACTTGTCAGTCATCAGGGTCTTCTTCATTCACCACAGTGATTCCATCTCCTGTGAAGAAACAAAAAGAAAAGCAGTTATGTTTTGCCCTGCACTTTGATTTAATTTATCTGTTGATGTAGTACTATATTTCATCCTCCTTGAGTTTAATGCATTACTGATTTAATAAAGCATGATTTCAGCACTACGCTCCTGTTGTCTTCATGTGGTTATTGTGGTGTCTTTGGTATGTTTTCCTGTTATCAGGTTCATGTTGAACTCTCATCCAGTGGTAGAAGTTAAGTACATTTAATCAACTACTGTACAGAAGTTGCTGAAGTAGAACTCTCTTTGAGTATATCCATTTCATGCTACTTTTTACTTCCGCTCCACCACATTTCTGAGAATAATGAATAAATGCACCACATTCATCTGACAGCAACAGTTACTGATTCCTTGTCAGATTAAGAGTTTATATAAAACAACATAAGAACAAGATAAAGTTGTAAAATAAAACACATAGTCAAGGATTACATCAGTGGTTTTCAACCTTTGACTTGTTACAGATTGAAATACTAGGTAGTAGTAGATATATAAATTTCTGCTGTGCGGGTAAATTTCAGCCTCAGTAGGCCACTAGATTGTAAAGTTTCTTTTTAGACTAAACTGCTGACTCTAGGGATGACATATAACCTTGTATTTAAGCATGTGTGTATGTTCCAGTGATTAGTCCAGGGCATCACACTGGCACTGGACGACATTTCTTCCATACACTCACTGTTACATTGCCACCTGTTTCTCATCTGCAATCCCCAATTAATCCCATTCAAGCCACATAGTCTGGTGGCAATGGAAATGCAGACTGCTCCTCCTTTCTCTGGTAATCCTTAAACTGGACTGTGCAAGCGCCCACAGGGCTGAATTTCCTTCCTGGCATTACTTAAAGCAACATCAGGGCTCCTTAACACTGCACAGAACTGGCAGCTGACAGTGGACTTGGGTAGCCAGTTCAGATTCCTTTAGCATGTCACCAAGACTACACTTGACTACAGTCGTTGTAGTATTAGAGCTCATGAAGAACATTGTCATGATGGTGCCATGGGAGGAGGCTTTCTAGCACAAGTGGAGATGTGGAGACTATGAGGGCCTAGTCACCAACTGCCACAGACAGGGCTGGAAGGTTTTTACCTTTAGAGGTCGGGTGCAGGTGGACAGTCCCTCTGTGTTCACATCACAGGTGGGAAGAGGGGGAGAGCCATCTACAACACCACGGAGGCTGCTGAGGAAGCTTGATCAGCTTCAGCACTCACTGTTGCCTGAGTCAAAACACCTGAAAAATCTGATGACCTCAGGATACATCACTCACTCATTTGTATACAAAACATAAAAGTGTATTGTTTCTGACCCATTATCTGTAATACTAATCCAGTAATATGTAAAACTACATCATTTACAGGCCCAATTTTCCAGCATTTGTAATGGAGTAATTTTACACTGATAATAAATAATAAGAGGCTCAGATTTTCATTAAAGTTGGTATGTTCCCTCATTTAAAAAAAGATATTATTTATTACAAGAAAATTTCAACAAGAAACTTATGTCATAACAACATATCACTGTCTCGTTACACAATGTTCTCATTATTACACAGAATCACAAAAGACAAGAAACGTTCTTCATTATGTTGACATATGAGATTATATCTTAACGAGAAATGTTTTTAATGGGAATTCTTTTTTTTGTTTGTGATATAGTAAGATAAGTGATATGTTGTTAAAACAAGAAAATTTTATTTTAAAATGGAATGATTTGATATGTGGTAAATAAGAAAAATATAACAACATGACACATCTTAGTTATGAGAAACTCAGCAAATTTTCATGGCAGCAGAAATACTGAATACTCTCTACTTATTGAATATATGATCAAAGATAATGCTTTTTTTCTGTTTTGTTAGGTTAAATTTTATTTGTTATAATCAATTTCAATGATTACTCCAAAACTGACTGAGGCAGGTTTGGAGGCCTTAATGAAAGAAAAACAATATAACCTGATAAAACAATATACTGAGAACATTTTCCATCTTGAAGTGCAAATATTAAGACTGTACAAAACACATGATGTGATTTACATCAACAAAATTCACATTTGTGAGTTTCCACTGTACAATCATCAATCGTGTTGTGTCTCCTCAGAACACAATAGCTCGTATCATAAACTTAACACTGATATGACAATGTGTACAACAACCTTTGCGACCATAAGAGCATGTAGAGAGACCAACACTTATAATTTACCCAGTTTTTCTAATGGTTTTCAGTTTTCATTCATTGATTCATTTATAAATGCTTCAACTTTGGTGATTTTTCAACTGCTGCTAAGGTACCGTCAATAATCAGACATCATCTCATCATACTCAACAATCAGATGTTTCACGGTAAAAGCCTAGCTGTAGCTCAGAGACTCAGCTTATCATTACTACAAGGGTAATTACATTATATGGTGGGGTTACAGGTTACTTACTTTAAAAGACCTATTGTGTTGAGTCAGTCCTGAAGGATTCTATAGGAGAGTTTATGCTTACATAAATGACAGACTTTGCCTATGATTAATGTTAGCTCACACAGCAAAACAACATCTATGCCGTTTTTATTTCCATGTCATGACTCATCAACCTGTTAGCTTTAGCGTCCGTCTGTAAGCATATGTCTGTAGTGTTATAGTGTACTCCCTTTAAAATGAGTCATCTGGAAACATCCAGGCAGCTGAAGGAGGCTTGTGGAGCTAACATTATCTTTAAATTATTTTTTCTGGCTTTTTAGGACTTTATTTATGGGTATGGTGAGAGAGAGACAGGAAAGTCACACACACACACACACACACACGAAAAATCGCGTACACTTGGAAACACTTTCACGTGATGTGAGGACACATAATCAGAATCAGAATCAGAATCAGAATCAGTTTTATTGCCAAGTATGTTTTCACATACAAGGAATTTTTTCTGGTGATTGGTGCAATTGATCAGCAACAGTGGGGCTCTCTAGCCTTGTTGATGAGGCTGATAGCAGATGGGAAGAAGCTGTTTTTGTGGCGAGAGGTTTTGGTCCTGAAGGACCGCAGCCTCCTGCCAGAGGGGAGTGTCTCAAAGAGTTTGTGTCCAGGGTGGGAGGAGTAAATGCACATAAATGCACAACAGGCAAAATCAGACACACATGCTAAAGACAACCCATGCATATGCGCACATACACACACATACACACACAGTCACACACAGACACACAGAGACACAGGTTGGATTCAAACCCTGGGCCACTGTGGTTAGGACTAAGGCTTAATGGTATGCGCTCTACCAGGTGAGCGAGTTAGCATTACCTTAATTAGCTAGCTAGCTACAGGTGATAAAATGTGCCTGTGACAGTTGTCATTTTTGTAAAGTCACTGGTGAGAAAGTGAGAAACTGCTGTTGTCTACTCATGTCTTAAATCAAGGACCCAAGTGAATCTGCAGCTGCTGACGCTATAAACTGTCAAAAGACTAAATACAGAACATTCTAGAACGTAAAGATTGAATACAGGAAATTCTAGAATGTGAAGACTGTCAATATTGACAGGCCTAGCAACGGTAGCTAAGGGGGCCCGCTTATAGAACAGTCAGTTAGATGTATTTATGATTACCCTCCTCTCTGCTAGCACCAATGATCTGCAGCTCAACGTTCTCTCCATTCTCTAGAATCACCTCCTGGGTTCCTCCACCAGCCTGCTGCTCCACATCAAGCTTTTCCTCTAGGCCCAATGCCCCTGCTGACTCCCCTGCAGGAGTCTGGAAGAAAGAGGAGGGATGGATGACCAGTGGCAGGGTGGGTGAGATAGGAGGAGGGAGCGGCTGAAGGAGTCCCTGTCAGAAGAAACACATCATGTACTTTTAATCAATTTCAGCTCCAGACTGATTGATTCTGAACTGACTGATTATTGATGATGTTTTTCTGACCTGCAGCTGAGCAAAGATCCTTGGCTGCAAAGAGGTGAGAGAACTGAAGAGCTGAGCGGCTTCAGGAGTTAAACAGTCCTTTTGTGTGTTTCTCTGTGTTTGGAGGGGGTCCTCAAAGCCGCATGAAGACGAACGTTTGTGTGTGTGTTACCTTCAGCAGCAGGAGTCAGTGTCAGTGTGACAGTCTTCATCAGAGGGTCAGTACTATTTTCTGTCTACTAGGAGGAGAAACAAAGACGTACTAATGATCCTGTAACACCACATGTGCAGGGTTGTTGTGAGTTATTATTACACAAAATTTACAGATCACCACTGACTGTGGGTTTGACTCTGTCTGTTTTATACTGTTAACAGATGATATTCTATGTTTCTTTTCTTGCTTATGTGTTTGAAGAACCTCTGGTGTCTTGGCTGTCAGCCCCAGGGCCCTCTGGGACTCATGTATGTGGCTCTTGATGTCGTTGACGGTGGGGAAGAATCTCAGGTTGTGTCTCTCTGGAAGTCCTTCAGATTTAAACAGTTTGTTCTCAACAAAACACCTGATGACACACGTTATAGACACACACACACACACACACATTAACAACTTCAGACTGTAACCCAGGTATTTGAGTCACAGGTTTGATTCTTACCTGAGCTGTTTGCGGACAGTATAGACCTGATGGTGACCTGCCGCCACCAGCTCTCTGATCCTTTCTGCCACCTGTGGGTGGAGACGAGACGGCATCAGTCCATTCTGACAGGGATGGAGAGACTGTTCTTACCAAAATGGCATCAAGATCACTTCACATTCAATTTACCCAATCAATAATCAAACTACTTTTAAAATCATCCACACATGTCCCCATCTCCTGCTCTCCAATGAATGAGGATGAATCTTTGAAATTTAATGACTCCATGATCTTTCCACTGGACAACCTTTACACATATAACAGAAGAACTTCATGATCCTGCTCGAAGACTTCCTTTATGACCAGTAAAATTTCATCATGTACTCAAAAGCCTTGTCTTGTCAACCCCCTTTAGGGTTGTAAGACTGAGAACTCCCCGTAGTAACTCATCTGACACACCAGAAACAAATATAGCTCGATTGTTCAGCTGTTTGCTGTCATAGCTCACCTGCTCAATCTCTGACACTACAACATTCATCATTATTGTTTTTATTTATGTTATTTATTCTTATTATTATCATTATTATTGACACTGATAATTATCACTATTATTATCACCAATATAACAATCAGTTTACCAAAGCTTGAACACAACAGTATATGTAGCTGTTCCTGGTGTCTCTCTCTCTCTCTCTCTCTCTCTCTCTCTCTCTCTCTCTCTCTCTCTCTCGCTCTCCATTTTTTCTCCTTTAAAGCCACCACGCTGAGTTATGGTCAATAATCAATAAGTTCAGTTAAGAAAGAAAAATCATCCAAACATTAAAAGTATGAAAGAAACAGTTCCTGTCCCTGTTTTTTTCAAGTAACACTGAAGTGACAAAACAGTCTTTCTTCAACAGAAGAAAACAGACATTATCACTTCTGTTTTTATTGGTCTGTCTTCCCTCCACTACACTCTGTATGACCTAAGTCTTGAAAAAATTGCAGTGCACATTTAGTTAGTTCAGAACAGACAGAAAGGACAAAGACTGATTTTAAAAACGATAAAATGAAATCTTTTGAAAAAAAAAAAAACAGTGATTCTGGTCTCTCTGCATCGATGTGGACCAATACACTACGTTACCTGTGTTGACGAATGGGATGCCATCATACTGAGACTTCCACACGAGTCTGGCTGCAGGTTTGTCCAAAGATGGAGACCGAGGGGCGGTGTTTAGCTCAGTTGGTAGAGCACCCCTCCCATGTGCTG
Source organism: Trachinotus anak (assembly GCF_046630095.1). Classification (NCBI taxonomy): domain Eukaryota; kingdom Metazoa; phylum Chordata; class Actinopteri; order Carangiformes; family Carangidae; genus Trachinotus; species Trachinotus anak. The sequence continues at coordinate 591,317 of NW_027273890.1, forward strand.
AGGCTATAGTCCTCAATGCAGGCGGCCCGGGTTCGAATCCCGCGCCAGGCGCCCCTCTCCTGCATGTCATTCCCCCTCTCTCTGCCTCCCCATTTCCTGTCTCTCTCCTATAGCCTAATAGCAGAAACCTCTGTAGGAATCTTCCAACTTGTCCAGGTTAAGGTTAATACTGCTTAGTGCACATATGCTCATACAGACCTCCACGCTGCAGAGCCCAGCTGGGGGTGCTGGAAGACACCACCTTTATACAAGCTGCAACATCCAGACTGTTGAGAACACACACACACCGTTAACTCTCACATCATACGTACACATCATACGTACATGACAAAACATATGCTATGAATATCTAATATCTAATACTGAACACCTGTAGTATGGTGGCTGAGAGGTGGCTACAGTTATTTGGCAGAGATTCATTCATTAATATAAACACAGGATTACCAAATAAAACACAGACAGAAATAGAGGATAAAAGTAAATTAACAAAAAATAAAATCATAAACACAACAACACTGCCCAGAGGCGGAAACACAGCTCCATGACGCGTGATGAGACCCCTGGCTGTGAAATGGGGATTTGAAACAACCTGGTGGCAGCTGTCTGTTCACTGGGAGCTCGACTTCCACTGGCTGTGTCATCATTTACCTTGGTTACCGGGACGTCAACAACAGGACCTAGAGGCATATTGACAAACAACATAAATAAATTAATGGCAAACAACGTTAACAGAGCAGATCACAGATCAGACGCCTACCTGCTGGAATGCTGGAGGAGATCACAGGCAGCTGAGACCCTGACAGCTGATTGGACGGAATGACAAACAACTCTCTGCCCTCTGATTGGCCCGTCACATCCACCTGTCACACAGACAAACCCCCAAAATGAAACCAAATGTTGATAAACAGATTTAAAAGAACAAGTAAGTGTGTTTTCAGTCTCACCAGACGTTCACAGGGCAGCGTCTGACCTCGCAGCCCCACAATGATCAGCTGATTCTGACATGGTACTGGGGAGGAGCCCACAGCTGTGACGTCATCCAGATGTCCGTAGCTGGATCAGAGGGGGTGGAGCCCACAGGAGGTGGAGGAGGAGGTTTTGTTTCTGTATTCACAGTGGATGTGAGTGGGGGCAGAGGCCAGTCAGCTGATCCAGGATCTGCAGACTGAGTGAAGGTGATGGCAGATTTAAGATCAGCCAACAGAATCTCTCCAGATACATTTTACACGTACAAAGAAAAACCCCAACAAATGTCCGTGGAGCAGAACCACGAAGATATCCACCGATCATTAACGTCCAGAAGAGAGCGTGTTTAAGCACCTTAAATACAGACCCCCAGACTCCCTTAAATCCAGACCCCTCCATTCCAAAGCCCTCGGAACACAACAGCTGAACCCAGAGAAGAGTCCCCTCTTTCAGCTGGTGAGGAGACTACCTGCCCCCTCTCACACACACCCTGACCAGTCTCACAACAACACTGCTTTCAGCAAGCAGAGTAAACCAGTTTATAAGAAGTTCTCAATCCTCTGCCCTCCTCAGGTAAAATTATCAATGCCTCAAGGAAAAACTACCAGGTTACAAATACAAGTCCTGCATTTAGAATACTACTGAAGTACAAGTGCATCAGTTTTATCAGCTTAAGTTACTTACAGTATGCAAAAGGACATTTTTAGAATAAAATCAATCTTTGATAAAAAAATTAATTAAATTAATCCTGAGTCATCAATGACTCAGCAGCGTTTTATTGTTGTAGCTACTCCAGGTAGAGCTGCTTTAAACTACAGTTAAATACCACTTACTATTACATACCACTTCAAATACAGGTGTAGCCGAGCGTTCTGGGTTCGCCTATACTGTCTGAATATAGAAAAACAATAAACGGGACAGGAGACAAGAGAGCGTGTCCAGAAGCGACTCTGCTGCACTTTATTCCTCAAAAACCAAGAGACACACCCTCACAACATCCTCACAACATCAGCGGTAAACCCCGCGAACTTCCCCCCTACGGCAACTCAAAGGGACACACCTCCTTTTCACACATAAACACAGAACAGTCTGTTACACAGGTATATACAGTTACCACCTTATATTATAAATATTATGTAAATATATCAATATATTATGATAGAGAAATTAACTGAAAACAATTCAGACATGACGATGACACACTGACGTTATACAGAGAAACAACTACACACCGATATAATATAAGAGACTGGTTCAATCTGTAATAGTGAGTTGTGTTTCTCATTTACTCATTTGGCAGATGCTTTTATCCTAAAAGACTTATAAGTGACACAGAAGCAGTAGTAACTACAGTTAGTGTAAATGCAGCACACCGCTCTACACTTCATCCATCCATTAAAACCTGTTTCAACCTGAGACATGCAGCTGAAATGTTAGTTAATGTTAGTTATGTTATGTTAATGTTAGTTATTCTGCCATATTGGACCGTATGTTAGCATGCTAACAGTGAGCTACCGTTGCCTCTCAACCTAAAGCCCACGGTGTTAGCTCTGTGTTAGCTACTGGGAGCTCTGAGCTAGCAGTCTGTTAACTGTGTGCTAGCAGTGCATTAGCTTCGCATCAGCCGCCGTTAGCTCTGAGCTAGCTGCCGTTAGCTTCTCTCTGTTGGCTGACGTATTTATCTCAGCGGGAAAACGAAAACGAGTCCACTTAACCTCGTCTTCAGTATTCGCCTCCCTCCACGGCATGTTTGTTGTGCCGCGGAGGGAGGACACCGTCGTTTGGTATTAGCTGCAGTACCTGTTTTGTACCGAGTACATAGACTGTATATAAAAAGGTACATAGACTGTATATAATAAGGTACATAGACTGTATATAAAAGGTTGAGTAGTGATGTTGTTGTTTAAAAAAGTCACAATATGGACCATCCCGTGCAGGTAAGTGCTGCACACCTAACTCTATTCACACATTTGGCAGGTTTAATCTTTTCCATCCTCCGTCATGGATGATGATGTAGTTATTGCTCCAGATTGAAAGATCAACTCTTCAATGTGGCGTGTCTTTCACATCGAATTAAAAAATAAAGCAATTTAATATTTTCGAGCTTACCTCTAAATATACAGACATATGCGATAAAACTCTTGAACATGTTACCAATAGCAACGATACACTCTAAAATTCTGCATGTCTCTTACAACCTTGATTCTCAAACTGTGGTACGCGTACCACTGGTGGTATGCGAGCTCCCTCTAGTGGTACGCGACCCCCCCAATTGTACATGGAGGAACGTCATAAATATTTTTTGAAAATGAAATTAATTTGAAAATATATATTATTAAAATAGTACAAAACTTAGAATGAAAATATATAAAACATATTAAATTCATATTTAAAATAAGTATTGTCTTTCCTTTATTTTGTCTCAGTATCAGCCTGCTATGTCGTCAGGTTCATGCACTTAGCGCGTGCGTACTTGAGACATGATTAGTTATGAGTTGAACTGTGTGAAAAGATAAACAGAGGTAAAACGTAGAGACTGAAGATGAGTGGTTCAAAAACACTGCACCTATGGCTTCAAACTGGAACTATTGCGAAGAGGACTGCGGTTCAGGAGGAGAATAACTCAGGCAGCGCTGCTGAAAATGAAAAGGAGGACGACAGGGAACCGAGTTCAAGTGCTAGCGGCTACTCAAGAGGTGCCAGTGAAGTGCCCACAGCACCCTCTAGCACCAAGCAGCGCAAAGCAGTCAGGAGATATGACTCCAGTTACCTCAAATTTGGATTTAGTTGCTGCGGGACCGAGGAAGAGCCGAGGCCGCAGTGCGCACCTCAAACGGCACCTTTTAACCAAACACACAGCGCTGAAAGATAAACCATTGGATTTTTTTCTAAGAAAGTGGGATGTGCTGAAGCAGTTCAAGTCCACAATGCAGTCCTGTGTTACATCCACGGCCAAAGCACAGGAGGCTTCATACTGTGCCAGCCTCCGTACAGCAAAAGCCGGAAAGCCACACGAGCAACTGTGCTTGCCATTAGCCAAAGAAATGAGACACAACATGTGTGGGGAGAAAGCTGCTAAGAAGTTAAACTTGCTGCCACTTTCAAACGACACAGTGTCACAGAGAATACGGACCATGGCAGATAATGTTAGAAAGACACTGACTGAGCGTATTAAAAGAAGTCGGTATTATTCCCTCCAGCAGGACAAGACCACCGATGTTGCAGATTTGGCTAATTTGCTTGTGTATGTCAGATATGAGTGTGATGGTGCAGCTCAGGAGGATTTTCTGTTCTGCCAACCACTGGAGACCAGAACTACAGCCGAGCACATATTCCAGCAACTGGACACCTTTATCCAAGAGAACGGGCTCGATTGGAAAAAGTGTGTCGTTGTCTGCACTGACGGCGCCAGGGCGATGACAGGCCGCCACAGCAGAGTAGCAGCCCGGATTCGGGAGGTGGCACCTGAGATGCGATGGACTCACTGCAGCATCCATCGCAAGGCACTTGCAGTGAAGAAGATGCCCGATGAGCTGAAGTCAGTGCTGGACTCAGCTGTAAAAACAGTTAACTTTATTAAGGCCCGACCGATGCTCTGTGATGAAATGGGCAGCGAGTATGTCCAGCTCCTGCTTCATACAGAAGTCAGATGGTTGGCAGGTTTAATCTTTTCCAAGAGGGAAGGCGCTTTTGAGGCTTTTCGAGTTGCACAGAGAGGTCCAGGTGTTCTTACAGGACAAAAGCTTCCCCATATCAGATGTTTTTGAGGATAATGGCTCAGTCAGCTGGCATGGCTCAGATATTTTCTCCCATTTGAACGACTTGAATTTGGGACTACAGGGACTCTCTGTCAGTGTCTTTGACGTGCAGGACAAAGTCAGCGCAATGCTGAAAAAGTTGGAGCTGTTTGAAATCAAAGTCAAGGCAGGTGGTGTTTCTGCTTTCCCCGCTTTGGAGAGTTTTCTTACTGACAACGACCTGCAACTTGATGACGGGGTCAGGGACAACATCGCTGCGCACCTCGTCTCCCTCAGACAACAGTTCAGGGAATATTTCCCAACGACGCCCGAAGTGAACAACTGGATGAGAAACCCATTCAGCATCGAAACCTCTGAAATGCCCAAGGATTTTACTGTTTGCGAGCAGGAGCGTTTAATAGAACTGTCTTGTGATGAAACGTTGAAGTCTGGTTTCAAAAAACAGTCGCTGTTGGACTTTTGGATACAGCAACACAGGGAATACTCAGCGCTTTCGGATAAGGCCGTGCACTTTCTCCTTCCTTTTGTGACAACATATCTGTGCGAGAAAGGCTTCTCTTCACTTGCCATCATTAAGACAAAATACAGGATCAGGATGGATGCTGAGCCAGACCTGCGACTGAAGCTGACCACAATTGAGCCAGACATCACAGGACTGCGTGTGCAGAGACAGGTGCACCCCTCTCATTAGGCGCACGTAAATTGATAATAGTCACTAATATGCTGGCCAGGTCTTAGTGATTGTAGTGGTTCATTGATCACCTTTTTCCTGCTATGCTGCTATTTGCTATTAGTAAGAACACATTGGTCAAAGCGGGACTGAAAGACTGTATTGAGCCTAACGATGTTCGGACAGGTGTGTGTTTTTGGTCCCACATGTGAAGACAGTCGTTCATACTGACATTATGCACTGACTTTTCTAATGTGAATGGTTATTTTTGTTATAGATTTGTAATTTTCTGTTGTGAGATTTTTGATGTTTCATATCTTTGTTGCTAAAAAAATACTTTGGAATTTTGATTATCTGTGACCTGGATTAGAAGAATATTTTTTGAAGAAACAGAACACTTATGGCTCTGTTAGCCTACTGTGTGTATGTGTGAATGAATGAAATACAGCTGTTATTCTTAATGTTCTTGCTTGCTGTGTGTTTGAGAGATAAAGAGGTGCTGCACCTTGTTTGGCTGAGTTCAAGTGCATCTTAAAATGCTACTGCTTTGTACAGTGTGGCTGTGGCAGACAACAATTATCAATAAATAATCCTCATATTAGGAGTAAACATGTCTCCTTTGTGAACTGTCCATAGCTAATAGGTTAAGCCTCCGCTATTGTATATTCAATTTGGTCATAATGGTGGTACTTGGAGATCTCGATATTTTCTCAGGTGGTATACACTGTAAAAAGTTTGAGAACCACTGTCCTACAACAATATCTAATGTTTAGGGAAATTTAAAATAATGTCACACCAAGCCTAATTTAAAAAATTTGACAATTTGATATTTTCCTACTTCATGCCAGTTGTATGCACCTTTTAAGAACAGTGTATTTATTTATAAATGGGAATGCCCCACTCTTCAATTCGGCATGTTTCTCATATCAAAACTTCATAAACAATAATGTACAAAGAATGTCAAGCTTAACTCTATTGCTTAAATGAATGAATATTAAAGATACACATGTAAAACATATTATAAAGAGCAAAAATGCACTCTTCAATTTGACAAGTCTCATACAACAATACTGCTAAATAATATAAAAACATTTATAAATGGGAACGATACACTCTTCAGTTTGGCATGTTTAATTCATCCATACTTAATATCTAATTATGTTTTGTGATGTTTTTTACTCATACATATTTTTTTGCCTCCCTCAACATCTACACACCTTGAAGATGATTAAATAAAACCCTGTAATAAATTGAAAAGATTAATTCTGTAAATCGGCATGTCTATTATAATACCTCATATTCAGTGATGTTTAAAAGAATGGCACGCCAAACTCCATAAAAACTAAATCTGACAATTTAACATTTTCCATTTCACAAGTCCAATATTGTTTCATGATGTCTCATATACCAGTGCCTTGGAAATTATGTTTACAGAATGTCACACCAAACTCATTCTTTTTTAAATCTGATTTTCCTACTTCCTGCCAAATATAGACACCTTGTAGATAATAATCTATAATAAATGGGAATGATCCACTTTTTAATTTGGCATGTTTGGGTTTATTAAAAACAACAGCTACTACTTCAGACAGAGACTGAGAGAGTACTTAAATACAAATACTTCATAGTATGAGATAGTATTTTATTGCATTTTACTGCCTCAGTCTTCTGCCATTCCCAATTTACTGTAAACTAGTACTACTACTATTATGACAACCACTTCAACTGCTACTACTTAACAGAGTCAGGGTAGAGTAAAAAAAAAAACATGGTTGTGTAAATGTGTTTGTGTGTGTGTGTGTGTATACAGTTGTGTTCAAAATAAAAGCAGTGTGTTTAAAAAAGTGAGTAAAGCTCAAAATCCTTATAATAGCTTTTATTTCTATACACGCAAATGCATTTGGAACACTGCATATTCTATTCCAAATCAAAACATGAAGAAAAATCAAATTTGTTATTACTTTACAGAAAGTGAAGAAAAAGGAATATTAGGCTGTTCAAAAAAATAGCAGCATCTGCATTTTTCTTTACAAACTCAAACATTTACTGTATAAACTGAAAATTGCTTGAAGATTTAGCTTTCCTGTGAATCACTGAACTACTGTTTAGTTGTATAACCACTGTTTCTGAGAACTGCTTCACATCTGTGTTGCATGGAGTCGACCAACTTCTGGCACCTGTGAACAGGTATTCCAGCCCAGGACGATTGGACTGCATTCCACAATTCCTCTGCATTTCTCAGTTTTGCCTCAGAAACAGCATTTTTGATGTCACCCCACAAGTTTTCTATTGGGTTAAGGTCCAGGGATTGGGCTGGCCACTCCACAACGTTAATCAAGATGCTGCTCCCTTACTGGTGTGTTTGGGGTCGTTGTCTTGTTGAAACACCAATTTTAAGGGCATGTCCTCTTCGGCATAAGGCAACATGACCTCTTCAAGTATTTTGATGTATTCAAACTGATCCATGATACCTGGTATGCGATAAATAGGCCTGACACCATAGTATGAGAAACATCCCCATATCATGATGCTTGTGCCACCATGCTTCACAGTCTTCACAGTGTACTGTGGTTTGAATTCAGTGTTTGGGGGTTCTCTGACAAACTGTCTGCAGCCCCTAGACCCAAAAAGAACTCAGTCCACAAAATGTTGCGCCATTTCTCTTTAGGCCAGTCAATGTGTTCTTTGGCAAATTGTAACCTCTTCAGCACATATCGTTTTTTTCAACAATAGGACTCTGCGAGGGGCCTCTTGCTGATAGCTTAGCTTCACATAGGCGTCTTCTAATTGTTACAGTACTCACAGGTAACTTTAGACCTTCTTTGATCACCCTGGAGCTGATCATTGGCTGAGTCTTTGCCATTTTGGCTGTTCTTCGATCCATTCGAATTGTAGTTTTCCGTTTCCTTCCACGTCTTTCTGGTTTTGGTTGCCAGTTTTTTTTACCTGAGCAGCCGATCATTTTCTGCACTTCTTTATATGTTTTCCCCTCTTCAATAAACTTTTTAATCAAAGTACGCTGTTGTTCTGAACAATGTCTGGAGCAACCCATTTTACTCAGATTTTCAGAGAGAAACGCACTATAACCAGCATGTACAACACTGGCTGCCTTCATCCTTAAATAAGAGCCACCTGTTTGACACCTATTTTTTCACGGAATGATTGACCTCACTAATTGAACTCCACACTGCTATTATTTTGAACACGCCCCTTTCAATTAATGATTCAGTTACACAGAACTAGCAGCATGCATGTCCTGACTCTTGGGTCTGTGGGTTTTCTATTACCCTACTACACCTACTAGTAAATTATTTACCATGTAGAAATGTAATTTCTACCAAAAACAGTGATTGATCTGATTAGTGATATTGGACTGCTATTATTTTGAACACAACTGGATGCGTGTGTGTAAACAGTAAAAAATGATTGTTGTCATAAATAAAAACACTGACACACTGGATCCTCTGCACTTTATTTAATGATGAACTTAAGCGTGTGATATTTTAATGATGTTTCCTCTACATGGATATCCAACATGTTGGGATGAAACTCTCTGTATGAACCACCAAGGCTGATTTATGATCTGTAGGACTGTTCAACATGCTTTGTGCAAATATATTGTGTGTGTATGTACAGAGATACTTTGTGTTAACAGTAAGAGGGATTGTGACAGAATACAACACCAACAGCATACAGTGGTGGTAACTGTTCCCATAAGAAAGTATGCAATGTATAATAATGTATACATTGTATTTACACTACCAGAAACTATCATACATAAATACACATGGATCAGCAAGGAAATACACAGAATATTAACCAACAGACAGGGAAATTCAAATGTCCCAGGATCATGAGAACCAGAGGACATACTGCAGTTAAACTCCCGCTAAATATTATGTTTTTAATCTACAATATACACTCTTAGCCATGGCAGAGACCCCTCCACCCCCCACCCCTCCATACTGCATCTGTTCTGACTAAAATATTACATACAGCAACAAGGATATGAAAAAACAGATCTATGGTTTATGAGCTTCCGACAGCTAAAGAGAAATGATATAAATAACATTTTAATGGTCTGATATTGCATGCAAGAAGCTTAAAGTGGTTAAAGTGGTTAAATTTGTTATTAATAAATGTAGTAATAGTACAGATGACATAGATGTAGATTTTTTTTATGACAACTATATAAGCTACAGTAAATGACTTTAAAGGGATCACCAGTGTACAGCACTGTCAGGATTAGTAATTAATGCCTGGATAACAGTTACCTCTGCACCAGTTAGTAGGAGCCTGAATATGTGTTCAGACCCAAAAACAAAGTGTAAAGGCTGGATGATGGTATATAAAGTCAAAGATCATCACGTGAGTTTAAAATGTTCCACCTTACAAAAGATTCCTGGGTCACGTCTAGAACCCACAAGGTCAAATGATTTCGGTGAAACTGTTGATGTGAAGCATTTACTGAACTGATCTGGATATAAGGCAATGTTTTCTTCCGTAAATCAGGTTTTAAAAAAGTTGTTTTACACTCGAGAATGACACAGTTAGGACAACATCAGATATTGTTTTTGAATGGAGAGAGAACCAGTGTAGCAGGGTGTAGTTTTCAGTCTATTTATAGTCTTTCAGGCCAGTTTAACCTGCAGCAGTTTCTGGACTCTGCTGTAGCATGTTTTAATCAGATTAACATCAAGAATCACAGCTGTGATAGATGATGAGCTCAGAGAGACTGAACCTGGAAAGTACGGACTGAGACCTTCAATAGTCTGTCACACTGATGTGAGTTTATGTGTGACTGTGTTTCATGTCTGCTCCTTAGATAAATGACATCTTAGGGAAACTTTCCAACAGGATGAGGGTCAAAGTTTTTCCATGTTGGAAAAGGAAGCGCTTGTTTTATAATCAGGGTCATCATCCTGTATTCAGGCCAACATGGTAAATATTACGGAATATCGCTGGAATATTGGGGGAAATAAAACAGCTGCAGCAGTTAAATGTGTTTCAGGGAGAGATTTGTGTGTCATTCGATGAAAAGGAATGTGATGAAATCTGAAATGCCAAAGGATTTACAGGTGAGGCTCAAACATTTTACATGAGGTTTTATGGACTTGGCTTAAAAGAGTCTGTTTGGAAACGTAGTGGAGATGGAGGTACACTTATACATGCTCAGTGGACATATGCCGAAATCAATCAACTCTGGATGAAGATTCACTGTTATATTGTTAATTTAGTTTTCTGCCCAAAATCTTATATTGTAGAAGATGGTTAAGTTATCTGCTTTTCTGCAATGACTGAAGAACTGCATCCAGGCAGCAATAACAACTGGAAAGCAAATTATTCTCAGGAACTGGACGACAAGGACTGGGTTAGGAAAAGCTGCTGTGTATGAAAGAAGGTAATACAGGATGTGTCAGGTGGGCACGGATGTATGCTCCTTTAAGTCTTCAGCCTGTGTTTTGACTGGCTCCTCCTGTTTCTGTGTCTGTGTGTAGTTCTAATTGGAAATTAGCTGTATCTTTTTTGTGAAGTACAGTACAGATATTATGTTTCAAAATAAAAACCTTAGGTCATAAAAATGTACAGGTTTCAGCGTAAGTGAAAGATTTGTGCTTATTCTAAAGCTGTTTGCCTAATATCCATGAGGCTACAGACACCAAGGGAAAAAAGGAGGGAAACTGGAGGAAAATAAAAAAAAGACATGGAGTTTCTGCTGAGTTTTGATATCAAGATTTGAGTTGAATGTCTGTAACATCGTACATTGGCTCATTGGAGTGATAAACTGACTGCTGAAACACTGGTGGTCAAACTCACAAATGATGCAAGGAGAAAATTTGTTTTGTTCTCAGTCAGAATACCTGAAAGTCTCCAGTCGTTCTCAGATACCGTAGAGTCTATGTGGTGGATATTAGTTTCCAGAGCAAAGAACACTGGCAAATCATTGTTTGACGAGTTATCGTCAAACATTCGTCTGATTAAAATTCATATATTACCTCAGGTTCGGGTGAACAGTTAGAGTCCAGGTACTAGACTTCAGTTTTAGATTTGTGTTTGCAGAGTTAGCCTCCAAAATAAGTACATTTGGTCTTAGATCTACACTTAGTCCTGGATCTCAAGCACAATTAACCCTGGACTAGGTAAGGACACAGTCTGCCTTCACACATTTCATGATGTAAAACAGAAAATTCTCAAGGCATATCTATATGTACATAGTAGCATATCTAAAAACAGTACAAACAGTAGAAAATACAAAAATAACAAAACATAAATTTGTTTCAGAAGGCATCTAACTTCAATAAAATTAAAATAACAGTATGATATAAATGACAATTTTTACATGATTGCTGACTGAGGTGATGTCACAATATTATGTTTAACGCAATTTGTTTGACAACTAATCTGAAATTTAAACAATAAAAAGAAAAATGATGTAAAAAATGTATAAGGCTTACAAAAAGTTAATAAGTGAACTTATTGTAGTTACACATGTTAAAATGTACAGGTGTGTCACATACATACATATACAAGTCTGAAACATCACAACTTTCCTTTATAAAATCAACCATTCAAAACAATTTTCAGAGAAATCTAACTTCAATTCATTTAAAAGAAAAATCAAAAAGGAAAACTTCACTGTTTTATGTTAATGTTTTGTTTAAATAAATATTTTTTTAAATTGGTGACATTTAACTATTTGATAATTCAGTCCTGGTTCATCAGCTCAACCAGTGTCTCCTGTTTTTTTATGTCACACCAAACTCCATTGAAAAAATCTGCCATTTAAAAAACTTCTACTACTACTACTACTACTACTACTACTACTACTGGTACTACTAAATGCATACACTGAGTAAATAACTTAAAAAATATAAATTGTTATAAATTGTAAGGATCCACTTCATACACCAAACATCACTTGTGAGGATTAAATTAAATTTTAAGTACTAAAGTTTTCACCGAAAAGTTAATTGTCATCACCTAGTGGATGGCAAGCAGGTTGGCTATACTGTGGCAATACTAAAATAAAGTGCTGTGGGGCTTTCAAACTACTATAATCAATTTTCAGCAAGTTCTTAAAATTGTCCTTTAATTCACAATTTCTTTCCTACACACCTTCAGACATTGTTAGAAGATAAGACGAGCATTATACCTTTAGATTGTACCAGTAAGGGTCTTAAACTGGTATCTCACTGAAGGATTGAGCTCTGTCCTAAAAGATACTTTTCAACCCCAAATGATGGGAGATGGATTTGGTGACTAACAACAGAATATGTAAATAAGACAGCTTTGGAGTAGTTTAAAGGCATATTTTGTCTGTTGGATCAAATTTGTCCAGTTTCAGTCCTTTACCTTCTTTCGTCTGACAGTTCAGACAGATCCCCTCCATCTCTCTTTATCTCCTGCTCATCTTTAAATAAATAAGAATACTTCGAGCACTCTAGCCTAGATTAGTGTTATTAAAGTTCCTGAGGAGGTTTTTGTGGCCAAGGTTTCAAAGTTTGATAAACTCCACAGGACCATGGCTCATCTCTCTTTTCTTCTCATTTCTCCAAATTTCTTTTCAACTTCCTCTGTCCTTCCATCCCTGACATTGTGGTCACAGTAGACCTCACAAGGCAGTTCATAAAAGAAAGTGCAAATTAAAAGAATAAATATCCTCCAACAGTCATGTTGTCAACAGGTGGAGGCATCATGAGCTGACTGCATAGCTAGATCTAAAGTAAAACCTCCTCTTTAAATCATACCAGACACTGTAAAAAGACACAAAGCACACAAACAGAGAAAAACGTCCTAAATAAGTGTCACTATTACTTCTGCAAGTGCATGAGGTGTCCTTTATAATGTTTTTAAGTTTCCTAAATAACACTAACTTTGTTTAAAGTGCGTTAAAAAATCTGACATTTGACTTGACTTTCCATATTTCCAAGCCACAAGCCACATCACAGCAGGCGCCCAAATATCTAGGAGAAAGAAGCTCCCTTAATCTCACCACCAATGCAAGGACATTTTTCAGCAAGTTTTCTCTAGGTCATACCTACATGCAACTGGCCACATCAACTAGCCATAACACCTGTTGCAACAGGGGACAGATTTTGGATTTTGAAGACCTTTCGCTTTTAAATTTACAGATTCCTGGGCAATCTTGTCACTCAAGGCCACATCTATAAATAAATGCAAACAAGACTAGTTACAACATGAGCCACGTATCTTAAAGTTAGAGAAGCACCTCAACTCACCACCAACCAAAATATTCAGTTTTTGGGACATTAGGGGCATTTGAGCTACTTAGGCATAGTCAAGGTTGAAAGTTTGAGGTCAATTGGTAACAGGACAGGGCCAACTGGCAACAATCCTTCAAAAAGTGTCTCGCTGAATCACAAAAATGTAAATACCATAAGAAACCCAAACCCCAACCCCGTTCCCACAGACTGTTGGAGTCCACGTGTGATTTCTTACTTGAGAGCATTTTATCGTGGGCCATTTCCTGTACCTCTGATTTAGCATTAGGTTCGGTTTAGTGCTGGGGAGGCTGAATGGCACAACAAACTGTGATCTCTTTTCCACAACAAAAGAGAAGGAAGACAAAGAAGTGAAAAAATAATCTGCTCTGCTTTAAGAAAAGAAAGAAGACAATTTTAGAAGCAGGTCATTCCGTCAGGCTCAGAGGTTGTGGTCGCTGTGGCTCCACCGCCAATCAAAAAGACAGCAATGCTGGATTTTGACTGGTTGATTTTAGGAATGCCACCATTTCCTGCTCTATGAAGAGCAGACAAAAAGTGGGTCTGACTGCAGCTACTGCCACTGGTGTTGAACTCAAAGTCTGGGTCAAGAGCTGTATCCGTGGAAACAACCCATGAGGCTGGACGCCATTTTTTCAAGGTGTATGGTGTCTTAATGCGACGTTTTATTTTCTCTCCTGAAGCACTCAGACTGCCATTATCTGTCAAAGAAACATCATCTGAGGAGTAGAGGGGAAAAACATTAAAAAACCTATTGATGTCTTACCTTTAAAGAATTAAAGGCACAGGCACACAATGTTGTCTTAGTGGTGTCACAACCATATTGCATTCGGGGCTTTTCCTGTTTCTACAGACCTCTATGCCGCCGAATCTGACTTTATTTATTTTATGGTACTTTTGTCCTTTTTGCTTTGGGCCACAGTGCCCAGTCAGAAGGTACAATAAATTTCTGTGTGTTGATCAAACAGGTGTTGCCAGAAGCTTGGTGATATGATGTAATGACTGCTTGCAGAGCTAACAGTTACACCACTGTAGCAGAGAATGACCACCTAGACACAATAGCCTGTCAAAGTCACTTGGTTGCTAATTGGACAGAAATGGTCACAATGGTCCAAAGACCATGGACAATTGTAAATTGACTGTGTGTGATGTGTCCAGCACCATTGTTTTTGATACTAGTTGGCCCTTATGACTGGCCATTCAGCCAATTTAGCATGTTTTTTGGTGGTGGTTTGACTGTAGGTTCAGAGTGCAAAATGTGAACCATCTGACAATTTGTGACAGGAATTCCTTAAAAATCTAATCTTGATTTACCTGAGGAAATGCAGGACGAGGACAGGTCCAGAGAAGAGGGACGCTCAGGCCTCCTGGGTTTGGTCTGTCTAATCTGATCGAAGGCTGAAACTTGTAGAGCTGCAGGATCTTGAGCTTGTGTTGGAATTGTTGTTTCCGAATCTTGAGATCCCAAAACTGGAGTTTTAGGGCCTGGGTTTTCTGTGGCTGGAACCTCTGGAGGGGAAGCTTCTACATTCCCAACTAGAGCTTCTGCATCTGAGGCTGGAGATCCTATGAATGGAGCTTCTGTTGCTGAAGGCTTCTGGGCAAGGGTTGGGGTTTCTGCAGCTTCTGGAAGCAGCATTTCTGGTGCTTTTGTTGAACGAGAATCTGTATCTCTGCAGCCTGGGACCTCAGCAGTAGCAGTAGAGTGGACCAGATGAGCCTTTGCAATTTGGGTAAATCCAGTGGTCAACACTGGTTCTGCAACAAGGGCTTTCTGGAGACATGGACCCATATCTAAGCCTTGACCTCTATCCTGGGTAGTGGTAGAGGCCTGGGGAGGTGATGTGTGACCAGATGTAGTTGGTCCTGCTGGACCAGAAACCAGATTTGAAAGAGGAGCAATAGCAGGGGACTCAGGTTTAGGACTGCTGATGTCTCTGCCCTTACCAACCTCTGAGACCATCATCCTTTCAGGTTTAATCTCTAATCCCCTGATTTCTGATCCTGACGCTATCCTATTATTGTTGTTGTTGGAGTTTGAGCCTCTTCCTGACAGGATGTTTCCAGCTCTTGACTGCAGATGAGGAAGGGGCTCACTCTCAGCAGGTGGCTGTTCTCTCCTCAGAAGTGGTTCATGTTCATCAGGACTGAAGTTGAGTAGGTTCAGATGGTTGTCTTCTCCTCTGATCATCCCTCCCTCCAGCTTGTCCTCCTCCTCCAGCTGTGGTCCTGCTGGATTAGTTCGACCCCCACCTATCATATCATTTGTCACCAGGGTGGGAACCCCTGCATTACAGCTGCTGGCGACCACTGTTATTGAGTTCCCAGTTGCGACACTGCCTCTTGTACTGGTGTTGTTAGTCACTGTCGTTACCAGGTGGGGCTCTACAGCAGTGGCAACTGTTACCGTGTTCATCTTAGCAACGCCTGTTTCCACCTGAAATACAGAACTGTCTGAATTAGTGAATTAGCAATTTTTTGTGAAAAAACGGGAAGATCAGACTATATAAAAGAGTAATATGTTGAAATAAACTGTTATCAAATTTCAAGATTAATTTTGCAGTAAACCTGTGGGCTAACCATGGCAATGCTCCAAGTTCTACCAAAGCCTTTGAGCTTATGACAGTGTATATTGCTGTGATGATGGATGAAATACTAGGAAAAAATATGAATGTAAACATTTCCTACAGTTTGAAGCAACTTACTCTTGACTTAGTGAGTAGAAACAAAGAATCCTAGTGATGATAAATGTGTTGACTAGTGTAGAAAAGTGCTTATAGCTCTGGGAAAAAGAGCATATGTATTAACTGGATGTCTTCAGGACCTAGAAAATCAAGGCTGACACAAAAGCCGGAGTATTAAATGCCTGCAGGACAATTTGTAGGGGATAAACACAACAAACAAACAGCTCCTACAACTAGAAACCAAAACAGGCTTTGTTAAAAAGGGGAACACAGGATCTCAAGAGTTACTGGTTTCTTCCCACAGTGATGGTCAAATGTCACAACTTCAGTGATCGCTAGATGACTCAAAGATATTCGATATGCTCTCCAGAAAACTGCAAGGGCTGACTGTGCTATGATCTGCCTGGCTTCTCTCAGGGCAACAGTAAATAAGTAAGCACTGATAATGACTGATAACAGTGGGAAACACAATTTTTGTTGAGTTAGGTCTGACAGCTGTTTTTAACTAATTTTTGGGTGCGGAATCCAAAACCGATCTCAGTTTTTCTCTATCACGTCAAGTTTTTGAACTATAGGATCCCCGTTTTCTTAAAACATATGAAAAATACTGTACTAAGATGGAGCTTTGAAAACTAAAAAAACAGCATAAAATGAAATAGAACTTACAACGGTATGCCCATGGTTACAAGGTTAAGAGAAAAACCAGCACAAATCCTCTTAATTCCTACTATGCCAGCTTTCTGTTTGCAGATATTGATAGTACTGACCTATTGGGAGCTGCACACACCTCTCACCGCACTGTCTCATTGTGACTGCACAAACAAGTTGCCACGTAGCTGTTGATGAGTCCAATCGTGATCAGCTGGCAAGTCTTACTACAGCTGATCAGTGGAACTTTGCTTATCTGGAGGGTAAGCTGTGGAGAAAACACTTGACGTGCTAGAAAAAAACTGACTGCAATTTTGGAATCAGCATGCCAATTTTAGTTTTAATAAGCATAAAAATCTAACTCAACAGAAATTTTTTTTCAAATTGTTCCCCAGTGTAATCCAAGACCCTATTTAGAACCATCTACCTCATCAGATCAGACCCTACCTGTCTATGGTTTGACTTGAGCTTTCCCAGTTTAAGTCGAGAGGAAGCCAAGGCGGTCTCCTTATATTTGGGGAGGAGGTGGAGGCTGGTGGGTCTCTGGGGAAGGTTCTGCTGTTTGGGGAGAGGGTGGATGGAAGAGGAGGAGGAAGGAATATCAATGCCACCAACACCCAGTTCACCTGGAGGAGCTGACACAGAGTTGTTTGCCTGGAGGGACCACAGGAACAGATTTCTGGTTAGTGTGTACATTCAGTAATAGCCACACTGGTAATTCTGTGAGGTAGTGATCAGTAGTAATACCTCATTAGCTTGCAGTGTCTGATGGTACAGCAGGCTGGTAGCTTGTGGCTCTGAACTGAACTGTTTCTGTGAATGCTCCATCAAGTTTTCATCTGAACTTTCCCTCAGGTTCTTATCAACCTGCAGAAACAGATGTTGACATGTTAATGTGTGAAGACCAGAGGAGGCTCATCCTCTATTTTTGAGAGACAAGAAGGAGATCAAAATATGAAAAAGTAACTGGTTGAAATAAACAATTATCAAATCTCATTATCATTAATTAAGAATTCCAGATTTTCAAGGTTTTTGTTTTTGCTTCTAAATCAGAGGGTATTGTGTAAAATTCCCACTGTAACACACTGGGTGCTCATGACCCTTTGTTGGACTGACAGGCTTCTAGTGACACATTATGAACATACAAGGTTAATTCCCATCCAGAGCCTGCAGTGGCTGTTTTTAATAAAACTTGTAGGCCATTGTTTTACAGCTCAATGTTTTTGTTGAGCACAAGAAACTAGAGAGAAGTAGCCAATTAGTGCAAATAACAGCCAACAGAAATAATCTGGTGGTCTTTAAAATATTTTAGAACCTCTAGCCGCCACTGCTGGAGACTGATGTGGTCTGATGATACACAGAGGAACAATGAAGAATAAAGAATAAATTGAAAGAATAAACTAAAAGTAAAGACCTCTTTTGGGTCAAGCTTGGTGGCCTCCAGGTCTTCTTCTGTCAGCTGCAGGCAGACTGGGACACTGGGCACAACACTCACTGGAGGACAACAGGGAACATTACAACACTTATTAAGACATGTCCACAACAATTCACATAAATGTTAAAATGCTAGTTACTTGTCAAAGGGATATCCACCCACGCTCACTTTTGTAGAGGTGTTTAGTTGAAATTAACTAGGTCTTCGTGGCATTAGTCACATGCTGTCCAAAACATCATAAACATCAGTGTGTGACTTACCTTTGTTTTCAGATTCAGAGATGGTGGAGAGGACGGTGGCAGGCGTCAGGGCGGTGGTGGTTGACATGCTGCTGTCTGAACTGGACAACCGAGCTTGATTCTGACAGAGAAAGAGAGAGAGAGAGAGACAGAGAGATAAATGACTATAATAAATAAACAGTTTGTTTTGTTTTTATTTTGACACCTGTTAAACTTCTACCTGTGCCTGCTGCCGATCATAGTTGATGGAGTTTCTGTTCTTTTCAGCACCTTCTGCTCCATTCATGGTTGTCCTGATGACAGATGCTGGGTTTCCATCTCCCTGGAGATTTTTGACCACACCCACTTTCAGATCCTCAATGTATGAGGAGGCGGAGCCAACCTGAGGTGACCAGCAACCGTGAGACAGATTCCTGAGAGAGAGACAGAGAGAGAGAAAGAGAGAGAGATATCAGAGATCAAGGAGTGTGTAGTCCTTTATTTACAGTGTATACCTGTGGTTGTGTGTTGCAGTGTGTGTATACCTGTTGTTGTTTATACTGCGGTGTGTGTATACCTGTGGTTGTGTATTGTGGTGTGTTTATACCTGTGGTTGTGTATTGTGGTGTGTGTATTCCTGTGGCTTTGTAATGCAGTGTGTGTATTCCTGTGGCTGTGTATTGCAATGTGTATGTACCTGTGGTTATTTATACCTGTGGTTTTGTATTGTGGTGTGTGTATAGCTGTGGTTTTGTATTGCGGTGTGTGTACACCTGTGGTTGTGTATTGCTGTGTGTATACCTGTGGTTGCGTATTGTGGTGTGTGTATACCTGTGGTTGTGTATTGCTGTGTGTATACCTGTGGTTGTGTATTGTGGTGTGTGTACTCAGCAGTGTAAGTTCAGACAGTCTCTCCTCTGCACACTGAGCAGTGAGTCGTGCCTCGGCGTCCTGATCCCAGCAGTCCTCCATTGTCTCCTTCAGGGAACGCAACACCTGAAAACACAAAAATACACAAAGTCAGCAACAGAGAGTTACTGTCGTGACCACAGCACAAAACTTTTTTATGAAGAATTATAACAGTAATCTAAACATTGTGTTTTATCACAATACATTTCATAACATAAATGCAACTTTAACTAGATATTAAACCATGTTGTGAATATCAGCCTGTCAGGGAGTGGTTCCCTCAAACAAGGTCCACAGTAGTTGAATTATTGAATTGTTATTTTATGTAGACAATGGCAGATATTAATTTGCTTTCTTACGTATGTGGCATTATTGAGACAAAACTCCATAGAGGTTCAGAATATCAGTGGTAAATTTCTGGGGATGTTATATCACATGGTGGTGTATCTTTGAGCTGAGCCTGGACTGACAGGTGAGAACAGTAACACTCACCAGGTTGTTCTCCTTCCAAGCTTCAGGGAATCTGGGTCTGTATTTCTCTCTGGCGACGAGGAGCTGCATTTCCTCGAAGCTTGGATGATTCCCGAGCTCTGCCTGAAACGGCAGCTGGTACTCTGGTGCTGTTTCACCTGAACACAAACATTAAGTGTATGTCTGTTTTACACCAGTGACAGTGAATATATGCAGCGTTTGGCTTGGTACACAAAAAAATGTACAGCACCTGATCTCAGACTCTGCCTTTAATTAACCAGGTTTGAGGAATTTGTTTTTTTTAATCCATAAAATTTCAGAAAACAGTGAAAAAAAAAATGTATGTGCTGGTACAAAACGAAGATCTGCTGGACTAGACTGATATTCTTCTGGCTATTAAAAGTCTAAATAGCCTAGATCAGAGGAGAGCTGGGGGAGATGTGCGTGAGTCAAAGATACTATGTGAGGCGAAAAGGAAAGGTGTGTGCAGGTGTACAACCAACAGGAAGTTAGTTATTGTTGTTTGTCTGATGATTTGAGCACTTTAAAACACACAGAGACTCGCTGCTGCAAAACCAGAATCCTCCTGTTTTTAAGTTTACTTTGATATCATAGTGATCCAGTGATGTTGTCTGAACATCATGATTCACTGCAGACAGGAGCTGATCACAGCTGATCACAGCTGTTCCAGCTGCTGTTACTGCAGACAGTTTGACTGAATGCAACCACATTTAGCATAGAAATGGGCCTCAGACATTGAAACCCAGCTGCTGTTTGTATTTTTATTTATCTAATTTGTTTTTATTGTGCACAGTAGCTGTGTCCCGGTTCAGGGGCCAAAGAAATGACTGTTGATGTCATTAGTGACCTTCAGTGGTTAATTTCCTTCTGGACAATAATAGAGATGAGGGTTGAAGTCTGAAGTTGTGTGTTGTGTGTGATATGTTGTATGTCCTGTATGTAGCCTGTTGTTTGTTTGAAGTGTTGAGTCACCTGGGAACAGGTCAGAGCACCTCCTGAAGCTCTCCCAGAAGAGCAGACCCAGAGCATAAACATCCACCTGCTTGAGCGCTGACTCACAGTCCCTGAGGTTCAGAGCTCCACCCAGGACCTCCGGAGCCATGTACCGCACCGTCCCCACCTACAGAAACACACACCTGTAAAACTACCCTCTGTTTGAGTTTACACCTGTACCATCATCATCTTCACATGACCTGACCTCAGATATCGCCATGGTGTCGTCGTCTCCGGGGCGACAGGGCCGGTTTCCTGTCAGCCTCATGGACAGACCGAAGTCAGCGAGGACGCAGGACAGATCGGCCCGGACCAAAATGTTCCTGCTGGTCACGTCTCTGTGGGCCACAGCTGGTTTATACTGGTCTGAGTGGGGACAGAGCAGAGGCCAGCAGGTGTTTTATCACCTGGTTTCTTACTGTTTACAGTAAATCAAAAAGGCAGACACATTGAAACCAAGTGAAAAGTGCTCGCTCATAAAAAAGTAAATAAAACCTCATTGTTAAGTCCTCCAACAACCAAGTCGATGTCACTGAGGACAGGAAAGAAAAATGTGAAATTTCAAAATATAATAAAATATAAAGTCAATTCAGAGATGTGTGGATGTGTTTGTCCTGGACAGTTGAAATGATGAGTGAAAAACTGAAGAAAAACTAGAGAATCTGCAGGAACAAAAATTAAAAAAATTAAATACATTAAAAATATGTGAAACTCCAAAGATTCCCTCAGATTCCTGTTTGTTTTATGTAAAGACAATTCTGTTTTTTTTTTTTTTTATTAGTTATGAATCCTGTTGTTTTCTCCAGATGATGAAATATTTATCCAAAAACAAGATGATTTTATCACATCATCCATCAGAGTAGATTAACACTGTATGAGAGGTGTGGATTAGCTGGATTACTTCAGAGGAAAACTTAATGACATATTTATTTATTAGCCAATAACTGATCAGCTCCTCCTGTTGATCAACAGATTTAATTATCTGATCAATATCTGCAGAGCAGCTGATCTGTCTTCACTATCACTGCAGTCTGTTTACTGTAAACTGTCAGAAACACACACTCACTCCAACAATCACTTTAATCAGTAATTTGTTTTCATCAGGTGTGTGTGTGTGTGTGTGTTGAACATTCTTGCTGGAAGTAACAGTGGAAAGAGGGAACGAAGAACAAAGAGGAACAAAGATAAAAAGACATTTTACTTTGCTGCTAAAAAAGAAACATATCACAGAAATGCAGAATATTACAGTTTCTGTCAACAATATTAAAGCTCCATGTTTTAACTGTGTTTTATCTGAAGTGTTGATCTCCATCAGAAGATATATCTGTGGTTCTAAGAACCAAAAATCATCTCAGTGTTGTTTTACATCTCCTCTCTCAGGCTTCCCTCTGGAGCTCTAGTAACAACAGGTCAGTCAGCCAATCAGAGGAGAGGATCTGAGCCTCTCTTCTGATTGGCTGACTGTTTTCTGAGTGACCCAATAAAAATATAGCAGATTCACTCAGAGTAACCAAATCCTGTAAGGTTGGATGGTGGGTCCAGGTGGGCGGAGCTTGGGGCGGGGCTGAGGGCGGTGACTGTTTAGTTGTGACATCACAAAGTTCCAGAAGTCAAAATCAAAAACACATGGACATCTACCTTTAGACTGTGCGGAGTGTTTTGTCAATAATCCCATGAAAAGACCAATACCAGCACTGACTGTCTCCCACTAACTGGTGCAGCTGCTTTCATTGCTGAACCTTTTTTAAAAGTGACACCCAGATGACATAATGCTGTGACGTGTACCTCCTCTGTAGAGCTCAGTGTGCAGGAAGGCGAGTCCTCTGGTGACACCATGAGCCATCCTGCAGCACGTCAACCAGTCGACAGTGTGGAGAGACAGGTATCGAGACAGACAGCCCTGAAGAACCAACAGACAGACACACACTGGATTCATTTGTAAAGGAAAACACTAAAGCACAACACACAGTGTATACACACAAGTACTCACACCCCTTCACTCTGACACTAAAATCCTGTAAATTAATTTAATAATCAATCTACAGTCAGCACCAAGTACCAGTACTAGATGTGAAAGAACAATTTCATTAACTGAAATAAAAATTAAAAACAAGACTTCATAAAAAGAAAGATGAATAAACCTCATTCACTCATTCATTCACTCATTCATAGACACACACATACTGTATTCTGTATATAATCTGTATGCCTGCCACATACTGTATATGGCCACACAGAAACAATTCTTACATTAAATAGTGACTGAGATAGGTCTGCATGTGTGTGTGTGTGTGTGTGTGTGTGTGTGTGTGTGTGCGTGTGTGTGTGTGTGTGTGTGAGCAGACAGTTAAGCCGGTAACTACTGTCTGATCGCTACAGAGGAATGCAGTAAACCAACCAACCGGGCATTCTACTGTGTGTGTGTGTGTGCGTGTTGTGTGTCTGTTGTGTGTTAAATAATGTGTGTGTAACAGTGTGTGGTTATAAACAGGAAGTTGAAATTGTTTATGTACAAGTTTGTGAATGAGAGATAGTGATAATTAGGATTTGACTTTAAGTGTGTGTGTGTGTGTGTGTGTGTGTGTGTGTGTGTGTGTGTGGTCACTGGCTCCAGACAGGAAGCAGGAGTGAAGGCGCCATCCTCTTCCAGCACAATAACAGGACTAATGGAGTCAGGGAGACATGAACCACAGTCAGACGTCTGAACTGTGTACAGCCCTGTCAGCGCCACAGTGGTCAGAGAACCTCAGGGAACCTCTGAATCAGCTGGTTCTCTGCACTGATTGGTCATACACTGTGATCTGGTCGTCATCTAAGTCACAGATGTAGACCCAGTGTCAACTCACCGTGACATCACCCATTGGTTTTTTAAAACCAGAAGATACCATATTTGGAGGAGAAGGTGGATCTGACCTGCTCTGTCCTCTATCCTGATCGTCAGGTTCAGTCTGTCAATCACACAGTAGCCTAATGCAGCCCCTGCTTTATGGTCTATTTTCCTCTAAATGGATCATAATTTAAAAGTGAACATCATGTTGTGTTGAAGAAGACTTGAAACTAGAGACTGAGACATAAACTCATCAGGAAAACGTTTCCTGAGGTAAAAAATCAGAGAGAAGTAGAGACATTTTCACATAGACTTCAATACAATCAGACTCTGTTTACAACCAGTGGAGTCGCCCCCTGATGGTCAGTAGAGAGAATGAAGGTTTAAGGCTCTTCCGCATCAACTTCACTGTCCAGATCCAGAGGCAGCAGAGATCCAGATCATGATCCTGAAGTACCACTGTTTACTACTATCAACAACTGCACGTCAGGAGTAGTCAGCCAGTCCACATACCTGAACTCTACCTCTTCCCTGACACTGAGCCTGACTAACAATCAGGGTTTGGAGCAACAACAAGCTGACAATAGTAATAAATCACAGATATTATTATATCTGATATATTAGCTCACTTAAGATGAACCAAAACATAAGGCTCAACAACTTTCACATGTGCTGCCTGAGAGATGCATACTCAGCGTTTCCAGGAGGGACAGGAAAATAAAAGAACTTTCCCAGCATGCACTCTGCTTAAGCAACAACGTCGCCAATGATGTGGACATGTACCTGGAGGATACCAAAGGATAATCTTTATGGTCTCTCAGCAACATATCAGTCCATTGCTGCACTTCAAACACTTACAATAATATTAATAAACTTATAATAATACTGATGATGTGCATTTAACAGTATCAGTTAAATTCAGTCTCTTACATGTGGGTAGTACTCCATGAGGATCAGGAACTCTGGTTGTCCGTCGGCCGTTGTCCGCTCATCAGCGGTCAGGAAACGGGTGATGTTGTCGTGTTGCTGCAGCAGTGGCAGGCAGTAGATGGAGCACTCGTTGGCAAAGTTCTGTCGGTTGGCCGAGTTGAAGAGTTTGACAGCCACGCAGCGCTCGTTAAGACAGCCACGAAACACTGCACCATAACGACCTCGACCAATCAGCTGCCAGAGAGGGGGACAGAGAAACCAAAGAGTCAGACTCGGGGAGTTCCTCAGGGTTCAGTTCTAGATCCTCTATCATTAAGGTTTTATATATTTATACACATCAAAGTCAGTCCAGTGGTCTTTTCTTTGTCCTGCTCAGACTCTGTTACATCATTTCTTCTCTGGATCTGGAGGCATTCTCAAGGCAGAGACAATAACCCTGTTCATGTCATAGTTATGTCATAGTGATGTCATCAGGGATATCTCAACTTGGAGACTAAAGAGTTTCATCATTTTGTATATTTTTGTGGTTGTTTTTGTCTCTTTGTAATTTGATTTGCTTTGGAACAAGATATGTTCACTGTCTCATAATACGGGTTTCTGGTCTTTGGGCTCTGGGTCTGTACCTGGGTTCTGGTCTTTGGGCCCTGGGTCTGTACCTGGTAGGCCTGTTCAGAATCCATCCATGATACTACTGAGCTGACTCTGACTTACTGTGAGGCTCTGAATGTGTCTGTGTTCGTTACCTCCAGCAGTTTCAAATTGTCCAGGTCGACTGCAGACTCTGTGTTTGCTGCCTCCATCACATCCAGCGCAGACAGACTGAGTTTCCGTTTCCCTGAACACACACACACACACACAGTTTGTATTAATGATTATCATTGATAGTCACATGTTCTTAAAGTGTTTGTGTGTGTGTGTGTGTGTGTGTGTTCAGAGTGTGTGTGTACCTTTCATCATGCGGTATCCCAGGAACAGTGCCATGATAAGGATGGCTGCTATAGCGATGGTTGCCAGGGCAACGAGTGCTGTCTCCTCCCGCCTCAGCGGCTGGTGTTCTGTGGGTCAATGATGCTACCGTTAACATCTTCGTGACATCATCACTCAAACAGTAACATCATCATCATCACTCAGAAAAGATCAGTTGAGTTTGAAGACAAGCCAGAGGTTTACTGGCAAACACACACACACACACACACACACACACACACAAACACAAACACAAACACACAGTCTGTAATGGATCAGTAAGGATTTCATTTCACCTCCTGTGGACAGAGATTTCTCCTCCTCTCTCTGTTCACTGTTAAACTTCACTTATTCACTGTCCACTGCTCATTATGCAGACACTTCTGTGTATTGAACAACAAAGGGTCTGTTTTCATCCTGCAGTGTGATGATCGTGCACAGCAGAGGTAACTGAGTACATTCACTCAGGTCCTGTATTCATCTGTTCTCCACCACATTTCAACTGACGCTGAAGGAAACTACACATTTTTACAAACAAAACCTGTGAAGAGTTTATCAATATAATGCTTTGTTATAGAGTTAACTACCAACATTAAATAAAATTACAGCTGAAACAATTAGTTGATTAATTGATTAATTTTTGGCATTTCATGAATTGTTTAAGTAATTTTTAATGTAAAAACATTTCAGCTGTAGTGTCTGCCGATAGCCTGCACATGAGGGAACATCTGTAAACTGTAGCTACAGAAAATAACCTGGGTTACATTCTCCCCCTCTAAACTTCACGAGTCTCACTTTTTCCAAAAATCAAGTTTGAATAAGGTTTGCATGACACACAATTAGTTCAAATGAATTTAAATCACAGGTACACTGCAAACAGGAGCTGATCACAGTCAGTTCATCATACTTCAATTTCCGAAATGTAAGCCAATGCAGCCTAAAGACCTGGGGCTTTGGTTGCAGCCACAGTGTAGCTCACTGAATCCATGGCAACATTATCGTTTCTGTTTCTTGAAAAGGTTTTCATCTGTTTATATAAGTGATGATTTCCAATGTGTGCTTATATTTTAGGGTCATATCTAATATACGTATAAATGTTTATACTATACAGGATGGACAAAAGCCTACAACAATAACACACATCCACGCTGTGAACACAAAGGACACAACCTGGTCCTGCTCATTAACTGTGAACTCAAAAAAAATTTAATGCAGGACAAGATGAATAATGATTAACTACTGTCATTATTTCTCACTGTGATCTTGTGCTCATGCTCACTGATACAGTGACAGTGGCAACAACATGGTGGACAGATCATTTTTCTGCCTAGTAACAACCAGGATGAGCTCAGCTGTTGGTCAGAGTGACCTGCTCACCTGTCTGTCTGTCATCCCGCCCGCCACTCTTTATCAGCCTCAGGGCAGGGGTGTCAGCAGTGGGCAGGGCCTCTGTGAAGTTGGCGTTGCAGAGATCTCGGCTGCAGCAGCAGAAACGGTAGCTTCCATTCTGGATCTGAGAGGGTGTCGCCGTTACCAGGCAACGGTCGCCATAACACTCCTGCTGGTCGCCAATGTGAGTCCAACAACCTGGAGGGAAAAACATATGGACCAAAACGTACAGATGTTTTTCATGTAAAAAATCAGAGGGTATTAACAGCAACAAATTTGTTCATAGATTCATGAAATTAATGAATATTTCTCAGTGTGGCCTGATTTCATGTGTAGCCTGTCTCATCTTACACACAACCTGCTGCAACTTCTCTTCAACACCAACCACAACCTTTTTCCTCTGGGTACTGTAAGGTGGATACTGTGCAAAGTGCACACTGCTCCACTGTTATGTGGTCGAGCTCAGGTGGACAGATGTGGTTGGATAGATGATGGACAGATGTGGTTGGACAGATGTGGATGGACAAATGTGGATTGACAGATGTGGTCGGACAGAGGTGAATGGACTGATGTGGATGGACTGATGTGGATTGACAGATGTGGTTGGACAGATGATGGACAGATATAGGTGGACAGATGATGGACAGATGTGGACATACAGATGTGGATTGACAGATGTGGTTGGCCAGATGATGGACAGATATAGATGGACAGATGATGGACAGATGTGGACAGACAGATGTGGAAGGACAGATGTGGATAGACAGATGTGGTTGGACAGATATGGATGGACAGGTGTGGTTGTACAGATGATGGACAGGTGTGGTTGTACAGATGATGGACAGATGTGGTTGGACTGATGTGGATGGACAGATGTGGTTGGACAGAGGTGGTTGGACTGATGTGGATGGACAGATGTGGGTGTAGAGATGATGGACAGATGTGGTTGGACTGATGTGGTTGGACAGATGTGGATGTAGAGATGATGGACAGATGTGGACGGACAGATGTGGTTGGACAGATGATGGACAGATGTGGTTGGACTGATGTGGTTGGACAGATGATGGACAGATGTGGTTGGACTGATGTGGTTGGACAGATGTGGATGTAGAGATGATGGACAGATGTGGATGGACAGGTGTGGTTGGACAGATGTGGATGTAGAGATGATAGACAGATGTGGATGGACAGAGGTGGTTGGACTGATGTGGATGGACAAATGTGGATTGACAGATGTGGTCGCACAGAGGTGGATGGATACATGTAGATGGACTGATGTGGACAGACAAATGTGGT
Source organism: Trachinotus anak (assembly GCF_046630095.1). Classification (NCBI taxonomy): domain Eukaryota; kingdom Metazoa; phylum Chordata; class Actinopteri; order Carangiformes; family Carangidae; genus Trachinotus; species Trachinotus anak. The sequence continues at coordinate 619,741 of NW_027273890.1, forward strand.
TGGACAGATGATGGACAGATGTGGTTGGACTGATGTGGTTGGACAGATGTGGATGTAGAGATGATGGACAGATGTGGATGGACAGATGTGGACAGACAAATGTGGTTGGACAGATGATGGACAGATGTGGTTGGACTGATGTGGTTGGACAGATGTGGATGTAGAGATGATGGACAGATGTGGATGGACAAATGTGGACGGACAGATGTGGTTGGACAGATGTGGATGTAGAGATGATGGACAGATGTGGTTGGACAGATGTGGATGTAGAGATGATGGACAGATGTGGACGGACAGATGTGGTTGGACAGATGTGGATGTAGAGATGATGGACAGATGTGGATGGACAGAGGTGGTTGGACTGATGTGGATGGACAAATGTGGATTGACAGATGTGGTCACACAGAGGTGGATGGATACATGTAGATGGACTGATGTGGACGGACAGATGTGGTTGGACAGATGTGGATGTAGAGATGATGGACACATGTGGATGGACAGATGTGGTTGGACAGATGTGGATGTAGAGATGATGGACACATGTGGATGGACTCTTGACTTTGGTCTCATTCAGAGCTCTGACTTTGTCATTCTGATGCTGCTGCTCAGCTGTTGAGCTGATCTGATTCATAAACAGAACAGAAACAAGAACAAACTGCTCATCATCATCATCATCATCATCGTCATCGTCATCATCATCATCATCAGGCTCCTGTTCTTGCTGCTCTGTACTGTGTATTCAATACAAACACATTCATCACGGTGTCTGTGTTTGTTCTTAATAACAGTGAGACAACATCATCCCCATCATCAGGTCAAAACAGCATTACCCACAGTCACTTGCATCAGCATCCCATTCCCATGAAAATCAAGTGACCTCAGGACCAATCAGCTGAGAGCTTCTACATTCAGAGACAGTTACAGGTTCACCAGACAAATTCAACATGAGTCTCACCTTGCTTCACCAGGTGCATTTCACCATCTGGTCTTTTTTCCCACAATCCATAGCAGCGGGATCTGTGGCTGCAGCGAATCGTGCCATTCTCTCTCACCACTCCACGCAGCTCATTGGTGGGTTCATTGTGAGGCTCCGCCCCCTGCAGGTGGTCAGTGAAGGCGCACTCTATTTCCTCTGACTGAAGACCTGCACACAGACATTTCATTTATTGTTACATGGTTTCAAACAGATCTCAGACCAGATCTCATTGGAACTCCTGAACACCCTGGACTGCTGGGGGGGTGATGTTGTTGGGTCAGTACTACAAAGAGAAATAAAAGAATTCAACTCAGAATTTTGTGAGATGTTCAGGAAAAAAATTTATGGGAGGTGTTTCCTGTGGCTGCTGTGAAAGAGAAACCTGCCCCACAGGAGTGTGTTGATCAGGACTTCACACTGACTCAGGTTTCAAATGTGTCCCATACTTTTACTGAGCACATGAACCCATCACACATCTGACCACACAGTGTCTGCAGCTGTCAAACCTCAGCCAGATGTGGTCTGACTGATCTAACCACATTTACACACCTCTCCTGATCCAGATCACAGATGTGAATGTGGTTTCAGTGTTTGAAACTATCTAGAAACTATGTGAAAGTCAACACACACACACACACACACACACACACACTAACCTGACAGCTCCAGATGATGATGTATTTTGGCGTCTTGTGTTGTCTGAGAGACGAGTGGGAACAACAGAGCTGCAGAGTGAGGGTGAAGCCTCAGGCTGCTCATGTTCTCTCACAACATCCAATGTCCCAACATCACATCAACAACATCTCCTTGTCTCACAGGCTGAAGTTACACTAAACTTTCCATGCACATGGAGCTGAGTGTCCTCTGTTCAGCCTGTTCGGATCCAGCATCTCCACACCCACTCTGTGAGCACTCACATTCATCTACACTTCATTCAGAATTATTATTCAGAAGAATACATTAGTCAAAGTCAAAGTCAAGTCAAAGTAGCTTTATTGTCAATTTCTTCTACATTAATACGTGTTTGTATTATTTACAGTGTGAACCACTGAATCACCTGTCACCTGTTTATGTGAAAATGCCTGAAACACTTCATGGTTTCAACTTCTCACATGTGACACCTGTGAAGGTGTTGCTGAGGCTTCTGGGTAACTCTGACACCATTTTTCACATTTAACAAACTAAACAGTTAATGTATTGATCAGCAGTGACAATAATCATTATATATACAGTAGATACACACAGACTGCACGTATATAGAGCTTCTTTAGTCTTATCAACCACTCGAAGTGCTTTACACCATGAGTAACATTCACCTGTTCACACAGCACTTTGCTGTCTACATACAGAGCGCTTCTACAAAAGACACACTCATATCAGGGTTCAGTATCCAGCCCATGGGCTGGAGGAGCCGGGTCTCGAACCAGCGACCTTCTGTTGGCTGAGTGATATTGTGACTTTTAGTGGACGTTTTCCTCACGTCCAGAATGTCAATATTTTATGTCAAGTTGATGTTGTCATGAGACGTTTGGAAGATTTTAGTTACTTAACAACACAACTTAAAACCAAGAAAGTATCATTGTACGTTGTCGTCAGTGTTCTATGTCAAATTGTTGGGGGCATCACAACCTACATTCATCAGAATATCAACGCCTACATCTTTGGTGGCTGCTGCATGCTGGGAAGGATCTGAGTTCTGCTGCACCCACCTACGTCAGACTACGCCCAACAGGAGGATTCAGTCAGAGATAAAACACTGAACATTGTATAAACCAGCTGAGTTCATTTGAATTTAAATGTCCATCAGACATCTGATGTTGCCATAGAAACAGTAGCACATTTTTCTGACAAACCACAACAAAGCAGTGTCTTAAACACACACACACACGCACACACACACACACACACACACACACACACACACATCAGCCTGTTTTTACCCATTATATGATATATGCTACACAGAATTAAAGACGTGTGTGTGTGTGTGTGTGTGTGTGTGTGTTGGTGTAACAGTGATCAGCAGCTGCTCCTGCTGCTTCCATCCAAATAACTGAATTTACATAAAATCAATCAGAGTGAGGCCTGAGTGAAGTTCTGCTGTGTGAACATGAACACGACTGGTTGATGGAGAAAAACAGCTGGTGCAGCTGATTCTCCAGTTACTGCCATTAAACCACCACAGAAGAAGAAGATGATGACATCATTAAAAGAACCAGTCAAAGCTCAGATGATGAAAAACATGTGGAGAACATGATGGAGATCTGACATTTCTGTTTGATTCATGTGTTAATGTGAGGAAGGTTCAGCCTCCTCATCACCTGATGTTTTCCTCTCTTCATCTCCATGTACTGTCTGTAGAGGAGGTGATTTTGCTGTTATGTAATATCAGCTACAGGTCAGCACCGCTATTCTCCATGAACAGCAGCTGTGATCAGATGTGTCGAGACAGTGAGAAGACACCTGTATAGATGTTTGAACATTTTTCCACTCAGTACACTTTTAGGCAGATAAAAGCAGGAGATGGAAACACACTCTGAGCTCTAAGGCAAGATTTCAGCTCTTACATAAGAAACGTGAAACCCTTCTGTTCCAATGTCTTGATCTCCAGAAGATGAACCTTAACTGACCACGTGGACTCTCCTCCAGCACCACCCTCATCATTAAGTCCATATGTTTTAGTTTCAGTTGGTTCAGGTCTGTAAGTGTCTGAGTCCAGTAAATCCTAAATTTCTGCACAGGGAGGGGTTGGGGGGGTCGCCGTCACCTCACAGGAATCTGTCTGACCACCCGCCCCAAACTGTGCCGGAGCCAGGAAGAGTCACTATTTAGTCTACTGTTACACACACACGCACACACACACACACACACACACACACAATGAGGGGTGTGTGTCTGCATCCTATCATCTACATCACAACTAAAACACAAAAACTGACACAGACTGGCCGGCGACAGAGAGAGAGAGAGCGAGAGAGAGAGAGAGAGAGAGAGAGAGAGAGAGAGAGAGTGTCAGTATTTATATAAGGAATCAGGATGTGTGGTTGTGTGTGTGCGTCATGACGTCAATGTAGAAGTGATGAACTGAACAAAGAGGAGCTTTGAGCCAACTGAGAGCTGGATCCAGTGCATGATGGGAACTGAAGTTCTTCTACCAACTCAATTAAAACCAATAACCACCTCTAGGAGTTTTAGTGGAAACACGTGAAACTAACAGTTTCCCCCTGCTTCCACTTTTTGTGCTAAGCTAGACTAACAGTTCCACTCATTCCACTGTTTGCCCTAAGATAGGATAAGGTGGTTTAGTTGAAACATGGATGGAGCCAGGCTAACAGTTCCTCCTTGTTCCCAGTCTTTGAGCTAAGCTAGGCTAAGGCCAGCAGCACTCCTTTTCCAAATCAGGGATTTTTTCTTTCATCTTTTCTGAAACCACACCTCAGAAAATAAAATAAGACACATTTTTTAAAGATAGTTGGGTGTTTTGGTAAATTCAGCTAACAGTGGCTAACAGTTCCCCCCTTCTTCTAGTGTTTGTGCTAAGCTAGGCTAAATGAATCAGGACTGTAGTGAGTGATGTGAGGACATGACATGAATCTGATGACATTTGAACTGACCGGTCACAGCAGGCAGCAGCAGGACACACAGACACACTGCAAGTGCTGCTGAAGCTCCACACACGGCAGCCATGTTGGATCCAGCTGACAGGTTTGACTCCCTGCAGACGTCACACAAACACTGAAGCACAGGGCAACATCACTGATCCTGGGTCAGATTATGCTGAAGGAGCTGGACACACAGCATCTCCTCCTCTGAAAAAACACACATGGAAAATCACTGACATTGTCACATTGTGTGCTGATGCTAATGAAGACTGAAGACAGTGTTAAATGTGACCTCAACACAGGACGACTTGTTCCCACTCAAAACACTAAGTTTGGCCCTTGAGGCTGAAATCTCTCCCTCTATAGAAGACACTCTCAAGGGCCCCTGGAGGTCTGGGGCCCAGAGACAGTACACCTGTAACTGTTCTGTAGCTGCTGTCACCTCATCTGTCTTTCATACACCTGCACAGGAATTACAGCAGGTAACTTCACTACTGCTGATACTTTAACTACATGAAGCTGATTTTGACTGCAGGACTTTTACTTGAGTATTTTTACACTGTAGTATTAGTACCTTTACTCAAACAAAGGATCTGAATACGTCCTTCCCCACTGACTGACCCACTACTCAGTATATGTGTACTACACCAATATTATTCTCCTGGCTGGACCATGAGAATCTTATCAATATGATATTATAATGAAGCTAATATAGTATATCTAATCAAAACATTATTGAGTCTACAGGACTCAGTGTAAGCTTAATATTTCTATTATTTAACTTTTATATAATATGTTACTATAAAACCTATAACATGTTTCCATAGATGACAGTCTAGACTTTACACTGACTCTGTTTAGTGGTCTAATATTCTTATAATATTGTTGTTGTCTGAACAGCTAATATTTGTGTCTTTAAAATAGATGTTAGGGCATATTCTTGCCTTTAAATGCAGCAATAAATATCTTATAATATTCATATTTAACTCTGATCTTCTTGTGTTTTATTAGCTCTAATATTCAGTGAAACAATGGTGACATAACAATACACCTGAGCATATTTTTGTGCCGTATATTATGCATATAATAATCTTATAATATTCATATTCCACCTGCCATATTAAAACATATTACCTCTGAAACATTCCTTTAGATATTTTAACACAGATAAGTCTGTACTAATCTATAAAATCCATGATTCAAATCATGCATGTTTTTATCTTAAAACACAAGTCATCATTTTATCACATTCGTACAGGACTAACATCAGGTCTACTTATTTTAATGTGTTTCATATGTTGTAAAATTCCTTTATGTCTATATCTCTGTAATATTTCTACATATCACTATAGTATCTCTACAGTTTCCCGATAATGCTCCTATGACACCTTTATACCTTTATAATAAAGCTGTAATATAGCCATAATATCTCAATACAACACTATAATATCTATATTATAAATTCTATAGTATCTTTGATACAACTGGCATGTCACTGTATTTCTATCATGGCTGTTTTCTCTGTGATATTGACACTGACTGTCTGTGGCTCTGGTGACCTTCATCATCATTTGTCCCTTTGTAACACACCTGTAATTCACCTGCTGTGCATCACTGCATCATACTCAGAGTGCAGGTGTGTAATATCAATGCGTACTGCAGTGGTACAGCTCATCTTAGAGATATTAGAGATAACAGAGACATTCGAGATACCTGGGTTTGTCTGCAGGTACATTTAACGGCAGCATTATTAGAGCTGAGGCAGGAAGGGAGTGGCGGACACACACACACACACACACACACACACACACACACACACACACCGGTCAGTCACACGATAACGTGTGTAATAAAGACGGTTCATACCGGTGAGGAAGACTCCGCTCGGCTCTGCAGGATGAGATGAAGCAGTCTGTCTGTCTCTATCTCTGACTGTCTGTATTTCTGCTCTTTTTCTGGCCCAGCTCAGTTCGCCTCTGTTCGGCTCGTCTCGTGTAGGTTCGGTGCGGGCCGGTCCGGACTATCCGCTCCGGTATTAATCCGGATCCAGCTGCAGGTTTGCTCAGCAGAATCAGAAAATCCGCAGAAATGAAGCTGCGCTCCGCTCCTCTGCGGACACATCCAGACTGTCAAATTAAAGAGACTACAACACACTCAACTTCCGGGTAACACTTTTAAAATAAAAGCCTCGGTGCTAAAAGAGGATGCAGTATGTGACTGTCAACGAGAAGCGATGGGAAAAGGAAATGTGATGATGTTCTAACTGTTGTATTTTGTATAAATACAGAGTCAGACCTGTTTGGTCTCATCTAGAACTAGAACTAGTCTTAAATACTGTTATCACACTTGGTTAACTCTCTTCTCTAAGTCAAGATGCACAGTTTGATCCACTGGATTTCAGACACTTTTTCACCTTTATTGGACTATAGTGATCTGCTCTTTATGATAGACCTGAGCAGTGCCTGAAGAAGCTGGATACTGTACACCTCTGTTCTCACAGTTATTACTGTGTTATTACTTTACACCTCTGTTCTCACAGTTATTACTGTGTTATTACTTTACACCTCTGTTCTCACAGTTATTACTGTGTTATTACTTTACACCTCTGTTCTCACAGTTATTAGCTGTCCAGTTCAGCAGCCTCTGAGTCCACTGTAACTGGTCTATATTTTGACTGTTTCTCTCCTGTAGATCTCTCTGAGGTCATTTCAACAGTTTCTTCATCTAAACCATCGACTTGTCTTCTAGACCCCGTTCCAACAAGGCTGTTCAAAGAAGTTTTTCCTTTAATCGACACCTCTATATCAAGTCTGATTAACTTATCTTTATCAACTGGTTATGTACCGCAGGCTTTTAAAGTTGCAGTAATTAAACCTCTACTTAAAACGCCTACTCTTGATCCTGATGTTTTAGCCAATTATAGACCTATATCCAACCTCCCCTTTATTTCCAAAATCCTTGAGAAGGTCGTTGCAAACCAGTTATGTGATTATCTGCACAGAAATGGTTTGTTTGAAGATTTTCAGTCAGGTTTTAGAGTCCATCATAGCACAGAAACTGCTCTGGTTAAGGTTACCAATGATCTCCTCATCGCCTCAGACAATGGACTTGTCTCTATACTTGTCCTGCTAGATCTTAGTGCTGCATTTGACACCATCGATCATAAGATTTTATTACAGAGACTAGAGCATATGGTCGGCATCAAAGGAACCGCACTAAGCTGGTTTAAGTCATATCTGTCAGATAGACTCCAGTTTGTTCATGTTAATAATGACTCTTCTATCAACACTACAGTCAGTCATGGAGTTCCACAAGGTTCTGTGCGAGGACCAATACTTTTCACTCCATATATGCTTCCTCTAGGAAACATTATTAGCAGGCACCAGATGAATTTCCATTGTTACGCAGATGACACCCAGCTGTACTTATCCATGAAGCCAGGTGAGACTAACCAGGTAGCCAAGCTTCAGGTGAGTCTTAAAGACATAAAAACCTGGATGAGCAGTAATTTCTTACTCTTAAATTCAGACAAAACTGAAGATATTGTAATTGGCCCAAAACACCTCAGAGATACACTATGTGATAATATACTGACTCTGGATGACATCACCTTGGCCTCCAGTGCTACAGTCAGAAACCTTGGTGTCATTTTTGACCAGGACTTGTCCTTTACTTCACATATAAAGCAAGTCTCTAGGACAGCCTTCTTCCACCTGCGCAAATATTGCTAAAATCAGACCCATTCTGTGTCTAAAGGATGCTGAAAAGCTAGTTCATGCATTTGTTAACTCAAGACTGGACTACTGTAACTCTTTATTGTCAGGATGTCCCAAAAATTCAGTAAAAAGCCTCCAGTTGATCCAAAATGCGGCAGCACGAGTACTGACAGGAACTAGGAAACGAGATCACATCTCTCCTGTGTTAGCCTCTCTGCATTGGCTCCCTGTAAAATCCAGAATCGAATTTAAAATCCTCCTCGTCACCTACAAAGCCATTAATGGTCAGGCACCATCGTACCTTGGAGAGCTTATAGTTCCCTATTTTCCCAATAGGACACTTTGCTCTCTAAATGCAGGTCAACTTGTGGTTCCCAGAGTTTGTAAGAGCAGAATGGGGGGCAGAGCCTTCAGCTATCAGGCTCCTCTCCTGTGGAACCAGCTCCCAGTGTGGGTTCGGGAGGCAGACCCCCTCTCTACCTTTAAGATCAGGCTTAAAACTGTCCTGTTTAGTAAAGCTTATAGTGTTTCTCCTCTCTCTCTCCCTCTCTCTGTCCTCATTCTGCAGGTCTCTCTGCCTCGGGAGCAGCAGGATCCAGATCCACCACTACTCATCTTTACTATTAACCACTGTTACCTGTCATTATTATTGATAACACCATTACCTACACAGCTGTTCCTGGTCTCTCTCTCTCTCTTTTCTCCTCTCTCCTCCCCCACCCCCCCTTTTTCTCCTCCTAAACCCAACCGGTCAAGGCAGACCCCCCCACCCTGAGCCCGGTTCTGTTGGAGGTTTCTTCCTGTTAAAGGGAGTTTTTCCTCCCCCCTGTCACCAAGTGCTGCTCTTTGTGGGAACTGTTGGGTTTTTCTCTTTAACAAAGTAAGGTCTCGACCTGACCCTGTAAAGAGCCTTGAGATAATGTAGATTATGATTTGGTGCTATACAAATAAAATTGAATTGAATTGTACAGCTCTGCTCTCTGTTATTACTGTAAGCCGCTGTTCTGTGTTATTACTGTGTTATTATCTATCTAACTTATTTATGTTCTCTTTGTTTTTTCTTACATTTATTAAGTTTTTCTTTTGTCTCTTTTTTCTTTTATCATATATTTTTACATTTAAAAAAAAATGTATCCTTTATTTATCTCTTCATATATTTTGTTGCATCTCTTTAGGCATTAATTTATTGTTGTTTACAAATGATTCACATAACTATGATATTTTTCATTTCTGTCAAACATTTGTGTACATACATAATTTTTATTATTGTTGGTAAATATTTAGATAATGGTTTTTATTTTTATTGAGATTTTATTTTGATCAAATATTAATAGAATCAAACTTTTGTTTGTTTGTTTGTTGTTGTTTTTTAAAGGTGTTTGGAGACTTATTCATTTTTCCAGAAGCCTTTGTTATTATTATTGTTGTTGTTGTTGATAATGATGATGATGATGATGAAGGTGGCCAGTTGTATCGCACAAACTGTGAAGAATCTGATCTCCAATGAACTCAAAAACTTTTATTTTATTATGTTTTATTTTGACAGCAACTGTACTCCACTTCCTGTCTCCTGTCTGATGAACATGGACACAGACAAAGGTTTAAATGAATCTCTGTGATGTGTTTTAAGCCTCAGCCACCAAGATCCTGCAGTGACACCTAGTGGCCATGAGTCATCACAGCAGCTTCACCAGTCATTTCATATCTTCAGCAGCATTATTACAGGACTTCAGCTCAGGCTGTCCAGTGATTTACAGAACACAGGTGGTTGACTAATGTATCCAGGTGTCGCATACAGGAAGTCGAGCTGCTGTGTTCTGTCAGTCTCTGGACAGCCTGAGCTGAAGTCTTGTAATAATGCTGTAGATATGAAATGACTGGTGAAGCTGCTGTGATGACTCATGGCCACTAGGTGTCACTGCAGGACGTAAGAATGTCAGATCAAAGAGTGATTTTTCAAACAAGAGCATTTCAGGCTCCTCATCAATCTGTTCATCAAACTACAAACTGGTCAAATCTACAACAGTTTCTGCTCTGAGGCTTCAAACAGGTCTCAGAGATTCATCTGTGGAGGCCTTCATGTTCATCTGCAGTAAACACTGTTTCTGTGATGAACGCTCACTGTTACACAGGCTGCAGTCTGTCATCACTCACAGTGAGGCTTCATCTGCCACCAACACAACTTTATATCAAAATTACCATAAATTTAACTGGATTTTCAAATTGCATTAACATTTTTCTCTTTGACTTTCGGAGTTCGGAGAAAGTGGAGGAAAGCCAGGATGTTTAGTTGATCAGCAGCCAGAAACAAGTGTTGATGAGCTCTCAATGTGCTTAAACAACTGATCACTGACCTGATTCTGATTCTGTCCCTGTTCCACAGTCTCATAAAAACACTATGAAAGTATAGAGCTACATGCACATTGATGAGATGCAGCAGCTTGAAAAATAACAGCTACATCATGGCCGTACAATCAGTCAGTCCGCCCCTGCTCCTCCTCCTCCTCCTGCAGCCCGGTGTTTTAAGTTTCAGGGCTGTGAAAAGAGGAGGTCTCCCTGAGGAGAGGTTTAAATAGAGACCGACAGGAGGAGGAGGAGGAGGAGGAAGGGGAGGAGGAGTCCCGCTGATGAATGTGCTGATTATTCAGGTGAAGCTGCTGTGAAGCACTAACCCTCCTCAGTTGCTCCGTCGGTGTTTTGGTGGAGTCCGGGAGGTGAGAGAGAAACAGCAGAGAGGTGAGTTAGTTTCTATAACCGCGGGTTCATTCACTCCTGCTCTGAACCGGGTTTAACCGGGTTTAACCGGGTTTCATCAAACTTCTCTTTTCTTCGTTTTTATTATAAACAAACACGAACCCGCGACTCGCGCCGGCTCACGCGCCTCACCGATGACGTCACTGCGGCTGCGTCTCCACGAGGAACCGGATCAGGTCAATGTGGATCTATGACTTGATAGATGGGGGGGTGGGGGGGGGGTGCTCTGTGGCATCTGAGATCAGGGACCTGTTGCGCAGTGTGTTGTGTAGTAGACTGTTGTTATTGTTCATTGAGTCTCATCACATGAAAAGAAACAGATGTGCTGATGCTTTAAAAGATCTGTTAAAGCATCAGCACATCTGGCAGGTGTAATGCCAGATGTGCTGATGCTTTAATCTCTAAACCTGCCCAGTTCACTGCTGCTCCTGTGAACTGTGAGTCAGGTCTGATGTGTGCTGTCTATAAAAATGGACGTCGACGCCGGCTCCGGAAAATGAAGCCAATGCGGAAGCGCCTTAAACCTGCATCTGTCTACTGACCATCAGGGGGCGACTCCACTGGCTGCACAAAGAAGTGTGATTGTATGGAAGTCTATGAGAAAATGACCCGACTTCTCACCTGGTTTCTGACCCCAGGAAACGTTTTCATAACGAGTTTATGGTCTCGATCGCTAGTTTCAAGTCTTCTTCAATACAACACGATGCTCATTTTTTAAATCATAGTCCCATTTAATTTAAAATAGACGATAAAGTAGGGTATGCATTGGGGCGTGGCTAACGTATGATTGACACATTGTGGCTTGTCAATCAAGAGCATTCCCTTTTAACTATTAACTATTAAAAGTACTTTAACACTTCGTAATAAAGTTTAGCTCGACTTATGGAAAATGACTTCGGATTCAGCAGCGCTGCGTAGCTGAAAGATTGATGCCGCTGTCAGGTCAACAGTTTAGGTGGGCGGGCACAGTGACCTCGGCTCTCAGGTCAGCTGCACCCCTCGCTCCTCCTCAGCCCCACCCTCTTCTCCAAATATGGTTTCTTCTGGTTTCAAAAAATCAAGATGGCGGCGGCCAAATTGCAAACTCAAGGCTTCAAAACAGCAGTTCGCAAACCAATGGGTGACGTCACGGTGGGTTGCCACTTGGATGTGTATGAGACTTAGTCCTGTAAATCCTCCATCACCCCGTTTCTGCTTCTTGATCTGTCCCTTGTCACCTCTGACCGGGAACCCCCCCCCAGCCTTAGCCTTGTTGATCCAGAGATGCTCTGACTCTGAGGATCTGGTCCTCAGGTCTTTACAGCTGCTCATGTCTCTCACAGTGTGATGATCCCAGAGCTGCACAGGTGCTGCTGTCACCACATCATCACTTCACATGTGATCATCACAATGTCCGTTTTCACTTATTTAAAAGACCACATTGCATTACAGTTGGATTAAAATGAAAGTTGATAATGTTTGTTCCCCCCCTGGATTGGGGGGGGGGGGAGTCAATCCAGACAGGATTGGTTCCTGAGGTTCTATGACGTATGAATCCCTGACTGTCTGGATCTGTTTTTATGAGACTGTCATTGGTTCACTGCAGTTCAAGGTGGAAACACTCAGTCATGGTGTTGACTGATTATTTCGTCTTTATGATATAAAAACATCATGTGGACATGTATATAACAGGGGTGGGGGCTCTTAAAGGGTATTTGTGGATCTTGTGGTCTCTGTCCTCACACCACAGTAACTCTGGGTAGTTCCTCAGGTCTTCAGGTCATGGATCCAGATGTTGAAACTTTCCTCTGAGACTCTGCTCCATGTTGACCCACATCCCAAAGGGGTTCTACTGGATCCAAGTGTGGAGACCTGACCAGATCTGGGGACTGTGACACGTTAGTGTCAAACTTGAAGATGCTCATTGTTTGAAGAAGGAAACCTGTTGGGTCAGAGACCAGAACCAGTTCCAGAGACTGGGTCACAGACCTGAGGTTTAATCATCTGCAGTCAGATTAAAATCTGCCGTGTGAAATGTAGGCTACTGTGGGGGTGTGTCCTGAAGGGGGGGGGGGGGGACTGCAGGAGTTAGCATGGCTAGCAGGCTAACAGCAGCAGTCCACACAGCTGTTAATGAAACATTTTACTGCTGTTGACCTCGTTGACAGTCAGCGTCCTCCTCATCCTGCTGGACAACTGTTGACAGTTTCTTGTGCTTCAAGCACAAGCAGCAGAAACATATCCTGGTCAAAGTGATGTAGAAACTAAAAATCAGCACAACACTAAACTAAGAGACACAGCATCAGCATCCACAGTGAGAGCTGATGAGAGCTGGGGTACACCTGAATATTTTATTTTGAAAATTCATTAAAATATTCCAGAAGCGAAGACATGGCCCTCGGAGCTGCCTGAGTGGCATCTGAGAGCCGTTCTCTGATTGGTCCTTTGAAGAAACTGCAGCCTGACTCAGTGCTGGATGTGGGAAACAGTGTCAGGCCTCCCGGCTCAGCGGTGACGGATGTTTGTGAAACGCTCGACTGACGTGAAGGAATCTCCTCCGATTAAAGATCCAGCCTGGAGATCAACCCTGGAGCATGCTGGGAAGTTTTCTGTGATCTACCTGTGAGCCGTCCTCTGAGCTCTGATGTGTTTCTGTAATGACTGAAATAAGATAACGACACTTTAATGACTTTTCTGTCAGCTATCTGTCAGTTGTTATTGTGCGATTCTTTCTCAGTAGCTGTTGGTTTGAAACTGTGTGTTTATTGGACGTTGCTCCTGCAGAGTGAGAGGAAGCTGAAGTTTTCCCTCCAGCTCTGGTAATGACATGTACAGATGGGATGGGCGAGTGAGCTCCACTGGCCTGTGTCTCTCTCTGTTTTGGCTGATACTGGCTGAAACAACCAACCTGCTGACTGGAACATTCACATCAGACTGTGTCACCGCTGCTATCAGTGTGAGATCAGCTGCATGTCAGTAGAAACTGTTTATTGATCTTCTATCAACTGCTCTCTGTTCATTAACACACCTGGGAAAAGATCTGTGAATGTAAATAACGTTAGAGGTTCAACCACAGATGGATTACAAAACAGGCCTACTACAGGGGCCCAAGAGGTCAGGGGCCCCTGGGCCAGAGCCCCCATGCCCCCCTGAGCTGCATCTCTGTTCATATTACTTGATGTAAAGTCGCAGGGCACAAAGAGACAGGTTGATCTGGGTCTCTGTCAGTGTGGGGGTCCTGTATGGGGGGGGGGGTTGGTTTGGGTGGACAGAGTCTGCTGCCACGTCTGTTTTCCTCTGAAGAGAGAAATGTGTCTGGAAACAATCAAACCATCAGAGCAGCAGTGACACAAACACCAACGTGGACTTAATAGGAAGCAAAGGAGGAATTTTAGAGGAAAACTGTGTTTTCGAGCAGAGAGAGTGGAGCATGTTCAGCAGCCATGTAAGGCAGCGGGAGTGTGTGTGTGTGTGAGAGAGAGCAGCATATTTGCAGTGTGACAGCTATTTGTTCAGAAAACACAGAATAAACCGCCTGGTCCTCTAACAAACCGCCAACCAGCACAACAGGAATTGATAGCTGACCAAGCGCTCACAGTGAGCATGCTCAGAGACCACGAGCTGTGATTCCAAACCCCCCCCCAGGGACAGAGCTGATCTGTGTGGTGATCAGCGATGGACAGAGACTAGACCAATCAGAGCTGAGGACCCGCCCAGTCATCATGAAAACAGCCTAGTCTTTAATCATACCTCAACATAAATAAAGTATCAGTGTTATTGGAGACTGTTTAGATTTGGTGTGACATCACTTCCTGAGGCTATCATTATCTCTGATGTCCCTCCACAATAAAGGTCTCGAGAACAAAGAGGCTGCAGAACTTCATTCAGAATCCTCCTGTTTCCTACAGTATCGCAGTGATCCAGTTGTCTGAACATCATGATTCACTGCAGACAGCAGCTGATCACAGCTGATTCAGCTGTTGGTGACGGGACAGTCTGAATTGAAACAGATAGAGGCTAAAAAATCAGCTTTTTTCACAAAGAAGAAACAGAGCCTGATGAAAGTTGAATCTGAGATAAGTCAAGATCAGTGGGGAAAAAATCATCATTTTAGACTCAAA
Organism: Trachinotus anak; assembly: GCF_046630095.1. Lineage (NCBI taxonomy): Eukaryota > Metazoa > Chordata > Actinopteri > Carangiformes > Carangidae > Trachinotus > Trachinotus anak. Next base: position 634,889 of record NW_027273890.1, read on the forward strand.
CTGAGATGAAACCAAACCTGAACTGAAATCACTTCTGTAGACTGATTGTAGAAACTATGGAAAACCAAGAAGGACAATAAAAGTTTCTGAACTGAAGACAGCGAACATAACCTGAGATCCTGAACCAGTTAAAAGATGAACTGAGTCTGGCAGGGTTCTGCTCATCAGGTCAGACATGCAGTGAGTCACATGATGGTGTGTTCACACTTTTATGTCCATGTCTTTGATCTGTTCATCTCTCTCTCACACACACACACATACACACACTTTTAAATCTGCATTGTTTTATGTTAATGATGATGATGATTAGGGTTATGAAGTTGTTCAAAAACAACATGAAAATCAGTGTCAGTGTTTATATTTGAGTGAGTGAGTGAGTGAGTGAGTGAGTGATGTCATTTTAACATCAGTCTGTATTTTTCTTTTCCAACAGCAGGATGAGTGATGTCAGTTTGGCTTCAGCCTCCTCAACTGTCTCCAAGGTAACAGGCCCATCACCAGGAAGCAGTTCCCACAGCAATGAACCTCCAGCCTTCGTCCTCCCTCCTCACAACACCCGGGTCACCCTGGGGGGAGACGCCCGACTGGAGGGGAAGGTGGGACACTGTCTGTTTTAGAGATGTTTATCATCAGGTGTTTATCAATAGTAATACTCTTATCAATAATCTGTATCAGTCCAGTACTTTATGAAGTTCAGAACAAACTGTCCTCTCTCTCTCTCTCTCTCTCTCTCTCTCTCTCTCTCTCTCTCTCTGCTGATGTATCTGTGCATTTTTTCATCTTTGTGGTTGTTTTGTGTCTTTAACTGCTGATGAGGGACAGAAGTCAAACAGGTGAACACAGGTGTTCAAACAGAGAGTTAGTGACACACAGATCAGAGCAGATTAGAGGCTGATCTGAGCACTGACATGAACCATGTTCAGATCCAGTTCTCCTCTGGTTCCTGGTTCTCCTGATGAGAACAGGACAAGTGATTTACAGATGAAAACATTACTGTTACAGATCAAACCCACATGTTCCTGAGCAGGAAGTGAAGAGAGGGATTAACATTACTTCAGTCTTGTGACCGACTACATCCTGATGTGAAGCAGTCAGCCGCACGCACACACACACACACACACACACACACACACACACAGTTCTTCATTGTTCTGTCTTTGAAGTCTTTGGTTTATTCCTCATCTGGTTTCATTGTCTCAGTTTTAACCAGTTAAAAACCAAATAACAGAATTAACATAAAAACACAAAGCTGCTCATCTCTGCCTCAGGCTCCACTTGTTGGTGAGGAGAACATCGTGTGTGTATAATCCCACAGCACTTGAATGCACCATCAGAGTTTAAAGGGGAGATTGATGGATCTGCAAGGCATCATGGGAGTTGAGCTGAAAGTCATCAAACAGTGGAAACATGTGTCTGCCACATGCTACACACACACACACACACACACACACACACACACACACACACCAACATGCTGCTTTTTCTATAGCTGTGAGGACACTTGTTGACATAATGTATTCCCAAACCCTGACCTAAACCTGATCCTAACCTGAACCATAAAACCAGGACTTTGATTGATCACCATAATTCATTCATTCATCTCCTCCTTCATACAGTCTTCATCAAAGGTCGTCAATCTTTACATTTATCATTAAAGTTTTCGTCAGGAGCTTAATGCAGATCTCTGATGTTACACATGGTGTGTACACTGTCAGCTCAGAAATTACATATTGTCTCTCTTTTTACTACATTCTTCTTTATAACTCAGTGACTGTGTGTAAATGAAGGCAGCTGTCAGTCAGCTCCCTGCACTCATGGACAGATTATTTGGTTCTGTTGTGTCTCTTTGTGGTTTTGTGTCTTTGTGGTCACTTTGAGTGTGTTTTGATGTTTTTGCATCTCTTTGTAGTGATCAGATTGACTTTGCAACAAGAAATGTTAACACTCACTTTAAGCAGAGGCTCTTGCTCAGGGCTCCCTGACCTCAGGGGCCACCTGACCTTACGAAAAATGCTGATCAAGTAATAATTGTTACTTGTGCTGTGATTGGTCGCTGATGAACTCTCCAGGTGAACCAACACCTGTAACAGTGTCAACATAAACCTTAGTTTTAGGACTGACTTGGACTGACCTTATACAATGTGCTGTATGATTAAAACATTTACTTTAAAAAGTCACAGAAATGATCTGCTGTTCTCCAGAGGTTGAACCTTCAGATTTAAAGACTCCATGATGTTTCCACTGTTCAGACTCAGAGAACAGAGGAGCCACCAGGAATCAGCCTGACAGGCAATGAACAGGGCTCAGCTCACAACTAATCTAACACCTGGGCACCTGCCTTTCAGGTGCGTGGTCATCCTGAGCCTCAGGTCACATGGTACAGAGAGGGGAAGGCTGTGATTGGTGGAGAGCGCTATGTCGTGGTGCAAGGTGGGCGAGGCACCTTCAGTTTGGTGGTGGGTGGAGTCAGAGAGGATGACCTGGGGCGTTACACCTGCCAGGCCACCAATCAGGCAGGGAGTCGGCAGGTTACTGTGGAGATCCTTCTACAAGGTAACAAACACATGCAGTACTAATACTACTACTGCTACTATTCCTGACAGTACTACTCCTTTTTACTTTCTGCCTGTTTGTTTTATCTGTACAGTTTGTTCAACACAGACCTCTGACCTCTGACCTCACTCAGTCTGTGACCGCAGACATTTCTGTGGGCTTCATTCACACAGCAACATCAGCTAATTGCTATGAGTTCAGGTCAGCAGTGTAGCACGCTAAAGACATAAATTCTGCTGAAACACCTGCACATACAGAAAGTAAAAACCTTGATTTGTCTAATATGTTGTTGAAGTCTCTGCTGTTGAGAGGTCCTGTGCTCATAAAGCTGCAGCTGTGATCTCGTTTGGATTAAGATGGAAATTGTTCTGTTTTTCCACCTGCAGAGAGTTCTGGGAAGAAATATGGCCTGCCGTCCTCCATGAAGACAGGGTGAGCTCCTCTCTGCCTCAGTCAGCTGATCCTCTGCATATTAAATAGAAATCCAGGAGCCCTGACTCCTGACTCTGACACCCCCTCCCCCACCCCTGCCCTTCCTCTGATCACATTAGCAGATCTTCACTGTTGTTGTTATTTTCACAATAAAACTGTAACACGTGTAAGAACATGAGGAGAGGAATCAGCAGTTTAAAGGGTCATTCCTGTGCTTTCAACCACTCGTCCTGTCAGAGACCTGGAAGCTGCTCAACATAATGAAACACGTCTGTGCTGAGTTCATTAAACTCACCCATGTTATATAAGGCAGTGATCTGTGGATCATTCCCTCTACCTATAAACAGGGGGTGGTTTCCACTGTGGGTCACGGTGGGGGGGGGCAACTTACTTGTAATTACACAGATCCACATCCTGTTCTGACATGTAGCCTGAGTTGTGGTTTTCTTGCTGTTTGTGTTACGTTGCTGGATTTTGTCGACCTCTGTACATATGACCCTGGTAATGTTACAAACAACTGTCAAGTTCTTCTTCATCTGAACTAGCTACACCTGAAGGCAGCTGTCAGTCAAACCCACCTACGCTGGTTGGTCATAATTGGTTGGTCCGTGCATGGTGTCACAGTACGACCACCTCTGTGTGTTGTGTGACCCGTCTATTAACTGGTGAGGAAGTAGAACTCCTTCTCCCATGGTTCCAGGTGTCACTCTTCAGTCCTGGCGGTGGAGAACAGGCCCAGGATTTGGGGTGAGAGTCCACCGAAGTTCATCACCAAACCAAGCCGAGTCTTCGCCAAGCTGGGACAGAGCGTGAAGTTTTCTGCCAAAATGACAGGACGTCCACAGCCCCAGGTCACATGGTACAAGGTGGGAGGAGCTTAACTCAGACCTTTATGACAAAAAAAAAAAAAAGACCTTTATGACATGACTGTCAACCTTACAGAGAACCTGACACTGGGTACTGAACTGGGTCAGAACTTGATCTGTGGGTACTGAACCGGATCAGATCTCTCTGCAGTCCTCTGACCGTCAAGTCAAAACAACAGGAGAAAGTTTTTATTCTGAAATTTGTGAGTGAAAGTGAAGTGATCCAGCAGGTCTGACTCTAGATCAGTATTAGGTTTTGATAATCTGAACTAGAACCAGTACCAGAATCTTAACCAGAATCAGTCCATATACCAGTAACAAGTTATTTATATTTAACAAGTGATGGATGATAAAAACATGATTTATTTTGTTTATTCTGTCTCAGGGGGAGGCGGAGCTTCAGTCCTGTGGGCGGGTCAATATGTGCGAGCGCTCTGGCCTCCACTTCCTGGAGATAAAGGAAGTCAGTGTGGATGACGCAGGAAGTTACATATGTTCGATCACCAATAGCGCTGGAACAGCGACCGCCGCTGCCGAGCTCCATGTCCAGGGTGAGACGACCAATCAGAGCTCAGGGTTTTACTTCATCACCTTGACTGAAAAGGTGGAACATGTTCATGAAGTTCTCCTGCTGTTTCTCCTCCTCAGGTGCTCCTGATGACTCCTCCAGGTGAGTCCTCTCACTCACCTGCCTCAGTCTCAATGTGCAACAGTCGTCATGTAACTGAACCAGATCTGAACTGAGCCGCCAAACACCAGGTCCAGAGAGGAAGACTCTGAACCACATGCTGAAGAACAGAATAATCTGACCAGCAGTTGCTTCCTTCCATCTTCATTTATTCCAGTCTTCACATGCAGCCAGACAGGAATTACATATTTATTTATTGTATTTGGATGAAGTTCTGGGTGAAGTTCAGAAACCTTCATGTAGACAGATGTAGTCAGTGAAATATTTGAACTGGGATTAAACTGTGTCTGACACATGTGGATCTTATATGGATCATTTCAGTGGATGACTTCCAGATTTCATGTGAGACCGTCCTCCCATTTAGATTTAAGGTGGTCCAGGAGGGCGAAGCTCCGACTGTAGAACATCATAAATCTGAGTGAAGTGAGTGAGTGTTTCTCATGTGAAGGCAGCTGAGAAGCTGAGACTGAATGTTGAGTTCTCTGACTGTTGGAGTGAAGCTCTGGGCTGTTTGTAGATGGCAGACTCAGCCCAGAGTGGATCCATGTGCACAGATTCTTAAGAAACCGTTAATAACGGGGCTTCCTGCAGCTTTCACATGAATAGGTAGCAGAGCACAAACTAAGTTTACAGGCCTGTTAAAGCTCTTTTCCATGTTGGCCCCTCTGGAGCGTAACAACTGGAAGGCCACAGCATGAAGGAAGAGCTTCCTTATTGTAGTTTTATTCCATATAAACAACCTTATAAACTCCTTAACAATGCTCTGGATACAAAGATGGCTATTTAAGCAATGTAAGTATGACTGGTAAGATAAGGACATGGCATCACTGAAGGTTTAATTCATCTCTGTCAGGTTTGAAGTCATGTTTAATCAGGCGCCTGTGAATGAAGGAGGGTCTAAACCTGACACTGTGTCGTTAATGTGCTGTGTCAGATTTTATAAATAAGCTCAGTATATTTCAGTGTTTCTCAGATGGAGCTGGAGGGTCAGAGCTGCTTTTACTTTCTCCCAGAAAACAAATATGTCTGTGATTTAAGGCATCACTGAAGAGAAAACAGACAGGTCACAAAACATTGACAATCACAGTCTGAAACGAAGGAAGTAACCACACCACTAAACAAAACCAGTGTGGTTCAGGAAGTGTCCCACAGACAGGTTACACTGGATGTTAGAAAACATTCGCAGTTGCTGACACTGACACCTCCTCCTGCAGGACTGTCTGCCCAGCTGAGACCACACAAACCAGGACAGTGGGCAGAGCTGCTCCCAGTGCTCCCACCTCCTGGCCAGAGCAGCCCAGTGTCAGGGAGAAGCAGCAGCAGAGCCCCATCGCTCAGCCTGGACAGAGGACAACTACAGCTGCTCCGGTCACATTATTCTTATTATTATTAATAGGAGCCAACAGAGCAACAGAGCCCGAGGCTCATGGGTATTGGTATATTGAGATCTGTCTGCAGAGATGAGGAAGAAAACCTGATTTATCAGAAACTAAGTTTAAGTAATTAAAAGTGGAGACCAGAACATGAACCTATGTGATGGTTATTATCCAGGAGAGTGTGAGAGTCTCGGTACATTTGATCTCAGAACAGCCGTCTGTCCCAGATTTGGTTTGTGCATTCGCATTGAGGAAAATCCAGTGTTAAGGCTGACATAATATCTGTTTCCAGGTCAAAAGTTCAGACCCAGAAAACAAGTAACAATGGCGGCAGAAACTGTAAATGTTTTCACCATAACTTCTTTCTTTGGTGAGGCCCCATTAAGAGTTAGAAAGCCAAAGTGTGCTTGTCAAGCTGTCCATGACTCAGCTTCTACCGTTCTGAGATCAGTTTATACTGCCGCATTTTACGCATGTGCAGACCTGTGTGGAAACTGAACTGGTGCATTAATCGTTACGAGGCAGCAGTAGCAAGAAAACGAGCTAATTACAGTGTTATATCATCTCTGTGGAAGATCTGCTGAAAGTTTTAGACAGAATATTGTTAGAGGAGGAGAGCAGCTCCTTTCAGGAGGAGAACGGTACGTAGGTTGTGTGCGTAGCGGACGAGAGAGAGAGAGAGAGAGAGAGAGCGCCGTCATGCTGGCGATCGGAGCACAGCGTTAGCTCGTTAGTTAGCATGTAGCAGTGTAGATGCTGTAAATACAGGATTCTGCATTGTCACTGGAATGTGTCATTGTCAGTTAATGGTAGATATGTTGAAGATTACCAGAAAGTTATGTTTAGATCTTCGGCTCTGCTTACATATCTGTAAAAGATCACCACATGCTGCTGGAGATAGCATACAGCAGAAAGAAATTAAGACTGTGAAGAAAGTGAAACCGAAAGTTACTGTCCTCCACAGGTAAATTTAAACACAGTGAACTGACACACACACTTAGCTAGCTGCTACTAACCTCTAGCTAACAGTGATGTGTCATGTGATGGGCAGGTTAGCGTTGTCTGGATAGTGATTAACCACCAGTATTGGTCTGTGTGCAGGTCCAGTCAGTCCTCAGTCCTGGTCAGACCGCCTCAGTCCAGTGGCCAGCAGCTGTTTCAGACAGCAGCAGGTACACAAACACATCAGACCTATTTAAACACAGAGCTAATGGTACCTACTCGCAGGTTAGCTAACTAGTATCGTTGACGAACCAATGTTAGTTAAGAGTGCAGATTTGCGGTTAACAGCGACCAAACTCAACTTAAACCACCACTTACAATTTGTACATGACGGTAAGGCTAAAACTAGCTCACTAACTAATATGAGCTCACTAACTAATGTTAGCTTAGCATTATCATGTTTTCTTGGTAAAGGAACAACTGTCTTGGATATCCTGCTTTTCTTATGTTTTATTATCACATTGTCTCTTACCTAATTAGATTTTATCCTTTGTTACTAATATAATGTATATAATGGTATGTAGTGCTTGTAACTCAATTTATTGTTCTTTAATGAAGGGCTTGCACTAACAATTGTTTTCATTACTGATTAATCTGATTGATATCTCAATCGATTAACAGTGAAAAATGTCCACTAGTTTATGTCTCCAGATGTTTGTTTTATAACAGCAAATTCTCATTTGTGAAGCTGAATCCATGACATTTTGCCTTATTTTTACTTGTTAATTGACTTAAATGATTAATTTGTTTATAAGAATAGTCTCAGTTTTGTTTTTCTTTGATTTTACAGTATAAAGTGTGAACCTACGACTGCTCAGTTCTTTTCTATTTCTCAGGGCTGTGAGGAGGTCGGTGTTGGGGTCCAACCTGCGGTTCGAGGCCGTTCCTCTGGACCAGGAGGCCACAGAGGGAGGACAGGTGACGTTCACCTGCCAAGGTAATTCAAACCTTTAAGCTTTAATTTAAAACTTTGAATCTAAAATAATATGTACACATGTATCATACTGTATGGCTCATGCTGCTTTTTTCTGTATTGCCTGCACACTGGACTCGTGAGCTCAACATCTGTTAAATCGAATACAAATGAAAAACTGTTGAAAGCTCAGGCAGCTGTGTGGATGTCAAGGTTTGTAAGTGAAAACATTTAGTTCTGTTAGAACTGAGTGAAAAAGGCTGAATTCATTGTCCCATCAAAGGTCTAAGATCAAGACAACATGAAGGTCTACAGTCGTTTGTATGAACGTGTTATGGAGAAATAAATGTGCAGGGGTTCAATAAAACTCTGATACACAACAAACAGAGCATCAGTGCCAACTTTCTTCAGAACCCTGGATTTTTCAGTAAAGTGAACATAATAGATGAGATTTATTAACCTAACACAATGCAGGTAGAGATCACAGCTGAGTGGAAGAGGATAAATTCAACAGTCATGACACATGTTTAGTTTTACACCCAAGGGTCAGTAACAGTTGATCTATTCCAGTAGTTAAGTAACAAATCCAAATGATTCAAATCCCATATCAAAGCACATTCAGTTTTTATCATTTACAAGTAATTAAAGTTATAATTAACTGACACAACTAGAGTTTAGTGACATTTTCAACAACAGTCAATGATTAGGATTAATTCTCACCTGATTACATGCAGGCTCAGATGCACCTGACTCACATGATCAGGTGTAACCACATGTTCAGCCTCTAGAGGTCATCTCTGCTCTTCACCCTGTTAATTGAAGTGAAATACCTTGACCCCTCCCCTCACCTCACCCATTCTCAGTCTCGTCTGTTGCCATTGCCATGGTGAGCTGGCTGAAGGACGGGAGGCCGGTGAGGACGGGACCGGGTCTGCAGCAGAGACAGGACGGTACCCGTCTGACCCTCACCATGGAGAGAGTGAGACAGGTGGACCAGGGGACCTACAGGTGTCAGCTGACCACAGCTGAGAGACTGACTGTTGACTCTGCAACATGGATGCTCAGTGTCCACAGTAAGACCTGTCTGTCTGTCTGTCTGTCCGTCCTCAGTAAGACCTGTCTGTCTCTAACTGTCTCTAACTGTCTGTCTGCCCCCCCCCCTCCACCAGGTGTGTCTCGTCCTCCAGTCTTCCTCAGTGTGCTACAGGACTGCTCTGTCACAGACGGTCAGGCCATCAGCCTGCAGGTCTCTGTGGAGGGAAAACCTGCTCCATCGGTCTGCTGGCTGCTCAACGGTCAGTGTGTGAAACGCCTGTACACCTGCAGAGTGCACACACACACACACACACACACACACACACACACACACACACACACACACACACACACACACATACACCTTGAGGAAACACAAACATTTCAGTCCAGGTAAAGCAGCAGTTTCTCCTTGGAGCTGGGTGTATCTTTTGGGCTGGGGGCGTCCTGTCACAGCTCAGTTTGTACTCCAGTTTTCCAACAGAGGGCAGCACAGACTCTGGTTACACACTGCTGAACACGCACGAACAAACTGGGAGAGTAGGAACATGAATGACACATAAAAACAAACACTGTGTAAACACGACTTTTATTCAGCTATCACTGGTTTTTCAGCCACAAACGTCTTTGACTGTTTTTTTTACATGAAGACAAACTTTAAAGTTTTTCATTTGTCCTCCAGCAGAGACGCTCCGTGTCCGTCCTCACACTGATCCTCATCAACATCAAACACCAGAGAGAAAAATAAAATCTGCAGAAAATTCATTTAACCGTCTGGACTCTGTTAATCAGTGAATATGTTTTATTTATAGCATCATAACTTACTAACGAACATCATGTCGCCGTGAAGTTGAGCTTTTACACTCATTTCTATCTGGAGACCATAAACTACTGTTTTCAGTCCTTTCAAAACACAGATTGACTTTCAGTGAAAAAGGGACAGAAACAAGTCACTTTACTTTTTCATTAAAGTTTTATGTCTGTCAGTTTCTGTAGTTTGATGAAAGGAAATTGTCTCTTTAAATGTTGCTGGTTTAAAGAAAGAGAAAAAAGTTTCGACGTAACTGCGGCAGAATAAAAAGAGCTGATCTGAAAACAATAGAGTGAGTAGAAACAGAGAGAGAGGGAGAGAGAGAGAGAGGGAGGGAGAGAGAGAGAGGGAGGGAGGGAGAGAGAGACACAGAGAGGGAGAGAGAGAGAGAGGGAGGGAGAGAGAGGGCTCTGGTGTTGTACGACCGTTAAACAAATATGAGAGCTGGAAACCATATAAAGACAAAACATGCTGCTGCAATGAACGCAAAACACACACACACACACACACACACACACACACACACACACACACACACATAGAGAAAGGCTGAAGCCGACCCAAGAAGGGCATTGAGTGTTGAATCCAGTTTGTGTGTTTAAAACTCATGTTCATCACTTTGTGGGGACTACTCCTCCAGATGTTTTGCAGCTGGAAATCCAAAATCCTCAGAGTGACACAGTTGTGGTGGTGATGTCAGTGTGTTGGGGACCGGCTGATGTTTGTTCCTCAGCTGTCAGGAGCCACTCCAGTGGAAAATAAACCAGTTACACTTCATTAAAGAGGATCTGAGCAGTGGAGGATCCACACAGGGTCGTCATGTAGTTAATGCATTAATAAAGACTATAAAACTGTGTGAGGTCACAGGGCTGAAACATTATCCGGCGTTTTAACTTATCTGCATTCATTGTCGACTTTCAGTCATGTACAAGTGCTTTATTGGCAAATATCTTTAGATTTAAAGGAAAGTTTAACATTTTGCTGCTGTCTGAAAAGAGCCAGTCCTCCTCCTAATGCGAAGATCCACAGAGAAAATAGATCCTAGACAGATGAGACGTGGAGCACACGGTGATAGTGGAAGCTTTGAATACAGTGCAGATTAAAGTGCCTTTCTGGGTGGAGGGGAAATCTTTCCAGTGCTCCAGAATTTCAGGGTGGAGGTTGATTCATGATGTTCACATAATGATGTGTCATGGTGTAGTCCAGGTTCTTAGTTGGTCTGATGGTCTGCAGTCCTCAGTTTAGACCTGGTTTATAAACAGCTACATTTGAATTTCTTCCTCATGTCTGGCTGGACGAAGTGTGGAGTTAGAGCAGTGAGCGCTGTTTGATCTTTAAGTTGATGGATGTGTGGATGCTCCTCCACCCATGTGATCACTTATCTGTCCCTCCAACATCGGGGTCCTCCAGGGCTACATATTAGGCCCTTCACTGTTCAGTATCTCTATCAATGATATGATTTATGCAGAAGGTCGTCTTTGTTTGTTGTTGGATTGATTACTGCTGCTTTAACACAACAACATGAAGGTGATGATGTCACTTCCTCCTCCATCAGAGCGCCCTCATCCAGCCGGGGCTCGGGCCTCATACGTCGGGGGTGTGGCCACGCTAAGCATCCAGAAGGCATCACGGTGTGATGAAGGCGTGTATGTGTGTGTGGCCGAGAACAGCCATGGCAGAGTGGAGAGCAGCGCCCGAGTCCAGGTCAAAGGTCAGAGGTCATTCACTTAGCAGATAGACCACCTTGTGATTGGGTCGTCCATTAATTAGAAGGTTGGTGGTTCAATCCCCAGCTCCTCCGGGCTGTGTCGAAGTGTCCTTGAGCAAGATACTGAACCGCACATTGCCCCTGATGGCCGACCCATCAGTGCTCGAGTGTGTGTGATGCATGAATGTGTGAGTGAATGGGTGATGTTGTGAGTATTGTAAAGTGGTTTGAGTGGTCAGTTAGACCAGAAAAGCTCTGTGTAAGTGCAATCACAGCAGTGACGCTGTCAGCACGTTGATGTTCAGGGCCCTGAGTTCTCAGCAGGCGCTACTGCATTATTACATGAGTATTACACAAGGACTCAGTGGTCACTGCTGCATTATTACACCATTATTACACAAGTACTCAGTGGTCACTGCTGCATTATTACACCATTATTACACAAGTACTCAGTGGTCATTACTACATTATTTTGATCTCAACTACACAACTGTAAAGTTCATGACTGTATCTTACAGTCTTTGACACTATTGTGGTGGCAGACTCTACAAGTACTCAGAAAACATCTCTGTGGTAGTTCCTGCTGCAGTAGGTGTTTCCAGGACCATATTTTGCCATGAACACACACACACACACACACACACACACACACCAAGCCTCTGTAGGCAGGTCTTGGTGTGAAGTTCTCTCCTCTGGCAGGGTTTCCAGTGCTCTCGTCTCGTGGAAGCTGAGACTGGGAGCAGGCTGTGAAATGTGTCCACATGCTGACTAATGATTAATGGCTCTCAAACAGAAGTTCACATCCACAATCACCTTTAAACAAGTTTCAGTCTCTTTTTTATTCTGCCCCTTGAATATATCAGTTGGAGCTCTGTGAGAGAAACGGGGACACTGTTGCACGTTTAAATCTAATCCAGGTCTTTGAATGCTGCTGTCTACCTGTGCAGGTGCTGTAACAGAAACACAAACAGAGGCTGCAGAGAAAGCGTCTCACTTTTGGAGTGATGAAGAAACAGAAGTCATGACAGAGTTCAGTATACTCAGTGATTTAGATGGAGAACGTGTGGGAATGTTGACCTGTTCGTTTCTGTAGACAGGACCGGTTCTTCAGCGGAGTCACGGTGGAGAATACTTCAGAATCATTAATACGTACATGTACTGTGTTTTCAACAGCCACCATCAAATGAGCTGAAGGTTAATGGTTACAGGAACGTCAGTCTGTACACATCACAGGCCTCACCCAGGACTCTGGTCTTCATCATGCATACGGCCAAATGCAGAACCAGATTTCAATCTGATCCAGACCAGGATGAGACTCATTAGCAGAATCACACTCGATCATTAATCAGCGTGTCAAACAGAAACCATCATCACAGCTTTATAAGGAAAATCAGAAAACCCTCCTGCAGCAGGAAATCCCCTGACTGAGACAACAGATAACACACACACACAGTGAAATATCAGAAGATTCCCACAGACGGACACACTTGACCTTTAGAGAGTCAGATGTCCATGTGTGGACAATAAAGTTTGTGAGAAGAGTCAGTTTCTCTTTGTTTACATCAGTCATTCACGTTTCTGTTAGTGTGGCTGTTATCAGTATTTTTGTATTAACAATGGATCACATGACCACTTGTATGTCAGAAAGGTCAACTGGTCACTTTAAACCAGTGGCTACTTCTGGGCAAGTCCTTGGAGTTAAATCATGAGTTGGCCTCACTCTAACCCTGACAGACGAAGAAGACTTCATGTCAACACACAAAAACATCAGATGACAAAGGTCCCGATCCCATCACCTCCCCACAGGAGTGCACCAAGGATTGGTACTGGGGCCCCTCCTCTTTGTAATGTACACGACTTCCTTGGATCTGGTTATGCGTGGACCAGCTCTCCTCCTCTGACCAGACTGTCTCTGTCTCCAGGTCCTGACTCTTTGTTCTATAACATCAGATAAATCAGATCTTACCTGACTCAGTCCTCCATCCAGATCCTGGTCCAGGTCCTGGTTCTCTCTCACCTCTTCTGACAGACCTCCCTTCACTCACAGTGAAACTGACAGATGGTCCAGATGCAGCAGCTCATCTGGTCTGACCTCCACCAACTCCCCGACCCTGAACCAGATCCAGTCTCTGATGCTGCCTTCAGAGAGACTCTGGGTCTGAGCCCAGTGCTTCAGCCTGATGCTGCTTCTCCTCCACTGTGTTCCTCTGATGAATGTGGTCTGTCATCACCATCCTGCACACAGACAGTCTCAGTCCAGACTGTTCTGGTCTGTGGTTCCCTGATGGTGGAACCAGCTCCTGAAGTCTCTCAGAGCAGGAGTCCCTGTTGAAGACTCCTCTCTTCAGAGAGCGCCTCCTCTCCTAACTCCTCTAACACCCTAACATGTCTAACTAGCTGTGACTCTGACTGTTCACTGATCTCAGGTAGCAGGTGGAAGGTGGTCATGATGTTTGGCTCATCTGTGTAAATGAACATTTCCCCATCTCATTAATAGAAAACATGATCACATGTCCTTTATCTGCTGTTTCAGATGAGGTGTATATGAACATACAGTAATTTCTAAGATAAAACACATGAATGAATCTTATGAAGGACAACCGTTCTCACGAGGACAGAGGAGACAGATCATGTATACATAAGACAGTCAGACAGTGAGTGGACATATCCACACAGGAGCATTTACACCTTTTCAACATCTGGACTGAGTCTCAGACCTCCTCCAGAGGTGTTTCATCGCAGAGAGAGAGAGAGAGAGAGAGAGAGAGAGAGAGAGAGAGAGAGAGAGAGAGAGAGAGAGAGAGAGAGAGAGAGAGAGAGAGAGAGAGAGAGAGAGAGAGAGAGAGAGAGAGAGAGAGAGAGAGAGAGAGAGAGAGATCTGTGCTGTCCACATACTTTTGGCCAAATAGTGACGCTTCTCAAAGCAGAGGAGGGGTGTGTGTGTGTGTGTGTGTGTGTGTGTGTGTGTGTGTGTGTGTTGGAGAGAGAGGTCATCAGTCTGATCCTCACTCGTCCTTTTCCATATATGGCGTTTGGATTTCCTTTTCCCTCTCTTCCAACATCTGACACTGACACGTGTGTGTGTTTATGTGTATGTGTGTGTGTGTGTGTGTGTGTTTTAACGTGTGCATGTGAGTATGAAATATACAGTATGTCTGCTTTGTAAGAGAGTGTGTGTTTGTGTGTGTTAAACAGGCTTTGTTCTGTGTACATATCAGACATGCCAGAGAGAGGACACACACACACGCTCACACCCACTGTCTCTGTGTGTGTATTATGAGTTAATGTACACACCAACTCTCTATCTAAACAACAAAGATGACTTTGTGGTCAGTGTAAGATTTTCTGCAGACACTAACACTAAATGCATAAAACCTTGCAGATCTTTATATTGTATATTTTTATTAAATCAGGACTGAGAGAGACCTGAGAGCAAGAAAACATCCATTATCAGACAAACACATTCAGCCAACAAAAATAACAAGAGTTGGTGAGTTTAGCAGCTGAGGTAACGCTGCAGCAGCGTGACAGGACAGAATATGTCCATCGCCCAGCACAGACAGTACAGTGGACTGGCAGTCTTATTGTTATTGTTTCATTTCATTTCATTTAGTCATTTAGTCATTTAGCAGACGCTTTTATCCAAAGCGACTTACAGAAAGGGGAACAATCAAGGTTAAGTGCGATGAGAAGTGTTTGCGCAGCAATAAGTGCTAGTGACGATTCTTTAAGTGTAGATTTGTCATGTAGTGCTAGGAGAGAAGGTGCTCTCTGAAGAGCTGGGTCTTCAGGAGTCTTTTAAAGGTGGAGAGGGACGCCCCTGCTCTGGTAGGAAGTGGTAGTGCGTTCCACCAATGGGGGACAACGTGAGAGAAGAGTTTGGATTGCCTTGAACGAATGGGGGGCAATCCAAACTCTTCTCTCACGTTGTTGTTATTGTTAAACACATTAAAGCACATCTTCAGTGATGACTGCCCCACACCCTCAGAACACACTACAACTTTCTGAAACACTGAAATTTGACCTGTTGTCTCTTTTGTTATAACCAGGTTCAGTTCTCAGCTGGTTCCATATTGGTTAATTTTTGGTTCTAGTTCCTGGTCGACAAAAACCTGGATTCATTCGGCTCTGACACTAATGAACCTCTTATTGGACCTTTAATCTGTCTGAGATTTTCTGTAGAGACCCTGCAGGTGACGTCAGCCTCAGTAAATTATACCAGCTGTAGATAATTAATGTTAATTGATGTGAAGCTTCAGTCTGTTGGTTAATGAACTCTCCAAACCACTGACTGGACTCTGCCAAAGATTGTTTGTGAGTAAAGACAGATCACTCTGTAACATCGTTCTGTAAAATTTGTCTTGATAGAGAAATGATCAGCTGATTGCAGCTCGTTGAACACACAATAAAGATGGGTGGAGCCTCTTTGACGTCACCCGCAGGTTTCTAATCCAAAAATGGTCAAAGAGGTGGGGCGTGGGTGGAGTTTGTTTCTGTCAAACATACGCTCACCCACCTGTCACTCAAAGAGGCCACGCCCTCAATTCTCCATCACTTCAGTCCTTAATAAAATGTAAACAGGTGAGTTGTATAAAATTCAGCTGTACAGTCGTCATGAAGGAGGAAATGATCTCTAGAGACCAGAACAGTTTCTGTACCAGGCTGTAAACATGTTTCTTTCTGCTGTAAAGTTGGACATTTGAACATGGGAGTCTCTGGGGACTGACTCACTGCTGGAGCCAGACTCTAGTGGTCATTAGAGGAACTGCAGCTTTGGGCATCTCAGAGTTCTGGATCAGGAGTTCCAGGAGCTGGATCAAGAAGTTTTTGAAAATCAAGTGTAAAAGTCAGTTTGTTCCAGCTGTTATTTCACAACAGTCAATATCAATCAATAATCGATATTTCAGATCTGCTTCTACTCAGCAGCTGCAGCTGATCACAGGTCTGAACTGAATCTTTATTTATAACTTCAGTTTGTGACAAACAGTGAGACTGAATAAGGATTCAGAACTGATGAAGTGCTGTCAAACCCCCTGAAGTACAGAGAGCACACAAGAGGAAAAACGTGGTCTTTGATTTTCTTCATGTTGTTGTGTTGTTGCAGGCAGACTGCAGAGTCGTGGGTCAGAGGTCACAGAGGTCAGAGGGCTGTTTGAGGCTCCATGCTTCATCCGCCGGCTGACTGACCTGAAGGTGATGGATGGCAGCAGAGTCACCATGACGGTGGAGCTGACGGGTATGACCACGCTCTGTGTCTGTGTGTGTGTGAGTGTGTGTGTGTGTGTGTGTGTGTGTGTGAGCAGTGGTATTTCCTGTCAGATCTCCAGGGAGATGGTGGAGATGAGATGAGGACACACTTACACTGGACAAATCCTAACTTAATTTCCTCTGTATGTGTGTGTGTGTGTGTACTTGTATTACTGTTGTCGTGGGGACATCAATCAGATCACAGTCACATTATAGGGACTTGACTTCCTTTTTTGGACAAACAGCAGGTTAATCATTAAATGTTTGGGTTAAGATAAGACTAGGGTCAGGATAAGGTTAAGTTTAGGTTAAGGTTAGGTTATGGTTAGGTTAAGGTTAGGTTATGGTTAGGTTAAGGTTAGGTTATGGTTAGGTTAAGGTTAGAGCTGTTGATCCTTAAAAGGAGATGACATTCAGGAAAATGTGAAGAACTACTGGGGTTGTTGAAGGTCAGGGTGTGTGTGTGTGTGGGGGGGATCATGTCCTGGGTTTGAGTTATGAGTTGATTATCAGTTACTGTAGAAGTGAACTATAGCTGAGGGCTCCATGTTATTAACCCAGCAGAGTGTGTCTTTGTGTGTGTGTGTGTGTGTGTGTGTGTGTTACATAATGATTTTCCACAGAGGGTTCTCTCCATATAAGCTGTGAGGATCAGGTTTTGTTGGTCTCTGCTGTCACTCATCAGTTTTCGTCCTGGTACCTTCAGTGTTGGATGAAGGTGGGACGCTTAGCTGCTGCAGTTATTACTGACTCATTACTTCATTACTCTGCCGTCGTCTGTCAGAGTGTCTTCAGTTACGTGGGCCATAAAACCAGAAAAGCTCCGTTTCCCATCAAATGAACAAATCTCCACAAATGTTGTTTGTCATGAAGCTGAAACACATGAACCCTCCTCAGTGGAAGACTTATTCAACCTGTTACACCTTCAGAGGCAAATGATGGTTGTGTTTATTTATCAGTGAGAATTGATTGGAGCCGTTGTGGTCCTTAGGTCACCCCCCTCCAGAGGTGGTGTGGCTCCATGATGGGCAGGAGGTGACAGAGTCAGAGGACTTCCACCTCCTCAGGGAGGAGAACCGCTGCACTCTGCTGATCCAGGAGGTTTTCCCTGAGGACACTGGGGCCTACAGCTGCCAGGCCTGGAACCAGCACGGAGAGGACCGCACCCAGGCCTGGCTCACCGTGGAGGGTAAACTTCAGTCAAAGTCTGAAGACTATGGTTTAAAATGTAGTTCTGGTCTTTTTTATGGTTGTGGGTTTTTGGCAGAGCCTCAGGACGGTGTCCAGCCATGGTTCATCACCAAGCCCAAACCGGTGAGCGCCGTGGTGGGTCAACATGTCCTCCTGTCGTGTGCCATCGCTGGAGACCCCTTCCCCCAGTACACCTGGAGCAGAGCAGACCTGAGCCGACCTCTGACCTCAGGGGGAGACTACGAGCTGCTGCAGAAAGAGGACGTGATCTCACTGCTGATCAGGTCAACAGGTCACACCCACACAAGACAGTCTCAGGTCTCTCTAAACCTTTAGATCCTGGACCAACAAGGACCAGATCTGATTCACTGAACAAATCCTCCTCCTTCTTCCTCAGGAGAGTTAGGAAGCATCATGCGGGAGACTACCTGATCAGCCTGAGGTGAGACACAGACACACTCTGCTGTATGTGTTTATATGTGTACATGTAGATATCTACATTCAGCTACAGGCTGAAATAATCCTCTATGTTCTACAGTATGGAGATGGAGTGAGGATTAAAGTCAGGAAGCACCACCCCTCCCCCATCCATAAATCCATCCATAATCTATTCATCCAGCTCTTCCCACAATGCAGCTCTCCATCATATTTATCACAATGTTTTCACTTGTTCAGTTCATCCAAGTTTTTACTATCAAGAATAAAGGTTAAGAGATACTCAACAGCACAAGGTCGGGCACTGTCACCTTGTATGAGCAGGCAGCTCAGTCTTTGTGCATCATCACATTTACTCAGCAGACCTTTCTTCTTCTACCCCCATATGTGGGTCATCAGGAGGTCACAGCTGTGTGCAGTCTGAGGAGATACCTGCATGTCAGAAACTGTCTGTCTGCCTCTCTGTCTGTCTGACTCTCTGTCTCTCTGCCTGTCTGTCTGTCTGTCTGTCTGTCTGTCTGTCTGTCTCTCTCTCTGCCTGTTTGACTCTGTCTGTCTGTCTCTCTCTCTCTCTCTCTCTGTCTGTCTGTCTCTGTCTCTGTCTCTCTCTCTGCCTGTCTGACTCTCTGTCTGTCTCTCTCTCTCTCTCTCTGTCTGTCTGTCTGTCTGTCAGGAACTCTGTTGGGGAGTGCGTTGCTGTGGCCTGTCTGTCTGTGACTGACGGAGAGACAGACAGGACGCGAGGACGAGGAGGACGAGCTGGAGAGGACACCAGGTGAGACTTGATCCACCTGAGGTCAGATCTGATGTCTTTTTATTTCTCATGTTTTAATGTTTCACTGCAGCATCATAAGTTTCAGGATCAGACTCTGTTGAGCCAGAACATCAGGACCACCTGCCTCAGGTACTGGTCCTCCATGACCTGCAGAAACGTGGACTCTGCAGACCTCTGAAGGTCCTTGTGGAGTCTGAGACCAAGACCTCAGCAGCAGATCCTGTGGATGTGGATCAGACTTGTTCCAGAACATCCCCCAGACACTCGATCAGATTGAGATCTGAACTCTTTCTCCTGGTCCTCAGACCACCCTGAGCAGTGTGTGCTGCAGCAGGGCTGAAAGAGGAAACACCTCTGACATGAACAGGTCTACCTGCTCCGGATCAGTGTTGACACAGGTGTCAAACTGGTGTCGACATGAAGACCGGAACCCATCTCATCGCTCTGCCTGCTGGTCTTCCTCCCACAGTGAACCTGGTGCCTCACCTCCCCAGGTGTACGGTACCTGGTCAGCATGGAGACTCAGACCGGTCATACACAGCAGGTATAATGGACTGCGTGTTGTAACCATCATTAACGTCTGTCGGTTCAGACCAGACAGGACTGCAGGCCTCTCTGAGGGTTGGACCCCCATCACCCTGTCTATGGTTCTGCCCCACAGAGATGCTCAGACCCAGTCCACTGACCACGAGGGTCTGGTCTCATTTCTCTCCACCAGGTTGACTGACTTCTCTCTCAGCATCTGATGATCCCGGAGCTGAGACCAGATCATCGGTGTTCATCCTCTCATCACGTCTCCACCCTCAAGTTTATCTCTCTCCCTCCACTGATCCTCATCCACTCACTTTATTCCCAGCCCTCCACCCCTCTGTTTTCTCCCACCCATCACTCTGTCCATCCATCCATCTATCCATCTGTCTGTCTGTCCTATATCCAGAAATTCCCTAAAGCTTCTCTAATCCGTCCATATCAACCAAACCAATCAGAGCCAGTAACCCCCCCCCCCCCCCCCCCCCGCCCTCTCTCTCTCTCTCTTAGTTTACTTCTTTGTTACTGTCAGAAACAAAACCTTTAAAACAAAATGACAGAATAAAGAAACGAAACTGAATGAAAATGTGTGCAGACTGGGAAAAATGAACTCCCAGTCATATAAAGTAACTGGGACAACTGGGAATTAAGTGAACTCAGAGGAAGGAGGAGTGTGTCCTCAGAGTCCAGTTTCATTTGTGTTTACATCTGTGTGTGTGTGTGTGTGTGAGTCTTGGGTGTATGCCCTTATAAGGGCAGTCGAGTCACTTGTGATGTAACATGGACATTTTGAGTTGAGGTCCATTTCCTCCCCTCCTCCCCCCTCTCCCCAGATGTAAGGGGGAGGGAGCTTGTTCTCTTGTTCCAGGGGGGCTTTAACTCAGCCCTGTTTATTCTCTCCCTCTCTTTCGCTCCATCTGTCTCTATGCTCGGTTGCCCAGCCCTGCAGCAGCAGGAGGAAGAGGAGGAGCAGGAGCAGCTGGTGGGACCGCGGTGCTGAGAGGAGGTGCCAGTGGAGGAGGAGGCGTGGAGCAGAGAGGCAGCAGCAGCGGTGGTGTCAGTCGGCAGTGGCAGGAGGCCAACCAGGAGCAGAAGGAGAACCAGCCACTCCTGCACCTGTACAAGGAGGAGAAGAGGAAGAAGGAGGGCGACCAGGACTCAGCCGCCACCACTGCCACCGCTCCCCGAGGCCTCCTCAAGCACTGTGTAGAAACCAGGGAGCGTGGTGAAGAGGAGCTGCGACAGAGGGAGGCACAGCAGCTGGACTTCCGCTCTCTACTGGGACGCAGAGGTTTTCACGCCAAAAACAACCAGGCAGAGGAGCCGAGGGAGGCCGGCCTCGCCACCGCCACCGCCGAGCACCACCACCACCACCAGATGGATTTTAAGGCCAACCTCAAGGGCATCAAACCCAAGGCAGAGGAGGAGCGCAAGGTGAACTCACCACAGCAGGTCGACTTCCGTGCTGTGCTGGGGAAGAAGGGTGCTGCTGCCGGCAACGGCAACAAACCAGCCGAGGCACCTGGAAAGAACGCCGCAGACTTCCGTTCCGTCCTCGCCAACAAGAAGAAACCGACGAGTCCCGAGAAGAATGGAGAGAGCGGGAAGACAGCGGTGAACAACTGTGTGGACGGAGGGATTAATGAGAAGAAGAGCGGAGGAGGCGGAGGAGGTGGAGGAGGCGGAGGAGGCGGAGGAGGGAAGGTGCCAGAGTTCGTGGAGAAGCTGAGCGATGTGACGGTGGTGGACGGGCAGCGGCTCCGGCTGCAGTGCCGCCTCGCCGCCGCCACCTCTGACCCGGCAGTCATCAACGTCACCTGGACGCTGGATGGGAAGGTCATTAAGCCATCCAAGTTCATCATCCTCGCCAACGAAGGTCAGAGGTCACAAACAGACACACACACACACACATACACACATACACACACACACACCTGCTCAGTGATTTGAACGTTTGGTATGTAAACCTTCAGATTGTCCACTAGAGACTGACAATAAAGTTGTGTGAGTTTGACTGAAGGAGTCAGCATGAAGAGGTGATGGTGTTGAAGCAACTGTTGAGACTCTAATAATAGAAACAGATCTGAAACAATAGAAACAGAGGCAGGAAGTGAAGTGTGACAGCGCCAACAGACTATTACTGGTATTTCATATGGGAACAGATCACTTTACAGAGGACACACACACACACTCTCTCTCTCTCTTGTTAACATCACTTGTGAGGACACTGAATCATTCACTTCACCCTCAGAGAGAAATCTCAGTTCTTTGCTCCATGTGTCAGTTAAAGGGACAGATTGTCATTGTTTCATCATTTAGTCCAAAATATCAGAAAATATTAAAAACATCCAAATGGGTTGTTTTGTCCAACCGAAAATGTAATAACTGGTTTATAACAGACCATAATGTGGTTATAATCATATATGTGTGTATCATGTGTTCAGGTGTTTATGTTTATTAACGTTTCCTGTGAAAACATATTTGATGTGTTTTTACGCATTGATAAACACTTAGATCAGCTACATCACACTGTGTTATTATTCATTCAGACCTTTTCCCTTAGAATTAATAGTTTAGTTGAAATGATACAAGACAAAACAGTTCTTGTTGTATTAGGTGTGAAACCTAAACCTGTGTTGCTTTAAATGACAGTCGACCTCAGTGTAGATCGGTGCTTCTCTTCTGAACAAACACAAACACTGTGACAGTGTCATTTAAAAAGCTTCAGTCAGATAAATAGATGAGTTCATATGAGTGAGACCAGAGACCAGGTTCAGGTTCACATCCAGGTTCAGGTTCACATCCAGAGACCAGGTTCAGGTTCACATCCAGAGACCAGGGTCACATCCAGAGACTAGGTTCAGGTTCACATCCAGAGACCAGGGTCACATCCAGAGACCAGGTTCAGGTTCACATCCAGAGACCAGGTTCAGGTTCAGAAGCAGAGACCAAGTTCAGGTTCATATTCAGAGACCAGGTTCGGGTTCTGACCAGAAACCAGGTTCACATCCAGAGACCAGGTTCTGACCAGAGACCAGGGTCACATCCAGAGACCAGGTTCACATCCGGAGACCAGGTTCAGCTTCACATCCAGAAACCAGGTTCACATCCAGAGATCAGGTTCAGGTTCACATCCAGTGACCAGGTTCAGGTTCACATCCAGAAACCAGGTTCACATCCAGAGACCAGGTTCACATCCAGAGACCAGGTTCACATCTAGAGACCAGGTTCAGGCTCACATCCAGAGACCAGGTTCACATCCAGAGACCAGGTTCTGACCAGAGACCAGGGTCACATCTAGAGACCAGGTTCAGGCTCACATCCAGAGACCAGGTTCACATCTAGAGACCAGGTTCAGGCTCACATCCAGAGACCAGGTTCACATCCAGAGACCAGGTTCTGACCAGAGACCAGGGTCACATCTAGAGACCAGGTTCAGGCTCACATCCAGAGACCAGGTTCACATCCAGAGACCAGGTTCTGACCAGAGACCAGGGTCACATCTAGAGACCAGGGTCACATCTAGAGACCAGGTTCACATCCAGAGACCAGGTTCAGGTTCAGAAGCAGAGACCAAGTTCAGGTTCATATTCAGAGACCAGGTTCAGGTTCTGACCAGAGACCAGGTTCACATCCAGAGACCAGGTTCTGACCAGAGACCAGGGTCACATCTAGAGACCAGGTTCACATCCGGAGACCAGGGTCACATCCAGAGACCAGGGTCACATCTAGAGACCAGGTTCACATCCGGAGACCAGGGTCACATCTAGAGACCAGGTTCACATCCAGAGACCAGGTTCAGGTTCAGAAGCAGACACCAAGTTCAGGTTCATATTCAGAGACCAGGTTCAGGTTCTGACCAGAGACCAGGTTCACATCCAGAGACCAGGTTCTGACCAGAGACCAGGTTCACATCCAGAGACCAGGTTCTGACCAGAGACCAGGGTCACATCCAGAGACCAGGTTCACATCCGGAGACCAGGTTCAGGTTCACATCCAGAGATCAGGTTCAGGTTCACATCCAGAGACCAGGTTCACATCCAGTGACCAGGTTCAGGTTCACATCCAGAAACCAGGTTCACATCCAGAGACCAGGTTCACATCCAGAGACCAGGTTCAGGCTCACATCCAGAGACCAGGTTCACATCCAGAGACCAGGTTCAAATCCAGAGACCAGGTTCAGGTTCACATCCAGAGACCAGGTTCACATCCAGAGACCAGGTTCAGGTTCACATCCAGAGACCAGGTTCACATCTAAAGACCAGGTTCAGGCTCACATCCAGAGACCAGGTTCAGGTTCACATCCAGTGACCAGGTTCAGTATCACATCCGGAGACCGGGTTCACATCCAGAGACCAGGTTCAGGCTCACATCCAGAGACCAGGTCTGTGGTTCGGACAACAGCAGCTCTTTAGTTCAGAACAGAACCATGAACAGTTTAATGAAGCTGGAGTCTCTACAGGTGGAGGTTGTTCTGTGAGATCAGACATTATGGTTGAAAACAAACGTGTTGTCTGTGAACATTTCCTGATTTCTTCAGTATCAACGTGACTGTGACTTGTCTAATACAAAAAATCACCAACATTTCTTCATGATGTTTATAAACAATATGTTGGTCACAATTTTACAAAACAGCAAAAAATGTTTCACTTCTATAGAAACATGAGACAGGACTGATCCAGGAGACTCCACAGTGAAACTAGTGTGTGTGTGTGTTGTACAGTTATTAAAGGTCAGAGTGTAAATCTGAAGCTCCAGGTTGTGTTGTTTGGATACAGATGCTTGAGTCAGGAGGACTGATATAAAACTTTCACATCAGTCTCACGTTACATCATAAAACACACAGAGAACAGTACAAGTCTTCAGAAGTCGCCCTTTAATAATGGATCAAACTGCCCACTGCATGGTGCTACATTAGCTGACTGGGAGTGATGCAGGTGATCCTGGTCCTGGATCGTTCCTTTAACTCTGCTCTCAAACGGCCAGAAAGTCCTCACAAAGATAGAAACACACACAGTGATTTCCTAATAGCTCCCTGGTGCAGAGTCAAGACCTGCTGCTATATCTGAACATACATGTGTGTGTTTATGAACAAATGAGGGCATGGCCTGAGGATTCCCTGCGTGTGTGTGTGTGTCTGTGCGTGTGTGTCTGTGTGTGTGTGTGTGTGTGTTTGTGTGTCTGTGTGTGTGTCTGTGCGTGCGTGTGTGTGTCAGACAGCAGTAATCCTCCCTTCTATTATTTCAGTCTGCAGGACAGCCCCTGATCCAGCTCTGTGTGTGGACTCTTGACACATGTTAAAGGTCAGAGGTCACTGAGATGCCCTCAGACAGCTGCAGTCTCACAGGACACAAACAGTGGTGATGTTGTTGTTGTTAAAATGATTCATTCTGATTTTTCTTTAGATGCTGTTGCTGTTTCACTTGGTGTTTTCATATCTGCCTTCAGTACATCAATACAAAAACAATAATCAGTGATGTAAAGTTCAAAATCCTGGATCAGGTGTCAGTGAGTACACGAGACAAAGCACTGATCTGATATCAATTTATTAATACACTTCACACCCGGATCAAACAACAGTTTTCCCAGACATCAGTTCTTCTTCATTGCTCTGAAACAGTAGCCTACAAAGGAAGTTATCTTGTGCAGCCACTGCCAACTCCTGTTTTACAGCAGTGAAGAAGAACTGACCTCCAGTAGAGTATGTTAGCAAAATGTCACACTGGAAAGTTCCACCAGTAAAAATGTGTTCAGAAATATAGGCTGTAATTTGTAGGAGTGACAGTTCAGACTCAAAACAGGCTAGTTTATCTTAGCTTAGCATAAAGACTGGAAACAGCTGATAACTGATGAACACGTGTCTCGGATGTTTAATTCGTAGTAAAACAGAAATGTAAAAAACAAAGTTTGTGGTTTGATGATGAACTGGCTGTTGGGGGTATTTCCTGTTGAACAGCAGTCTATCCATCCTCTGTCTCAGTGCTTCTGTGCAGCGTCTCTGACTCCACTGAGGATGGTCAGGTAACAGACACAGGTGTAGGTTTTGGTCTCTGCAGTCACTATGACTGCTGAAGCCAAGAATCTACTAATACATTTGATAATTACCTGTCACAGAGGTGTGAGGAGTTATTTCCTCCGCTGTCTCCAGCACCTGTTCCATTCACCTGTCTGCCCCGCCTGTCCACACACCTGTTCCCACTTATCATCAGCCCAGCAGTCTCCTGAGCTCTCCCCCCTGCACCTCACGCTGTAATCAGCTGTGCACCATTTACACCAGGTCAGCTCCTTTGTTCCCTGTGTCTGTGACCACTGTCGACCTGCCTCTCTGCTGCACATGTAGCCTCTGTATCTGTGCTGCGATCAGTGAACCCTGATGCCCGTTCATCTTCCATAGATAGTGTAAGTGACTCACAGTTAGATCACCATCAACCTCTACTGCTTCAACCATCAGTTTCCCAGCAGTGTGATCTGTAGCTTCAGATCATTGTTAATGTGAAGATTTGTGATTGGCTGTTTGTCAGTGAAATGCACCCTGGGAGTCGTAGTGACCTCTCTCTTTCAGTTATATCCACAGGCTTCGTGTAGCAGATATTTTCTGACCTGGCTGTTCTATGAAGCATAGAAAACATCCACTGGACTGGACTTTGGACTGGACTGTGTTAACCAACAGATTCCGGCCTTCTGATGATTCTTACCAGAGTTTAATGTTCCCGTCCTGACCATGGTGTGCAGACCAGCTCAGGGGAGCTAACACTAATGACACAGACATCATGTATTTAGTCCCAGAAGACAACAAGAGGCCTCAGGATTTCACGACTCGTCACTGTAGCATCTTAAATATCCAACAAAACCTGATCATATTAAACAGGTTTGACAGTTAGCTTAGCGTTAGCAGCAGGGTCTCGAACATCTGGCTGCAGCACACACACGCACACACACACTGTGTTTGGATCAGAGTGCAGGTTTATTCACATCACACCGACCTCTACTGCGTTTCTACTCTTTCTTCTGAAACTGTGAGTTTCACTCAGGAATGAAAACTTGACTGTATCTGCAGCACAGAGACATTCATCCATATGTGTCCCTGAAATACTTCAGTTTGAGAGGTTTGCTGATGTGGAAACAACGAACGGAGACAAACAGCTGTTCTCTGTGAATTCACTTGTGTTGTCGGTGAGCAGATGAACAGTGTTTCCTCATTGACCAGGAGCTTCCAGCTTGAGTTCAGAACAACGCAGGATAAAAACAAGATGTAGCAACTCTGCGCAGATGCTGCAGAGGCAACGGTGATTCGTTAATTTGATTCAGTGGATTAGTGACGATTGGAACCTGAAGTACTTTTATTATTCCTCAGGTGACAGCCAGAATATTTTCAGGTTGTCCGTCCGTCCCATTCTCGTTGACATTTCAGTAATTTTGCACAAATAGATTAAATCTCAAGGACAAACTGATTAGATTTTGGTTGTCAAAGGTCAAGGCCATGTTGTGGTTGATAGTCCCTACAGACATCACAAATAGAGTTAACATTAATGAACAGGTATCCTGACATCACAGGATTAACTGGTTACCACTTAGTTTGGCTTGTAACATTCAGAAAGGTTCACTTTGTCTAACAGATCAATCAAATTCATCCAGATCAGTTTATGCTGCTGTGTTAACAGGCTGTGTACTGACAGTGTGTTGTGTTGTGTTGTGTTGTGTTGTGTTGCGTTGCAGGCGGCCTGTGCTCTCTGACCATAGACAAAGCTCTACCAGAGGACGAAGGCCAGTATAAATGTAGAGCCGAGACCTCAGCAGGAAAAGCTGAATGTTCCTGTATGGTTCTAGTAGACGGTAAGAACTGACATCAAATCACTGCTCGTATCACACGTCAACACCTGTCTCCAGCTTCAGAAACACAGGGAGGCTAAAGGCAGTGTCCCTTTTTGTGTCATTAGTGGAGGTGATGTGGGTTGGTTTTAGTCCTCACCTTATAAAACAGGCTGATCTCAATATTTTTCTTGTTAAACAGCTCAGTCTTAGTGAACTGGACTACTGATTTCATTAAGAAAAAAAAAAAGACCAAACTCCCCTAAAAAATGTGGCATTTTATTTTTCATTGCTGTGGATGGATATTACATATTATTAGTGAAGTGTTATCTTAATATATTAATAATTGATATCTTCTTGTCTCTAATTTGGCTTTTTTATAAATCTCATTGTATAAGAATTTACTAACCTCCAAATTTCTTGAATGTCCTGCAGTGTCTAGAAAAGTAAAACATATTTATTTTTTTTATGCTTTATGCAAAGATTCTATCTTTGATATGTTCTTTTGCCGTAATGCAATAAACATACAAAACTCCATTCAAAAACCTGGCACTTTTACTTGCCAGAGTATTGTATACAGTGTGCCATGCGCTTACTAAAAACAGGAGTTGGTTAATAATCTTTTGTTAATGTTTGCAGCTCAGAAACATTTGCACTCATGTGACCAGTGACTCAGATACTGGTCATAATGTGAGAAATGTATAAATCTCCCTTTAAAAATCTAATTAATTTTTTTTCTTAATTCATGTTAAATGCTAAATGACAAACTGCATTTCAGCGTTTTTTCCAACAAGCAGCACAGATCAGCCACCCCAGGATTCCTCAGCCGTCTCTGTTTCCTGTAATTAGAATAAATCAACACAAACAGAGTCTGTTTATCAAACATCTGTGAGTTCCTGGAAACAAGCGTGTTCCTGTTAAAGTACAGCAAAGGATGATGGGAGTTTGACATATTTCATATTTTTCTCACACTGAGACCGAGATTTAACCTGAGAAACATGTTAACCAGCAGTCCTATTAACCAGTAGTTATCTTAACCAGTAATCATGTTAACCAGCGGTCACATTAACAAGCAGAAATATTAACCAGTAGTTTTGTTAACCAGCAGTCACGTAAAGCACCAGTCACATAAACAGGCAGTCACATTAATCCACAGTCTTATTAACCCAGTAGTTATGTTAGGCAGGTCCTGGCTGAGTTTTTTATTCCAGCTGTGTTCCAGCTGTGTGTGTAAAGAACATGTCTGATCTTCTCCTCTTCCTCCTTGCTGTTAGTGTTCCAATATTAAACTTCACTGTTCCCAAGATACATTTTAAAGGTTTGGTTGCTGAAACTCTTCCTCCATCTCTCTCTCTCTCTTCATCTCTCTGTGTGTGTCTGTGTGTCTCGTCCTCCTGCAGACCCGGCAGAAAACTCTCCAGCAGACAAGAAGTCCAAGAAGTCGACGCCGACCTCAGAGAGTGAGTTTCCAAAATATGCTGCAGCAGCAGCAGCCTCTTTCCTTTTGTCCCAATAAGGAGCTGCAGGCTGGGAGCACTGGTTCCCACACACACACACACACACACACACACACACATACACACACACAGGGTTGGTGGTTTCTATTTAAAGCGTCTCTGTGTATCATTGGAAACATCAGTGCGTACATCACTGTCAGATTATTATTCCTGCCTCCATGACAGTAAACCACTGCTCTCATCTACATTATGGGGTGGCTGTGGCTCAGGAGGTAGAGCGGGTCATCCACTTATCAGAAGGTCGGTGGTTCGATCCCCGGCTCCTCTGGTCCACATGTCGAAGTGTCCTTGGGCAAGGCACTGAACCCCAAACTGCCTCTGGTGGCTGTCCCATCAGCGTATGAGTCTGTGTGAAATGTTAGAAGCACTCCACTGTAGATGTAAGTGCTGTATGTATGTGTGTGTGAATGGGTGAATGCTCACGTTGTAAAGCGCTTTGAGTGGTCAATAAGACTAGAAAAGCGCTATATAAGCAGTCCATTTACCATTTTTTACCATTTACATTAAGACCACGTTTCCCATCAGCCCCCCTGCTTCCTGACAGTACATCCAACATATGGACTGTTGCTGCAGCAGCTTCATGTTTTCTCTCCATCCTCAGTGGAAAATCAGCTCTTATCTTTATGATCCGACTCTAAATCCTTCCTGTGTGAGTTGTCCTCTGCATACCTCAGAGTGGGATCCACTGCTGTGGACGGGCTGAGGGCTCGCTCACTGTGTTTACATGCTCTCTGCTGTCCTGGTTTTGATCAGGCATCTGAAGCATGAAACAGGAGTAGCTTCAGACATAAAGTATAAACCTGACACTTAGAGAAACAGATGCTAGCTGAAGTGTTGCTCTGCAGACATAACACTAATTGTGTTGCAGTAGTCACACTGTTGTTATCTCAGCTCTTTGTTATAGTTGGTGGTACTAGTCCTACATGATTACAGCCAGAAACATGGCTCCAGAGCTACCTGCTGGTACAGGTATCTGTACTGTACTGTGGTGTCTGAGCAAAACATGATGAATATCTGTAAAACTATAAAGGCCCCACAGACTCAGAGATGGTGGTGACAGCGCCACCATGTGGTGAGAAGTCAGCTAACTGGTCTGTTTCCTACACAGATGTGTGTGGTGTCAGCTCTTAGAGCTGATGGAGCTCCACTAAATGTCTGTGGCAGTAAAACATAGAGAGTCCCAGATACATGTTTACCTCTAAAAAACCTGGAATCTACCATTTTCACCCCCCTGTAAGTTTGGCTCATTTTTCTGACTGAAGTGAGGTGAATGTACCAGGGACGCACTGAGTCCTCTGCAGAGTTTTACCAACAGATCTGAGCTGACAGCAGAGGAATGAGGGGGGAGGACGGGGGAGGTGGAGGGAGGATGTTCTGGTATAAAATGGTTCAGAGCTCCTCGTGGCCCCTCTCCCACACTTCCTTTTAAGGCCTGGTTTCCCCGACTCGGCCTCCTCTCTCAGACTTTGTTTCACTTCACACCACAGATTAAAAGTCTCCAGTGAAGCAGCTCTCCTTTTAAGCAGCTCCTCATCTTCACGCTGACTGTCCCCAATTTGGACAAAAAGACTCAGCGTCCTGTCGCAGAAAAAGACTTTAGACTTAAGTAACTTTAGTACTTTAGTAAATAGTTTGTGATGAAGTTTGATTGCAGACAGAAATGAGGCTCTGAAGATGAGTAACTGGACGACGATGTTTAGTGTAACATCCCGTTGTAGTTTCAAGTACAGATTGATATTGTTCTAGTTACACCTGTCCACATTACACCTGTCCTTTTGGGTACCTCTGGTTACAGCCCAGCCAGTGATGATTTGTGAGGCAGATACAGATGCTGATACCTGAGAGTTTACAAAAATCTGATCATATATTGGCCAATATTTATATTTCCATAAGACACATAACATTGTGAGTGGGACAACAGACATGCTAGCAGCTTTGTGAGCCTGTACTACCATCTTAGTTTAGCATGCAGCAGAGGCTGATGGGAATGTGATTTATTCTGCAGGTGTTTGGTCAAAAACCAAAGCACTGGACAAGTGTAAATGTTGACCTGATGATGGTGCTAGAGGGAAAAGTCATAACAACTCATCCTGAGGGTGAACATGACCTTCTGGACCACAACAGTCTGGACCACAGAGGTGGTCCAACAGACTGACAGGACCTCCCAGAGAGCCAGGCTGCTCTCATGGATAAACATCTGATGATGTTTGAATTTGGACATAAACTCCTGATGATTTTACTGAAACATGTTCAATTGATAAATCCGTGAATCAGTCACATCTGACTCAGTATTGATATCAGCAAACGTTTGATATTCAAGGATCAGGAACAAAACACAGGGTCAGACCAACCCTGTAAACACTGATTCAGTGTTGAGTGTTACTGTTATACTGTGACATGTGGTGTTTTGGTAATATATCCATTAACTGATCCATTAACTGATCATTTGAACACCTGCTGTCAAAACCTTCAGTTGTTCTCAGTAATAAACTTCTTAGAATAAAAGAATCTTAGAATAAAAATGGTTCTGTACTTTTGTTCGGAGTTCTCTCATATCCACAGATAATCAGATTATTAAGATCAGTGATGAAGCACAAAGTAAACAACAGTTCTGAGCACGACAAAGCAAGTAAACCAGCATCTGAAGATGAGGAATCTGATGTGGCCTCTGCTGCAGGTTGTTAGTCTGTGGTCAGACTCCACCCAGACTGCTGCCCCTCAGGAACATCTCCATACAAACAAAAGCACCAGGAAGAGACAGGCACACTGTCACAATAAGAGCCTCCGATTCTTTTTTAAGGTTAAATCTGCTGATCGGGGAAGTCAGAGAGTTGAGAGATGAACTAACACATGGCTGGATGATGTATAATGAGTATATAAAGATGTAATAACTGGTTTCTAATGGACCATAGTGCAGCTAGTAACTACTAATGCAGTTAGTGTGTCTGTTTGTTGTTGTCTTTGTGTGTTAGTGTGTCACTGTGACCTGAGGTCCAGCAGGATTTCAGATGTGTTCAGAGGGTAGTGAGTGTGTGTACTATGAGTACTTTTACTTTTAATACTTCAGTATATTTTGCTGGTGTCAGAATCGTCACTGAGACCTTCACCTGTCTGAGATGTTCCCTGCTGGCAGGTGAGTTTCATGGTTACCATGGAAACAGCTCTCAGTTTCAGGTCTCAGACTTTGCCCTATGATTGACAGTTCAGACAGCCAATCAGAGTGCAGCTGTGACAGTCAGGCGCACTGAGTGACCCTGCAGGACAGAAGCTAAAGCTAAGAGCTGAGAGCTAAGCTCTCAGCCCGCCTGGCTCGCCACAGGTCACAAATCAAACGTTCCTCAAGCTGTTAACACATAGTTGGTGTCGATCCAGAGACGAGGTGATGATGTGACGGCTGAACATCACACACTGTGTGCGTGCGTGTGTGTGTGATGACAGAGTAATGGAGGCTGTTAAACAGTCGACCATCAATCCTTCATTACAGCAGCATTACAACCCCACCCCACACCCCCACCCTCTGTCAACATGGTGACCTTTTTTCCCACCTGCAGTGACAAAGTTTATCACTTTTCCAGATGCGCTCGGTGACAGTGAATGCCTCCTGACAGCACACTGACTGTCCATGTGTAAAATATAACTTGTCATCTTAAAGCTTTTATATTTATCTATCTATATATATCTGACACCATCAGATGTTCAGGATCAGCTGTTAGTTCTGTTCAAGTAGCTCTGATGTGAAGTTTCAGCAGCTGCTGTAAAGTTTGTCTTAGCCTGTGAATATTCTCATTTGTCCAGGTCATAGTATCTCAAAGGAGTTTTAAATCAAAAGCAACTGGACTTGGTTATTTGTCTAGGAAGATGTTTCACCTCTCATCCAAGAGGCTTCATCAGTTCTTTCTTGCACCTGACCAGGCTGGGACTGGTCCAACTATCTGGTGTGGAGACCCAGGTATTTAACCTGTGGGAGGGGCTTTCACAAGGCTGATGATGTCACTGGTTCCCTTTGTGCTCCATGTGCCAACGACAGTCGTTACAGTGACTGTCTGGGTGGAGAGTTGGTTTCCACTTCGTTAGAGCTCTATTGTGTTATAATGACAGTCGTTGGAGTCACATGCCACTTGTGAACAGTTGTTTCTCTTAGAGGTTAAATTGTTGAATCTCCTGGGAAGGGATGAAAGGGCAGCATTGTAAATTGGAGATAGGTGGTGTCTGAGGCCTCCTCCCCTGTTGAGGGATGGTTTCTCTACTTTCACATAGATGGCTTCTTTCACTCCTCTTTCACTCAGCAGCTCAGTGAAACACACTGAAACTCGGTCCTCTCTGTGTATTTATAGTTATCACCTCTGGTGTGATCCAGGACCAGGTCCAGATCTGGACCCACCCAAACCACTTATGAGAGCAGTGAGACAAACCTGTGGAAAACCTGAACCCGACCCAACCGGCATAGATAAATATTAAGAAATCTGGAACTGGATCAGTGAGATATGTGTTTACAGGTTTTCAGAGACGTTTCAGTGTCGTCACCTCACAAACAGCCGAGGACACATTGATCCTGGTCTCAGTGATTTATACCAGTCTGCTTCAAATCCACCTGAGTGGAGGTTTTGTAGGCAGCAGATCCTCCTGGGTGAGACAGGTGGAGGGTGAGACAGGTGGAGGTAAAGAGGTTGTGTGTGTAGTGTGAAAACAGCGTCGGTGTTGAAGGAGACTTTCTACCATCAGAACTGTTCCAGACTCAGTTTGGTTCTGACTATGAGGGAACATTTATTAGAAAGTAGAATAAGAGTAGAACCAGCAGCTACTGAACAACATGTTCTCCATCATAGTCTGAAACATCCTGACAGATAGATACAAGAGGGATCTCTGTGTAGTCCAGTGGTTGTGATTGATCTGGCAGTGATTGATTTGACGGTGTAACGTGACAGAAGGTGACTCAGTCTAATCAGTTGCCTCCAGATCAACTCAACAAACAGTCTGAGTTATTTTATGTTGATTTCTCTGAGAGCAGAAATAACTTTGTGTTGGAAAAACCTCATGTTTGTGTTTCCGATGGGGGCGGGGCCTGAGGGAGGAGGGAGGAAATGAAGAAGAAGACGACGACCTATTTTCAGGTTTTCACAACTTCTCCAACTCTACGTTTGACAGCAGAATCTTTAGTTTCGTCTGTTTCTTCCTCTGCACAATAAATAAAAACCTCCAGCAACTATTTCCTGCGTCCTGAGGAACTATTTTTAGCTTGTCCATTTATGGTCATCAGAGACGCTCTCCGTCCACCGAGTCCTCATTCTGTCTCACATTCTTCTTCTTCTGCTGTGTCCTGCAGGCTGCTGCTTCTCCCTCTGCACAGCACATATACAAATACATGTACAGCATATATTTATACAAACTGACTGCAAACACATACACACACACACACACACACACACACAGATGATTTAAAACTACTGCAAGTGCTGAACACACACACAGATGAAGAAAAACTTCAGGAACAACAAAGAAGAAGAAAACACCCACAGAACTGAGATTAACCCCCCAGCCCCCATCCCTCCCCCATGGAGATAAATCTCATAACCAAAAATCTTCCAGATGTGAAAGAGTGACTGTAACTGATGAGGAATAACTTAGATTTATGTGTAAAGTTATTAATTATAATTCATGTCCAACATGCTTCTTTGTGCTCGACAGTTTGGGGAGCGACGCCTCCTTTTGCAGCCTCACAGGAGAAAACATTTAGGAAGAAATTTCAAATGAAAAAAGCGTGTATGATGATGTAACGTGCTCATCACGGCTCACAGGTTTGATTCTCTGACCGTGTTGCTGTTTGTGTTTCCATCAGGTGAAGCCAGGATAAAGAAACCGACCCCCAAGACTCCCCCAAAACAAGGTGACACACACCTGTCTGAACACACACCTGCACTGTAAAACTCTCCGTCATATGAAGTCAGTAAAAGACGCTTCTTACCAACCAGAGAGGCTGTAATGAAAGACTATCCACGTGCATTATGGGAGATGTAGGATCCAGTGCTTTTGGACTACAGACCAGAATATCTCGACCTCTGCTCCTCAGATTTAATCTGTCTCTCACAACACACAACTACTGCTGTACGGAAACACACAAAAAGATGGATTCTCCCTTAAATCTTAGCAGGACTGATTCAGACTGTATTCAATAATAAATAAAGGAAAGGTGTAAGTAAAAAAAAAGTTAAATTAAAAACACACAACA